>NC_081407.1:661398135-662023135 GCF_030272615.1 Cryptomeria japonica | reverse complement strand
GTTGTTAAGAAAGTTTTTTCCTATACTGATTCAGTCCCCCTCTCAGTACTGGTTGAGGTATCTATTGTTCATAATTACTCATTGTACCCAAGTAACGATCATATACCCTAGAAAACTATAAAATGTAAAGAATGAAGGGGGTAGAAAATAAATGAATAAAAATTAAGAAGATATATCAAATCATTGATGCCTAAGTGTAACAAAATAAAATCTCATCATATATAAAAAATCAAACAATCTATGAATAAGAGAACAAAAAATAAAACAAATGAAGTAAGAAGAAATGAAGGCATTTTTCATGGAGAGAAAACACAAGCATAAATAGGGGCACCAATCTCGAAAAAAAAAATCAATTGAAAGAGGCTACCTAATTTTGCATGGCCCGAGACCACCTGCATTTAAGGGGAATGGCAAGTGTTTGGAAATACAGGTCGTCCATTTGAAAAAAGGTATGCTAACCTATATTTTTTACTTAGAAAATAGTGTGTTAAGAGGATTGAAAACAATATGACTCCTTTATTGTTAACATTATTAATATTTTTATACATGGAAGTAGAAAAATGTGAGGGATTAAAGAAAAAATTGAGAGCAAGCAGTAAATTTGTAGCTTCAAGAACTCACAAATTTTGAGACTCTATTATTAAAATTTCTACTTGTTTTAATTGAATTTATGGTTTTTATTATGGTCCAATGGATAAAATTTTAGATATCAGTAATTAAATATCTTATTGTGAATTCTTGGCGATGGGGGTTTGTAAATTTAATTTAGGAGAATACTAAATTGATCCTATTGCCAATATGTATTGTCATTGATGTCAACCCAAAGTCTAACAATATATGTTTTCTTATGCATGGTCCTAGATTAGTGATAAATGTTGAAGTCTTATTAATGATACAATGATTGTTTGGAGAGTAAATATGACAAATTTCATTTTGTAGTGATCATGAGGATATATGATGACCTTGATGATGTCAACATGGTATAATGGACTAACAAAAATATTAGAGATTATGATAGATTGACAAGAAGTGTTTTCTCTATGGAGGTTGTGTGCTTATTGGTTTTTCAATGTTCTTGCCTACTATTGTCACATATTGTGGTTGATTTTACAGATATATTACAAAGGATAGTATTGTATATGATTGATATGGTGAGTTCAAATGAATGATGTTATTTTGCACAAAATTATTGTAGATTGTGTTGACTTTAATGAAGGACCTCAAGTAAGAATTAAGTAGATATTTCATATTTGATGTCCACCCTATTGGTAATGATATCTAACCTACTATAGTAATATATTTGATTGCACTCATATTTGAACATTACTCTATGGAGAGAATTGATGAGAGTGATGATGACATTTTTTATTTTAGATATCCAATGGTATAGATATTTTGATTAGTACCGTTCTTATTTATTTTATTGGAAAGAAATGATTGTTTCCATTATTTAGGAAGTTCTATGTTCATGATTAATTAGTAAGGAGGCTCATTTTTTGTGGTTGATTGTCATTTGTTGTCATTTCTTTTTGCATAACTGATGTGAATAGTTTTATATAGAGAATATATGGATATTGATTGCAGAGGGTTTATGGATGTCCACCTTCTTGGTGTGTCATGTTTATACTAATTAAGTTTTTTTTGATAGAATTGATGATGTTGATGATGTGGGTAATGAAAATGATAACATGATAAGGTTTACATGAGTTAAGATATTAAGACAAGGATTAAAGATGCATGTCAATATAAAGGATATGGTTTACTGAGTGAGAAGGTGATTTCTCTTGGATAAATTGGTCCTTGGAATCTTGATGCAAAAATTTGGTGCAAAAGTATGTATTGATATGTGTTTGAAATAATTCTTCACATTCCTTCAAATTTGTATATATGCTCTCATGGACATAGATTTAATTTTTATGTTGTGTGGACATTGCACTCCTATCTTTTCTAGTCCTTGCTACTAGAACTAATATAGTTGGTGATTGTAGTTGCTTGAAAGTATAGTTATTTATCATAATTGGTTTGAAGAATGTTCCATATTTCTCTATATTGATGTTTCAAGTGTTGTGGTTTGGACTGAATTTTTACAATGTTTATTATTTGTCTCACTTTAATGTTTATATTTTGATGTGGTTTGCAAGTAGTGATTATGTTCTATGATCGAATGACTCTCAAAAATGGTGTTTTGTGTTAGTTATGTTTTTCCACTATGATATTAATATTGAAATATGAAAGAAAGATTTGAAAATATTTTTGGACATTCATGGAATTTCTTGGTGTGCTCCACATGATGTTAGATAGTTTGTTTGATGATACATTGTGATCGAAATATGTGTTTCAAAATAACAACTCTTCTTTGACTAACAAATGGTATTTTTGTGCTTGTGGTGAATTCTTGGATGTCTTCACCTTCTTTAAACACTATTTCAAATTTATTTTAGGTCCTTCCATGTTCTATGAGGATATACATTGGGAATTTTCATCTTGAAGATATGTTTTGGGTTGATCAGTGCCATGTTGCTTGGTGTATCTATATGTTACCTTGTTGCTAACATTAGAAGATGTATGATAGTGTGTGAATTGATTATAACTACTTATAAATAAGTGTTTTAATATTTTAGGTCTTCTTTGTCTTCTACATTTAATTGCACTCGTAATGATTATGTTTTGGTAGTTGAATTGATAATATCTATGTTTGTTATCTATTATGGATTACCTAATTGATGTTTAAAATAATGAAGATGGTATATATAGATTCTCAAATTAATGTTAAAGGTGTAGATGAGTGTGTGTATCAATATGTAAGATATGCCTATAGGATTATATTGTTTGTAACACGTTTCTATTGGTAGAGAGGAAAAGATCCAAAAGCTAGCAGTTATAAAAATATAGCTTATGCAAGAAGAGAAATCAGCTACAAGAGCCCCTAAATTTGAAGTACCAATCTTCTAATAGGGAGACATTTATAAATCCTCTCAGGGGCGTAATTCTATTGAGAAAATATAGATTCCTATTCCCCATTAGCAACAAATCTTTCCCCGTCAAATCTATGCCCCTAATACTATTTCACTCTCTAACGATGGGCCTATTGTTGAGAGGGATGACTTGACTCATAAATAGAGAAGGTAAGAGGTATGGCCTATTGCTTTTGAATTTCCATATTTTTGCTGGGATGAAGTTCTACCCAAGTGATACAAGACAAAAAATGAAGATGAGTAGTTGTAGAAGCAAGCCACTAGGTAGGTAAGTGATAAACATGAAGAAGAGGATTTATTCCTTTTATTTGATGACCTTACTTGATTTTTTAGCATGAAGAGGAGGATTTTTATATTTCTATGGTAGAAAAAGTCTTGGAAAAGAAAGAAAATATTGAGGTGCATGGTAGGTCATGTGAGGTTGAGGAGGCTCATGAAGAAGTTAATGATGAAGCTCATGATGATGAGGATGAGGACAATCTTGCCTATGACTTGACTGTCATGAAGTAAGGGTGATGCCTGTCTTGGAAGTAAGAAAGGATTAGATTGATGAAGACCAATTTTTTGGATGAGGCAGAAGTTTTTTGCTTATATTTAACATCAATTCATCATCTCCTAAGTTAGAGAATCATGACTAGAAACAACAAGAGGAGGTCCCCATACCATTAGATGGATGATTAAAATGAGTCCCTATTCATCCAAAAAACATAAAGGAAGTAGTGAAGAGTAGTATGTCCAACATTGATTGTTTGAATTTGGAACTTTCAAGTGAATGCCCCATTAGGCATGTGGCTTAGCAAAAAAGCTATAAGTCACCCTTGGTCATGCTTGTTCCAAAGCATAAAGATGAGCATCAAGGAGAGCAAGATTGGCCTACATGTTCAATACAGTAGAACAAAATTCACATATGGGTGAGATTCCTTGTTCCCAACCTTTGGGATGCACTCCTATAGATTTCTTGATGCCTTTTATTGTTTCTTTTTTGGCTAGTTATCAATAAACATGTTAGGCATCAAAAGTTGGATAAAATGACAAGCTATTTTGATAAGGAAATTAATGGTTTTATTTAATTTTCTTACAATATTGGATCACATAAATAATAGTTAGATTTTTCTTTTGTCTAAGAAGTGCTATTGGAAGTGTTTCACACTTTAGTTCTCTTTGATTAATGGATGCCTAAGGATTTTGGTTTTCTAATGTTGGAATTTTGGTGTCCTTATAATTCATCATTAAGAACAAATCTAATATTTTTGGAGTGAATAAGTTAGGTGGTAATATTAATTTAGCATAGTCATCATTTTGGTTTGTTAAACGAGAGATTGAAGATTCGTACCTCCACATGTAGAGGTCTCTTGTTAGTTGCCAAAGTTACAGATAAAATATATAGCTTCAGGGGTATATGCTCAATAAAATAACAAAAGCATGTCAAATTTTTCAAGAAGTGAAGTGGAGTGAACAAATATGAAAAAGAAAAAAAATATTTTTGGGTATTTTTTGATGTTTTTTAAATTTGCATTTCAGGTAGCCTTTAGGGTGATATTTGGGGTCAAAACAACTGTCAATCCCTTAGTCTATATCCAAATATATTGTGTTAATGGATTGATATATTGAAGACCTTTGAAACAGTGTAAGAAATTTTGAATTTGGAGCATCAAGTAGGGGGTAATGACCCTACAAGGTTTGGATCACTATGTGTCAAAGTGACATGGTTTCTGGAAAGACCACAAACCCTCATTTTAAAAAAATGTGTGAGTGCACCAAGTGGTGGCCTCACATGATATTTGCGAACTATATTTGTTTGGGGAGTGCTCATAGTGGAAAGCACCACTTGTTGACACCGTGAAGTTCTGACAAGAAGGAAAAGAAAAATCTTTGGAAATTTCTGTTAGCACATCACATGTCCAAGATGTAGGCAAGTTGAGAGGAAATAAAGGGAAGCACACAATGCAAGGAAAAAAAGTCACTTATAAGCAAAGAAGAAGTTTGGGAAGGTTTCGTGCTCGAAGATAGAATAAAAGTGCACCATTTTCCATTATCAAAGTGGAAAGGTACTGAGAGATGTGATGTGACAAAATAAATCATGTTGCAGGAAAGGAAGGAAAATGATAATACAAAGGACATTATTCTCACAATAGTGGCAATGACATCCATGATGATAGTGGACATATGGTGAGTATATAGATGCATTTTCAATTGCAATCACCATTTCAGATTAAATATATTTTATTTTATATAAGCCTATGGGCACATTGTAATATAGGGCTCACTAATTTTTTTGAAGAATAGTTATAATTAGCTATTCTCAAACCCTATCTTTGTATTTGATTAAACAATGACAGAAAACATATCAGACAGTTCCCAATTTGCCTCTACTTTTTTTCTTTTTTTTTTTAATGGAAAAATTTATGGCTCTGTAATTTCAAATGAATGTAACTATTAATTACTATGCTTTACAACTTTTATAATTATAGCATAAACTTGCAGTTCATTGAATCCTCTTTTATACTCTTTGAATCATTTGTAATTTTTATAATTTGAAGTTATATTATGTCATTTGTTGAGAAAAATACATAGGAAGTGGATATTGTAGCAAGATAATCGATATAGTCAATGTTCTAGCGAGCCTTAATGCATCCTTATTCATCGAAGGATCCAAATATTATGCTAATTGTCTACAAGACCTTATGTACTTTGTTTTCCTCCCAATAATGAATAGTCTATGGCATTCTATTTCAATATTTAGGAGTTCCACTATTTGTTTTGTTTTCTCGAAGAAGGGAAACATTAAAGTACTATAAAATCTTTAGCGCATTGCCTTAGAATTCCTTTATGTTATTTTATCTCCCACCTTTCTCACTCCCAGAAAGCCATGAATGAAGAGCCAACTTCTAAATCTCAAAGGTTGTTTTGTGAAGTGCAATTCATCCCCCATTCATAGAACTTCCCACAAGATTGTTAATTTGAGCATTAGCTTGAAGGATCAATAGTTATAACATGAGTGTAACATGGGTTGGCATCAATGACTACATACTCCTCTATATTTGCAACATTAATATGTGATCTCTCAAGTTGAATTGGCAATGAAATTTTTCCATATGCAATTATGATTGTTAGCTCATCTTAGTAAAAATAATAGTTAATGTTATACAAATAAAAATATATTTAATCAATAACCATATTCACCACCTAATTCAAATAATCATCACAAACAAATTTGCTAATATTCAATTCCTTATAAACAACATTTTTTAAAATAAAATTATAATCATTCATCAATTTTTAACATATCTTATGCACCATTAAAGATCATTTCATTAATTTAAATACTTATGTGAATCACATAGAAATTGAAATAATCCAATTTAATCATCTTGTCCGAAAAAAACCATATTTGCTTGATCCAAGTCAAATTAGTGCATGAAATATATCAAAAACCCATAAATAATGATGAAATGGAGAATCTAACATCAAAATACTATGTAATAACCTAAAACGTCAAAGGATATATCAAATCATCTAATATAAAATTATGTCATTAATGAATGGATCAAGACACAACTACTTAACTATAAGTTTACCATATTCTAAATAGAAAATTGAAGGTCTAATAAGATGAAATATGTCCATCAATTATGAATTATGCATAGTATTAATCTATTGAACCACCATCAGTTCAAACATAACTACTATTCCATCCAAGTTTCATCCTCAATATAAATAATATCATATCATGGTGAAACAACACTTTAAGAATGTTTTCATGCTACCTAGGCTTCTAAAAAGGGTTTGAACATGTAGAAATAGAGCTATTTTACAACATCTATTCTCATCAACTTCACCTTTAATGAGATAAACTTGTTATTTGACATTGAATCCTAACCATTCATTCTTTTCACCGAAACCTTATAAATTGAAATAAAATCTTTTATTTTCAAAAGCTTGGATCTTAATTTGAACAAGTAGATTCTAATTAAATGAACAAAATACATTCAAACATTATTTATTGATGACCTATCTTTTTCCACTCTATTAAAAATTTAAATAAAATTGAAATAATAAATTTTCAATATTATTTTTAATTCTTATTTTGTTTCGACTCTAGTACTTATAGTAATCAACATAAGAAAGATTACTTAATTATGATAGATCCTAGATAAATATACAAACATCGCCACTACCCTCATATAATGAAGGCGTTTGATCTTCATGATAGACTTAAACATAAACCTCATGAAAATTTTGTGCCTATAAAGAAAAAATGACAAAGATAAATATTGTTGAATATATTTTTGTTTTATTTATTAAATAATTATAAACTACAATCCCAACTTCACTCAAATAACCCATAGCTCATATAATGGCATAGATTATAATTATCAAATGAAGCATTTCATTTTATGTTCATAACTGGAGTGTTCGTAGCACATAATATAGATGTTTATTCCCTGATACGTAGGCATCAATCTAACCATCCATCATGCTTGGGATTCTGGACTCTATCGAATTCCTCCCTTCTGAAGCTTCTTTGTTCCCCATGACCCGTTTTCAGTAATAACGATAGTATCCATATCTACTTCTTTGAAGGGAATTAATTTGATCTTGCAGAGATTGTATTGTCTGCCTCGAATTCTGGTCCATTCCATCCATCTTCTGTTGCATAGAGTTCATGTTCTGCGCCATCTGAAACCACATGACAGTATTGAATTTTCAGAAGACGAAAAATCGATGTATAATCTGAATACTCAAATATACCAATTTCTCTTTACAACTGCGAAAAACGATAGAGATGAACTACTTGAAAGAAAATATTTAGTCGTTCTCGTGATTGAAAACATTTTAACAACAGCAAGGTTTTAAGGTTTTAGGTGGTGTAAGCAGAACAGAACCTGAATATCTTTCTCTCAAGTTTTCAATTATATGAAATATAGATGTAATTTTGGAGCAGGCTAATCTTCAAGTAAAAGTTCATCACGATGGAAGCATTTTGATTAGTTTGAGAATAAAGATAAATCACACCGGAAGTAACCACATTTACATTTTTTCTCTGAGATAAAATTAATTCTCTTATACCGTTTTAATATTGCATATACTTTCAAATCTTAAGTAGTATAGCGTCCGTACCTAAATACTATGCTTCACAGTTAACAAAGGTTGATTTTCATTAGTTTTAATTCTTTTTCTTGGAAATTGTTATTTATAATAACTGATTAGATTTTATTAAAATATATTATATCAGAAGAAAATGGTGGGTATAGATAGTAAAGTCTAAAATGTATCTAGATTTTAGAGTGTGATTAATAAATATACTAGATAAATAAATTTGTTTTGTAATAGCTACCTTTGGTGACATTGTGTGTATGAAGCTTAGTTGGTGAAAACCAATTTAAAAAAAAAAAAAAAAACCATTTCATTTTAATAAATCTAAATTATTCTTAACATTAGTTTTTTTTATACATTTAAATATATAAATAAATATAAATAAGAAAAAGAAAATAAAACAAAAAATAAAATACCCATTAAAAATAATATGTCATTATTATAGATAAGTAGGGAAAACATGGCTCTGCATGTGAATAATTTTCACAATTCCAATGTGACATCTAACCTGCTTTCGAGGCCTCCTTATGGCAACCATCTGTGCAATCCAAATCGTTTTTTTGTTCTTGCTAGCAGACACTAGGATGATGGCAATAGTCTTATCTCAGAAGCAGCAAAAATGCAAGATCAATAGACCTTTTTTGCGAAGACCAAATATTCGCTGATAGATATGGGAAGGGCTCCCCCTCCTCCCCTAAACACTGATGACTAGAACTGGCAGAAGGTTGGACACAAGCAACCCAAATGCCCAACAAGTGGGGTGAATCGTCAACCAGTATGCCATGACCATCGTCCACTGTGTTATACGGAGAAGGGTTTTTTGAAACCTACCCATATAGACAGAACCATAAACCGGGGAAACACTCTCTGAAAAAAAATTATAGAGAAGAATTCATGGGGCAAGGAAACCCTATCTAGACATTCCCTACACCACCATCAGAAACCATCGAAGGATAAACAAATTAAGGGTTATCAATCAATGCCTCCATCAGCCACAGAGGAAAGGCTAGTGATAGAAATTGACAATCAAATCCTAACAAAGCATCAGAGGCACTGTAAAGAATTCATCATCTTTGCTCGATGGGAAGGTATAGGTACCCCAGTTGAACAAATCACTGAATGGTTAAAGACATCCTTTCAGGGCCTGGTAAGTATCGACATCTGCCCTGATAATTTCCTTTCAATAGGCTGTAGCAATCTAGATTTGAGAAATAGGGTTATGAATGGGGATATTCTGACATATAAGGGTTTTTACTTAGAATGTTGGGAATGGCAACCGCTTTTTG
This sequence comes from Cryptomeria japonica, assembly GCF_030272615.1. Classification (NCBI taxonomy): domain Eukaryota; kingdom Viridiplantae; phylum Streptophyta; class Pinopsida; order Cupressales; family Cupressaceae; genus Cryptomeria; species Cryptomeria japonica. The sequence goes on along the minus strand of NC_081407.1, from coordinate 662,013,777 downwards.
ATCCATCCCGTTTAAAATATTTTATGGTAAATGGAGCAATATCAATTGATAACTTACCAGTAGAACTTTGTAATATATAAATCTTAAGAATGATAGGCAATAACTTAGGGAGATTCGAAAGTGTCAAAAAAAACCCTTTTAAATTCTCAAACAAAGTTCACATGGTGAATATGGATATCAATATCAAAAGTTTAAAAAACATAATTTTAAAAATCAATAACCACATTTTAAATGTTGAACCTTCCTTTTATAATGGCCCCATCGTAGATGATATTCCCAGGATAACCTCACCTATGATGTCATACCCTCGGTTAAAACATAATAAAGAGGGTGTCAAAATTAAATTCATGGAAGGAATTGGGTGTTTCACTCTGGAAGGCGATGAGTCTTTAAAAATAGAAAATAAGCATCAAGCCTCTGCAATTGATATGACATTGGATCGATACTATGAGTCCTCATGTAAGGACTCCTTGAATAGGAAGACAAACTCCCCCTTCCTCCCACCTTTGGAAGTAGTTATGACAAAACAATTGAACCTTGGAGCAAGGAACAAGATTTAGAAGATGGGGAGATTAGTGAGCCACTAGTGCAGAAGGAACTGCCGTTTATATGCACTCAAAGGGAAAACCTAAATATTAACTTTGGATTAAGCATAGGCTCAGGGAAGGAAATAGTGATCCCCCTGGGGCATTCAATAGAAGGAAAATTATCCCTTTCAGAGCAACCATTGGTGAAGGAAATGTGTCCCCCTGTTAAGGATAAAGGATCCGAGCAAGAACAGTTGACAACACAAGATAAGGATATGGAGGAAAGTTGGGGGGTAAAGGAAAATAGACCACCCTAGAATATTGATTCAATGGTGGCAGAAGTGGAAGAGAGAGAACAAGTAGAAAGGGGAGTCAACATTATTTCCAGCTTTATTGGGGAAGAAGTAGTTAATGACCTAATGGAATAGTTTGTTGATGAGGTTTATGACTCCAAAGAATTGGAAAGGCAGAGGGAGCTATAAGTGAAAAATTTAGTGGATCATGCAAGAGTTAATATGGAAACAAAAGAATTGTTCATTGACCTAGATAATTTGGAAAATGAGAACCCAAAAATTTTAGGCATTCATAATTTAGAGGAGACCAAAGACTCTTCTGACTGTGCAAAGTCCATCAAAATGAAAGGTAGGAGATCCCTTGCTGAATTAAGAGCCAAGGATGGGGAAGTTATGGGCCAATCCAAAATTTCATCACTATTTAATGTAGGGGAGGGGAAGTTCCTCCCCACAGAGCCATGAAACTCTTATCATGGAATGTTAGGGGCATGAATGCCCCTAACAAGTAGCGTATCATAAAACACTGTATTTCTGAATCAAAACTAGACATAATTATAATCCAAGAAACTAAAATGAACCCAACCGAGATAGACCTCTTTGAGAAGAAATTAGGTTTTAGAAAAGTGAAGTATTCCCCAACACATGGGGCTTTAGGAGGCTTAGCAATCATCTGGGATCCTGGATATTCCTCTTTTACACCATTAGAGATAAAACAAAATTGGATAGGTGGAAAGGTAAACTGCCACAATAATAAGTTAAGATTTAACCTGATCAATGTATATGGCCCTATTCAAAATAGGGATAAAGTTCAAAGTCTGGATAGAACTTGAGACTTTCTTAAGAAACAATCTAAATGAGATGTGTATTATTTGAGGATATTTCAATGCCATCACTAAGGCATCAAACAATAGAGGAGGTAGTAATAAGTTACCTATTGTGGCACTTGATTTCATTGATTGGATTAATAGGAATTCTTTGTTGAAAATCCAGACAACAAAGAACACCTTTACATAGAAGAACAGAAGGAAGGGCTTTAGCAATATTTCTGAAAAGATAGACATATTTTTTATTCATGGGGGGCTTATGAATTTCAATTACACTATGGAAGCAGAGATTCTACCTTTATCTTGTTCTGACCATTATCCACTCCAACTTAACATTCTGGCAAAACAAGGTCCAAGAAAATTCCTATTCAAATTTGATAAAATGTGGTATAAGGATGATAACATCATCAACCTAATTGAATAATGGTGGAGTGAATTAATATTCTCGGGTTCAAAGATGTATATTGTTGCAAACAAAGTGAAGTTAATCAAAAGGAGGCTCTTGGAGTGGAATCGAGATAATTTTGGTAATATCTTTGATAAGAAACTTTTAGTAGAAATAGACCTCAATAATGTTAACAGGGAAGTTTTGGATCAAGGGATGGATGAACCTCTCTTCTTGAAGGAAAAGTATTAATAAAAGAGCATGAAGAGATTCTAGCAAAAGAATAAATCTTCTCGAGACAAAAATTGAGAGAAATGTGGTTGAAAGATAGAGATCGCAACACAAAGTTCTTTCATAACAGTACCAAATAGAAAAGATGGGTAAACCGAATCTCTAACATTAAGAACTATCATGGAGTAAATCTGGTAGACCCGTCAGATGTGGTAGAGGAAGCAGTAAGGTTTTTTGAAGAAATCCTTAAAAATATAGTTGGTTCCAACCTTAGAGGCCAACCTAATAAAATTAGAAATATTCCAAAACTCATTGATGCAGAACAAAATAGATGTTTGCTTAAGAAATTTATAGAGGAGGAGGTTAAATGTGCCCTCATGAAAATGAACCTAGATAAGGGTCCGAGCCTAGATGGCTTCCCAACTAGTCTCTTCCAAAAATGCTGGGGTTTTATGGGTCGAGAGATCATGGAGGCCTTAGAGGGTGTTAGAAAATCAGGTAAGATCCTTAAGAAAATCAACAATACCTTCTTAGTTTTGATTCCAAAAAAAGAGAAACCTGATAGCTTTCATGAATATAGGCCCATAGCCTTGTGTAATACCCTTATAAACTACTTACCAAAACTGTAGCAACTAGACTTCAGAAACTTCTCCCTATCATTATTAGCAAAGAACAAACAGGCTTTGTGCCCGATAGATCAATCTATGATGGGGTAATTATAGCTCAAGAAGCTATTCATTCGGTCCACATAATGGAGCACCAAGCATGTTGGTCAAATTAGATATTAGTAAAGCATATGGCAAAGTGGATTGGATATTTTTATGCAAATGTTTGGAAGCATTTAGCTTTGCCAAAACTTGGATCAACCTTATCTTTGAATGCATATCCACCCCCAATTTTTTTGTCCTGGTCAATGGCTCACCTAAAGGTTTTTTTAGTAGCTCTAGGGGACTTAGGCAAGGAGACCCAATGTCTCCTTCCCTCTTCATCATTATGGCAGAGGATCTTGATAGGTCTATCTCAAAGGCTAGGGAAGAGGGTGGAATCACACATATAGCCATTACCCACTGGTGATTCATACATGATACAATGCTTTTTGATCAGGGCAACATTAGGGAAGAAAGGGCCTTCAAAGGTATCCTCAAAGCCTACATGGAAGCCTTGGGTCAAGAGGTCAATTTGGAGAAGTCAGAAGTGTTCATGTTCAACATAGAAACTACATCCGAGAAAGAGATATGCAGGGTCTTGAGATCAAGCCTGGTCTCCTCCCTTGCAAATATTTAGGCTTCCCTTTGGATAAGGGGAGTAGGACATCTAAGTCTTGGGATCACATGGTGGAAAAATCAAGAAGAGAATTAACACTTGGAAAGGGAAATGGCTCTCCTCTGTAGGAAGGGAAACCTTGGTCAAATCAATTCTGGCAGCAATGCCCATTTACCAACTATCTTGTCATAATTTATCGGTTAAAAAATGGAATGAGCTAAATAAATACCTTAGAAATTTCTTTTGGAAAGGTACCAATGATGATAAGAAAATATCACTCCTATCTTGGGATAGGATTTGTAGACCAAAATAAGGAGGAGCTAGGATTAAAAATATCTGTGACCAAAGCAGTGCCCTAGGGGCAAAACTAGTATGGAGAATGTTCAAACACCCCCATTTAAAATGGGCAAGAATCTTGTACCATAAATACCTTAAAGAAGACAACATTATCCAAATATTTAGAGAAATCAATCCGCCTAGAGGTTCTCGCATATGGAACTTTATGCTGGAATGCAGAAATATTATCACAGATAAACTCACATGGAACCTAGGGTCACAGGAAGATGCCTTATTTTGGTCAGACTCTCTGACAGGGTATAAGGCGATCAAGAAAATCGACGATTTTGGGCCTACAAGAGCACTCCTAGAATGAAACAAAGAGAAATTTATTGGGAACTACATTTCTCCCTTAGAGGATGGAGCGGGGTGGAAATAGATAGTTACAGAATATGAGGATATCCCTGTAAGGGATAAAGATAAACTCATGGCAATCCTAAAAGATAGAAACATTTCCTTTAGTCTAGGCAAGGATAGGCTTTTTTGGGATGGCTCCAAGAATGGAGAATACAACTCCAAGGATGGGTATAATCACATCACTAAAGCTCAACTTAGACCCAAGATAGAGCTACCTCTAAAACTCTGCTAGGATAGATACTCCCTACCCAAGGCTGGATTCTTCAAGTGGCTTGCTCTCCAGAAAAAGTTCTTGACTACTAAAAATTTTAGAAGGATGGGGTATGAGGGACCCAGTAGATGCCCTCTATGTGAAAAGGATGAAGAGGACACAAATCACCTCCTCGTTAACTACAACTATGCAAACAAATGTTGCGTGTGGTTTACCTAGAAACTAGGCTGGTCCTCCGCCTTTCCTCAAATTATTTTAGGAATGCTCAAAGCCTAGCCCATCCTAAGAAGAGGTTGTCTATTTGAAGGATTATGGATATCTCTTCCATCTACCATAATTTGGGAATTGTGGAAGGAAAGGAATAGATGTCTTTTCAAAGATGAAAAATTAGAGGTGAAATGGGTAATCAATAAAATTGAGGCTGCTATGATAAAAAAAATCAACAGTATGATCAACTTTGGTCTAAAGAAGAATGCCATAGTAACTTATTGGGATGAGAAGATGAAGGGGAAATGGAAGGGACTATCTATCCAACCCTATATTGGGGATGGTCCTAAAGTTAATTTAAGAAAAAGAGCTGAATGTAAGTGGCAACCCCTAGGTGAGGGATGGCCCAAGGTAAACTTTGATGGGGCTTCCAGAGGCAACCCAGGGGTGGCAGGGATAGGATTGTCTATCCATAACTGGGAAGGGAAGGAAATTTCCCTCAAGGCTTACCCAATAGGTAATAAGACTAATAATTGGGCAGAATTGGCTGCCTTGCTTGAAGGCCTTAATATTTGCAGAAAGACCAGAGTGAAAAAATTGGAAATTGAAGGGGACTCAGCAATTATTATCAATGCTCTATGAAAAGGTAGTATGCCCAACTAGAGACTCAAATCACTATTGATATGGGCCATTTATTTATGCAAAGGTTTCGAGAGATTTACGATCAACCACATCTATTGGGAAGGAAACAAAAGGGCTGATGAGTTAACTAACTTGGGAGCTGATCGCATTCATCTTCCCTGAAGCTCTATCCTAGGTCCTCATCCAATGTTTTATATATAATGCCATATTATGGTTTTATAGCTTCTTCTCATTAAAATTTAGATAACATAACATTTAAACAAGGAAACAACAAAGCATTTGAGCTTGCTAACTTAGGAGCATATGGTGTGGAGCTCAAAATCCTAAGCAAAACCAATGCTCTGCCTGATAAGGCAATGCCTCCATTTCATTCAGGCATTAGATGATATATATATATATATATATATAAATGTATGTATATATAAATAGGTATATATAGGTATAGATATCACATATATTTATAGTCTCGACACCCACCCACCTTCCCACCCTCAAGGCTTAAGCTATTTCAATGGAGATTGTCAAGAAATCAGTGTCTCGGTGATCCTAACCATAATTGTGATATCTTCCTCCCCCATCATTATTTTGAAAATGACATCTATCGACACTCATTAATCCACCTCATTAATCCACTTAAAATTGTGAAACCCAGTCATACCTTCTTCTGAGAATTTCACCTCGCTGGCTGAGTTGTGTCATTCATCTTCGCACATGCCAATCATGCATATATTAACCAGACACTAAGCATGTGCAATATTGAATGATGGAATCTTGAGGATGGTCTTGCATTCATTTCTTTGTGATAAGCCTCTCAAGAAAGTACTATCTCCAATGTTTTAATCATTCCAGCTCATTCTCAATTAAATTCATTTCACCTTCACACCTGACTTTCGAGATAGGCCTCTAGCTTTATAAAAACTAGTTTTTCTCTATATCTTCATTCTCTCCTAAGAAAAATTCAAAATATCATGGACACTATACTCAAGCTCTCGAGCTATAAAAGATAAATGACCATCTCTGGGGAAATAAAGGTAGCTTGGTTGATAGGCCTCTAGAAATATCCTCATGATCTGGTCGTCAGCGGGATTACTCAAATTTTAGGGGAAGATTTCATCACCATTGAGGATAGGACCAGAGCAAATTCTGATATTTCCTCTATGTTCCTAGCCGTAGTACTCATTTTCGAGCCTAATAGGGATTTCATCAGGGAATTATGTTTAAAGGTTTTTAAGAATAGCATTCTCATAGAGCTTGACCGAGTAATGATGAATGTTACTTCTAATCTCTTGGCCCCCAAGCCAAGGAATTATTATATTTTCATGTCAAACAACCGCTAGGTTCCTTGGTTCCCAATACTGATTCATGATAATACTGTGAAGTTTCCCAATAGAAGGCCCATCATCCAAAGGAATGTCAACTTCCTCATGTGGTGGTTCAATGTGAAAATTCCTCCTTATAGCCATTGGCTGGCTATATACCTTTAGGACGAAGGTCTCAACATGGACATGATAGCCGAGATGGAGAATCTGAAATCTTCTGAATCGCCAAAGGGTTCTCGATCGGAACAGGCATGGGCTCGAGGGAAAGGGCTTGCCTTTTGAGTAAGTAGGGGATGAGATATTTTGGTTAATCTATGCATAGCTAGTTCGTATAAAAAACTTTTATGTTTTTTTGTTTCTAGATAAGAGATGACTTATCTTTTGAAGATATGTTTATAGTATCAGACGTTCAAGATATATATTATTATACAAAGATTCTTAATACTACTTCAATGATATGCAATACATCTTTATAGAAGATTTACCATATTTGTACATTTGATTCTAGGTTGTAGATAATCTAAAATTTTATGCTATAGGGTGTATTAATGATGTATCTATCTCAGCATAAGTATACACACATAGCTACAAGCATGTTCATATAATGCAAGGCAAATATATAAACACACTTGCATTCCATGTGGTTAAAGGTAATATGTTGTAGATACCCCTATTAATATTTCTGATTACATTATCACCTTCATGTATAGGGGATCATGTGGGGGGGGGGGCATTGGAAACCATCAACTCTCTTGATTTTTTGGCCACGACCGTCATGGCCCTGGTTCATTCCATATTATTATTGTAATAGTAGGTAATTTTGATATAAAACCTTATTCTGAGAACATTAAGGGGCTCCGATTTCAGGTGGAGCCAATGTAGGCAGCTAACTTTGTCTCTTAGTTTTACATGGTTAAAAGGTACCCTAACTTTTAGTTTGCAGGATAGTATTTCTCTATGTTTGCAACATGCAGAATCCAGTTCGCTCACCCCCGATCGATCAACACTCAAACAAATCCTTGGTCTCCTCCCTCACCCTCACCATATGAAGGCTTCACATACTACTCAGATCCATTATGTAGAAGTCATGGTTAAATTATCGACAACAGATGTTTTTCTCAAATTATTATTGTAATCCCTTAAGAAGTCGGATTTCTGGCTAACAAGGATTGGTAAATTAATTCCAGGATTTTTCCTTAGGCAAGACCAGAGGTTTTCTTCATTCAGTTCCTTCCTATCGGTGCTCACACCAAACTGAATTTGTACATTTATGTAATTATTTTTTAATTAATAAAGTTTACAACCTCAACCCATTATCGATAATAAATAAATAGAAAGAAATGAAATTTGTGAAATTAATAGACATTACAGATTAAAAATAAATAGCCTTATTCCCACCAAAAACTATTTCAGTTTTACAAATCTAAATTATTCTTAGTATGAATTTTTTTTTATAGATTTAAATATATAAATAAATATAAATAAGAAAAAAAATTAATACAAAAATTAAATAGCCATTAATAAAAAATAAAGAGAAAGAAATTAAATCTTTTAAATTAATAGGCATTACAAATTAAAATTAAATAGCCTTATTCCGACCACTTCACATTAAAAATCACCAAAAATATTTTAATCAACATTGACCTATCTCTTTTCATAGATTTGAATTGTGGTCTCTCACCCACTTCCTTGTTGCTTCTTGCCTATGCTTCTTTTGATGGGTGTTGCAGAGGGGCCCCCCCTACTGGAGTCCCCATCTCATGCGATGCATGAACATATGATATTTTTTATTTCTTCTAGGCACTTTCAAAAAGTTAACTCTTTGGTCGAGGAAAATGTGATGCCTCCTTCCTTGCCTCAGTACCATCTTGATTCCTTTTTTTCTGATGAGGAACCTACTAGATTCATAGATAGATTACTTGGTGGAAGCTCTGATAAAATGGGTAAATCCCTTGAGTGTTCAACTCCCCAGGTAGAGTGAGTGGTGGAGGATCAACAAATGGAGATTCCTAATGTGTCATTGAATACAACTATTGTTGAGATTAGCTTCTCTCTTGTCTATAAATTTCTATCATTTTGACCTTCTATTGATTAGGTTAGAGAATGGGCTAAACTGAAAGGTAGCGTGTCTACCAATGCTGTGGCAAACAATCTTTTTCTCCTTAGTTTTGTTAACCTGGAGGATATGGTAAAAATACTTACAGAAGGGTCATTGTCTTATGGTAGTAATAGTTTTTTATCCTTGTGCAAGTGGAAACTTGGCCTTGACTCCTAGAAGGATCTGGGATCAGTTGCTCCTACTTGGATTTGCCTCCCTGGGTTAGCCTTGGAGTTCTGGAATTTGGGAATTTTTAAATGGATTGTTGAGTCCTTGGCAAATTCTTATATATGGATGAAGTTAGGAAATACAATTCTAGGCTCCTCCTTGCTATAATATGTCTTAATGTGGCCATTAATATTGTGTTGCTGACTCAAGTCACGCTCCTCTCCAGGCTTGGTACTTAGGTCCAACCCATTGAGTACGAAAGTGATAAAACCTTTTGTTAATCTTAGAGGAGATATGGTCATCTTTGTTATGAATGTAAGAAACAACCTATTATAAAATAACATATTCCCAATGCTTCCTCTACTCATGTTGTTGATAAAATTAGAACTCACACTAATTATCTAGCTATGGATCTCTTATCGGATCCGAACCCATCTACTTAATGACATTGAGAAAAATTTAGCCAAAGATAAAACAAATTGATACTTTGATGGCTTATTCATCAAGGATTGATCAGATCTCATCCACGGCCCCTAAACCTCTACCAAGCACAAACATAGATAGTGTGTTGTGCAAGGGTTCTTTGATTGTGGATATGGCGGTGGACCTAGGTCACAACCTTGCTCCACAACTTTGTAAGACTCCTTCCAATGTATGTCAGAAAGATCCTAAGGTGGAAATGGTGTTAAGATACCTAAACCCCAATAAAGAGAATATTAATATGGAAAATATGATCAAAACTCCTAAGGGGAAACAAGGAGTTGGTTTAGTTCACTTGAAAGAAAACTGATAGATTCTGGGGGTTTCTTCTACGCCGCCACCTAGGCAGTCAAGATAGATTTTTTGTTGACGAGGAAAATGATGATTTAGACTAGACCCAAGTTGGTGCCAAGAATAAAAATAAAAAGAAATCAAAAGTAGGGGGGAGAGAATAAAGTTGGAATACCATCGCAGATAGATTCAAGGATCAAGGATGCAGCAAGAGAGGTTAGCAGGGGAAGATAGAGGACCCTAGATTGTCTCTCGAAAACTAAGAAAAATAAGAGATAACTTCCATTCTTTAGAGGGGGATGCTTGATCTACTCAAGGCTGAGTAGATCCCTTGCTACTATTTTTAATGGAGATCCTTTCCTGGAACATGAGTGTCTTGAATAGCCCTATGAAGAAACAAATGTTAAAGTGTATGTTGATGGAACAAAAAATTGACATTTTCCTACTAAGGAATCGAAGATGAGATCTGTAATCTTCCTGAAGGAGGATAAATATTTCTAATCTTCTACTACCTTCCTGGCCAGTGATGTTGAAGGGACATCTTATGGCATTGCTACCTTATGGAACTCAACTTAAGAATTATCTTATTGTTAGGTTGAAAGATCTCAGATCCCACTTTGAGTGGTATCTCAAAAAAAATTATGCCCCCAATGCAACATCTCCTTAGGCTAGCCTATGGTCTTCGCTAGCGATATTCATCCTAAATTCATCTTTGAATTTCTGGATGATGGCTGGAGATTTTAAGTCTCCCCTGTATCCCTTTGAGAAATTGGGTGGTATTGAAAATGACTCGGAAAGTATGATTGCTCTTGTAGACTTTATTTGTATGATGGGAATGATTGACATCCAGCTAGCTAGATACAAATTCACTTGGTCAAATAGAGGACTTGTTCAAAACCTTATTCAGGTTAGATTGGATAGGGTCCTAGTTTTGAGTAACTGTAAAGATATTGACTCCCTCGCCCTATGCATCCTCCCAAATTCTGGCTCAAATCATAATGCAATTTTATTGTCTTTAGATGATACTTCAAGGAGAAAATCCTACCCCTTTATATATGAGATCATGTGGTCTCTACATCTATATTTTAGATCCATGGTCAAGTGGTGGTGGAATGTTCCAATTAATGGTACTTCCATTTATCATGTGGTCCAAAAACTAAAACTATTAAGAACAAAATTATACATTTGGAACATATGTTCCTTTGGGAATATGATTGAGCAAAAAAAATCTATTTCTGCTAACCTGGAAGTCAATCAAAAGAAGACAGAAGATAACTATGCCACTCAAGAGGAATCCCTTGAGGAGATTTCACTAAGTGAAAAATGGCTCAGATTAAACAAGAAAGAAGATGTCTTTTGGAAACAAAAATTAACGATCCAATGGCTTACAGATGGTGACAAGAATACCAATTTTTTTCACCAATCTACCATAAATCATAGGAGTAGGAATATGATAAGACAACTTCTAAAGGATGATGGCTCAAGTACTGAAGATGAGAAGGAAATAGCCTACCTATTTGTTAAATTTTTTAGTAAGAAAAATATCAATAGTCAAAGATTCTTTAAATATCACAAATGAGGACTTGTTGTTGCTTAATGCCAAGGTGTCCTTCCAAGAAGTTAAAGAAATAACTTTTTCTTTAGGAGATTATAAGGATCCAGGCCCTGATTGGCTCCCCCTGGCCTTCTTCCAAAAGTACTAGGATGTTATTGGTTTGGACATCTTCAATGTTGTTAAGAAATTCTTCAGGTCTAGTAAAATCCTCAAGAAAGTTAATTCTATGTACATTTATTTAATTCCAAAGAATGATAGTGTTGTCTCCATTAAGGATTTTAGGCCTACTAGCCTATGTAACACATTGTATAAAATATTGTGGGAAGTCATTGTTAATAGGCTCAAACTTGTGCTAGATAAAATGACTTCTGCTAACCATAAAGGCTTTGTGAAAGGGAGATATATTATGGATGCGGTTATCCCTACTAATGAACTTGTGCATTCAATGGATCACAAAAAAATTCCTAGTATGGCTTACAAGTTAGATATTGGAAAGGCCTATAATAAAGTATCATGGAGCTTCGCCTTTGAAGTGGTGAAGAAGTTTGGCTTTAAGCATAAATTTATAAAGATGATTACACCATGTGTTACCACCCCAATGTTATTAGTTCTGGTTAATGTGTCTCCTAGTGGTTACTTCTCCTATGGAAGGGGTCTCCATCAAGGGGACCCTCATTCCCCCTACTTGTTCATTATTGTTGTTGAATACTAAAAGGTATCAAAGTGGCCTCTACGATGGATCCTATATTACATCAATAATTTGTGGATGACATGATCATCCTTGGAGAAGCCTGCATATCGAAGGCCAAAGGGTGGAAGGAGGCCCTTGACACTTATGCTATGATCTTAGGTCAACATATAAATTATAAGAAGAGCAAGTTGTTCTTTATGAATGGTTTCCATGACCATCAGGCTAAGATCAAAAGAATTATAGCTTGTGTGGTTGCATCCTCACTTGATTCTTATTTGGGGTTGCCTTCTATTTCTAAATCCCCCACTATTCTCTTTTGGAATGGTATCATTGAAAGATTTTAGAAGAAGTTAGATAGCTTGAAAAGGAAATTGCTAAGCTTGGCTAGTAAAATCCAATTTGTCAAACCCTTCCTATAGAACATCCCAGTCTACTACCTCTCTCCTTTTAAGATGTCTGGATGTGTTGTTGATAAGATTGAAAAAAAAAAAAATTGCTTCCTTTGGACGGGTATTGAAGAAAAAATGACTATATCTTGTTGCTTGGGATAATGTATGCAGTTTTATTAATGAAGGATGGCTTAGTATAAGAAAGCTCAGGGAGCTGCAACATTCTTAGTGATAAAGATTTACCCTCTAGTTCCTGCATCTAGAACAATGTTTCCAAAACTAAAGATATTCTTATAGAAGGAGGAAAAAAGATAGTGGGAAATGGGAAGAGTACTAGGTTTTGGGATGATGCTTGGCTAAAAGATTCTTCCCTATTACAAATGACTCAATTCAATAAAATTAAATAGATCCTTATCAAAAGTTGCCGTAATCTTGTTCATGATTGCATCTGGTGGTAGGAGGACAAGGATAGTTAGAGAATTCATATGGATAAGGTGTCGGTTAATAGGGACATTCCTTCTCATATCTTAAATCAATTGATGAATGAGGCCCAATCCCTAGCTTCCTTCCTAGGAGGTTGTTCTTTTTTTTCACCCCACTTGGAGGATGAATGGTTCTAGTAGTACAACCCCTTTGGAGCTTTCTTGATCAAATATGTGTATAATAGTATTGTTGAAAAACCTAAGGACAAATTTTACTAGAAAAGGATTTGGGTTAAAGGTCTCATACCCAAGATCATTTTTTTTTGCTGAGCTACTGCTCATGGAAAAATATTGACTATTGACAATTTTAATAAAAGAGGTTTCTCCTTTGTCAATAGATGTGTGTTATGCTATAAAGATATTGAAAGCATTAAAAATTTGTTCCTACACTACCAATTCTGAAGGGAGGTTTGGGATGAGCTTCTTGTTGATCTTATGATTAGTTGGACCTTCCTGGGGAATCTAAAAGAATTCATTGAGAAATGGACCCTCGACCCTTGTGCATGTCCAGTTATCAAGAACCTTTAGCTCCAAATTCCTCTTTTCACTGCCTAGAATTTGTGGAAAGAACATAATAACAGGGTATTCTGAGAAGAAGCTCATAATAGTAAAGTGTTGTTTCACATCATAAAATAGCAAGTTAAGGAGAACATAAATATTGCCTTATCGAGGACCTCTAAAGCGATACCAAGCTTGATGGATCTAAGAATAAAATAGAGGGGGAATTACCCATAGTCTTATTAGGATGAATTGGCACAATTTGATTTGAAGGAAGAATTGTATCTAGACTTGTTTGGAAGAAGGTTGTTTAAAATACAACTTTGATGGTTGTTCTAAAGGGAATCCTTGTATACCTAGAGTAGGTGGAATCATCATAAATTGCAAGGGCCTTATGACGGAAGGCTATTGTGTCAATATAGGGAAAGGATCTAATAATAGGGCAAAGGTAATGATGGCATGACAAGGACTCTTATCCCTTCATAATCTAATATCCAAAAATACAACTCTTGAAGGTGATTCCAAACTCATTATGAACTGCTTGAATGGTAATGCTAATATTCCTTGGGAAATAAAAAGTATTATGGAAGAGTGTAAAGGGTTGATGGGACTCTTCAACAATATCAAAATTCAATAGATTTTTAGAGAAGGGAACCATGTGGTTGATGAAGATGCTAATCTAGGCCTAACTCATAAGGATTGGAGTTTTCTAACTATAAGGAGAGCTCAGTTAGGCTAAAACTATTGGCATTTGTGCAGAGCATGTTGACATGATGATATTATGTTGTCATTGATGTCAATATACAGGAGAGTGAACCAGCAATATGTTGAAAAGTGAACTAGTATAATGTGGTGAATCAATATATGTGCAAAGAAGTGAACCGGTATATTGAAGCTAAGCTGCCGGCAAAGAGAACTGGTATGGTGGTGTAAAACAGTATATGAGCTCTAGGTGAAGTGGTATGTTTGTCCAAGTGAACTAGTATGATGAAATGTGAACCACTACATGAATGTGGTAGGACTACTGGTTGGTAGTCTTAGCTTCAAGGTTTCTGGTTGAAGTATTCCAAGCCTATGTGATTCAACCGATGACATCGTGTGATGAGTTAGCATTATAATAAAGATCAGATCATGTTGCCACGTCAGCCTTGTGCACGTGAAGGATCTTGCATGAAGTTGATCGATCCTATATACCTCAAGAATGTGCGAAGTCCCTTTAAACGGTGCAGAGCGCATGATGGAATACTGCCTCCATTAAGCAGTGAAGAACAAACGATGAAAAATGTCTTGAGATCTGTTTAAGACCATTGTATTCAAATGCAAAGTGTTCAATGGTCAGGATTGAACAATTCAATTACTTAACCTAAATGTTTAGGGTTTAGATTTTATGCTACCGACCTATCTCTTTCCTATAAGGTCGACATTATGTTTCATACTAAGGTTGTTGGCAAATGGTGTGTGTGTATCTAAGTGCAGAGATACGTGATTCTTGCAAGACCAGATGAGATAAGAGGATTGATTCTTGCATAGTGTGTGTGTAGAAGGAAGAAACTAAAGCAGATCTGCATTGGCATTGAGTGCTATTATTAGATCATTGTAATACCTGTTGATCTTTAATCTCTTCAACAGTTGAAAAATCCCTTAAACAGGTAGCTTTAACCAGCTTGTTGTAAATCCTTTAATAGGGTGACTCAAATTCATTGAGTTCTTGAAATCCTCTAACAAGATAACCTCTAACAGGGTTTAACCCTTAACTGTGTATTTAGCTATCCCTTAACCGAGTAATCCCTAACAGGATCAGTTCCTAACAGAACCTATTGTAACAGTCTTTAACTAGACTAAGCTCCTAATAGAGCAGACTTCTAAAGATTTCAAAAATAGCTTGTGGGTATTCATCCCCACCATGGTTTTTCCCAGTTCGGTTTCCACGTGAAAAATATGTTTTTTATGTGTGGTGGTTTTCATGTGATGGTTTAAGTGATTTGTGTCTGAAGGTAAATCATGTTGAACTAGCTGTTATTATATTTTTGATGATTGATTACCTGTTCATGGATAAGGGTGAAATGGAAGTGTAGTATTAAGTCGAGTGGAAATCTAAGTGATTAAACAGTTAATGCTTGTCATAGTCATTCTTAGCTTTACCAGTTGTACTCTATTTCAGACCAGTGTTACTATTTGCCAGTCATTTGTAGGGGTTGCTATCTAACCGGTTTTTAGAAAGTGTTTTTGACTGTACTGATTCACCCCTCCATCTCAGTACTGGTTTGGTACTTACCATTCATCATTAAGTTATCAATTGGTATCAGAGCATCCTCCAAGTCCTCTGTGTTGTAAGCTTAACCGCTTGAGGGAAAGATCCTATTGTAATGATGAAGAGGGAAGGTCCAAAGTTCAACAGAGATAACTTTAAAATATGGAAGGACATAATGAATATTTACATCAGAAGCATGGGTCCTCAACGCAGGAGCTATGTTGAGAATGCTTTTGTTATTCCTACTGGTCCTCTCACTAATGATTAAAAGAGAGAGATACAGGATAATGGGCAAGTCATGGAAGCCCTAATTAGCAGCTTATCTAACATTGAGTTTATTGATGTCCAGGATAAAGATAATCCCAAAGAAGTTTGGGATACTCTTGAGAATATCTATGGTGGTGAGGAGAATGTAAAACAAGCTAAGGAAGAATGACTTAGAGGGAAGTTTGAAGACATGCGAATGGTTGAAGGTGAGACCATTCAACAATATGGAATAAGAATCAAGAGTATTGTTGGAGACATCAAGAGTGCGAGAGGAAAAATGGAAGACAATACTCTTATTAGTAAAGTCTTGAGGTCCTTATTACCGGTCTATGCAATAAGAGTTGCTTCTATTTAGGAGTTGAGATCAATAGACAAGACTAAGGTATCCCTAGACTCCATCATTGCAAAATTGACAGCCTATGAGCTAAATAGTTTTTATGGCAGTGTTCAAAATACTCAATCATATTTTAGAGCTTCTGTTACACCATCCAGAAAAGGAAAAGAAGCAAGCACCAACGGTGAACCAAGACAGAGCAGAGAAATGGATGATGAGGAGATTTTGATGGAATTTGAAGCTCTTCTTGCCAGGAGATTTCCTAAGGGAACCGGTAAATACAGAGGTAAGCTCCCTTTGAAATGCTTTTCTTGTAACCGGATCGGACATATTGTTGTAAACTGTCCTAATGGTGACAACAAGGACAAAATGGAAAGGTTCAAGAAATTCAAAGGAGGAAACAGGAGAAACTATTTTGTAGCAGTTCATGAAGGTGTCACAGATGAGGAATCAGAAGATGAAGAAAATGGAGATATTGTGTTTTTTGCAGTAAAGGAAGATGTGTCAGACAAGAAGGCTCTTGTCTCCCGCTTTGATAATTCCAATGAGTGGATTATTGACAGTGGTTGTTCTCACCATATGATTGGTGACCAGAGCAAGTTTCTATCTTTGGAAGAATATGATGGCGGTGTGGTTCGCTTCGGTAATGATGCACCATGTATGGTCAGAGGAAGATGGTCGATCTCTCTGAATGGAAAGAGTAGTGTTGACAATGTGTATTGGGTGGAAGGTCTTAGACACAATCTATTTAGTGTTGCCTAGCTGAATGATAGTGGACTCATTTTGAAATTCAAAAGTGGAGTATGCAGAATCAAAGGAAAGAACGGTGAATTGGTGGCCACTGGTATGTAGACCAAAGGTAACTTGTTTCAACAAAATGCAAATATAATTACATGTCTTATGGCTAAGTTTGATGATAGCTAGATATGTCATAGGAGACTTTTCCATGTAAACTTTGATAACATAATAAAGGCCAGTAAGATTAAGGTAGTTAGAGGACTGTCGATGCTGAGCAAACCGAAAAATTCTTTGTGAAGAGAATGTCAACTAGGGAAAATGTCTTCCTCAACCTTCAAAGGTAAATCTTTCACTGCTAACAACTTACTTGATCTTGTGCATACTGATTTGTGTGGTCCTATGAAAACTAGGAGTGTGTAGGGAGATAGGTATTTTATGATTCTTACAGATGATTGCTCAAGAATGATGTGGGTCACATTCTTGAAGGATAAGTCTAAAGCCTTTGGAAAGTTCAAAGCTTTCAGAGTATTGGTAGAAAAGGAAAGTGGTAGAAGAATCAAATGCCTTAGAACTGATCAAGGAGGGGAATTCACTTCCAGTGAATTCAACAAATATTGTGAAGAGAATGGCATCAAGAGGCAATTGTCTGCCCCCCGGACTCCACAACAGAATAGCTTAGCAAAAAGAAACAATCAGACTGTGGTTGATGCAGCTAGAACCATGTTGATCCAAGGAAAACTTGCTCACACCTTTTGGAGAGAAGCGGTGAGCACTGTAGTCTACACAATGAACCGGGTACTCATAAAAAAGGAAAAGTATAAGACTCCTTATGAGTACTGGACCGGTAAGACACCAATGGTAAGCTACTTTAGAATGTTTGGTAGCAAATGTTATATCAAAAGAAGTGAACATTAGAGCAAGTTCGATGCAAAATGTGATGAAGTAATATTTCTAGGATATTCCACCAAGAGTAAAGCTCTCAAAAGTTTCAACAATAGGACTCAGAGAATTGTTGAAAGCATCATTGTTAGGGTTGATGAAAACTCTGGGAAACTTGAGGAAACCGACAGTGAGCAAGTAGGGGATGAAACGGTAGTAACCTTCTAGGAACCGGTTGCAAATCAGCCCAGTACCAGTAACTATACTCCTACACCGGTGGATGTTGATGCTGATGAAGATGAGGATGAAGAAGAAAAGCAAGAGGAATCTTTTAAGAACATACCCAGATATTTCAAACTCAATCACGATCCAAAGAAGATCATAGGAGACAAAGATACAAGAATTCTTACAAGAAGAAAGGTCAGAGAAAGCTCATGTATGATCTTTGAATTTGAGCCTAAATCATTCAAAGAGGCACATAAAGATGAAGACTGGATCAAAGAAATGGAGGAGGAACTTGACCAGAGAGAGAAGAATGGTACATGGTCTTTGGTACCTAGATTGGAGCATAAAAATGTCATTGGAACCAAATGGGTTTTTAGAAACAAGATAAATGAGGATGGCACAGTGGTAAGGAACAAAGCTAGACTAGTGTGTAAAGGATACGCCCAAGAAGAAGGAGAAGACTATGGAGAAACCTTTGCTCCAGTAGCAAGATTGGAAGGAGTGTGTATGCTTCTTTCATATATAGCTTTTAAAGGATTCAAGGTATATCAAATGGATGTAAAATGTGCATTCCTAAATGGAATACTTGAAGATGAGGTGTACATAGAACAACCAGATGGGTTTACCCTATCAAAAGATAGTGACATGGTGTGTAGGCTACATAAAGCCTTGTATGGACTAAAGCAGGCACCTAGAGCATGGTATGAACACTTGCACTCCCATCTTGTGAAGATTGGATTTGAAATAACAAATGAAGATAGAAATATCTATTTGAAATCAGAAGGAGATCAGATTCTGATCTATGAAGTATTTGTTGATGACATCATCTTTGGAGGAGATGACAAGATGAGTCATGATTTTGCAGATGAGATGAAAAAGGAGTTTGAGATGTCACTCATAGGGGAAATTAAGTTCTTCATTGGATTGCAGATTCAGCAAATGAAAGAAGGAATATTTATTACTCAATCCAAGTACGTCAAAGAGGTGTTGAAGACCTTTGGCATGGAAGACAATAAACCGATTGAAAATTTTCAAAAGAGGATGACTCGGCATTGGTAAATGAGAATGATTACCGATCAATGATTGGTAAGTTGCATTATGTAGTGCATAGCAGACCGGACATTGCACATGCAGTGGGTATTACTGCTTGGTTTCAGCAAAGCCCAAGAAAATCCCACTTGATAGCAGTCAAGTGGATTCTTAGATATCTGAAGGGAACAGTTGACTATGGGTTATGGTATCCATACAATAATGATTTCAACCTGAAAGTGTTCACAGATGCTGATTGGGTTGGTAATGTAGATGACCGTAAGACCACAACCAGTGGTGCATTCTTCCTCGGTGGTAGATTGGTCTCATGGATGAGTAAAAAGCAGAGTTGTATCTCTCAGTCTACAGTAGAAGTGGAGTATGTTGCATCTTTTATGAACTGCACCCAGACTATTTGGATGAAGCATGTATTGAATGGCTTCAAAGTTCCTGTATCTGAATCGATAAGAATATTTTGTGACAATACAAGTGTAATTAACATTTCCAAGAATCCAGTTTTGCATGCTAGAACCAAGCACTTTGAGCTCAAGTATCATTTCTTGAGGGAGAAGGTTCAGAACAAGGAGGTTGTATTGGAACATGTTTCCAGTAAGGAGCAGTTAGCAGACATATTCGCCAAGCCTCTACCAAAGGCTATATTTACCTATTTGAGAGGTGAATTAGGGGTGCTACCCCTTCAAGAGGTGAACTAAAAGTATGTGCTCCACATTAGTCAGGTATTGCAGTGTCCAATATTTTTCAGGATTGATGTGTTGAAGGATGCTACTCCTCAAGGGGAGCAGCATAGTGGAACAAGAAAACTTGTGCCTCCACTTTGGCATTGTTTTCAAAGGGGAAGAAGATGTGAAGTGGAGAAGATATCTATAGCAGAAGATGTGATGCTAAGTGATATCTTTGTATATTGCTATCAATGCCAAAGTGGGAGATTGTTGGCATTTCTGCATAGTATGTTGACATGATGATACTATGTTGTCATTGATGTCAATATATAGTAGAGTGAAGCAGCAATATGTTGAAAAGTGAACCGGTATAATGTGGTGAATCGTTATATGTGCAAAGAAGTGAACCAGTATATTAGAGCTAAGCTGCTGGCAAAGAGAACCAGTATGGTGGTGTAAAATGGTATATGAGCAATAGGTGAAGTGGTATGTTTGTCCAAGTGAACCGGTATGATGAAATGTGAACCACTACATGAATGTGGTAGGACTAACGGTTGGTAGTCTTAGCTTCGGGGTTTCCGGTTGAAGTGTTCCAAGCCTATGTGATTCAACCGATGACATCGTGTGATGAGTTAGCATTATAATGAAGATTAGATCATGTTGCCACATCAGCCTTGTGTGCGTGAAGGATCTTGCCTGAAGGAGATCGATCCTATCTACCTTGGGAATGTGCGAAGTCCCCATAAATGGTGGAGAGTGCATGATGGGTTACTATCTCCATGAAGCAGTGAAGAACGAATGATGGAAAATGTCTTGAGATCTGTTCAAGACCACTGTATTCAAATGCAAAGTGTTCAATGGTCAGGATTGAACCGTTCAATTTCTTAACCTAAATGTTTAGGGTTTAGGGTTTATGCTACCGACCTATCTATTTCCTATAAGGTCGACGTGTGTGTGTATCTAAGTGCGGAGATACGTGATTCTTGCTAGACCAGATGAGATAAGAGGACTGATTCCTGCATAGTGTGTGTGTACAAGGAAGGAACTGAAGCGGATCTACATTGGCATTGAGTGCTATTATTAGATCATTGTAATACCTATTGATCTTTAGTCACCTCAATAGTTGAAAAATCCCTTAACCGGGTAGCTTTAACCAAATTTTTGTAAATCCTTTAACAAGGTGACTCAAATTCATTAAGTTCTCAAAATCCTCTAACAAGGTAACCTCTAACAGGGTTTAACCCTTAACTGGGTATTTAGCTATCCCGTAACCGAGTGATCCCTAACATGATCGGTTCCTAACAGAACCTATTGTAATAGTCTTTAACCAGACTAAGCTCCTAATAGAGCAGACTTCTAAAGAGTTCAAAAATAGCTTGTCAGTATTCATCCCCACCGTGGTTTTTCTCAGTTGGGTTTCCACGTGAAAAATCTATGTGTTATGTGTGGTGGTTTTCATGTGATGGTTTAAGTGATTTGTGTCTGAAGGTAAATCATGTTGAACTAGCTGTTATTATATTTTTGATGATTGATTACCTGTTCATGGATAAGGGTGAAATGGAAGTGTAGTATTAAGTCGAGTGGAAAGCTAAGTGATTAACCAGTTAATGCTTGTCACAATCATTCTTAGCTTACCAGTTGTACTCTGTTTCAGATCGGTGTTACTGTTTGCTATTCATTTGTAGGGGTTGCTATCCAACTGTTTTTTGGAAAGTGTTTTTGACTATAACAATTCACCCCCCCCCTCTCAGTACTGGTTTGGTACTTACAGTTCATCATTAAGTTATCAAAAACATATCCTCGCTAAGGAATGGGATAAACCTTACTTGAGTGACTATCAATTAATCGGGCAATTAATGGCCTTTTTTGTTTCCTTTTCCCTCCTTAAGTTTTAAATGTGAGCACCAATCATTTTCAAACTCAAATTAACTACCAGATGATTTCAAGGATGGTGGCAAGGATGCTATCTGGGTGGCTAATTTGGGAGTTGTGTTGGATGTATACTAGGCTAAGAGGTGATGTGTATATTAATAATTCTATTTGCAATGTTCAAAGTACGAAGCCTTTTCACCTCCCCCTTGCATTAAATACTAAATATGAAGAAAGCATTCAATGAAAAGGTGGGAGGTTCGATTTTAATAGCAGCTTAATTTACCATGATGTGAGTTTACCTCTCACATGTTGGGATAGTGAAGAGAATCAATCCGAAGCTAGTCTTTTTCATGACTATTTTTTATTGGATGAGGTTGGTTTTATAAATTGCAGTTCTTTTGTGTCGCTTTCAGACTTTTTGTTGTAGCATTGTGAGGAAATCTATTGAAATGAGGGGCACTTTGAAGAGAATAGAGCCTAAAACTATAGAAAAATTTAAAAAAGTGAAGAGGTGTGGGATCTTTTCCACAAAGTAGGTATGACGTCCTTCTTTTTGGCCATGAAGGGTTATCACACAACCTTATCAATGATATTCTCCAAATTTAGTAGAATGGTGAGGTATCAATTGATCGAATTACCTTTATTTTTTTGCTAGAGCTCACTGTAGAAGTTACTAAGTTGTAGAATGAGGGCCAGAAAGTTGAAAAGAAAAGCTCTAGATATTACAAGCACTACATGAAGAAACTATTTGAGAAAGGGGAGATGGTGGTGGTGGTGCAAAATGGGTATGGTCATTTTATTCTTCCTATGCCTTATTCTATCATTAGCTATTTTGTTATGGAATACTTTACCTTAGAATTTCGTTATATCTTTGTGCATGACTACCACTTCCCCATCTTAAATCACATTAGGCATGGTAATAAGATAAATTTGTCTTATTTTCTTTTCACTTCACTTGCAGCGAGCATTGCTAATGGTACTAATCCTCCACTACACCAAGGTCTTATATATATATTATGTGTAAATATGCCTTTGATCTCTCCCCCCATCACATTTTTTTTCTTACCCTTCCTATCAACTCAACCTAAGGAAGAGGCCCATCGATCCTCCATTAAAATTGATCTCATTGAGACCAAACCCCTACCTTCACCTGACAGTACTCCTACGGTCAAATCAAAAGGTAAGAAGCCTCATTTACATCATGAATAGGAAACCATAGAGGTGGCTCTACTTAAAATTAACTTTGATAATAGAAAATTAGAAACCCTTAAAAATAGCCTTATTAAGGCTCGAAATCTCGATAACAACTCCTTGAGTAAAAGTATCACCATAGAACTTGACTTACATGACTCTAAGAAGGAAGAGGAGAGGTTGCATGAGAAGGAAAAGGAGGGAAGCTCTAGGAAGAGAAATTCAGCTCGTCTCCTAGCCAAAGATAGAAGGGAAAGTGACCACTCATGAATCTGTTGAAGAATTTACCTCATAAGATGATGAAGCTTCCTCTAATGAGGATACTAATGATGAGGAATTTCATGTCGAAGAGGAAGAATAAGAGGATAACTACAAGGATGAAATGGAAGAGGAGTGATGTGGAAAGAGGAAAGCTAACTAGCAGTCAAAGATGAAATTTGTAGACAAAATACCAATAATGTCTACAAAATAAATTGACAATAATCTCAACAAAATTGACAATAATCTATGGAAAAAAAATATTGTTAAATTTACATTCTCAAATGTCTTCCAAATTGCATGTGAATAACAAAACAAAAACCAATTAACAAATAAAATAACAAAATACTAGCTTATGCTAACCTCCTAACAACTAGGAACTAACATATTAATTTTTAATTACTTTTTATTTTTGATATTTACATAGGATCAAACTAATAAAAAATAATACTATGCTTTAACTTATATATATCTTATGCATACCCTATGAATCCTCATCATTTCTCCCAACAATATTGGCATTGGACTCCAATGCTCGCAAAAGAGAAGGAAACTCCTGAGATGGCTGATGATGAGAGATCCAATGAGCTTGATGTCGAAGCTAACCTCACTTGGGAACAAGGTAAGAAGTGGTGAAACCATGTCATGTCTGACAAATCATTGTATCAAAAAATCTATCAGAACCAAGAAGGAGGTGAAAATTAGGAACAAAATCTGCAAGATGGTTGACAGGAGGCTCAATTTCTAGTGTTCACTCATGGAAATGCATGAGAAGATCAACATTAACAACATCATAGATGCCCAATTGAGTTGGAAGATCAAGTCAAAAATCATTCTTAGACACCTTTTGAAGAATAATGTAAGGCCCGTAATGGAGTGTCTTGACCTTGCTATGTGCTTTCTCCTGGAAATGATGTTTATCCAAGTATAGGAAAAATTTGTCCCCAACTTGAAAAGTATGAGAAAAATGATGATGATCCATAAGTTATTTTTTTATTTTCTCGAGTCTTTTAAAAATTTGAACTACTTTGGAGTGTAGATTCTGCAAATATTGAATGAAGGCTGGGCCTTATCTTTTTCTTTTTGAATATGCATTGTTGCTAGAGATGGCAAGGATAAGGGAAACTCATATGGAGCCAAAGGCTGAAATCCAAGACATATCTCAAAAGGTGAGTGACCTATAGATGAGTGAATTGCCTGGTTGTATGCATGCTCTATGTGGGTTAGGCTCAAATCCCACTTAGAAGGATAGCTATGATGATAAATCCTTAAACTTTGTATAAGAGTTTGGTTTATAGCTTCATTTTAACCATCTGACTAAGGATGAAAAGAAATGGAGAAGTAAATGGAAAATCCTAACATCTTCCACAAAGATCACCAAAAATGTCCCACAAAATGTGAGTCACTATCAAAATCAATGCTATTTGGTAAAGCAAAAGATCTCCAAATAGAGTCAAAGAAGAGTTCGGCTAAGTCATGTGCAGAACTTGACTTGCAGCATGGAATGAACTTAGCCATCATGCTGAATTGATCAACAAACACAAAAAAACAATCATAATGATGAGAAGTCAATGGAAATTCACTAACTAATTCCATGGAAATGCTCTCCCAAGGATGAGAAAGAAGAGGAAAAGGAATACTCAAGCCCATTTTTCTTTTGGTTGGTTTGGAGTGACAACAAACTGCACATCTCTTGAGGAAATGTAGAACAACCTATTATATATGAGGCCAATAGAAGAATCACTGTAAATGATGAAGTTCTTTTTGTTTGCCAAAATTATGATCATAAAGAGTAGAATGTGCCTCCTTGAGAGGTGAAGCTCGATGATCTCGAGGAATGCAAAGTTTATCCAACTTGTAGAGTAACCCTTCCTTGATATAAAAATATTGAAAAGATAATAAATTGGAAGCTAAAGGATTCTAAAGAGTGGTGTATGTCATGCCAAAATCTGGATCTTGAGCATGCGGAAAAGATCATGTCTGAAATCCCAAATGAGAAGTGGTCACTATAGTTAAAGCATGTGTTGTAGGAGGCCAACTCAAACAATCTGCAACATTTTTGGTTCTTCCCTTCTTATACTTGATGACCAAGTGAAACTATTGTAAATATAAGGCCCACTTCATATGCCTAGCTTCTTTAAATTTATTCGGAGATTGAAGAAATTGTAGAGCCAAGTGATCAGTGTGAACAACAGTTTATTTCCCCAAAAGATAATGCCTCCAATACTTGATGGTTAGAACCAATGCGTATAATTCCTTATCATATGTGGAGTGGTTCCTTTTAGAAGCATAAAAAATTTCTGAATGATAGGCCACACGATGACCATTTTGATTCAAAACATCTCCAAGTGCATACTATGAAGCATCTGTCTCAATCTCAAAAGGTTGTGAGAGATCTAGTAGAACAAGAATAGGTGTTGAACATAATTTTTATTTCAATGTGTTGAAATAATGATAGTGAATTTCTCTCCACTTAAATGCAACACTAGTCTTTGTCAATTGGCGTAAAGGTGTGGCAATGTCTGAGTAATGTAGAATAAACTTGCGGTAGAAGTTGTCAAGACCAAGGAAACTCCTCAATTCAGTGATATATGAAGGAGTAGGCCACTTGAGAAGAACTTCCACTTTCACAGGATCCACTTGAATACCATTTGCATCAATGATCGATACCTAAGATAGGAGATGGATGTCTGACCAAAAGAACACTTGGAAAAGTTGGCATACAGACTGTTCTACTGATGAGTGCAAAGAACATGTTCAAAATGTTGAAGATGGTCTTTCCAAGTCTTAGAAAAAATGAGAATATAATCTAAATAGATGATAAAAAATTTCTCCAAACAATCATGAAACACCTCATGCATCAATTGCATGAAAGTGACAGGAGTATTGGTGAGACCAAATGGCATCACAAGCCACTAAAAAGGTCCCATTTTTGAAAGTCGTCTTCCATGTGTCCTCTGCTTGAACTCTAACTTGGTGATACCTACCTTTTCAAACAATCTTAGAGAAAAATTTGTACCTTAAATTTGAACCAATAGGTCATCAATGCATGGAAGTGGACATTAATTTTTGATGGTGATCTTATTTAATGCTTAAAAGTCAATACAAAGATGCAAAGTTCCATCTTTCTTCAGTACCAATAAAATTGGTGAAGCATAAGGGGATAGTTGGTTTAATGAAGCCTTTAGACAATAAATCTTGAATCTGTCTTTTTATCTCATCACGTTGAAGAATTGATTGTCAATACATTGAGGCATTAGGAAGAGGTGCAACAGGGACAAGATCAATAGAGTGATTGATCACTCGTTCTGAGGGAAGTGTTTTAGGCTCTTCAAATACGTGTGAATATTCTTGCAACAATTTTTCTAGTGTAGAATGTGGCTTAGACATAATGATTTTTGCTTTAGAATTTTCATATTGTGGCCTTATAAAAAGTAATGCAAGCTCGTGTGCCTGATTTATAGCTTTTCTTGCCTGTCTACAACTAAGTACTAGATTTTCAGTTCTCTTAGTATATTTTATTAGGTATGTTTGATTATCTTGTTGCAGTGTATAGGTGTTATTAAAGGCATCATAGTGATCTTTCCTATCATACTGATAGGGTTTACCAAGCAAAAAACCACAACAATCCATGGTGGTCACATAACAGGTGACCTTATCAATAACCTGGGGCCAAATGAAAAAGAGCCAGTGCAAGTGTGTGTGATCTGTGAGTATGAATTATTATCCTTCCATCCAAGTGAATATAGATGAGGATGTGGATCCATCGGCAAATGAATTTATTCAACAATGGACTTCGCAATCAAATTTTTCTGCAATCCATTCTCGATGATACAATCCATAGAAAAATAATGTGTTAAATATGCACAAGTGACAAACAAATTGTCACTTCCCCCTAAAGTATAACGATGGTTCATTAAGGTGACCTTTTTGAGTTTACCTTTCAACTCATCATAATTCCTATCATCACCAAAATTTTTAATGTAAATATTTTTCCTTTCCTCATCATGAGACTGTACAATTATATTTTTTTTCTTCAACTTAAAGCATTCAGACTTTTCATGTCCCTTCTTTTTATAATAAGTACAAAACTTAGATTTCTTAGTATGAGAAGGACGAGAATGAAAAGAAGAGGAAGGAGAAGAACTTTTATGTTTGGAAATATTTTTTGTGGTTGAGAACTCG
The DNA here is from genome assembly GCF_030272615.1 of Cryptomeria japonica. Lineage (NCBI taxonomy): Eukaryota > Viridiplantae > Streptophyta > Pinopsida > Cupressales > Cupressaceae > Cryptomeria > Cryptomeria japonica. The sequence goes on along the minus strand of NC_081407.1, from coordinate 661,986,621 downwards.
AAGCTTTTGGAAGACCTGCAGAAAATGAAGGATGGGATGTACGAGACTAGGCAGCTAGCTTTTCCTCTACCAATTGTGCTTGGTTGAATACATCATCCAGACATTCTAGGGTAGTATATTTCAACTCCCTAAACAAATGTTCCTGTAAGTCTCTCTTGAACTTTAATATTAGAGAAACAACTAGTTCTTGCACCTGAAGTATTATTCTTAGTGGATTGAACTGGTAGATATAATCTTCTACTAACATTTGTCATCCTTTTCATAAGCAAATCCAATTGATGTGAAATTCCTACTCATATTTTGAAGGACAAAATATATCCTTTACGGTTGTGACAAGTTGATTCCATTTGGTGATAGGGTCCTTAGCATATTCTCACTCAGTGACCAAAACCTTAGTGACACCAGAGAGCTTCAATTTGGCAAAAGGAACCTTATCAACATCGAAAGTCTCATTATAGGCGAACCATGTCTCCATGTCAAATATCCAATTTTGGAGCACTTCAAGATCTCGGGATCCATCGTAGATTTTGACTTCACATTTGGCTAAAGGTTGGTGTCTTTCAGGACTAGGAAGTTGTTGAACTATGATATCATTGACTTTATTAATCAATGTGGTTATCACATTGGCAAGTTGAACAACTCACTTAGCCAAATTAGTGGCCATATTATTGCAAGTTAAAGCCAGTGATATATTTTACACCTCTGAACAAAAGAATGGACCAATAACGAGGTTCAATACTCTATTAGCCTTGGGTTTGACAAAAAAAAATCAAGAAATCCTTTAGAGATTGAAGTGGAACCTCTTTAGAGAGATTCTTGGGACTCCTCCAAACATAATTTGGCAAACTTTGAAATTACAATTACAAGTAGGTCACAATCTAAAAATTAATACTCTCCCAAAAAACTTGAAATATACATTATATTTTCTTTTAACACTTGGGAGCCTTATACACAACTTTTATTAAGTAAAGGAATACAAATTCTTTATTTTTCAAATAAAAACCATGAAAATGGAGCAAAACCATGCTTTTTACCCAAATACCACATTTTTGGATCCAAAACCACTAACAAAGCCACTCATCCTCTTCTGTATTCAGCAGTTGAGGGTGCCAAATTGAAACTGTCATAACTTTCTCAATACTAAATAAAAATTAAGAAACGTAAAATATTATGGAAAGCTCTTAAGAAGATGCTTCTTTCCACACAAACCATTTAACAAAATATTTTGTATTTTAAAAATTGTTAATGAAAGAAAAACATGGGTTTCCAAAGAAAATGCACAAAAAATTGAAGAAATTGGTGCTTACTTTTCTAGTAAATTAGCTCCAGATGCTTTTGAATGAATATTTCTCTACAAATGAGTGCAAAATATTCAAAAATATTCTTTTGTTGTCGAAAGCTCTAGGATTGATGTTTTTTTTTCCCCCCATTTTTGACAAAATGGATTTGAATGGTAAACTTAAACCCACATATCAAAAAAGGCTCTAACTAATTGTGAAAGAGGTAAGCTAACCAATAGTCATAGATGAAATATGTAGACAAAATTGATAATAATCTCTACAAAACAAATCTTCTAAAACTTGCATTCTCCAATGTCTCCTACGTGAGGAGAAAGTACAATTATATAGGCATATAATATGCCATGTTTGGGTGAGTTGGAATATCTTCCAAATCTCACGTGAATAATAAAACAAAAACCAAGTAAAATATAAAATAACAAAATACTAACTTATACTAACCTCCTAACAAATAGGAACTAACATATTACTTTTTACTTTTTGCTTTTTATTTTTGACATTTACATAGGATAAAACTAATAAAAACAATACTATGCTAATAACTTATAGATATCCTATGCATACCCTATGAATCCTCATTAGGGAGAGTGAACCTTCAAAGAATAGGGAGGATTATGAACCAATTTCACTGCTTTGTAACTCTCTATATGATGTAAACATAGTGTCGTGCTCTCAAGATTCTCCCTCTGGTACAAAGAAGAACATCACTATGAAATTGCATAACCAAATGATTGGACTACAAGGGTTATGAACCTTGAAGCAAAAACAAAGAGTAACTCCTTAAGCTCTTTGTGTGCCATTACTAACAACACTATGAAGAAAGTTGCCATAGAATTTGTATCTAGACAAAGCAATATGAAAAAGAAAATTAGGAAGTTGTCGAAGCAAGTCAACCTGGACGAGAAAGACAAGAATGAGGAGACAATATCCTTGGAGATCTAGAATGAAGAGGTGCAGAGACTAGAGTGAAACTCAAACCTCATTAGAGAATATTAAGCAATTTATGTTTTTCTTTTTCCTCTTGATGATGTCTAGTATAGTTAGGCGTAGTTGTTACAAGGATTTTCTTATGAATAGGCCTACGTGTCATATGCCTAAGACTTTTACTATAACTATCTACTTGACTAACTTTATGGACTTTGAATGTTTAGTTATTTGTAGTAGTATTTTGAGTAGATAGTGGCTGGATCAGAACAATATGTTTAGTTATGTGGACATGATAATTTTTTATTACTTGAGAGAGGCTAGTGTGGTTTACTTGTTCTAATTGTTTGAAGCCAGATTTTGTGATCCTACTCTCTGATTTTCCTGTTTTGTAGGGTTCAGGGCCCTCTCCTTGCTAACATAATAAAAAACATTGACCTAAAGTAAAAACATATAAAACATAAATGATTACAATACAATATATTTTGTCTATTATGATGGATCTTTATTTTCCTTTCCTTACTAATCAAATGGTTAAGCACTCAATTTTTTTCCCTATTTAAAAATAAGAAAATTAATTGATGAAACATTAAGCTTTATTTTCTAAAAGAAACACTTTGTTGGTTCGAGGTTAGTTGTTTCACAAATAAAAAATTGTCCAATCATTAAGCACAAAATCTTAACTCATTAAAGTGATTGAGGTCCTACTATTCACTCCCTAAAAAGAACCACTTTATTTATATCGTTCACATGGAATCTTACCAATTTGAATACTATAATTTTTTTTTTAAATATAAACAAACTTCAGCACACTTGTTACAAAGTATTAGTTGTTTTTAATAATTTAAAAAAAAAATCCACATGTCAAAATGTTTTGAAAAAAAAATCAATGCGCTTGATCTTTAAGGAACATTACTTTATTTATATCATTTTTTTGGATCTTTTCAATATGAAAGGAATAGATTTAAAATAATTGTTTAAACATCAACAAAAAAAAATATATCATCTAAAAGTGATAGTTGTTTTTGGCATTTTAATATTGTAATAATAACAATAAATTATTTGATTATTAGTGTACTAGTAAATCTTTATTAAAATAAAAATACAAGGTTGAACTTATATAATTTAGAAATAGAAATAGTCAATCATTTGAATTATAATTGTGACTTAGAATCATATATATTGTAGGTTAAAATTATATATATTGTAATTTGAGTTTAATTTTAATTTTGAGAAACGAGGTTTTATTAGAAATATAAAACTATATTGTACAATATTATCTAATTCTATTTCACTTATAAATATAGTATTAAATTACACGAGGATAATCCTAACCTAACTAAATAAATGAATATTTTAAATATTATAATAACTAAAATATTACTATTCCAAATATTATATTATTCTCAAAAAATTTATATTATTAAATTGCATGAGGCTAACCCTAATCTAACTAAAATAATATATATATATATATATATATATATATATATTTAATACATTATTAGAATTAAGTTTATAGTTCAATTAGAGATAGGAAATTATGGTTAAATTGGAGTTATATTTAAGGCTAGTGTTAGCTTAGACTTCAATTATTTAGTTCATGCTTATGTGGAGGTTCAATTGGAGATATGGTTAGATTAAATCTTAAGTTAGGGTTAGTGTAGTTAGGGTTAGTGTGATATAAATAAACATTAAAATTCTTATGTTATTATATTTTAATTATTTGATTATTTTTACATTAAGATAATGTGATGTATAAAAAATAGAGCCAAGTAGCTAAGACCTAATCCCATTCTCATACACACGTTGGAATATGGAAGAGCCTAGGGAGATATTTCACTTTGAATACTTGTGAGAGAATGAGAGAGTCAAGGAATATCTCTTAGGGTTTCTATTCCTTTGTTGTAATGTAGATGAAATGTGCAAAATATGATGGAATAACCAACTATGCTAGGAGATTAAGAATGAAGCAAACATAAACTAAAAATGGATAATCTTACTGAACTGAAACTAAGAAATTAAAAGAAGAACTGGAAAATGAACTCAGAGGTGCACCTAATACAAAATTTTTGGTGCAAACTAGGCAGGACCAGAGCGCTATACCCTGGTCCCTGTCAGAATAGAGAGTTGAAAACCTAAATCTCAAAGTTTGAACGCCAGAAATGCTGAACTGCAAAGAAATAATAAAAAACTCAGGGGACCAAGGAACCATGCCTTGGTCCTTCACCAGGGTGTCACATCTTAGTCTCTAAAAACTTAGACCTAACTCTCTGACTGGGTCTATGCTTATGTCTTCCATCGGTCCCAAAAATCGTGCGTTTGGTGGATTCCTATACCTGCAGTTGCAACTTGAAAAATGGTGTCTAGGTGGAGCTATATAGGGTTTTGCCTTAATCAAAATCCTTTTTTTGTGGTTACCACCTCCAAAAATAGTTGATCATGTACTAAAATGTGTTTAAGATCCTAAATGAACAAGAAAGTAAATCTAGAGCTCTACCCTATGCTTTGAGAGTAAACACTAAGTGAGTGTAAATGTAATTGCAAATGCTTCAAATCAGTAATGCAATAATGGATTTAAAGCATGATTGTAAATATGAAAATGGATGTTATGAAGCTCATACAAAGACATCAAAATAACATGAAACCATACCAAACCCTAAGGGAGAAGTACAAGCCAATCAACTGTCGGTGATCTTCTATTATTATTCAATGTCTTCAAAGATCCTAACTAATGTTGAAGATGATTGATGATGACTTGATTGATGCTTGATTTTCTAAATATAGACTCCAAATAACTTACACTTTCACTTCATAAGAGGCTCCTTAAATTTCCTATCCATGGATTCTTCAAATGAGGAAAGGAAAGGCTATATGTAGGAAACCCTAACTTTATTTTGGGTCATAGGCTGACCTAGAAATGATATTTTTTGCCAATCTCTTGGATTTGAATATTAAAATACTGCCAAAACATGCTCCTGAAATTCAGGTGGTCTGAACACACAAATTGACAAACTTTTCACGAAATTTTTGGAGAAGCAACATATTGTGATTTTAGATCTAATTCTAATAGTATGTATGAATTTGAGGTGTCTAGGTATGTGAAATTGGGCCTTGAAGGTCAAAATAGGACATAATTAGGGGTTTTGATGAAATAATTAACTCCGAGAATAAAATAAAAAGGCACGCACTTAAAGTTAAGGGCCCAATTTTATGATGTTTGGAGAGATAAAATAAGACTTTAGATTTAATTGAATTAATAAATTAAATTATTAAAGGTAACTTGAAATGCAAGATGTAAACACACTAAGGCAGGGGCTAACCTAAGCATGGAATTGTACCACCCAATTAAGGGTGTACAATTTATGATGCTACATTTATCCCCCACTTTAGTGGTCATATGCCACTACATGCATATGCAAGATAAAGTATAGAAAATTAAACATTCATGAAAAAGGATAAATCCATAAGTTGTTGGACGAAGCCGCCAATGGTATCTGCAATGCACTATTAAGAACCGCACCTTACAAAACCACATTGTTAGATAAAATCAAAAAATCACCTAAATTCTTACTAAGGAAGTGATGAAATTTTTGGGTAGCTATATGCCCCCCCTATTTCGGCTTGCTAATTTAGTGAGGTGAAACAAGGTATCATGTTTACCCCAACAAATTGTTAAAGAAGAATTGATGACAAATGCTCACAGCAAGGTTTGATGCAAGATCAAAACTGATGGAGAATTATTTGGTAGAAATATAACTAAATAACAATTCCTACCCAACCAAGAGTGTGAGGATTGGAACCCTCTAACACAAGATGAAAGATTAACTGGAAAAATGCAGAATTACGGTTTAGAAAGAGAATTACCTTTTAAATATTAGGAATATTTTTTGATGAATACAAGAAGGAAGAGATCCTTATCCAAAGATATCCACCTTTGAGAATAGAGAGGATTTTTATAAGGATAACATATTGATGGAGAGGAGAAGGAGGATAAGAATGCAAACCTTGTCCAATATCTAGGAAAAAGTTGATTCTTAGCCAAGGATTGCACACTTTCACTAAGCAGAAATTGTTCATAAAAGACACATCATTCTCAACAAATAATAAGTCCTAAATAGGGAGCATATATTCTATGCAAGAGATGAAATCCATTTGAAAAATACAACTCAACAATGGAAAGGAGAATCATTGGAGAAAGAGCTTGAAGATTGAAATACAACCCTTTCCCCCTAATTATAGAGGCAAGGACATCAAAGAGAGATCATTTTAAAAGAAAAATTCTTCTAAAAGAAGGAAATAGATCCTTATCAAGGATATGTACATTCACAGCATAAACGGGTTTCTTATAAAAGATACCACTTAATGAAGAAAAGAATTTGATGAATGATTATAGACTTGCAATACCAAGGAAGAGGTCCCAATGAAGGATATGTAATTAAGATCCTCATTAAGGATAATTGTTCCAATATGAGAGAAGGAATTCCAAATAGGAATGTACACCTCTACAATCAATAAGAAATCCTTATACAAGACACTACTTCACAAAGGGGAAAGTTTTAATCTTAAGAAGGAGAGATGTTTGAAATCACTCCTGCCCCTCATACATAGAGACAAGAGATGGGAAAAAAATGGGCTATTATGTTGCTTCAAAAGTATGATTGCACGTGAAATTATACTATCATGAATGATAATGAGCCCCCAATAAGTGAGCTACCAATGTCACATAATGATGAGAAACATAATAGCCACTGATGTTATTTGAAGATATGGCAGATTAGATGAGGAATTTGAATATGAGCTATTAAATGATCTACCATCTATGAGATTAAAAACATGTATAAGACGATAAATGTAGGAGAAGCATAGGCCACTAAATCATGCTCATCTTGCACACAAGAAACCATAGGAGAAGGACAAGTATAATTCATTAAGGATTTATTTCTAGAAGAGAGGATATTAGAATGAATATAAGCTAAAGCCTCATAAGTAAGACTAGAAATCTCTTGGGGAGATTGATAAAGAGACTTGTCAAATGTCATGTTTTCCTTATGAGTGGGATAAGTGTTGAGAGATGTAGAGGATGATCCAATTAAGGTGAAGTCATTATCACTACTAAAAATGTCATTCACATTGAGAGATAGTCTTTTAGATACTCTTGTGGTATTTGAAGGATTATATCCAAGTCCAAATGTGGCTCCACGTATGTTATTTTCTAAAGGAACCTTAATCCCTTGTTCATTTATACCACAACCATTTCCATTATATCCACTCTTAGCTAAGATATGAAAACCTGGACCATAAAGGGATGCCATATCGAAAAGAGATGGTGGGGCCTCATAGGTCTCAATTTCATAATTAGATGAATAAGAAGAAGATTCTAAAGGACTGTTTGAATTAGAGGCAGCCATGAAATTGTTACTTAATTGTTTACACAAATTGGATTGATTTTTAGGTTCATCCTTGTCTTTCTCCTTCACAATTTTAGATCCTTTCCAAGAGACCCTATATTCTCCCACAAAGGTAGGGTTAAAGTCTAGAGATCCCCAATCATCATCCGAGAGTACCCTTTCGGGAGAAAGATATCTTTAGGAGGGGAAGGTGATTCAGTGTTACTGGAAGAAGAATTGGGGGTACTTGAAGATGTAGGAGCATTCTCTGAAGAATTAGAGGTAGTTGAACAAGAAGATGAGGTTTTCAATGGAGCTTGTAAATTTGTACCAGCAGACAAAGTATATATCTTATTGTTATAAATGAACTTAAGCTACCTATACAAAGTAGAAGGGACAACTTTTATACAATGAAGCCAAGGTCATCGTAATAGAAGAGTGTAGGTGATTTTATTGGTCATGAAATGAATATGTGTAGGTAAAATAACAGGTCCCACCTCAATAGGAAAGGTTATAGTACCTAAAGAAGACTTGGCAACATTATCAAAGCCATGAATGGTAAGAGAATCTAGTTTAATAAGAGATGTATCCACATTGATCTTATGCAATAATTTAATGCTACAAACATTAAGGCTAGAGCCATTATCAAAAATCATAAGAGGACCATATTGATGTTGGATATCATTAGAAGAAAAAACATCTTGTGTGAATACAATTTGAGCTTTGGGTTCTTTCATAGGATCAACCAAAGAAGCCATATTATTAGGTGTTACTATGGGTGGGACATCTAAGTTCTTTAAAGAATCTTGTAACATTCCATGATATGTGGATGAAGTTTGAATCAAATCCCAAAGAGATATCTTGGCAGGAGTAACTTTAAGTCATTCACTGAGGTCATACTCTTTACCAAGAGTTTGTGATATATGAGGTGCTTGTGTAATAATAGGTTGGGAAGGATAAAGTGAAGAAGGAATAACCGGAGGAGGACTAGGTTGCCTATTGTTCTGTGTATTATATGTGTGGATACTTGAATTGCAACTATCTTGGGTTATTTTTTTAGCATACTCATAAGATCTCTTAGTAGGATAACCTCCTTGGATAGTAATAACTAGTTTGTTAGGAGTGCAAAAGGCATCATTGCTATAATCACCTTGAACCATAAAGAGAGGCTTGTTAAGAGGTTGAGAATTTGAGGAAGGACTATCACCTTGAACTATGAAGAGGGGTTTATTAGGTGTGACATAATCATTCACATGTATCATATTGATCGAAGATGGTTTCAAAACATGTGAAGAAGGTTTATAAGAGTTGAAATCACCAAGTTGTTCGTAAAGAGGATTATCAACCTTTAACATTTCTTCATGAGTTGGATTTTCTTTAGATTGAGTAAAAGGGATATGCTCATAAAGGGAATTACTAATGATTGTAAACCCTTGTAACCTATTAACATTCTCTTGTTCCAAAGTATCCTTACAAAGGATATGAATTTTAGGAGAATTATCAACATCATTTGTATGATAAAGATTATTAAAAGAAGTGTTGATATCCTCTTCTTGCACAAAAATGTTACCATGAATAGGATCACATTTAGGAGAGGAATTACCACTAGTCATTAATGTTTCATCCCTGGTAGAAAGAGTATTGTATGAATATGTAGTTTTAGTAGGAAATGTAGGTATCATATTATCCTCTATCACCACAGGGTCCACACAAGGGAGGTACACTCTATGAGAAGGATTAACATTACTTTTCAAAGCTTCATCCTTGGGAGGAAGATATTTGAAAGAAATGAACAATGTTTACTTGAACTAGGGCATCCTCATGAGTAGAGCCAAGTTGGGAAGAGGGGAATGCTTCATCTTTACAAGGAAGAGTATTGAAATGAATAGAAGATACATCGAGGTGTTATTAACGAAATTGTCAATCATGTCACCTTCTTTTACCATAATATCATCTTCTTTGACCAATGTACTCTAATAAGGGAGGGGAAAATTAAGAGAATAATCATCACCATCATCTAATGGTACATCCCAAATAGGGAAATAATTGAGAGAAGAGTTAGAAATATCTTCTTGCACTATAGTATCCTCATGGGTAGGGAAAATTTTGGGAGAGAGAATAACATTATTTATTAAAGCTTCATCTTTAGAAGCGAGAGGATTAATACATATATTATTGAAATCAGCCTCTTTCCTCAAAATGTCCTTAGTAGAATCTCTAAGAGGGGGCTGGAGAGTCATAAGAAGGTCTAAGAAAATATTATAATGAAAAGACAAGTCAGCCAAAGGCCAATGTAGGTAAAATGGGGTTTCTAAGACCAAATAGATAAAATGGAACCAAGTAGATAAGACCTAATCCCACTCTCATACACACATTGGAATACGAAAGAGCCTAGGTAGATATTTCACTTTGACTACTTCTTGTGAGAGAAAGAGAGAATCAAGGAATATCTCTTAGGGTTTCTATTCCTTTGCTATAATGTAGAGAAGATATGCAAAATATGATGCAATAACCAACTATGATAGGAGATGAACAATGAAAACACTAGCTAAAAATGCAAAATCTGATTGAACTGAAACTAATAAATTGAAAGAAGAACTATAAAATGAACTCATAGGTGCACCTATCACTAAAATTTGGTTCAAATTGGGTAGGACCAATGTGCCACGCCCTGGTCATTGTCAAAACAAAGAGCTGAAAACTTGGATCTGAGACTCTTAAGGCCAGAAATGTTGAACTGCCAAGAAATGATGGAAAACTCAGAGCACCAAGGTGCCATGCCCTAGTCTTAGACCAAGTTTTCATGCCCTTCTCTTTGAAAACTGAGACCTAACTCTATGATTGGGTCTACACCTATGTCTTTCATGGGTCCCAAAAATCGTGTGTTCACTGGATTCCTATACCTACACCTACAACTTGAAAAATAGTTTCTACAAGACTATAGAGGGTTTTGCCTTAGTCAAACCCCTTGTTTTGGTGCTTTCCACCTTCACAAATAGCTGATAACGTACTAAGAATGTGTGTGCAAGAATCTTGTGTGTGTGAAAGATTTTAAATGAACAAGAAAGTAAATCTAGATTTTTATCCTATGCTTTGAGAGTAAACCCTAAGTGAGTGAAAATGTAAATACAAATGCTTTGAATCTCTAATGCAATAATGGATCTAAAACATGATTGTAAATCTGAAAACAAATGTTATGAAGCTCATACAAAGACATGAAAATAACATGAAACCATACCAAACCCTAAGGGAGAGGTAGAAGCCAATCAACAATCGATGATCTCCTATTATTCTTCAATGTCTTCAAAGCTCCTAGTTCTTGTTGAATATGACTAATGAGGACTTGATTGATGCTTGATTTGTTGATTATAGAATCCACATAACTTGCACTTTCACTTCATAAGAGGCTCCTTCAATTGCTTGTCGATGGATCCTTTGAATGAGGAAAGGAAAGGCTATGCATAGGAAAACCTAACTTTGTTTTGGGTCATAGGTCAAACTAGAAATGATATTTTTTGCCAATCTATTAGATTTGAATATGAAAATACCACCAAAACATACTCCCAAAATTCGGGGAGAAAAAGTTGAGACCATGTAGCTAGCTACCTGGTCCAAACACGCAGTCCAACCAACTTTTCTCCAAAATTTTAAAGAAGCAAGATATTGTAATTTTAGATATAATTCCAAGAGTATGTGGGAATTTGAGGCATCTAGATATGCGAAATTGGGCCTTAAAGGTGAAAATATGATGTAATTAGGGATTTTGATGAAATAATTAACTTGGAGAATAAAATAAAAAGGGGCATACTTAAATTTAAGGACCCAATTTTATGATGTGTGGAAAGATAAAATAAAAATTTAGATTTAATTTTATTAATTAATTAATTGATTAAAGGAAATTTGAAATGTAAGATGCAAACACACTAAGGTGGGTGCTAACCTAAGCATGGAATTGTACCACCCAATTAAGGGTGTAAAATTTACCAGGATACAGATACATATTGAATTATTATTATATTATTAATTATTAAAATTATATTAAAATTAAAGAGATTTATATCTTTACAAACAAAGTATATTATAATTATATAATAATATTATAGTATAAGATTTTATATATTTATTATTTTGTTGTTATTGTTTATTAATACATAATTAAAACAATTAGTACTATATTGTTAATGATAAAATTGTTATATATTCTTATTATTATAACATTATAATTATTTTCACAAGATTTTTGCAAATAGTGCGATAAGTAAAGGGAAGGAGCGGTATGGTGAGGTGCAAGGGATGTCTGGTAAGGATTATGTGGCAAGCCGACTTCTAACTATGTCTGTGGTTCTATACCTTTTGTAAATGTATTCCCCAGATAGCTTTTGTATGGACTATTTTTACCTCTTTTTGAGATTCTATAGGATGTGGGTTCCCATGGGCTAGATGGGACCTTCTATGGCTCTTTTTTTTCACCTTCAAATTTTGTTAGTGGGGGCACTATTTGGATTAGGTCTCCTTTTGGCTTGTTGTCTAGTAATCCTTCCCAAGGGTGTTGGAAGGATCTATTCAACAATGAGTAGCTTACACCCACAAATGATGTGTCAATTAAGAGGTCTGAGAATGATATGTGTGCTAATATTAATGATTCCTCCCTTAATCATTCTTTTCCTAAAATGGAGAATGCCTTGGTGGGAAAGTTATGGGTTGATTCCTAGAGATTTCTTATGTTTATAAATGGGTGGCATCAAGATGGTCTATAAAGGGAAGTGTGTTGGTTTTAGTTCTACCTAAAGGTATGTTTATTTCGTGTTGTCTCCAAAGGAGGATAGTGTTCTTATCCTCTCTTCTTGGCCCTAGTTTTTGGAAAATAACAAATTTTTCTTTGCAGGTGGTGTCCTGGGTTTAAGCCAAAATCCCACCTGGTTGGTACTATTCCAACATGGGTTCATCTCCCAAGACTACCTATGCATTTTAGGATGAATAAATCATTGTTGTAGTTGTTAACTCCTTTTGGCAGTTCATATCTCTTGATACTATTACTAAAAAAAGGTTGACATAGATCTAAGTGTTTTTTTTGTGGGTATTTCTCCTAGCATGACTTGCCTACCTCCATCAACCTCAAGTCTCAACTTGGTGCTTCAAATTAGCCATTGGAATATGATAACTATACGGTTTTCTATTAGCTTCTCTCATCAACATGTCACCTTTCAAATAAGTGGCCTCTTACGAGATTCAAACCTTTCTTTGAGGAAAAAGAGAAGAGGACTTTGGATTCTTCTTCTACATTGAAAACCTCTAATTTAACAGAGAAGAGCTCCATGGGATAAATAGGCCCTTTATCTTGTTTTGGCGGTGTTAGGTTTTGTGGCTAGTGTCTCTATGGATTTAGATGTGGTGTCAAACCCATCACTTTCTATGGTTGGTCATTCCCCTCTTGGTCACATTGGAAGTGGTGATTCCTCTTCCTAGCATTGTTGGTCAAGGTGTGAAATGATATTTCCCTCTAGTGGACTAGGTGGCTCATCATTCATCCCAACTACTAGATGTCATTTCTTTTTGTCCATCTAGGCACCTACCATGTTCTTGCTAATATTGGGATGTTTCCAAAATTTGCATCCCAAATTGCAGTCTCCCCTATCTAGGGACTGACACCTTTGAAGCCATATTGTGGTTCTTGAGAGTCTTCTTGGACCCTTTCTATGGAGAAATCTTCCTCTTCTATTTTAGCTAGTGTCAGTAGTCCTCTGACTTTTGGTAGGAAAATGTATAATGTGGGGAGGGATACAATGATTGGTAGAAAACATAGTAAGGAAATAAGGTAGTCATTGTTATGTGGATAATGGTTGTCAAAGTACTTTGGAGCTCAATGTTGCTCCTACCTTACCTCCAAATGAAGATACTCTCCTGGAATATTTGGGGACTCAATAGTCCTCATTAACAAATCCTCATGAACTTATTCACCCCCCTCTCAACATTGTGGTATGTTCATCAATTGGTAAAAAGCAAGGTTCATCTTAGAGAAGCTTAACCACTTGAAGAATATTCAACATGGTGCATGAAGTTCATTACAATTGACTAAAGTTTGATGGCACAAATTACTATTATTGGAAGGAAATGGTGGAATATCATTTGGAATCTTTACTAACTGAAATATCAAACACTATAAAAATTAGGTATAGTACTTTGACAAATGGTCCTTTGACTTCAGATGAGGTCAAGACACATGAGAAAAATACAAAGGCTAGAGTGGAAATTTTCAATTTCTTAAGTGATGCAGTATTTGCTAAGGTTATGGGGTTGAATTTTGTTAAAGAAATTAGAGAGAACCTAAGTAGTGTATATGAAGGTGATTTGAAGATGAAGAAAACCAAGTTGACAAATATAAATCACAAGTTTGAGAACCTGAGGATGTCTAATAATGATAACATTGAAGGATATCTTCATTGAGTAAATTAGATTGTGAGTGCAATTAGGGGTATTGGTGGAAAATGAGAAGAAGGTGAGGCTATGATAAAATTCATGTTAACACTACCAAAATGCTACAAAGCTAAGAAGTATGTCATTGAAAGAAGTCATGATATGGACAAATACAATTTGGATCATCTCTATGGCTCACTCTCTACCTTTGATATTGTTGATCTAGACAATTTGCTGGAAGAAAAGAAACAAATAGAATTCAAAGCTACTAGGAAAATTGAAGATTAACACAATGCAAGAAATGACATGAATGAGATAGCAGAAAACTTTGTGAGATGATTAAAGAAAGGATCTGAATACTAAAAGGAAGAATTGGTCATTATGCTTCTAGATGTACTAACAAGGAAGATTATGGCATGAGAGTTGATGGTAATGATGACGAAAAGGGTTATTATAGATGGGATAATCGAAATGAGAGAATAGATTATAGAGATAAGCTTAAGAAGAATTTATGTTTAATAGAGACCTATTCATCTAAAGAAGAACATGGTGATGATTAAAATGAAGAATCGTTGCTCTTATCTATAGAGGAGAAGAACAACAAAAGCTCTAGCAATTTGGAAGATACGAAGAATAGTGAGAAACTAGTGAGTGTGAAAATTGCACTATATGCAAGGGCAATGCCTAAAGTGTGGATAATTGATTTCAAATGTCCGAATCATATAACAGGTCATAAAGGAAAGTTCATTGACTTTTAGAAGCATGGTTGTGTATCTATAAAGGTTTTAGGTGAAGAAGTTGTACATATTTGTAGTAAGGGAACTATTTCTGTTGATGGTAAGCATAAGACTCCCTTCATGCTTATTATATTAAGGGTCTGAGATATAATCTTGAGTCTGAGTCAAATGTGGAGTAAGGGCTATAAGCTCATATTTCATGGGTCTGGATGTGAAATCAGAAAAGGAAATTCTGGGGGAGATTAGTTGTAGATGGTATAAGAACTAACAACAATATCTGCTATGTGAAGGATAAAAATGGAAGTAGTTTTTTGTTAGTGCAGAGTAGTGAATGTTGGTTGTGGTAAAAAGGGATGGGACAACGTGACTAACTTAAATATGTAACACTTAAATCTTCAAAAGATTACTCAAGTGTAGCATAAATGATCCCTAAAGAACAAGTAGTATGTGTGGCCATGATAAAATTGTCAAGATGCTATGATTGCACCAAAAAATACACCTTTTACAAAATCACTCTTCCTAACACCGAGAACAATAGCCTTATCTCTTCAACAAATTCTAGTGTGCACAAATTTTAACTACCAATTGACCTCAAATTCTCTCCAACTATAGTAATTTTTCATAAGAAACACTAAATTGTAAACAAACTCAATTTTTCGTCACACATCTTCAAACATCTCCATACTGCCAAATCTTTTTATAGTTTTATTAATTGCAAGAAAATGGTTGAAGCATATTATCCCCTTGCTCTTATCTATCACTACTCCCCCTTGACCATCAATCCTTCCTATGCTGACTTACTGATGCATTAAATTAGAGCATTAAATAGTATATCTTGAAGAAATAAAATGTGGTCTTCTCTATTGACTTAAAATATTATGAAAGAAAAATAATTTTCCCCTCCACTGCGTTGCGTCTACACTTCTATATCTGAAGAAATGTGCTCCACAGCGCTGTTATCTACAAAGCATGACAACAAGACAACAAATTTGAATGTATTTTAGACACCCGTTCATCTTTCCATGCACTTCATAACCTGCAATGCTTCGAATTTTCATTTCCAAAATCGATTTTCAAGTATCGCTTGAGTACTTCGCCTTTTTTACAATCTGTATTGGAGCCAAAATATAGTATTTTCAATGTGTGGATGTAATCTAGTGCCATTGCGTTACAGCTGCCAAGATACTATTGATAGCACATTTAATTCTCATTAAATCACATATTGGTCTGCAGATTTCAGTCCAGAGGTACAGAGTTTCTTACATGCTCTGATACCAATGTAGAGCGAAACAAAATAACAAAAAATTTACATTGAAAAAAAAAGTCAAATAAGATTAATTCATTTATTATATCAAATGTATTGGTTTCATAAAGTCAATTTTTTTTAGAGAATAAGTTTTCACTAACTAATTAACGTAACAAACAATTTATTAAATATAAACCTTAATTTTCTAACAATTTCTTCTGAATAATTCTCTATATCAAGGAATTGGCAAGAAGAAATTAGTCGAAGGAGAAGAGAACATCGAGACAAAATCAGTGAGCATCTCACAACAACAAACATATTCTATGAGAGAATTCAAAATCTTCCATAGATATGAATTTAAAGATTGCATGGAGAACACAGGAAAAAAATAATAAATGCAAACTTATGATACAATTTGAGTTTAAAGATGAAAATCGGAGTGCAATAATGGAACGAATTTCAAGTGTAAGATTCTATAGCAACAATCTAAAATAAAGGTTCCTGAAACTAAAGTGTAACATTTAAATTCGTAACTAGAAACCTAAAATGCATAAACTATTGACATTTTTAAGTCACATCATTCAAGTGCTTAAAGTAAAAAGTAGTACCGTCTGTTTTAAAAGTCTGATCTGTTCTTCATAAAACCTTTCTTGTTGTTTGATTTGATCCTCATAAGCCTTATCCTTGTCTCGATTGTAGTACAATTGCATTGTCATACTCTGAACAAATAAAACAAATGAGGTGAATACCATATGTTATACTTACGTATTCACTTCCACTATGTTTCTGCATATCATATATTCAAAATTTAACACACCTTAGCATTTTCGAACAATGCATTTGTATAAGGACGATTTCCATTTTCAGCGAAGTTGCGGTCTACCATCTCCATTAATTTAGTTATTTGATGATCCATCTTTGCTGTTAATACAGTTGTATTATCGAAAAGGACAACTCTTGAATTGCAACGACGTATAAGTCCCTGCAGGACATCGCCAAACCATTTACAGAGAATAAGAAATCACTTTAAGTATCTTGTAAATAATTTCCTTAGAGATTACAATGTTTACATATTTTTTAATTTTCACACATGACTACATTTCAAAGACTGGGTTGTCCTTAAACATTATTGTTGGTGAAGGTAAACAAACATTATGAAATAGATAATCAAATCATCCTCAATAGAAGAATCGATGGATTCTAAGGTATGTTTTGTCAACAAACGAAAGATACAGAACTTCCTTAGGTAAATGCCACATAGTTCTTAGCTTTTTGTCACAACCATTCAATAATAGATCTATATAATGACCCAATTCGGTGAGTCAATAATTAAACTATGAAATAATGAAAGTTATTTTTTTAACATTAATATGTAAGATTTTATTTGGTAGGTAAAGGATATATTTTTTTAATAATAAAAGTATGAACTTTATATCAAAAGATAATAGCAACGAGGAATACCACCAATCCCAAAAAAGTTCTGAAATCTGAGGGTGCACATATACACACTTGCAACACCATCCCTAACCCTGAGTACAAGATCAAAATATAAAAAATTATACAAACTCATCACCAAGAAAACCACCAAGAAAAACACAAATGCACTAAGGCTAAAGGGCCAGCCTTAAACCACACACACTAAGCAACGTATTAAGCCCAAAGAATGTTAGTCAACTCTAAGTGTTTAACACTTTTAAGCCTAGAAGTCAAATCTTAGTGTGTGTGTGTGTGTGACTTAAGTCATCCAAGGCCGAAGTACCCGCCAAACAAGCTAGCATTGACATCAATCCAGAACCGCAACACAAACAAAAAGAGTCATCAAGTAGCCCCCATAATCCACATGTTGCACATACCACCATCTATTACTTGCAACCACAACCTCCACCCACATCCTCGACCCAAGCTTGATTGAATAACCAACAACCACTTACTTCGCTATACTTGACGAAGCTCCTACCCCCACATCAAACTTCAATTGTTTGGCATTATTCAAACTTAGAGGATGACATCTCTTCCTCTTCTAACCTTCTTGTTTCACATCTCTAATTTACGGCCCATCCTCTATTGCAAAATGATGAACTCTATTCTATTGAGTACTTAGGTAATTTTTTATTTTTCTCACCCTAATCTAGGTAACTGCTCAAAAAATTCCCTTATCTTAGTTAGCACCCCAAATGAGAAAAGGGCGTAGAGGGGGAGTGACTTCTCCCACATGCAACCAATCACCTCTTGGAACCACAAAGCCTTCCCTAGGCCCAGTGAGCAACATGAAAGATGCCAATCTCATAGTCCACTCCTTCCTGACACATAATGAAACAATCCAAAAGGCATCATCCTTTCAACACAATTCTAGGCACATGGCTAAAAATAGGGGGCAATACTCACATTAGTCTAAAATATGTATACTACACCAACAAAGGACTCCCCTAAAACCATGAATACCCAGTGCAGAAACTCATCCTCCTTGAACTTGAAGTCTTCAACACCCACTTTGAATGCTAAAAAAAAATATGACCTCAAAATGCCACCATGGGCTTGAGAGTTTGAAGTGACAAATTCACCTACATATTGGTACACCAACCTTCAACTAAGAGCCACTACACTCCAATGATGATAATGTGAATAAATCAATCCAAACAAGCTAAAAAAATGTTTAGCTTAATCATTGGAAATGGGACCACTCCTCACCCTTCCTAACACAAACCATGGTGGCTTTCCAACTAGAATAAACTAGCGCTTGCATAAAAAAAGGTGCAATGGGTACATCGATAGTAAAATATGTGTTATATAATATATTAAAGAGTACATATCAAGGAATGAGAAAACTGAATTTAATGGTAAATCATCAATGGAGTATTCTATCCTACAACTTTGGGACAAGCAAAACAATAAAATAGGATAGAAGTATTTTATAGGTTATATAAAGAAATTATTGTTAAATTATTTGGGTATTTAAATTAAATCTTTTAATTTTTTAACAAAGTTTTTCTTAAAAAAGTGAATGTGAAGTTTAATATTATCTATACCATCTAGCATGAATAAGATATATCATTGTATTATAAAAATGAATGAATCATAATAGACATATCATACATCATGAATCAACCTAAGTGGGTTTATTTATAAAAGAATGGTGAATCTCATAAATATGTCATTATAGATGGAAAAAAACATCATTGGTCATGTAACATAGTTCTGATTGATTGAAAAATAGGTCATGTAACATAGTTGGTTGATGTATAAAGTGACATAAAGTATTGACTATGTGTTGGTATATCCATACATGTGATGTAAAATAAATATCTTAAGCATGTGCATATATACATCTAATGTGAAGCTTAACCTTAACCCTAAAAAATAGCTATCAAAATACTTACATATTTAAACTATATTAGTTTTCACTTTCATTAACATCTCAATGAATCAATGATACTTATTTATCTCAGCAATTTAAATGTATCAAAAATATATTAATATTATAGTATAGAACTATTAATAAACTTATTTTAAAAGCAAATAGACATTCATAAATGTATTAATATCATGAAGAACTATTAATAAACCTATTTTGAAAGTAACCACTTCTATTGATTCTATATGAAAAATAATTATATATCATAGTTCATTTTGGATTTATGAAAATCTAATTTGTTATGTTAAGGGTCCCTTCAAGATCTCATAATCAAGAATAATGCATGGTAATAGTGTGCAGATCTGAATAACCCTTTTCTTTAGCTTAAAAATAGTCTATCATGATTATTAGCCGTACCCATGCAAGGAGAGGAGTATGCCCGCGTAAGGATATAGAAGTTTTCTTTAATGTTTTCCTTCCTTTAAAAAATTTAATCCATAAATTTATCTACCTTTATCATTGTGGTTGTAGAGAATCCTATGCTCCTATAAGGGAAATAATTCACTAAGAGCTTCCTTGGAAAATTTGTAATTTATTTAAAATTACCTTATGATTAATAAAATTAATAATATATAATAAGGGGAATAATAAATTTGTAATTTATTTATAATTATTATATGATTAATTAATTTAAAGATATATATTAAAAATTTAATTATAATTTCTAAATGTTACTTTATCACGTAAAATAAAGAGAAGGAAAATTGAAATCAAATTTCTTAATATTTTTTGAATGGAGATTATAGAGAAGGGGATAGAAGAATTTAGTTGAATTTTAATTAAATGGGGTAAGTATATATGAATTTATTTATCTATATTTAATTTTCATCTTTTGATTTTGGTGATATTTTATTTCTTAAAAAAATGATAATAATAAAATATTTATCTAGAAAGTTCTAATAATAAATAAATATAAGTAAGAATAAATATGAGTTTTAATATTCAAATATAAAACTGGGAGGTTTGGTAAATATAAAAACTATATGCTAGAGAGAACTATCATAATTTTGTAGTAAAGTGTCATTGTAATCATATTTCATTGTTTACCCTACGAAAATTGTGGTTATGATTCACTTGATGAGTTTTGACGGTGGGATCAATGGGAACAAAAAATTGAAATCACAACAAGTAGATCATATAAGATAAACTGCAAAGGATTTTTTAATAGTTGGTAGAAGTTTTGATGGAAATTGGATGGTGAGGAAATTATGGTAAGGTTTGATTGATTTTTTTGTGGGAAACATGGTGGTATTCTTATAAATAATAACATGTGTGAAAGTTCATATTATTTTGTAATAGAGTAACCAAATGTTTTTTACTAATTTCAATATTAAAATATCAAAATAAATAATAATGTAATGAAGAAAAAGTCAATAATAACAATAATATAATGGTTCTTTTATCAATAATATAAGTTTTTATTAATATAGAAAATGGAAAGTTACACCTTCAAAAGGAAAAAAGCAGTTTTTGCCATAAACCCACTCAAGAAAACAACCAACCATCCAACCCACCGAAAACCATCTTTACAAACCACCAACCCAAAAAATTGTCTGCAATTATCACTCAGAATAAAATGCAACCAGTCGATACTATGCAATAATACACACATTGAGTATGACATAGACCAAACCTCAAAAAAATAAGGAAAGAACTCCCAAACTAAAACAACAATATTACTAAAGCAAATTAAGGAGAACTACCTGGGGCAATTGCCAAGGTCTGCCAGTCACCTGCCTTTCGCTTCTTTGGCCTCAACCATCTGCATACCAACGCTCTCTCCTTCTTCCTATCTTTTTGTAACACTGACTCAATTTTCATTAATTGCATGAATACTTTCAGGGCTTCCCACCCTATCCTTACCTCCTCTCTGTATCGATATTTTACACCATCTCACAAAGGGAACGTAATTTCTCTCGACCACTAGATGAAATTTCTCCATGCCCTCACAAACTTCAAACCCAGTGTCAGGCATTGCCCATTCCAAAAATGTTTTCATGTCCAAATGAATTTTTGTAGGAACAATAGCTTCCATCACCCTTCTAACCAACTCAACAGAGTTTTCTAGGTCCAAACCCCATGCTAGAAAGAGTGAGTATATGTCCATGTTAGTCCTATATCAATGCCTTAGAACCCTTAGGTATTCACCCAAAATAAATTGTACACTCTTCATCAAACGCTCATCATTGAATAGGAACATCTTCCTCAATCTCTTTCCTAAAACAAGACCCAGAAATGGGCATATTTGCTTCTTAGTTTTTAAGGTGAAATTAGCATCCATTGCACCTTTTGTCACATTAATGCCACCTTCAAATCATCTGCACCAAGAAATGCTCCACAAAAATATTAAAATTTTGAGACAAAGTTGTTAATGACCCCACTCTCGAAGCTAAACATGGAGATTGACAAACATTCCACATTAATGCAAATTCACATCACTAATCACCACTTTTTCAAGATAGGTTGGCATTAATTCATAGGATTCCTAGAATGGTGAATTAATACAAACTTATTAATGTCATGCACCTTCCAACAAGAACATAAATATCCCCTACCAAGGTACAAACGTGAAGTCCTCAAACTTGGCTAGCCAAGGTACTACCTCGTCATCACTACCCCACCATCTGGTAACAAAAAGATCCAACTCACATGTCACATTGGATAATAAGTTTTTCACCCCATTCCCTACCATTTTCATATGTGAAATTAGAAAATCCTAAAAAAGAATGTAACTTTGAACAAATAATCAAAATAAATCTGTTTATACACCAACATGGTGAGAAACCCATCACAATTGCATTGAAAATGATTTAAGAATATCTTTCTCAATGCACCCTCGAAATGTTCAAATTTCTAGCCAACTCAACTGCAAGTAAAGCTACATGTGCCTTTGCTTCATTTTCATGTCATCTTGCAGTCTTTGATCTCCTTTAAGTAACACTATACCTTCCGCATCATAGGCCACACATCCTGCACCTAAGATTCTTAGGTTTCCTCTTGAAGGCCCATTAAAATTTATCTTGGCTCATCCCTACTTCGGCTTAGCCCACACACCAGTCGAGTCCCTTCCATTGCTAATAGTAAGATTAACCATAGAAATCCCATGAATTGGCTTGAATTTCAATAGAGGAAATCTAACCTGAATAAGCTTGTCAGCCATGCCAAATGAATTTTTCAAGAAATTATGGCCTGTGTCGATGAAGACACTACTTTTGATATAGCCCTTTCAACTCTATCACACAGAATCTCACCTGATTCTTCCTTATCCCAAAAAATGCGTTTGTTTATCTCTTTTGAAATCTACCACACTACGATTGAGGGTGAAAAAAATAAGATACAAGATTAAACCGATTTCCTCTTCTCTTCAAAGAAGCTCTTAAAGAGATCAACCACCCTCAATGGTAGAGGAATGTCCCATAAAAATATTTGTAGTAGAAATTTCTAGACACTCTGATCCATCTCACAATTTAACAGTAGGTGGTCCAATGATTCATTTTCAACTTTGTAGATTACACATTAGAAGGGGCCATTAAATCCCAGTCTAGTAAGTCTATCTCCTATTAAGATTCACTCCTTCATAACCAGCCAACTAAAAACACTAGCCTTTGGTAAACAATGAGAATTCCAGCAAAGTTTAGTCAATCAATCCTCAATAACCACTGACTTCTCAACCATCTTATATCCTAACTTAACTGAATACATCCCTGACTTTGACCCACACCATCTCAAAATATCATCTTTGAGTGAAAGATAATCTTTGCATTCACTTAGAATACCATAAAACATGGCTAGTTGGGGGGAAGACAACTGAAGAGTCCTCATATCCTTCCATCTCCACTCATCCACTCCATTCTTTCTTACTTTATCCATGTATTCACTAGCCTTAGGTCCCTAATGCAACTCTTCCACTTGTCTGATTGCCTCCACTTCATCTCTCAAAGAGAGGGTTGTTCGTCCTTCCCATGAATCTTTCCAATAGTTAGCTTTCTCCTCATTCCCCAGTTGGCATGTAAGGTATTATGTGATAACTTTCCTACAGGAGACAAGAAAATTCCAAATAGTCGAGCCTCTAGGCCTAATCCCAAATAGTTATGATCCTTTCCCTATGAGGAGAACCCAAATAATTGTGTGTCATAATTTGAACCCACTTTTGATCACTTTTCAAGTACATCTACCAGATAAGTTTTGCTCCCATTGCCTCATTCAAAAGGCTCTAGTTTCTCAAATCTGCACCACCTAAATCTTTGGGTTGACATAATTTGTCCCAAGGCACAAGTGGGATCTTATCTTGATCACTTTTCCCATTTGAAATAATTTCTCCATATGTTAATTAATACCTTTTACTACTTTCACAAGAATGTTAGAGCACATCATTAAGTAAATCGGGATGGCAGACAACACTAATTTCAATAGCAATAATCTACACGTGGAAGTAAGCCATTTTGCCATCCATACCTCCAATTTATTAAAACAACTATCCACCAACTTGTTCCATAGTTCCACTCTTTTAACTCCTCCAAAGAGAGGTGTGCCCAAGAATATTCCTGATAAGAATCCCTCTTTAAACCAAGTATCCTTACTATGTCTCTCTATTGCTCGAGTGAGGTATTAAAAAATTAAATATTGAATTTAGCCCAATTCATTAGTTGTCTTGAGGCTTCACAAAAGGAATAAATGGCCTTCTTTATAATACACATTTCTCTAAGGGAGTCCTCCCCAAAAAGAATGGTATCATTAGCAAATTGTTGATGTGTTGTAGGTTCTATTCCAGCTACTATATTGATACCTTTCCACTGATCATTTCTTCTAAGGCTCTAAATATGTCTCACCAAGGACTTAGCCAAAATAATGAAAAGAAAGGGGGAAAGTGGATCCCCCTTACGTAAGTCTCTAGAGGACTAGAAGAAGCCCTGTAGACTATTATTGACAAGAAACTAGACCCAACAACCATCTATACAAGCTTGCAACTACTTCAACCAATGTTCAACAAACCCAAAGCTTTTCAACATCTGGAGAAAAATGGAGCGATTCACCATATCATATTCTTTATTGATATCCACCTTGATCAGGATATGGTCGACCTTGGATTTTCTCACTATCAAGCAAAATTAGTAACTCCATTGCAAAGTGATCACAAGCCACTATTGGGTTTATGAAAGCCTCAAACAGGATTGGTTTATCTTCCCATTTTCCACCCAAAGAAAACTTATCCAACTTTTCTGGAATGTGCCCCACACTCTACCTTTGATTGGTCAAAGTAAAAGCTCCACTATTAGTCTTGATCTCTCTCAGGCCATTAGCAAAAACAAAGTTCTAAAATTCTACTTGTGAGAAAGTAAAATTCACTCTTGCCCCTTTCTTATATGTCATTTTGAGGGTCACATTGAAATCTGCGCCCAAAATAACCAGCTCCTCAATTAGATTTTGCAAGATAATGGATAATTATTTCCAAACTTCTGATTGAAATCTAGACTTAGCAAGGCCATAAACATTTAAGACACAAAAGTCACAATTTAAATTGAACTAATGCACCTTGCAAAGTTTCTAAGCTTGCCCAAGAATTTACTAGTTCCTCTATAGTAAGGGGGACAGGGTTCCAGAGGATACCAAGACCATCTACTGCACCATTCACACTTGAGAAAATACCCATCCATGACCTCTAGTATCTCAACAAACTACCACTTCATTTCTCTTCAACAAAGGTGACCCCCTTCCCTACCGTTAATTTTCTTTGTCCCTTAGCATTACCCACCATAACAATTATGACTCTATTAGGTTTCTGCCCTCTTGATTTTTTCTCCTCCATGCAAGATTTTAGAACATGAGAGTCAATTTGATTAATAGTTTAAATATACACAATGTCTTCATCTTCCAACATTACCCACTGGTCCTCTTCATCCTCCCATAACAAATTATTTGAATCAATGTTCTCTGCATTCGACACCCCCCATCCTTGTCTTCCATCCTACCATTCTCAACCTAATCTCTCATTGCAATATCCTGATCCCTTTGTTGAACCTTCCTGTCAGCTTCTAAGACTTCCATAGATTTCTCCACTTTCTCTAAAGCCTCTTCCCCTAAGTGCATGGACTCTACTTGGTTAGTGTCTTGGTCAACACCTAGAGATATAGAACCATCAACAACTACTTGATTCAACCCATTAATCTTGTTACCTTGACAAGGGCCAGCAAAGGGTGAGGCCCCATCACTCAAAATATTCCTCTATTGAAGTTTATTCTCCTCATCCACAAACTTACCACATTAGCTTCCATATTAGCCTCTATTGATTTTTCTTTAGGACCAGCAAGACACAACTCCTCTGAATGCCCATCTTTATTACAGATTTTGCATCGTTTTATTTTCTTTTATATTTCAACTTATTGGATCCAACATCCTGCATTGGTCTTAATATCAATAGAATAAGGCAAGGGGAAATGTGGCTTCCAACTGAAATAAATGTGCACATACATACTGAAATCTATTACTCTTTAACAAACAAACCCTTGCCTCCCATAAAGAAGGGTCCATTATTAAAAACCCAGTTCTTGCTTTCACTATTTTTTGTAATCACTAAGAACAAACCATTAGGCATAGTCTTAATATCTACTTTAAACAGCCAGCTCTCTGCACACCACATCTCAACTAAAAGAAGGTCATTCCCTGGCCCATTTCATAAAAAAACTCTTTTCCCTAAAATAAGAGACTAAATCATTCCAACTTCTATTGTCTAGAAAAAATAGAAAGGTTTTTAGCTTCCGATTGAGGCTGATTTACCTTATCTAATTCATCTACCCTTGGAATATTCTTTGGAAATGATTCCTTCTCACAAACCCTTTGCGAATCAGATTTAGAACTAGACAGGTTGGCATTGGGGCCTATGAAAGTCCCCATAGTATCATTTATATTTCTCCCAAAACCCTTACTTTTGCTAATGTACTACATCTGCATCTAAGCAGGGGAAAGAAACGTGTATTGATCCTCCCGAACCCATTTTGGTTTCAACCAGGACTTGAAAACTAGCTAAGTGTAATATCTGGGTTGATTTCTCTATCTAAAATCCCTAAAACCCCTTGGTTGTAGACCAAGCCTCCGTCTCGATGCCATCTTACTTCATTTTTAACAATAATATAATATTACAATAATTAGAATAGTAAAATTAATAATATTATAATTTTAAGATTAATAATATAATAGTAGCTTAGATATTTTTAATACATCTATCTAAAAGACATTAAAGATATTAGTCGTGAGGCCCCTATAGTACATAATTACCATGTCATACTCTTGATTTAAAATTTAGTTCTCTCTAAAAAGAATCGGATTATGAGATCTTGAAGTAACCCTTGAAAGAACAAATCATATCATGATTAGGCTACATATAGAACTAATAAAACTACATTTATTGGAAAAAATAATTAAAAAGTTTAATGGAATTGATGCAATAGTATCCTACCTTGGGAGGGACTAGTAATACTCACACACAAAGACTTTATTTGTTCCTCCCTATATCTAGCTCTCTATGTCTATCTTTATTTCTAACTATTCCCCCTATATATTTTTCTTCAAATCTCTGCTCTCCCTCTCTATCTATGTCTCATTATCTGCATATATCTCTCTCTTAATGGCTCCATTCCTTCCCTATCTCTCTTTCTCTCTCACTCTCTCTATGTTTATATCTACTTAACTCTAGCCTCTATATATCATGTCCTATATCTTTACCTTTCTATCTATCCATCTCCCCCTCTCTCGTGATCTCCCTCTTTCTATCTCTATTTCTCTACATCCCTTTTACTATCCCCTTCCAAACATCTCTCTCTATTCTTTTATCAACACTATTGCCAAGAACTTGTTATATTATTGTTATTGTTAAATTTTTCTTTATTATATTATTATATAAAATCACGGGAACTTGCAAATGTGTTATTATTTATAAGAACACTACCATGTTTCCTCAAAAACATTAGTTAACCCTTACCCTAATTTCCTCACCATCTAATTTCCATCAAAATTTCTACCAAAATACCAAACAAACCATTCAAAAAACCTCTACAGTTTTAGCTTAGATGATCTACTTGTTGGGATTTCAATTTTTTTTCCATTCATACCACCTTCAAAACCTATCATAAGAATCATAGCCCCTTGAATTTTCTTAAGTGTGATTCAAATAAAATCGTATGAGATCATGATTTTCATAGGGTAAACAACCTAACATAATTACAAGGGCACTTCACTACAAAGTCATGAAAGTTCTCTCTAGCATACAACTTTTATATTCACCAGACCTCCCAATTTTATATTTCAATATTAAAACTCATTCATATTTATTCTTACTTTTATTTATTTATTATTATCAATGTCTATATAAATTTTTTATTGTTGTCATTTTTTTCATTTATTTACTAATTTTCAAGAAATAGAATACCACCAAAATCAAAATATGACAATTAAATATGGATAATTATTTATATATATACTTACCCCATTTAATCAAAATTCAACTAAATGATTTAATCCCCTTCTCTTTAACTCCCATTAAAAATGACATTAAAAAATTATATTTTAATTCTCGTTCTTTTTAATATCTATAAAAAATAGCATTAAGAAAATATAATTTAATTTTTAATATATATATATATTTTATTAATCATATAAATTTTAAATAAATTACAAATTTTCCAGTGAAGCTATATGAATGATTCCCCTTATTATAGAAGCATAGGATTCTCTATCACCACATATTTAAGAGATAAAGGTGGATAAACTCTACGGATTTAATTTTTTAAAGGAAATAAAATATTAATATAAATTCTCTACTATTTTCCTTACGTGGGCATTGCCCTTTCTTTACGTAGGATATGACTTCCCTAATCATTGCATTGGAGCCAATGTTAGAATTATTGGGCGAGTATTGTCAGATATTTCAACTGTCCGGGAAAATATATTTCATGTGAGGAAAGCGGAAAAAAACAGGTTACCAATGCAAGTAAAATGGCATGAGACACATTTCTGGTGTGGATCCTCCCCACAGGAAATAACCTATCGGCTAATAAATGCCAATTGTACACTCAATTTACCTTCCTAATCAGCCACTCCATCAACCAATCTCTCCACACAACAATCTTCCCAAATCTCCTCTTTGAAATCCAACTTTAATGCGATAGCTTTCTTTGACAGGTCATCGGCCTCTATCTTGCCCAAACATCACACATGGGTAATTTTGGATAGAAGATAAATGCTTTCTAAAGGCCTTTATGACCATATCAACTTTTCAATCCCGAGTACCCCCTTTCACAATACCATTAGTAATGATCTACAAATCCCCCTCCAAGTGAACCATGGAAATCGATAATTTCTTCTATAAGTCAACCCCAAGAAGGACAACCTTGGGTTCTACAACATTGTTAGAAACATGGTTGAGCCTCTACATATTCCACACTAGCGTACAACCCTTCCAATATCTGGCTATATAGTCAGCTCTAAATAGACCTAGATTCTCCTTTGAGGTTCCATCGAAATTGAACTTGATCAAACTAAGATTAGGAGCTCACCAAACCACTACTCCATCATTTTGACATGAGGGATTAATCTCCTCAAACCCATTAACAATCCATAAATAGAAGACTTAATTATTATAATATATAATATAGTAGAAACTATTGTCTCTAAACTCTTCAAATTGCAATAGCATATAATTAATTTGGAATAATATTCGACAGTTATACTAGGATTATAAACCAAGCTCAATGTACTAATAAATTTTTCATATGATACCAAGAATATTATAAACTAGTGGTTGTCGTGTTTTATTCTAATTACATATTTTTCAATATATCTAATATTATCATCAAGCAATCTTTAAGAAATGCTTTTAAATTCAAAACATGAATCATAAGATCATATCAATAAAATTTGTAAGAATTTGTTACATCTTGAATGCATGTTCAAGCATTTCATATCATAATTGTGAATTATAATATTTTAAAACAAAAATGATTTTAATTTAATATCACATGATTAAAACCAACAAAATTATCATAATAGAATAAATTTATCAACATTTTACATCAATTTAATGATTTGATTCTGAATAATAAAAAAAAAAAATTTACATAATGGATCTTTGGTAGCACATGAGAAGGAAAGTTACCCAAATAAATGGATAATGTATGTAATATTATCCTTCCATAGAGTCCTTAGGAAAATGGGGTTGTAGAGGAGAAGAGGATATCTTTAAATGATATGATAAATAGCATGATCAGATCTAGATCATATGCATAATAATTTTGTCTATAAAATATTCAGTATACAAATTATATATGATAATCATCTTTAATTCACCAACAAATATGGGAGATGTTCTCATATGAAAAATGTAATGAGGCTATGAGTTTGATTACATTGCATGTTATTGACAACTTTTAATTCCAAACTAAGAAGTGCACTAAAAAATAGTAGAGATGGAATAAATACAAAGACTATGTTCTAGAATAGCTACTGAGCTTAATGATTTGTAAACATAAGTAGAATTTGAATATTTTTTCTTTATACATTTACTCCAATTTATAATGATTTTTTTAATCGGTACAATTTAGGATTTTTTGGTTAGGTTCAAATCATTCAAATTTTAATTTCCTAGTTGTTGGTAAGATAAATCTAATAAAATATATTTTTCTTGATCTTATCTAAGTTAAAAGGAAAATTTATAGTATTTCCTTCTACTCTTTATTTGACCAGAAATTTCTTTGTTGAATTATTTAACATCATTCATTTGAGACATTTTGTGATGACTGGACCAAAGAATAAGCTAAGCATCTCTAGTTACATGAACTTCCAAATAATATGTATTGTTATCTCAAACACCGAAAGGAAAAGGAAGGAAGAAATCCAAAACTCAAATGGACTCTTATGATTGTCCCACCTCTTATAAAGAGGATAAACCTATGAAGGATATAATAACATGTGTATATTAAAGAAAACGAGGACATGATGAACATAATTATTAGAAAAAAATGTTGAAAGAGATAAAGCACCTCTTTGAAGAGCATAATATTCTATTACCTTTAGCATCTATGAGTTCATTATCGTTTTCAATACCATCGATATCTACACAGTCATGGAAATTCATATTAGCTAAGTTTGAGTTGATAAGATTTAAGGTAAGAAACCTCTTGCATCTACAAGTTCTAGATTAGCAAGATTACTTCTTGATTCATGGGCCTCATATTATGTTTTCTTTATTTATAACCTACACATTAACACACATTTTGGTACGAAGCAATACATATATACATGTTTGTGAAAATATTAACATACAAGATGGTAAATACAATAATGTATTCTATGTACTATCCTTTCCAACCTATATCCTTATGATCTATCAAATTGCACATGGTGGAGTAGGGAAATAAATTGACTTAACACCTAATGGATTATTTGTACAAGACTTTGAGAGTAGAGATAACATTATCATTGGGATGGTTCATCGTTTAGCTTGATTATATTCCCTTTTTAGATTTTTTTCCTTATGATGATGATATAGTGTCATTGAATAGTATTCACACTAATGTATGTAGAGATTCATATTTCTAAAAAGAAGTTTGGTTGATTGAAACTCAATGTTGTAGAGACTTATGTTGAGCTTCCATCTCTTTCAAATCCTAATTATAAACATTTTAGTGTTTTTATGGCTTCAATTATATCGATTCAATATGATGATCATAATATTTTAGATTGAACATTTTGGTAGGAGTACTTGACATTATATCAAATGATTTTTCTAGACGATTCAAATATCATAGATTTGAAGAACACATTTAAGGGGATACATCTCCTCTTTGGTGATACTATTAGCATGAAATTTTTATCACACCATCATTGTATTTTAACATTATTCCACATAAGTTTTCATATAGTATTAAATTTTTTATCTTATTAACGTTTGAAAATGTCTGCGACTGTTGTCCCGCTTGTTGTTCCTGCTCACTCCCCTGCTACAGCTACCATTTTGCCTATTATTCATGCTCACTCCCCTATTCTCCCTAACAAAACATTGATCCAGTCTGTTATTGTGGCTCTAGCTAGTCCCTCCTGGGCGATGGTGGTTGTGGGCATCGGCTCTACTTGAGCATCGTCAACTTATTTTCGCAGAGAGGTGGGAAGGTGGTTTATCCCCATCTCCTGTGCAGCCTCTGTTAATGTGAACAAGGAGTTAGATTGTGAAATAGCGTATAATGTGAAGGTTTTTACAGAGCCTGGTATTATCTAAAGATTCAAGGGTATTTGGCCCAGCCTCCTGAAGCTACATCTATGGATCTCTCAGCACTAGGACCCACTCATGTCTGGTACTGTCCACATATACCCTATGAATAGAGGTTTTTTTATAGCTAAATTTGACAATGCAAAAGATAGGAAAAAAAAATTTATGAAAGCTTTTTCTATGAGAAAGATAAAATGTCACTTTTAGCCAAACCTTGGCACTCTAACTTTAACCCCCTTACAGAAAAGTTCAACAAAATCTCGGTTTGGGTTCGACTTTCTTATCTTCCTATCCATTTGTGGACTAATTCTCTCTTTGAGGAAATTGGAGATGCCATAGGGAGTTTCATTATGGTGGATAACGAATCCTATGAGCTTTATCACACTACATTTGCTCGCATTTTGGTGGAGCTAGATGTGTCTAAGGGACTACCTACTGAGATTGTCATTAACTCCTCTTTTGGCAGCTGGGTTCAAACTTTGGATTATGAAGTTATTTCATTCAGGTGTCAAAAATTCTTTAAAACCAGTCATGTGGCTAGGAATTGTGGGCTTGAGAAGAAAAATATTACAACTTCATGGTGGTCGGGTGCCTCTTACCTACATTATACAGTTAAGAAATCTCTGGACTCTTCTAATGATTCGTTGGATGCTGGGGTTTCGATGGCTGGTATGGACTCCTTATTGGCAAAGAATGTTTCTTCAAATGCCACAGAGGATGGCTTCATGATTAAAAATGTTGGATTATAGGATGTTACTATCTCTTCTGTTGAAATTGGTTTGTTGTCTCTTACCCCACCAGTAGCTTCACAGGGTGTTGTTTCTTCTTCTGCCCCATCTGCTGATGGTGGCCATGTACCTGCAATGGTCGTACCTACCTCTCCTCTTGCTCCTTCCTCCAATTTGGATAGATTGGTGTTGGGCTTCTTGGATTGGTCTGCAGTGGCTGCTAGAGTTGAAGGGGGTTGGATTACTATAAAGGGGAAACATTCAAAGACGTCCAAGACTTCCTTCGAAATAACTCTTCATTCCCACAAGGCTAGTTGTAAATCTTGAGGACCCTCGTTGTGGGCTGCTTGGGCTAGTTTTTCTAACCTTGTCTTTGGTTGGGTTGCCTATTGTCTTTCGGGGTAGACTCTTTTTTTTGGTTGTGGCTATCTCCTCTTTGTTGAGAAGTCAAGTTCTATCCCTAGTTTGATTTTTATGGGTAACCTCTTGTCTTTTGGAGTAGTCCCTATTTTTTTGGTTGTTCTATCTTGTTGGGCTTTCAATGCAATATCTATTTTTTATTATGATGTAAAGGGTTTCAAGGGCCCTTTGAAACCTGTTTTCCCTTAATTAAAAACTTTTTTATCTTCATTAATTGGAAAAGTACCTATTTTGTTTTGGCATACTCTTCCATGGACACATTCTAAAAATTTTCAAAGACAGTCATCATGAGCCTTTTTTCATCATCTCTCTTCTTAAAGTTGGAGATTTTTCTACACCCATAATTTGACTTCTTTCTTTCAAACATGACGTATGTCTCGCTTTTCGAGAAGATTTTTTCCCATAGGGTTTTTCTCCTTTATTCCATTTGTGAGAGATATTTTATAAATCGTTATCCAACATATCTGAGTAGCCAATTACCATATTTTTCTCATGTTTTTATTAGTTTATTGTCCCCTTTCTTCTCTCTATATGTATCTAGTCACCTTCCATGTTTTAGTCATTAGTGTGAGTGTTCCTTATGGTCTTCACTCATTAAATACTAGTTTTATAGTATTTGCATGTCCCACATATGGTTATGAATTATCTTTTACCCTAGGATCATCTAGTGAATAAATTTATTGTGTCTCTTCATTCCACTAAGCTTGGCGTTGTTCCATGCATATTTACAAGATCTAACATCAAGAACCTTTAGACACATTAACTACAATTAACTAAGGATCAATATTAAAAATAGTAACTTTATACAAATGAATAGCTACATTTTGTATACTTGTTCCTAACATGATCTTCAATTACAAAGTGGTCAAACAAGATTAGTTCCAAGCAGTTCATTACTAAAAATTTTACTATGGATAAGCTAAATGCTTAATTTTGTAAATATTAATTATTTAATTGATTAAAGTATCATATGATCCATTTCTTGATGTACTAAAAAAACCAGTCAACAAGCTAGACTCTACTCCAAAATTAGTTTGACACAAAAGATGACTATGATCATGGTATATAAGCTAAAGATCACCTTACAAGGAAAACTTTCTCATTAAATACATATAAACTAGATTGACATAATTTCTTGAGATTGAGGCCCTCTAAATTACTTTCTATTAAAGAAATTGAAAAAATCATATACAAAATGTATTTCATAAATTATTGTCATATAAACTAATAAAAATTAAAATATTCAAACATTATATAAGAATTTAAATTATGACTCTAAAATTGTTTCAATATAACATTTTGAAATTGTCGAGGGTTCCACACAACACAATATAATCCTAAGAACTAGCAACTCACGTATATACTCCTACATTCAAGTACAATATCAGAGAATACAAGAAACATGAAAAGGAGGAGAGAAATAGAGGAGATTGGTTCAAGACAAAAATCTAACCTTGAGATCTAGTGTGGAGGCATTCACATAGTCCTCAAATGTATAACTGCTGTTTATTTCGAGGTCATCGGCACCAGTAAAGACAATGATCATGTAGTTAATGCTTTTTGGTCCAAACAACATTTGTAAGATATCTAAAATATCAGCTTCCTCTTCTGTGAATCGGTTTTTAATTGAGAGCACCAGAATGAATGCGTGCACACCATCCCTTGCAAGTTGAATACACTTCACAATTTCTCTGTCAGTAAATTTACTCGCGTTTCTATCAAAGAGACCTGCAGTGAACACTTTTTTTACTTGTTTTGTTTTGCATATATTTCAAATTCTTCCATGATTGCAATAAGTAAAGTGCATTGTCCAACATGAAACTCATTCTACAAAAGAGTCGAAAAACTGCTAAATATTTACTTAGGGACTTAAGGGCTATTGACGGTGTATAAAGAACGTTTCAGTAAACGATTTGCTTATAAGGAATCAGAATAACTACGCTAAAATAAAAGAGAGAATTTTTTATGTTGATTCTATAACAAATTAAGTATCTAAATGGATGTATATACCCAGTGTAATTGTCTACAAACAATTTGGATTACATCCTAGAACATAATTGAATTGCTCTCATTTTTCTGAGTGTACTGTACGCTGGATATTATGCTATTTTATAACATGAAATCTCTACTTAAAGCATTGCGACATGATAATCTATCTGATAACTTACTCTGGGTATCATGCAATTTTTTGTTGGTGTAACTTATTTTGGTTATCTCATCTAAAGGATTATGATATAATAACATTGTCAAGTTTTGATGGGTAGATGTGAGATGAGTTAATAATTTTTTTTTTTTAATTAAAAGACATATAGGCTGAATTATATATTAATATAATAGAAATGATTACAAGCCTTTAAAAACAATCACTGAGAGATCAAAATAGATAAAAAAACAGCCTTAAACAAAGATTGCAACCACCAGCTAACAAAACCCTTATACTAAGCTATACATGAAGGTATGGATACACATGATTTTCACTGAATGCTCTTTTCTGATCTTGAACGAATGCCATTTTCTGATGATGACTGAATATTTAGCAGCAGGTGCAGATTCAAGTATAATAGATTGAATACTTGTAGTATTGCCAATTAAAATACTTTTCTGTATAGAACATTGGTTAAACTCCATCCTCCTACAAATTATTTGTATGTATGGCTGAGGTATAAACAATTTAATTGCAGAAAATCCATGAAATTTGAAAGAAAAAGGAAACCCATATTATAAACAAGCATGTTTAAACCTATGGCTTGCAGTGATTCTTCCCCCACCACAATCTTAACTGATATTACAAAAATTAAACCACTCAGTGGATTAATTACCTTGTGGTGGGGGATGGAAGAGCCTTGACCGTGCCATCATTTTTTGTCGATGACCACACTTCGCTAATGACAACCCCACTCTGTTATCAAAACTAATTTGAAGAACCATCAAAACCAACCAAGTGACTGGTAAATTCAGCCTAGTGGTATTAATAGCTTTTGAGATCCATCGACACTTAAGTCGCATGTCTGAAGCCACAAAAAATGATAAATCCCCCTCCACCTATACCTTATTAAGTATAAAAAATTGTGAAGGAGCCACAGCCTGAGTGGCGTCAATGCATGTGAAGAAGCATAATTGTATCTTGTTCATCTTAAGTAAGGGGCAGATCATGTGAAGAAGCAAAATGAGGAGAGATAAAACTCAAAAGACTTGCAAATGACGAAAGCTGAAGGAAGGCCAACACATGTGGCAGGGCCATATTAAAAGGATAGAATCTGCCATATTAATTAAAGCACGTGGTTCGGGCCATGATGATCTCGGTGAATAAACACCACAAACTGAGCAACGGTATTGAATTTAAGAAGCCATTTAGACCCCGGCATGTTTTAAAGTTGAAGAAATTACATTAATTTCCTCAATGCTTAGTTCTTTATAGGAAAGGTTGTTATAAATAGCCCAGTTGGCAGGCATATCAGCCAAAGTATTGCCTTCCCTCTAACAAAGAAGAATTTCAAAATAACATTTTTTCCAAGAATTCACTTCACCTCTTCAAACTAGTAATTTAGAAGTTCATTTGAAGACTTTTTTTTCCGATGAGATGTTAACAATGAGCATAGAGTCCCCTTTAATTTGGATATTTTTCAAACTTCTGTTCAGATCTGATTGGAGGCCAATTTTAAGGGTATTGATACTAAGGCAGATTATTTGGATATTTTTAATACTGTGTTCAAATGCAATTGGAGATCAATTTTAAGGGGATTAATATTAGCCAGATTATTTGTACCTATCAGAAGAATACTACATGTTTACCACCTGATCATTTCTTAGAATTGTTATGGCTCCTGAAATTCTCATATTTCCTCTTGAGGCCCCATCAAAGTTAAGTTTGATGAAGCGAAGTGGAGGAGGTTTCCAAGTACAGAGACACTTCTTATTCTAACCAAAGATCACAACGAGGACACCATTAGTCTAAGGAGGAATCAACAAAATCAATTTGATTTGAACTTATTTATCCCAGCAACAAAAAATTATATTTATGGTATAGACAAAAGAAGAAATCTCAAAGCTACATTCGAGATAGCGTCTTCCATTTTAACAAATAGTCTTTTCACAAAAACAAAAAAACACTCTACAAGATTCTATTGTTCCTCTCAAACCATAAATGCCAAACAAGGATTGAAGGACTTGGTACCATAAACAAGAATAGGTAGAATCTTTAGACTACATAGGCCAATTTTGAAACATTTTTACCAATGTATTTTGTCATGGACTAGACCAACCAAACTTACCTGGCAACAAAGACCAATATTAGGAATTGACTGATTTTACAATGGAGATGACCAACATAATTATTGGGGACCAACTTTGGATAACCCATTTGTTTGCCAAGCAAGAATACCCATCTTCTACCAAACAGTTTCCTATTTTAGTTTTGATCCATATAATCTCATCTATTTTTTCTTAGAAGAAAATCTACTATTTCAATAATTCATTAATATAATGTTCTCTTTGAGTTTTATAACTAGGAAGGATTGAATTGGTTTCTAGACCACGTTTAATAGAAATATAGAGTGATCAAGATGAAAATAATATTTCACCTTAGAACATGAAACCTATTTTAGAGTACACATGCATAAAATGATTATGATCATTGATAGATTCTTCACAAAATAGAGATTTCTCGTCATAATTAATGGCCCAAGATATATAAGGCAAAAGAGCACTAAAGAAGAGCTAATAAAACTCCAAATTTTTAATCCGTTTACCACTAATCTCAATGTGAAAATCCTTTATCTACCAAAGGAGTCAAGGTATTTGTGTCTCATTATATTGCACCACTTGAAATCAAGATTGGACTATATTCTCAAAACCAGTTTTTCTCTAAGAGAATTATTAAGTGTTTCTAGATTTCAAGTACCAAAGCCAACTTGGTACTTGAAGGAACAAACTTTCTCCTATGAAAAAAATAGAAGTTTCTTTTTGCCAGCATATTTTCTTCTGAGAGAAAATATCTCCTTTTTTTTTTGCAGCTCCTTGATAATTATTTTTGAATATTTTTAAGTAGACATGACATAAGTTAGAATTTCATTTCGGACAACCTTAGTAAGTAAATATTCCTAGCCAATGTTAACCACTTAACTTTCTGTGAGCTAATTATGCTTGAGATAGAGGACATTATGTTCTCCCATAGCTTTGGATCATTGTATCCTTAAAAAAGTGGGATGTCAAGTTATTTTCATGGTAGACTATCCACCAAGTATTCCCAAAAGGTAGAAGATATATTCTGAATTTGAGAGGGGATATTAAGGAAAAACATTTAACTTAAGGAAAATTTACTACTTGACCTAACAAATTGCAATAAGTTGATATGATAGACCTCATTTCCCTTTATTCTTGCATAGATACTTTTACAAACAATAGATTGTCATCGACAAAAAATGAATGGGATATTAAATTACGATAGTGAGAAATACTTCTACCTTTCCAAACAAGAACCCCTAACCCTTCTTTGTATGGCCTTGATTAATGCCTCAACCATCAAAATGAATAAAGAGGGGAAGAATGGGTCACCTTTCCTTATTCTTCTTTTTGAAGAGGAGAATCCATATGGAGAGCCATTAAGAAGTACTAAAAATTGGCTCTAGATAGATATAAAAAGATCCATTTGCACCATAATTGATCAAATCCAAGTCTCTTTATAAATTTTAGTACAAACTCCTAGAAAAAATCTATCAGATGCTTTTAGGATATCCCATGTAAGGACAATAGCTATAGATTTTTTCTCTTGAATAGAGTGAATCACCTCATGAGCTAAAATAGAGCCATCCAAAGTTTTCTTTCCCACAACAAAGCCACCTTGATCATCTAAAGCTAATGAGGAAGTGTGAGTCTTCTAGAAATGACTTTGGTGAAAATTTATAAACAATGTTGTAGAGGGAAATTGACCTAAAATCTGCAAAAGTTTGAGGAGTTTGGGTTTTTTAGGATTAAGGAAATAATAGTGGTGTTTATCTATTTCAGGATATTTTTTATCCCAGTCTCCTCCAAGGCAAGTAGTAGATCCTTCAACACAAAATCCCAACATTTTTGAAAAAAAAAGTAGTAGTCGCGCCATTTGCACTAGGTGGTTTATCAATTGACATAGTAAAGACCGTTAATTTTAAATTAGAAATTTTGAAATCAAACACCAAAAAAATTTCATTCTTTGGCTTCATAAGTTGTGGGATACACTCTAGAAATGAAGAGGAAGGATCAAACTAAAAATTAGTAGGTTTAGATACAAGGATTTGAAGAAATCCACTAACTTTTTTACTAGATCAACTCTAACTAAAAGGGTCTCACAATCATGGATGTGATATGAGATACATGATTAATCTATCTTTTTTCTTTTAGAGGCAAAAAGTTATTTAGTGTTCCTATCACCATCACTAAGCTATAATTTTATCGACTTTTCTTAGGTCAACAATTTCTTCCCCAGATAATAGTTCTTGATATAAACTTTTTAATATTTTTTCATATTCAAATGATTATAGATCCATACCTTATTTAATAGCTTTTTAAAACAAAATAGATAGTTTATCTTCAATTATAAACTTTTTAGCAAAAGTACTTTTGAAATTTTAATTATTCTGATCTCTAGCCTTCCCCCTAAGGAATTTTAAGTTTACTACATAAGTGAAACATGCATGATCCTTGAAGAAAAGGAGAATTTTGTCATTAATGTTTTACCATTGGAATGAAACAAACATATCTGATCCAA
The DNA here is from genome assembly GCF_030272615.1 of Cryptomeria japonica. Classification (NCBI taxonomy): domain Eukaryota; kingdom Viridiplantae; phylum Streptophyta; class Pinopsida; order Cupressales; family Cupressaceae; genus Cryptomeria; species Cryptomeria japonica. The sequence goes on along the minus strand of NC_081407.1, from coordinate 661,947,054 downwards.
GTAGGATTATTATTAATATTCTATGATCGAAGTTGATACAAGAAAAGCACATAGTGTATATATCCTAGGACGAGCCTTATTGACTTTCCGGGAACTATTAATTTTGAGGATCATGCAATAATATTTTTATGAATTATTTAATATAAATAATTATTAGTTATGTTTATTCTTCATGTATTATTATTACTTGTAAATAATCTAGCCTTATAAATATGTGATGGATCTAGATTGTTTGCCTTTTATAGTACCTAAAATTCTCTTATCTAGTACTTCTATGAATTTAAATGCTATATGATTTTATTTTATTTTTTGGGTAAAAGCCATATGTCTAAAATTTATATTAAAAAGGAAAAATAACAAAGTAACAACACCAAAATGAGGTTGGTGAATATAAAAAACCACCTTAAAAAAGTTCAATTACACCAAAAAGGGTTCCATTAGAACCCCCATAACAACATAAAACACTAGACTAGACCCCTAAAATGACAAGACTATATAACATATATGTAGATAATTTAAGAGAATATATGCATCTTGTATAAGATATAAGGATACAAATAGCATACTAATTCTAAAAGTGAGACAATTTTCCACCTTCTTCACCCAACTTTCCTTTATTTGGAGAATATGCAATTTTTACCATACCAGTGCACCTAGCTCCTTCCATAGTAGAATGATCAGCACTCTTGGTAGTGAAGAAGAAGAGAGTTACAATTATTTAAAGTTTGTAGTAGCCCCTAACAAATATAATTCCCCTGCCAGGTGTTCATTCGTGGACTTCGCTCTGTCAACATAGCTATACTTGATCAATTGCTATATAGAAAAGATTAGCTCAACCTCCTTCTGATCTGTACTATATGAAAATATTATTAAAGATGATTTGATGAGTTTATCAATGCTACAATATCATCCATTTTCCTTTATTTTCTTCATTTCAATATTCTCTCTTTTCATTTACTATCATTTATTAGATATACCTAGAGAATTTAAAGAAAATAGCCTATTCTAGAGGATACTTTGTATAAAGAGCTCCAAATAGACATAGATTTTTACATTGTGGTAAATTATAGAATCATAAAATAGATAAGAATTTTCTCTTTTTTGGGTAATTTAATTAGATATTGAGTTTTGCAATAGCTTGTTTTACAAGAAGATTAATATTTGTTTATGATTCTATTTTATATACTCTTTCCAGTACATATATTCATTCAATTAACGGTACTACTAAAAGACAAAATTAGAAGCTTATGAGATGTATAAAAATTTCTATTTCTTAAGTTAATCTAGAAGAAATTTTTAATAAATCTTAAACCCTATTAAAATATAGAAGACCTAACTTTTCACATCAAAGTAGACTTGGAAGTCCAATTTTTCTAACCTAATTTAAAGTTTCCATCCCAAAAAGTCACCAAAATAACTATGTAATTTCTTATATTTCATTCATTTCCTACTTTAATTTATATATAGTTATGTTAAGTGGATGTAGCCAATCTTAGGTGAACCACGTTAAATCTCTATGTTATCTGTGTTATGTAATTTTCTTCATCTTTTGTGGTTGTATCTGCATATAATTGTTAATTTGTATTTACTCTAGATCTACTCTATGTTATTTGGATATATCCCATCTTGGGTGAACCATGTTGAATCTCTATTATCTATTTTTTATCATCTTTTGTGTTTGTATCTACATATAATTGTTAATTTATATTTACTTCTAATCTGCCTAAACCCTAATAGATCTCACCCATGTAATTTTTATATAGATAACCTTTTGATGGAACATCAAATCTCTTACTTTCCTAGATTTTCATTTCTTACCTAACTTTAGTATATCATCATCATCATAATCATCTTCATATTTTTAAAGGTTTCTTCTTACATACTATTTTATTTTTTAACAATGTCACTTTGAACATCACCTCAAAGAAGGGCAACATTTAGATAAGTGCTAAAATTGAGTTACCCTACCCTAATCATCATCATGTCATTCCCTAGTCATTAAGAATATTATTTTCTCATAGTAATAATTATCATTTATTAATTTTATCCATTTATTATTCACTTTAAAATTTATTATCAAATTTAAATAATAATAAATTATTTTTATCTATTTAATTAAAAAAATATCATTTAATTAGATAAGAACTTATTGGCAACAACAATGAGGGAAAACTGAGAGTGGGGGATTCAGTTTTCACTGGATCTACAAACTTAATCACAAAAACTGATCTGATTTTAACTATAGGAACAACAAAGATAAGCAAATTGATAACACAACACACAAAACCAAGATTTTGACGTGGAAAACCTGGTTAAGAGAAAAACCACAGTCGGAACCTACCAACAATAAGATGATACTCTGCATTAGTATGTGAAAATATTACAATGGGGAATGCACATGCATTTAGGCACACTGCCTAGAGCTCACAGCTCAATAGAAAATGATCTAGAAGGCTGCAATGCTCAGGGAAGTGTCATTGACTTACAACAAGATTTGGCCTACAATCTAGAAGAAATGAACTGAAAGAATAGCATCTCCAAATACCTGATTACAATTCTAGTTAAGCACAATTGTCTACTCTACAACACCAATCTCTACTCAATACCTCACACTGAATAATAAAATCCTTATTCAAATATACACCAATCTCTGATAATGCATACACAACTTGTATTCCCAAATTATATGACAATATCACCTATTTATACAATCCATCAACCTTGATTGGAAGGTCGGCTGAACCCTCAGCTCACAATTACAAAATTACATCAAATGATACAAAGATCGACCACTGGACCAATATAATTATTTACATGAGATAACACGGACCTAATTGAAATTCCCAAATTCTCATCATCACCGGAAATCACGCCAATATCAACTGCATAACACGAAGAACAAGACTAGTTCAACAAAATCACCAACAACTTGCACAAAAATTAATATGGATCATAAAAAAAAATAGGACACAATAAGGAAACACTAGAAAGCAAATTAGAATCATCAGTAACAGCTACACCAACACCACTTATCAAATCTTCATCTGTCAACATCTGAAACTCAAGAACACTCAAATAGCAACAACTATCACAAAGAAAGGTAACTTGCAGAGCACCAAATCATGAACCATCTAAAATGAAGATCTTCACAAGACCATCCCAAGCAATATCCCAAAATATCAGATCAAGATCTGATCACACCAGAATATACCGAAGGAAACACTAAACTCTACAAAGCACTGATCAGAAAAGCAAACTGCAAAACCAGATCATATGATATGATCAATTAGGCTTCCTAGATCACCAACACCAGTATAGAATAATATAGTGATACTATAAATACTCCATAAACCAAAACATAATCCCAATAAATGAATCTGCAATCACTAGAGCAAGAATATGTTGACCTCAATGACAACAACATATCCTTGCAACAACAATGTCCAGCAAAAGTAATTATTATTTTTTTAATAAAAATATTTATATTCATCTTTTTAGTAAACTTATTCCTTCATCAGTTAAACTGGCCATCCATATACCACAAATCTCATCCTCAACATATCATCAACAACACCACCTATTAATCTTCACCATAGTTGTCTCCATCATATCTTTGCACACAATTGAACCAAAATAAAATTAGACAATCTGAGTTTTGACACTAATGGATAATACCATAACTACACTAAAAATCATCTCCAATATATTCTACAATAATGAGGTTTAACATCAATGGAAAACTACCAACAAGTACTATGATCTAGAGCATGATGAATGATACAACACATAATTGTACTAAACTACTAAAATTTATGTGGAGCTCTAAATAAATATTATAATATCATAAAAAATAATCTAGTAACATAATCTCCATAGGAGTTACAAAAAGATTAGGTCAATGCGGTTTCCTAAAAACTATCATTTTAAAAATAAATGGTAATATTTAATTTCTTTTATCTTTTTTGATATAATAGTGATGTTTGTTTAGATCTGTTGAATGTCCTCCACTAATTCATTGAAACTAAAGAATAATTAGCTTAAAACCTATGATAATCCCCTCCTAAATTTTGATGAGGAATTGTTGTTGGTAGGCCAACTAAAGTCAAGTACAAGATTGTGCATAAAAATATAGATACAAAATCAAGTCTAATAAATGTATAATATGTTGATAAAATGGCATGCATCAAGGAACACACGCATGAGGAATGAGTTAATAGCATCCATTATTATGATAAAAAAAACTACGGCACTACACAACCCCCATTATACTATATGATTCAATGTAAATATAAAATTTAATCCATAAGGAACACACATACAATTTTGTGGCACTATATATGAGTTTATTTATAGACTTATTTGTTGTTTGTTAATTTATTACTAGTTTTATGTCAGGTTGTGGACAAAGAAGACATAAACCATCAGTGTCTTACAAACCTTAAAAAATGACAAAATGGCACGACAAAATACCCATTATTTTAAACATCAAATCCACATAAAATGATATAGTAATATGTGATTTTATTTATTGTATTAAAGATTCCACGATATAGTTATGATCTATATATTCTTAAATAAATCATACTTATAAGTTGACTTTATAATATTAGATTCATGAATGCATGTTTCTTCCTAAATTAAGGTGACTCTAGGACATAGACATGCCATCAAAGCATCATGGAGCTAAATTGATTCCTACATTTTGATTTTAGATCTAAAAAACTTTAAAATTGATTGTCAAAATAGTTAATTTTTTACCACATAACCTTGAGCTATTAGAAAAAAAATTCATACAATTATACATATTTGCATGAACCTTAATATCATTTACTGCAAAAAAGCCATTCTTTTATTTGCAATAAAAATCACTAAGAGATATATAGAAACATATTACTTAATGTTGGCATATGATGAAGTGGTGATAATGTATGTTGTCATTGATGTCAATAAGTGCTCAAGTAGGTGAACCAATATGCACCTGTATGAAGATTGGAAGCGGTTATGGTCAACCGGGATGGATTTGACCCATGTCAGGGTTCACTAAGTGTGACTACTAGTTGGTAGTCTCATCTCAGCTCTAAGGTTTCCAGTTTGGCTTGTGCAGTGCAACTGATGATGTTTTGTGATGAGTTAGTTAAGAACAAGGATAAGGATCAAGATGCCAAATCAGCTATGTGGATGTGAAGGATTTATTCGAGGATCTTGCACGTCAAGATCGAATGCTTGGAATGTCTACCTCGGGAATGTGCATTTTTCTCAGAAGTATGCAAAAAGCGTGTGATGGGTTACTGTTTTCCAGTTGCGGTGAAGATTGGATGATGTAGAGAAACTTGAGATCTATCTTAGATCATTTTATTCTATGTAATGTATTTGTCAGTCAGGATTAGACTACTTGTAATTGTAAACCTAAAATGTTTAGGGTTTATGCTACCGACCTAATTGTTGTCTATAAGGTCGATGAGTTTTGTTATTGGAGATGTTGGCAAAAGTTGTGTGTGTATCCGCATGTTTTAATACTTGCCAAACCAGAGTGAGGAATCTGCAAAGTGTGATTGCAGAAGAGAGGAACTGAAAAGGATCTGCCTTAGTAAGGAGTGTTGTTATCAGATCGGAGTTTTACCTATTGTCTTCTAGCCATTTCAATAGAAGGTAAATCCCTTGATCGGGTAGCTTTAATAGGCTTTATTGTAAATCCTCTAGCGAGGTAACCTTTAACAGGGTTTCAACCTTTAACAGGGTATATAGCCATCCCTTAACCTAGTGATCTCTAATAGGATCGGTTCCTAACGAAACCTTTATTGTAAAGTCTTTAATCGAAATAGGCTCCTAACAGAGTGGACTTCAAAAGAGTTCACAAACAAGCTTGTGGGTATTCATCCCCACCATGGTTTTTCCTATTTGGGTTTCAATATGAAAAATCTGTGTGTTATGGGTTGTGAGTTTTTCATGTGATGATTGTGTGATTATGATTAAGTTAGATGTGCATGCAGTGTTAAATGGTTGTGATATTGTTGATACAACTCATGCATGATTATATCGGTGAAGTAGTCATCAAGATTAGAGATATGTTGAATGTTGTCTGAAGTATTTCTGTTTAACCAGTATTTCTACGGGTAAGTGCAGCAGTATATGACAATTGATTATCTGTGTTTTGATTTGTCAAAGTATCTGAGCAAGTTTTTGTGTGTACTGATTCACCCCCCCTCTCAATACCGGTTAGGACCTTAGTAGTTCATCATTATTCATCCATTGGTATCAGAGCACATACATGTCCTCGGTGATTTAAGCTTAACTACTTGAGGAAAAAGATCCCATTTTAATGATGAAGAGGGAAGGTCTGAAGTTCAACAGGGACAAATTTACAATATGGAAGGATAGGATGAATATATATATATATATATTAGGATTTTGGGTGTACAACACTAGAGCTATGTTGAGAATGGCTATGTTATCCCCATTGGCACTCTAACCGATGATCAGAAAAGAGAGATACAAGAAAATGGGCAAGTCATGGAAGCCCATATTAGCAGCTTGTCTAATGTAGAGTTCATTGATGTACAAGATAAGAATAACCCAAAAGATGTGTGGGACAAGCTGGAATCCATTTATGGCAGTGATGAACATGTCAAGCAGGCTAATGAAGAAAGCCTTAGAGGAAAGTTTGAAGATATGAGGATGGTCGAAGGAGAGACCATTCAGTAGTATGACATAAGAATCAAGACAGTGGTTGGAGAGATCAAAATCACTGGTGGAACAATTGATGATGTCACTGTTATCAGTAAAGTTCTGAGATCACTTTTACCGGTCTATGCAATCAGGGTTGCCGCTATTCAGGAGCTAATATCTATCGACAAAAGCAAGGTATCTTTAAATTCAATTATTGAAAAGTTGACTACATATGAATTGAATAGCTATGATTGTAGTATTCAGAAGATCGAGTCAGCCTTTAGAGTGTATGTTTCCTCCACACCGATTAGGAAAGGAAAAGAGGTCAGTACTAGTTATGAATCCAGGTCAAGCAAAGATATGGACAATGAGGAGATTTTGATGGAGTTTGAAGCTCTTCTTGCCAAGAGATTTCCAAAAGGCACTAGAAAATACAGAGGTAAGATTCCTCTAAAGTGTTTTTCCTATAATAAGATAAGACATATAGTTGTTAACTATCCTAACAATGACAATAAGGATAAACCGGAGAGGTTTAAGAAGTATAAAGGAGTAGGTAGCCGAAATTGTCTTATTATAGTGGATGAATGTGTTACCGATGAGGAATCTAAGGATGAAGAGAATGAGGACATAGTGTTTGTGGTTGTCAAGGAAGAGTTGTCTGACTAGACAGCCCTTGTCTCACATATTGACAACTCCAACGAGTGGATCATTGACAGCGGTTGTTCTCACCATATGACCGGTGACCAGAGAAAGTTTTTGTCTCTTGAAGAATATGATGGTGCTGTTGTCCGATTTGGTAATGATGCACCTTGAATGGTGAAAGGAAAAGGATCCATCTCACTAAATGGAAAGAGCAATGCAGATGACATCTACTGGGTGGAAGGCCTTAAGCACAACCTTTTGAGTGTTGCTCAGCTGAACGACAAAGGACTCATTCTAGAGTTCAAAGGTGGAGTCTGTAGAATAATTGGAAAAAGTGGTGAACTTATTGCCACCGATAAGAAAACTAGAGGAAACCTATTTCAGCTGAATGCCAAGATTAGTCAGTGGCTGATGGTGAAATTTGATGACAGTTGGATATGGCATAGGAGACATTGTCATATAAATTTTGATAATATTGTAAAGGTTAATAAGATCAAGGAAGTAAGAGGATTGGCTTTGCTGAACAAACCAGAGGATGCTTTGTGCAGAGAATGTCAACTTGGGAAGATGTCTTCCTCAACATTCAAAGGTAAGTCCTTTTCAACAAAGAACTTACTTGATCTAGTGCACACCGATCTATGTGGTCCGATGAAAACTAGAAGTATTAAGGGAGATCGGTATTTCATGATTCTTACTGATGATTGTTCAAGAATGATGTGGGTCACATTCTTGAAAGACAAGTCTGAGGCATTTGGAAAGTTCAAATCCTTTAGAGCATTGGTGGAGAAGGAGAGCGGTAGAAGGATAAAATGCCTAAGAACCGATCAGGAAGGTGAATTCACTTCTGATGAATTTAATAAGTACTGCGAGGAGAATGGTATTAAGAGGCAATTATCTACTCAAAGGACACCACAAGAGAATGGCATAGCAGAAAGAAACAACAGGACTGTGGTTGAAGCAGCTAGAACTATGTTGATCCAAGGAAATGTCACTCACACATTTTGGAGGGAAGTGGTGAGCACTGCAGTCTATACCATGAACCGGGTACTCATTAAGAAAGGTAAATACAAAACCCCTTATGAGTACTGGAACGCGAGAACTCCCAATGTGAGTTATTTCAAAGTGTTTGGGAGAAAATGCTATATCAGGAGAGGTGAGCACCTGATCAAGTTTGATGCTAAGTGTGATGAAGGAATATTTTGGGGATATTCCACTAAAAGCAAATCTCTCAAGTGCTACAATAGGAGGACTCAGAAGATTGTTGAGAGTATCAATGTCAAGGTTGATGAACCCCTAAGAAGCCTGAGGAAAGCAGCAGCAAGAAAATGGAAGATGAACTAGGTTTAGCCTTCTAGGAACCAGTTAAGAAAGAAACAAGTGACAAACAATGCAAAGACCTCAGTGTTTCTGTACCGGTAGAAGCTTCAATAGGTGAAGAAGATGATGAAGCAGAGAAAAAAGAGGAAACATAAGCTGAACCAGCTACGATCATTCCTAGGTATGTAAGACTGCATCATGATCCAAAGAAAATCATAGGAGACAAAGATGGAGGAATACTTACAAGGAGAAAGGTGAAAGAAAATTCTTGCATGATTTCAAAATTTGAGCCTAAGACCGCTAGAGAGGCACTTACCGATGAAGACGGGATAAAGATAATGGAAGAGGAGTTGGACCAGATAGAGAAGAATGCAACATGGTCCTTGGTACCTAGACCAGAACACAAGAATCTCATGGGTACCAAATGGGTGTTCAAAAATAAGCTGAATGAAGAAGGCACAGTGGTAAGGAACAAGGCAAGACTTGTATGCAAGGGATATCCCTAGGAAGAAGGAGAAGACTATGGAGAAACCTTTGCCCCATTGGCTAGACTAGAAGGTGTCTAAATTCTACTTGCATTTGAATCATTTAAGGGATTTAAGGTATACCAGATGGATGTGAAGTCTGCCTTCTTGAATGGAATCCTGGAGGAAGAAGTGTATACTGAGCAACCATATGGGTTTTCTTTGTCAGAAGATAGTGACATGTGTAGATTACACAAGGCCTTGTATGGATTGAAACTAGCACCAAGGTCTTGGTACAAATGGTTACACTCTCATCTTGTGAAGATAGAATTTCAAAGAACAAGTGAAGACAACAACATCTACCTAAAATCTGAAGTTGATCATATTTTGATATGTGAAGTATTTATAGATGATATAATCTTCAGTGGAGATGATGATATGAGTCATGCATTTGCAGATGAGATGAAAAAGGAGTTTGAGATGTCTTTGATTGGAGAGATAAAGATTTTCATTGGTCTACAGATTTAGCAGATGAAAGAAGGTATCTTCATTACCCAATCCAAGTATATCAAACCGGTTGGAACATCGATGGTGACTGACTACAAACCAACAAAGGATGATGATACAACGTTGGTGGATGAAAAAGAGTATTGGTCGATGATCGGTAAGCTACACTATGTGGTGCACAACAGACCGGATATTGTTCATGTAGTGGGCATAGTGGCCCATTTTTAGAAGAGTCCAAGAGAATTCCACTTGGTAGCTGTAAAGAGGATTATTAGGTATCTAAAAGGGATATTTGATCATGGATTGTGGTATTCATACAATGGTGACTTTGATCTCAAAGTGTTTACCAACGCAGATTGGGCAGGTAATGTGGACGACCGGAAGAGGACAACTGGTGGAGCGTTCTTCCTTGGTGGAAGACTAGTCTCATGGATGAGCAAGAAGAAGAGCTATATTTCCCAGTCTACAGTTGAAGCAGAGTATGTGGCAGCATTTATGAACTGCACTCAGGCAATCTACATGAAGCATGTACTGGATGGCTTCAAAATGATGATATCTGAACCGGTGAGTATTTTCTGTGATAATACTAGTGCAATAAATATTTCCAAAAATCCAATATTGCATGCTAGGACCAAGCATATTGAGCTCAAGTTTCACTTCTTGAGAGAAAAGGTTCAGAATAAAGAGGTTGTATTAGAACATGTTTCCAGTAAGGAGTAGCTAGAAGACATATTCACTAAGCCCTTACCGAAGACTACATTTACCTATTTGAGAGGTGAATTAGGGGTTCTGCCCCTTCATGAAGTAGATTAAAGATGTGTGTTCCACATCAGTCAAGTACTACCATGTCAGATCTTACAGGATTGATGTGTTGAAGGATGCTACTCCATAGGGGGAGCAACATAGTTGAGATCGGAAGCTTGTGCCTCCACTTTGGCATTATTGTCAAAGGGGGAGAAGCTATATGTGTAAGAAGATATATGATGATGAAGACATATGGGGGAGAAGATATATGTGTGAGAAGTGATTGAGAAAAGTGCACAGTGACCAGTCTAGGTGGTAGTGGTGATCGTTCAATTGAACTGGTATATGCTATTCAGAATGGTGCAAATACTGAGCACTAATACACTGAGTATTGCCATCAATGCCAAAGGGATAGATTTTTGACATATGATGAAGCAGTGATAATGTATGTTATCATTGATGTCAATAAGTGCTCAAGCAGGTGATCTGGTATGCACCAGTATGAAGATTGGAAGCTGATATGGTCAACCAGGATGGAGTGGACCAGTGTCAGGGTTCACTAAGTGTGACTATCAGTTGGTAGGCTCAGCTCAGCTCTAGGGTTTCTGGTTTGGCTTGTGCGGTGCAACCGATGATGTTTTGTGATGAGCTAGTTAAGAACAAGGATAAGGATCAAGATGCCATGTCAGCTATGTGCACGTGAAGGATTTCTTCAAGGATCTTGCATGTGAAGATCAAATGCTTTGAATGTTTACCTCAAGAATGTGTGTTTTTCTCAGAAGTATGTGAAAAGCACGTGATGGGTTACTATTTTCCAGTTGCGGTGAAGATTGGACGATGCAGAATAACTTGAGATCTATCTTAGATCATTTTATTCTATGTAATGTATTTTATGGTCAGGATTGGTTCTCTTGGAATTGTAAACCTAAAATGTTTAGGGTTTAGGGTTTATGCTACCGACCTAATTGTTGTCTATAAGGTTGATGAGTTTTATTATTGAAGATGTTGGTAAAAGTTGTGTGTGTATCTGCATGTTTTGATACTTGCCAAACTAGAGTGAGGAATCTGCAGAGTGTGATTGCAGAAGAGAGGAATTGAAAAGGATTTGCATTAGCAAGGAGTGTTGTCATCAGATCAAAGTTTTACCTGTTGTCTTCTAACCATTTCAATAGAAGGTAAATCCCTTAACCAAGTAGCTTTAACTGACTTTGTTGTAAATCCTCTAACTAGGTGGCTCAAGTTCATTGAGTTATTTAAATCCTCTAGCGAGGTAACCTTTAATAGGGTATATAGCCATCCCTTAACTGGGTGGTCTCTAATAGGATCGGTTCCCAACAGAACCTTTATTGTAAATTCTTTAACCAAACTAGGCTCCTAACAGAGCAAACTTCAAAAGAGTTCACAAACAAGCTTGTGGGTATTCATCCCCACCATGGTTTTTCCCATTCAGGTTTCCACATGAAATTTTTTTTTGTTATGGGTTGTGAGTTTTTCATGTGATGATTGTGTGATTATGATTAAATTAGATGTGCATGCAGTGTTAAATGGTTGTGATGTTATTGATACAACTCATGCATGATTATATCGGTGAAGTAGTCATCAAGATTTGAGATCTCTTGAATGTTGTCTGAAGTATTTCTGTTTAACCGATATTGCTACGGTTAAGTGTAGTGGTATATGAGAAACGGTTATCTGTATTTTGATTTGTCAAAGTATCTGAGCAAGTTTTTGTGTGTACTAATTTACCCCCCCTCTCAATACCGGTTAGGACCTTAGTAGTTCATCACTATTCATCACTTAGTACAAAAGTTGTTGATTTAGAAAAAAAAGACATTTTCAAAAGGGAGGTGTATTAAATATACTTGGCTACTATATAGAGTAATTCATAGAGCTCAAAGAAATAACAATGGAGTAGCACTTTACTTTAGTGCATTACAAATTCGACACTGTGCATTTGATGTACAAATTCTCAAATGAGACATTACTTAAAATATGGACTTCCTAAATAAAATTATGAAAAAATAACATCCCGACAATATAGAGCTCAAAAATTCATGTAGGTTCAAAAAAAGGATCCAAAAAGGAATTTTATGAGCCCAACAAGCCTTCTAAATTTCAAGAAAAGGAAATTGTGTAGGGTGTTCTTTGATAATATATTATTCGAAACAGCATACATCATACTATAAAAATACATACCACAAGATGGAGGACCACAAATATAGAAAATAAAAAAATCACTCAAATAGGTGTGTGTATGATTGAGAAGGAAGCTCCCAAAGTTGAGCCAAGAAATTTGAGATAAAAAGGTGATGTCATGCTAACATTAGTAGACACCAAGAATCAAAATATTTATATAACTGGTGGAATATTTTGTTGATTTTTTTTATTAAGGAACAAATAGGTTTTGAAGGGACACAAAACCTTTTAGAAAAGATCAACAACAAAAACTTGCTTATAGATATGCCCATTTAAAAAAGAAACCAAGAGTTAGGAAAAGACCAACAAAAATCCAAAACCTAGCAAAGACATATAAAAAGGGAAGAAACTAGTATAGATTTTTAAGGTCATCTGTGGTCTCAGTTTTTTGTGGAATATTTTGTTGATGTTACTCTTGATAATTTTTTAAATAGGCCCTAAATATACCTTCTAGTAATCAACATATTCTTCATAATTGAATATTATTTTGACAATTAATAAACTACATAAGGTTTTCTAGAAAATAAATTATAGTTTCCAGCAACAAAATATGTTTACTTATAGTATTTGGACTAAACAAAATGAAAATAACACTACATAGGTGGTACCTAAAAAAAAATCTAAAATTCCACAATATGCCTATGTAGGGAGTCAAACCTGTACAAAAATTGATGCACAAAGATTAAAATAAAATGATGCAAGTCAAATTGTATTTTAGAATATAGTGATCATACAATTATATAGATACAAATTGACTATACAAAATTTCATACAAGCCTCCAATGACGGGCCTCAAAACCTCAAAATTTAATATTTCTATGAGTATATTCATTTTGTATATAAATATTAATTTCTCGCCTACTATGTGTGCAATGGTAGTGTCTATTTCAATCTAAGATGCACCATTTGAAACTTGATACTCATTTCCCTCACAATTTTAAAATAGAATGCAATAGTAGTTGCAAGCTTTCTCTGATACCATGTTGGAGTAGTCAATATCTACTTGAAAAATCAAAATAATTCATAAATGAGAAATATGAAAATTTCACATTAACATGATTATGAAATATAAATAAGATTCTTTATTATAAAGGAAAAGATGAAGAAGTGGCAAAGTAGGCATAAACCTCTAAATAACCCTCCAAATATGAAACAAGAGTCGGAACTTTACAAACAAGTGTTGGGATACTTGGTGAGCTATAGCATAGTGTGAGTAGGACTAAGAAGGCTAAAATGGAACTATTTTAATAGTACCTCTTCTAACACTAAAAATATTAACTTGTAATGATATTTAGATTTTGAGGCAATTATATTTGAGATATTTAGTAGGACCTACTCATTCTAGGTCTATGATTAAACTTCTAAACGAATTGAATATAGTAGAAAAATGGTCCCCTATAGAATTAAGTTTTTTTTTTAAATTAGAACAAGTGGCTCTTATCATGGAACTCTAGGTGGAACAATGATTAATGGATTTGGGTGCGGTAATACCAGTTTGGTTCATTTATTTTTCTCTTCTTCATGGGGTTTAGAAAAAATAATCAAATTTAAGCTCAAGCCATCCTTCTAGCTCTAGAAAAGACATGTGATGTGGTTTGGAAGTGGAGATTTTATGAAAAGGATTCCAAAATTATTAATCCTTCTTAATAATTGGATCTTTTATGATTCTTCTTGGAGGTTTTCTTCTTTTGTTGAATAGATTGTTTTCTTTAAACAAAATTTTTATTATATATCTTTTATTCATATTCCTACCTAATTCAATGTTATTATATATTCTTTGGTGAAATGGATCACTTATATTAATCATAGTTGGATTATTATGGATTTGGAGTGCTTGTCTTTATCTTAATCTTCATAGTATCTTGAAATTCTTTATAATGATTGGACTTGATCATTTCAATATATTATTTATAAGAACATTATTTTTTGGTGGTTTTATGGATTCCTTTGATTTGTAGATGAGATGAGTTTCTAGTAAAGTTCCTTAGATACATGCATACTTACTTATACATATGTATGTATGTATGTATGTATCCCCTTTACTAACAAGAAAATTATGATACAATTCATTTGTTAGAATATAAAATGAAATATTCTAAAACAAAATACTATCCTTGATGAAATCTATATATAAAATAGTGAAATTATTTTTCATGCTATCCTAACCTAGACACTTGACCACTATTCATTATCTTTGAAAGTATTTTATTAAATAATTAAAAAAAATAAGAAAGATGATTGTTTATATATATATATATATATAACATGCTCACTGAAAGGACACCATGTTGAATTCCTAACATTGAAATGTAATGAAAAATAAAAACTTTATATGCAAAGCATTGAAAAGAAACACTACCTAGAACATTCAATATAGAAGAACCTCAATGAGTTAGGAGGAGAAAATAGAAACCTCAACATTATGATTGTATGATTGTTCAAGTCTAAAATTAAAACCAAAAAGAAAAATGAAAATGATAATTTCTTATAGGGTCTACCCAAACTTATAAAAAGCCTATAATACTTTTATCAGATGCACGATAAAATATAATGCAATTAGAAAAACGGTTTGAATTCTCTACCAGGTGTGTCCACAACATTTATAGTTCGGCCGTCCTTCCACTCGCATTGCCCTAACTGGCAACATGTAGTACTGCTTTCAGACGCAAACTCATTGCGTCCAAGGATCGAATTAGCCGTTGAACTCTTGCCATTTCCAGTACGCCCAATTAAAACCAGAGTTGTGGGATCCATTATTAATTTCGCCAAACTTAACTGCGAATCAACATTAAACGTCGTCAAGTTTCTCTAAATTTATGAAGCAACAAAATCAAAAGTATTAAGAAACAAATTAAAAAATCTCAAACGGGTGTTTCTCTCAATCACCAGTTCAACAATTTCCAGCTAATCCTAGCGAAGACCAGAGCAAAAAATTTCTTCTCGTTGTAGTGAATGTAAAGAGGAGAAGCAATGGTTGCGTAGGAAATAAGGCATGTTAGAGTCCAAGGAATAAATGCAAAACCAGAGATGACGTAATTTTATGTTGGAGAAGAGAATGTATTCGGAGATAGCATAGAAAAAGGCACGCAAAGATTGTATTCTGAAATGATGCAGACAGGAGAGGCTATTGAATGATCAATGGCCACCGTAAAATTTTGGTGTCCACAAGAATATCAGGATTTTCAAAGTAAACGTAATTCGCAATCAGATTCCACCCTCACCCATGAGTGGAGAACACATAATTTCCGAGGATGAAAAGCAAGATGCTGTTTTAGCCCTACCATCATATGCTCTCACAAAGATGATATACTACTACATAAGAGGGCAATTTAAGACATTATTTTAAGACAATATTAACATTTGTCTTAAACACTTAAGTTATTATTTAAATTATTTTAAAGTAAAAATTATAACTATTTTAATTGTCTTAAATTAAAAAATTTAAGAAAAAAAAATTGCATTTTCTAATAGGCGGGAACGGATAGAGGAATGGTGGGAAATGAATTTTTTGAATGTCTTTTTCAATTGTTCATCTGTTACAGAGCGATGTTATTACCACATAGAGGATTCCTTCAGAGAGCCGTCCTGTACAATTTAGCACTCACGCACCAACAGGTATTTACAGTCTGCCCTCTATTGAATCATTGTCCTGTTTGAGAGTTAATTTTGGGATTTGTTTCTCTAAAATTCTTTTTTTTTTTTTAGTATAGAAAGAGCATAAATATGTGCCCCATGAATGTTTTCACATCTTCTGTGCATGCTTACCCTATCTGTATTTTTTAGTTCGTTTATTTCATTTTATTTTTTTCCTTCCTTAGGGTTCGGTTAACACACATAGGCGAGAGATATTGGTAGGGTTAACAAATATTAGGCGAGAGATATTGTTAGTGAAGAATTTATTCGCAGTGATGAAATTAGCCGGCTTATTTTGTCTGACATCAATCTTTGGCATGATATGTTCTCTTTGTATTCGGCAACACTATTTTTGGGGAGTCTTAAGATCTCGTCAGACTGCTTCTGGAGTACAAATAAATTGAAAACCCCGGAAAAAAACATTGGGTTGCTTTACTTTTCGCTTTTTTCCATATTAGCTTTAGAGTTTTAAGTTTTAATGGTAACGTTGATGGTGGACAAACACGGGCTACAAAGTGAGAGCAGTGCCTCCACAATTTGCATGATGGACCACGCGTCTTTATCACGCTTCCACATTATGCATGTATTCTGTCTAACCGTTCAGGAGACCTGTTAATGCTGGGACATGGACATCTCAAGAGCCCTATCAATTTTGGGAGATGGGCATGCATGTCTCAGAGGAGAACACCTGTCAATGGCATTTACATGTAAGTTTAAGGTTTGTTTCTACTAAAAACTTACGATACTACTGTTTCTTTGATCTAAAATCTTTCTAAAATCTTTCTCAATCCTTTTGATGGCTTTGTCTGAAACCCACGATCTCTTCACACAGTAATACTAACAACCTTTTTCACAAGTTCACAGTGATCGCTTTTTGCATAGCGACGTATTTGACAGATTTAGAAATCTTTGATCGAACTTTCTTTTGTGACTCTTAATAAATTTTGATCTTCAAATTTTTTCGTTTGAAGCATTCACATTAATGATAGCAATAACTAACGATATTTTCTACATAGTAGATGCTTTGATCCTCCACACCAACAGTTCTGGGATCTAGGGAAAATAGGCATTACAACATACATACCATCCACAAAATGCAATTGGCCTACTGTCCATCACAGGTGGGCTTCACACTAACTTTGGTCATCAAGAATAAAAGCATTTCAAGTTTTCGAGGCTCCGATACTTATAGATTCATCCATGGTGATCACGCTCACACAATTTCCATACCTTAACAATGATGGTGGCGACCTCAAGAAGCCTGCCAAGAACCATTCTATCTATTGGGTTGTTTGGTATACATGTGGGTCGCCATCTTCCCATTCCAAATACTCTGGCCATGCCATGCATGTCAGACCTCTGGCTTCGCTTATGTCTTTGAATTTTTATCAGCCCTTCAAGCATACATTTGCATGATCATCCATGGGATGGGAGTAGGAGACTAATCGTCATCACAATAATAACAAAATAAAGTCAAACCATGTGAAAGTGGGTGCCAGGACCGGACCCGACTCAGTTTTTGCTGAGGAGAAAGAGCCCTCAGGGTGAAGGTTTGAAGTGTTTTGATCTTAAAATGCCTCACATGGGATTCAATTATCTATGCAAGATGAGCCCAAAACCATTAGAGAAGGAAATTAATTTCATGGGGGCAAGCAAAAGGTCTTGGAAAATTACAGCAGTGTCACTCATCAGTATCTCCATCCAGCTCTCTTTGGTTTATGCTGAACAAAATGATGAAGCTTGCACTTCTGATTATTTTCCTCCTCCTTAAAGAGTGAAGAATACCTTGGAGGCATACTCTCAAACATGGGAAATCATTTTTTTTTAGGAGACTAAAGCAGTTGCATACCCAATGCTGATCCAAGGAAAAAGATGTCACAGAAAATAACGAAGAACGGAGGAACATACAAATTTTTATTGTATTAGCCACAATCTAGTACAAAGTATACTTTTGCCCTAGAGAGAATTTACTGATTGATTGAGGCATATATTCTCAGAGTATGCTCAAGAAGATAGTTATATACTGCTTTGGCTACTCCTCCAACGATCCCCGGTATCAATATTGGAAGTAGATCAATAGGTCTATATTTTATAGTCACTGAACTCACATCGAACATTATTATTCCTCCACCTCTAAAACTCCCACAGTTTTCACTTCCACAATAATCAATAAATGCTCATAGAACTACAACAACCATTGCAGTTGTGAAAAAGATCCTGCAAAGAATTTGAGCACTTCGCCAGTTGCAAAGAAATGCAAATTTTTTTTGGCAGGTATCATTCCTTTTGTTTTCAAAACATGCTTGTACTTACAGTTATAAAACTCCTTGACAACCGTCAATTTACGTTCTACACTGATACCTCAGAGATGCCTATGATTACAAATTCCAAGAACAATATGGAAACAACAATTGTTGGATTCAATGTATCATGAGCAGAAGTTCAGTCAAATATGCATATTCTATTGGATTGGATGGATCGAATGGTACTGTAAATGACAAATTGTTTTAAGAAGTGTATTTGTAACTTGACATATGCCCATAGCACATTTGAGTTCTGCAAATGAGGTGTGTATATATATATATATATATATATATAAATATAAATATAAATAACTAACCTGGCATGAGTTCATAACACGTTGAATATGTGACTAGGTGTAAGTAACTTGGCTTAGACTCTAAACAAATTGAACTCTACAAGTTATTATATTGCTTCGTGGATTGCTCCTAAAACCTAGACCTATTGAATTTGACAATTTAGTGTATTACCCACTGGATTACTCTTCTTGATAAAACGTAAAGGAACTAAAGTTTGATGTTACGCTCAGTTACAAATAATGCACAAAAATTATTTGAACACAAGGGCCATCTATGAGCTAGAATTTGGAATCAATCCAATACCAGCTCCTCGTTTTTTAAGTGTTAGATTAAAAAACGAGTAGAGAAAACACATAATAGTGAACAGAAAACAACAGAAAAAATAATAGACACAACAAAGAATTCAAGACACAAGATTAACGTGGTTCACCACTAAGTGGCTACATCCACCAAAAATGTAGGGAGAATTCTTATTAACCAATATCCAATTACATAGTACATTATGTATGGGCTGCACACAGCCATTTATATAAACATATCAAATATGAAATGAAGAGTCTTCTGAGGAAGACAAACAACCATGTGACTGTTGGGCTTCATACACCCAACAATCTCCCCTGTGAAGTCCAACTAGCACAACCTGTAACATTCCTTGCATCTCCATTCCAAGGCTCATACTACAACTAGCTCTTGAGAATATTTTAATATCGCCAAACTCTGTTCATGAATAGTGCGAATTAATTCTCTCCAAGTCAGATCAGAGTTAAAAACATATTCTCTAACTACTTCATCTAGTAATCCATAATCAGGAACACTACTATCTGTTGATGCATAATACAATCCTCCATCAAAGTCTCTTGCTCTTGTGCTCCCCCGTAATAGAATATCTAGATCACCATTATCAGATTTTAATACCCGAATATAAAACTCTCATACAGGTGTGAATAGCCTACAAACGTCACTCCCAATTCTCATGATTGCCTCACTAAATGAATTTGTTGTATTTTGTGCTAGAAACTTGTGCAGTACCTGCAATCAATGCATTCCACTCTGCCTCCACTGCTACAATCTGCAACAATAAATCATTACTTTTGCAATCTACTTGTTCTTCTTCAAGGTCATCCTCATTCGCTAGATTCGAGACTACATCCTCCTCACCCCGGGAGCCATCCTCCTCATCTTGGAAGGGAAACCAACCAATCTCTTCTTCAAACAACGAATACAACAAACCCTCTTCTTCTTCAGCCAAAGTCTCCTCCTTTTTCCAGCCAACCCACCAATGACATTTTGTTTCAACCTCCACTTGGACATCACTCTCTACCGAGTCTAGACTACCAAGAAATTTTTCGTTGACTGATTCAGCCTCATCATCTGAAACTTCAGCTTGTTTATTGATAACATAAAAGCACCCAACTCCAGGATCAACTATCCAATCGGATCCCATCTCTGCTCAAGCCAACCGTGGCTCTGATACCAATTGTTAGTTATAAACGAGCAAAGAAATTAATACAAAATAGTAGAAAAGAAAACACACAACACAAGGTTTAACGTGGTTCACCACTAAGTGGCTACGTCCACCAGAAATGCAGGGAGAATTCTTATTAACCAATATCTAATTACACAGTACATTATGTATGGGCTGGACACAGCCATTTATATAAACATATCAAATATGAAATGAAGAGTCTTCTGGGGAAGACAAACAACCATGTGACTGTTGGGCTTCATACACCCAACACTAAGAAGAGGCCTTTTTAACCCAATTTCCATTTCTGAAAGTTTCTCGCCTTTTGTATCCTTTTCATGCATTTCTTAAAATTGTAATTCTCTCCTTCTGTACCCTTTTCATCCATTTCTTAAAATTGTAATAAAGCCACTTTTGTGGCAAGTGTTTTTTTAAGTTTTTATTTTTAGTATTGGGTGAGTTGTCATGTTTATCTATTTGCATTGTTTTGTTCTCCAATCTGTTTATAAGGAGAGGAACCTCTTTATAATGATCTTTCAATTTTTAATAAAATATTGTGTTCAATTATTTTTTTACAATATGAGTTAGTCACCTACAGACAAACATTCCTGAATCGCCTAACTAATGACAAAACACATCACATAATCGAATTTGCACAATACTAAAAAACATGGATGTGCTTGTGTGTTGTTCCCTTGTATTTGATTGGCTATATACACTGAAAACATTTTTGATAAAGCCTAACAGAGCAGCATCAACTACTTTAAAAGTATACCTTAAGTGGTTGTTTGAGATTGTTTGAGATTGTGCTGCTCTAAGCCGAGTCTTTGCATGATCTCTTACTCACCCTAATACCTAGAGATAGAAGCATTATGAGCTTTGCCTTCCAACTTAAACAAATGCCATGTTTCAACCTTGAATACACAAAAACCAAGATATAGATGGCAAAGACAAGGATTCTCTTAAACAACTTAAAATAAAATATTGTTGTTGGTGCCACACGCAAGAGGCACACAATGACACTTGGTTTGGTGGCTTCCAATCAACTACCATAAAATCTAATACTAACAACATTATTACAGTGTAAAATAGACAATCCAAGAACATTCTTTTATCAAACATTCAAACCAATGTGATGAGCCACATTTGGTATTTATTGTAATGGGAAACAACTTTAAGTTTATTATACTTCAACCTGATGATACTCTCTACTGTAGTTGGTCTAATTTTTCTTAAGTTGTCGCATGTGAACATTATTTAATAGATAATTTTCTTATTTAATTTTTCTTGCGATTTTATTTTTCTACCAAATCATGCCAAAAGTGGAATGTAACCAGGGGATTTTTGTTTGGATCAAAATACTATTTATTAGTTTTCATACCTTTTATTTATCAGTCCCATATTGATGTAGTGGTTCTTCCACAGGCACAGGCTATTATGTCAAAGTTTGCAACTTTTAACAATGGTGAAATAAATGCAAAACCATTATTGTTGATAACTGCAGATCAAGTAAATTTCACCATCCTTTTTCTTTTCTCTATAGATAACTGTAATTTCATCTTGGTATATTGTCAATGTTCATATATATCTTTTCTTAGTGAATTTCTATTTTATTCGATGGAGATTACTAGCCTCATAGATAGACACACACCATATTGCATCCTACAAGAAAAATGTGCATGCATTGTAGAATAGAGTCAACACATTACGACACACAGGAAACAATATGGAGCATGAATAATTGTTTTTCTTTTATAATAGTATGACATGATATAGCTTTGAGACTCGTGAGGTACTTTTGTGTTGATTTGTCTCTAAAATCTATCTAGGGCTTCACTCTATTGTTTGGACGCTACTCTTTTCACTATGTGACACCTCACAACCAGTAAAGAGATTGTTTGCTGCAACAATGAATTCTTGGGACAGCCATCCTATCCCTTTGAGACTGTGCATTTCCACTGCTATATTTGTGGCTATTTCATCTTTGTCCTAGGCATTCACTGTAGTTTTCAAATTCTCACCTAGACAAATAGTCAAAAATTTTAGTATAAATTTTTCGTTTGATGATGGATTGACATGATTCCAATTGGAGATATTACTATATTCAATATTTTATTTCCAATAGAAACAGGTTTTGAAGAAAAGAAGAATTGATTGGTAGAATGTGCCAATGAACAACTCGAAAATGTGAGTTTTAGCAGTGCAGATTTAGGATAAGCAGTTAGTACTTTGGGCATAACTTTCTCATACGATATTGGAATTGAGTGATTCAAATTGTGTTGTAAACTATATTCATAGGATAATACTCCTTAGAAACATATTTTATAGATTCAACAATTTGGTCATCCAAAAATTTACTGCCCTAACTCTGTTCCTACTATGTCCTTGAGTTTCTTGTGTGACACCTAGTGGGTACTTTGTCCACATCTTTTTCATTTGATGATGGATGGTGAAATTACAATTGGAGATAAAATTATATTCAATTTTTAATATCCAATAGAAACAATTTTTGAATAAAAGAAGAATTGATTGGTAGAATTTGCCAATGAACAACTGGAAAATGTGAGCTTAAGTAGTGCAGATTTATGATAGGCAGTCAATATTTTGGACATAACTTTCTCATATGATATCAAAATTGGGTGACTCAATTTGTGTTATAAACTAGATTCATAGGAGAATATGCCTTATAGAAAAAGGTTTTAGAGATTCAATAATTTGGTCATCCAAAAATTGACTGTCCTAACTTTGTTCGTATCTTGTCCCTAAGTTTCTTTGTGATACCTAGTGGGTATTTTGGCCACATCTTTTTCGTTTGGTATAAAAATTGAAAAATTCAAATTGGGTTAGAAACTATATTTTGATGGCTTCTTTGGATAGAAATAAGTTTTTAAAATGTGCCCATATAGCCCCCCAAAATAGGATTGTCCCAACTGTGTTTTCAGTGAAGTCAATGAACCAAAATGCCATAAGAGTCTAATAAAAATTATTATGCATCATGACTCATACATTTTCAACTCATGAATTCTTCCTTCTTTACAAACTTGTGATTTTCTATTTTCCCCTATGTGTGATTGTCATAGGGTTTGTATAGGTCTTTTTAGGCCTGGAGTCTTCTTTTATGCATGTTTACAGTCTTTGTATTATATCCATTGGACTGCCCTATTCATTATCTTTGAGCTATTACTATTGAACACATGTACATCATTGTGATGACTCCTCATTTTGCAACTATGTCAGTGATTAAGCCAACCTTGTTTTCTTTCACATACCTCTCATTTGGGACCTCTGTGTTATGTATTTGTTGTCAAAGTAGTGATCGTTATTTCTCAAGTATTTCCAACAAAACCCTTGAATGCATTCTTTTCATTTTGGATTCTTTATTTTGTGTGGTGTTATCTAAACAAGAGATATTTGTATTGCTGCTCTCAAGACCTATTTTTCTTTTTGCTCTATCATGGCATTGTACTCACTTCTACTATTAGGCCCTTGTGATTGCCATTTGGTTCTCAATGTTTTGTCCATGACAGTATTATCCTCTTTGCTCCTCATAATAGTGATGTCTTCTATTCATCCAACATGAAGTTGTCACCTAGCATAATGATTTCTAACCTTATGTTGTTGTTCAAAAATGTTGCCACGGGACGATTAGTCTCATCACTGTAGCCTTTGTGTTAGAACTTAGAATGTTACCCTTGTATGATGTTCATGGACTATTTTGAAACTGTATCATACCTCCCATGTTGACTATCTCATGGGCCTAATACATAGTGAAGCATCACTACTATTCCCTTTATTAACCTTTATTTTTCCACTTGCAACTGTCATCCTTAATGGTGTTGTATTCTCAACAACATAGATATGGGCTCATAGTTGTCCATTAACTTTCTTTCCCATCCATATGACTATCATTTGTGATCCTTCCATTTGTATGCATCATAGCCCACATTCTCTCTACCACTATGACCTCTATTTGCCTTTGGACTAGAATCCTTAATGAGGAAACAAGTTGTCCTTCATTTTCATTGATGACCATCCCTCCACGCTAATGATTTTAACCAAAAATTGCTCCTTAGCTATAATAAATTACTCTTGTATGTAATGTAGCAAGTTATTTACAATGATTTGTTGCATTGTGATTCATTGATAATTTTTATATTTATGATCCCTGTCTTAATGTATTAATTGAAAAAACATTAAAATGAATGGTTTTGTGTTATTTGGGAATCTATCAAATAATATACTAATAATTTGCTTGGTTGTTTTAGAGTCTTGGATAATTGCAGCATAGCCAGACAAATTTCTGGTCTTATTCTCCTCATGCAGAATTTCATCATATTATTAATGGTAAATTAACCTGCAGGATTGACAATAGGTACTCATTATTTTGTGTATTACATAATTTTTAAATTTCTAAAATTACTAAAGTATGCTTAAAAAATTATAAATGCTATGTTTTAGTAGAATCAAAATGCAATTTGGAGAATCATTGAACCAGAAAATTATTTCATAGGAATTTCAGAAAGAAAAATTATTTTATTAAAATATTGTTGTCTGACGAGGGAAAACTATGGAGATAAAATGGAGGAGGTTTCACAACGGTCTTGTTACCGTTCAGGGCAGTGCAATTCTGAGGGTGACTTTAGAGAGCTAGACAAAATGTTGCAGGAACATGAGGTTGCAAACTGGGTTGACTATAGATGAACAACTTCAATTTTGACTCTCTTGCATCTATAGTATTCTTGACTCTTAAAATGCATTTTCCTAATGAGAGAAATATCACAATGAAATTATTTTCATTTTGAGTATCTTGTGTCCTTTGTCATTCTCTTTGTTCTTAGAGATAGAGTTCTATTTTCTAGGAACATTTTATTTTGATAGTATAAATTGCTTCTTTTATCAAAAATAATCTTGGGATTTTGATATTAGAATAGGAACATTTTATTTTGATAGTATAAGTTGCTTCTTTTATCAAAAATAATCTTGGGATTTTGGTATTAGAATAGGAACATTTTATTTTGATAGTATAAGTTGCTTCTTTTATCAAAAATAATCTTGGAATTTTGGTATGTGCCTCTAATACTACTGAATACATAACATTTAATGGTTTCTCTCACTATATAATGAAGAGGAACTTTTTTGATGGAAAAGCTATTCTACATAGATGTTCATCAAGTTAACTAAACCTATATCTCATGAATGGACATAAGAAACCTATGGGAGGGCAGGTGGAAGGAGGTGAAAGGGAAGACATGATTATGAAGGACAAAACTTTGACATCAGGGTTAAGATATATTGTCACCAAAGTTTCTTTAGTTTTAGCTCAAACATAAATCTGGAGGTTGGAAATTTGAAATTCCAGAAATTTAACATGTTTTTATCTAGATATTCATTTGTATAAATATCATGTTATAAATTACTTCCAAGATTTCAAAGAGTTGGTTTTAGAATCCATTTTAAGTGTTTGATGAAATTCGGTTAGCAAAAGGGTCATTTGAATTTGTAGACTATTGATTTATGCCTATTTTGCATTGAACAGGTTCACACTGAGGATTAGAATTAGACCATCTAGTTGCAAATTCACAAACATAAATGTATCATTCAATTTTTTTGTACATTCTCTTTGTGTTGCATAGAGCTAGATAGATTTTCTAAGGTTTTGTCTAAGAAACACATAGTTATTTTATTTTCAAGGCAACAAAAAAGTTGTTTAATACAAAAATACAAAATGGATAGAAAAATGGTCACATGTTCTCAAGCATTATTTAGACTTAAAACTCACTACTAAACCAAAGGGTGTTTTGATACTCAAAATTCTAAATGATAAAATTATTCTTTAAAGGGTGCTAGCTCAAATGGAAGAGCAACTTCTTTACAAGCAGGAGGTTGGTGGTTCAATTCCATCATGCCCTAACATGAATTAATCAATGATATTGTAGTTTATATTTAACAATATTGATTTATCTGAATAGTGTTTTTTATTGTCTTTATAAAGATAATTAGTTAAGATAATAATTTAAGACACTCACTTAAAGACAATATTTAAGACAATACAGAAGTTTTATTTTGTCTCAAGTTAAGACAATTCACTCAAAAATTGTCTCAAATATCGTCTTAAAACCCCTCTCTATGTAGTATATATATAGCATATGTAGTGGTGTCTCAAGTTAAGACAATTCACTCAAAAATTGTCTCAAATATCGTCTTAAAACCCCTCTCTATGTAGTATATATATAGCATATGTAGTAGTACCACTATCCCCATCAAATTTTAAAACTCAATTCTTAGTAATTAACATATTTGTTTCAATGGTGGTGTTGATTTCCAAGTTCTTGTTTTACTTTTTGATTGATGGTTGGTTTTTATTTGGATGTATAAGGGTTGGGGTCCTTGCCTATTTAATCTAATATAAAGTATATTTATGACATTTTAAGAATGAAAATAAATCTATATATAAAAAATAATATACTAGATTTAAGTCTTTGTGTATTTGATAAGTTTAGTAAATGGTTTATTGAAGAGGGAGTTTTAAAATTTGTTTTAATAATAAAAATTGTATCTTTGAATTGGTTTTATTTTTTATATAAGGT
Source organism: Cryptomeria japonica (assembly GCF_030272615.1). Classification (NCBI taxonomy): domain Eukaryota; kingdom Viridiplantae; phylum Streptophyta; class Pinopsida; order Cupressales; family Cupressaceae; genus Cryptomeria; species Cryptomeria japonica. Next base: position 661,920,233 of record NC_081407.1, on the reverse strand, counting down.
AATGATTTAATATATTTATACAATTATAGATGTTGTATTTTATGTACAATTTAGGTTTGGATATTGAGTTTTGTTTATATCTAGTCTTATGCATTGTTTATTTGTATGCTTATATACACAATCTCAATTTAATTGATTTATATGTCTTATTCAAATTAGTAATCCAATTCATAATAATCTAATCATATTAGACTTAGATCCAACTAGATCATGTATATTGGTGTAAGTTGTCCTTCCAATCACAATCTTGATCTTTACAATTGCAAAATAAAAATAAGACATTGAACATATTGCCCTATCATCCATTTTGATCCTTAACTAACTTTGTATATTTTATTTTGAAAATTTGTTATATTTGTATATAATTTTATATTTATTATCACAATTTTTATATTTTTAGATATCATCAATTAGATTCCAGGACCATTCATTTGCATCTAAAATAAACTCAAGCATGGAATCCAGTGAATTATAATTAAATGAATATAAAATATTCAAACATTATTTATTCATAGCATATCTTTTTCCACTCTATCAAAAATTTACATGAAATTAGAGTAAGAAATTTTTAATATTATTTTTAATTCTTATTTTGTTTTGATTCTTGTATAAATATAATAATCAACATATGAAAGATTCTTTAAATATGATAGATCCTAGATAAATATACAATCATCACCAGTACACTCATATAATGAAGGCGTTTGATCTTCATGATAAAGATAACTTAAAACGTAAACCTCATCAAAATTTAATCTCTCCATTGAGATAAAATCTTTTATTTCCAAGAATTGAATATTAGTTTGAGCAAGTAAATTCTAATTATATGAATAAAAAGCATTCAAACATTATTTATTGATAGCTTATTTTGTTTCGATTCTTGTATAAATATAAGATGAAAGATTCTTTAAATATGATAGATCCTAGATAAATATACAATCATCACCACCACACTCATATAATGAAGGCGTTAGATCTTCATGATAGAGATAACTTAAACATAAACCTCATCAAAATTTAATCTCTCTATTGAAAACATGGCAATGATAAATATGGTTGAATAGATCTTTTTAAATATATAAAATAATTATAAACTAGAATCCCAACTTCAGTCAAATAACCCATAGCTCATATAATGGCATGGATAATAATTATCAAATGAAGCATTTCCTTTTATGTTCATAACTGGAGTGTTCCTAGCACATAATATAGATGTTTATTCCCTGATACGTAGGCTACGTAGAGGAATTTCAAATTCGGATCATATAATTCAGAAATTTAGCATAATCACATATTCTATCTTCGTAAAGACAATATTGTTCTTAAGAACACATATTATGTTGGTTTTAATCATGATACTGAGCATCAATCTAATAACGATAGTATCCATATCTACTTCTATGCAGAGAATTAATTTGGTCTTGCATATATTGTATTGTCTGCCTCGAATTCCGGTCCGCTGTATCCATCTTCTCTTGCATAGAGCTCATGTTCTGTGCCATCTGAAACCACACAGTATGCAATTTTCATTAGTATTAATTCTTTTTCTTTGAAATTATTATTTACAATAAATAATTAGTTTTTATTAAAATATATTATATTACAAGAAAGTGGTATAGATAGTCAGAGTCTAAAATGTCTGTAGATTTTGGAGTGTGATTAATAAATATACAAGATAGATACATTTGTTTTATAATAAGAATTACAAAATTATTAGTAGGAGGTGGATAAAAGTCATTTGATTTAAAAAAAGAAAGGCTTGTGACTCAGACCTGCTACCTTTGGTGACATTGTGTGCATGAAGCTTAGTTGGTACACACAAATTTAAGAAAGAAAGAAAAATATATCATTTTCACAAATCTAAATTATTCTTAGTATTAATTATTTTTCATATATATATAATACAAAAATTAAATAGTCATTAATGAAAAATAAATAGAAAGAAATGAAGTTTGTTAAATTAATAGACAGTACAGATTAAAAATAAATAACCTTATTCCCATTTAACATAAAAAAATATATTTAACTTATAGAGTTTTATATCTTGACCAAAAAAAAATATATTATAATTGTATATTAATATTATAGTATAAATTTTAACAAATTTATTATTTTGTTGTTATTTTCTATTAATACATAATTAAAATAATTAGTACTATATTGTTAATGATAAAATTATTATATAATTCTTATTATTATAACATTATAGTTATTTCTATAAGCTTTTTGAAAATGAGCATGACAAGCAATGGGTAGGAGCGGCATGGTGAGGTGCAAGGGAAGCCTAGTAAGGTTTATGTGGCGAGATTTGTTTTGATTGTGTTTGTGGTTCTAGAGATTTTGCAAGTGCATTCCTCTAATAGATTTTGTGGACTACTTTTACCTATTTATTGATATTGTTTAGGATGTGGGTTCCCATGGGGTGGGTGGGAGCTTCTCTATCTCTTCTTTGTCACCTTCAAATATTTTCATTGGAGGTGCTATTTGGATCGAGTCTCCTTTTGGCCCATTGTCTAGTAATTCTCCCCAAGGGTGTTGGAAGGATCTATTCAACAACAAGCAGTTTACACCGACAAATGATGTGTTAATTAAGAGGTTTGAGAATGGTACGTGGGTTAATATCAAGGATTCCTCACTTAATCATTCTTTAGCTAAAATGGAGAATGCCATGGTGGGAAAGTTCATGGGTTGACAGTGAGAGATTTCTTTTGTTAGTAAATGGGTGGCATCGAGATGGGCTATAAAGGGAAGTGTGTTGGTTTTAGTGCTACCTAGAGGTATGTTTATTTCTTGTTCTCTCTAAAGGAGGATAGTGTTCTTATCCTCTCTTATGGCCCCTAGTTTTTTGGGAAATAACAACTTCTTCTTTGCAAGTGGTGTCATGGGTTTAAGTTGAAATCCCACCTGGCTGGTAGTATTCCAAATTGGGGTTGTCTCCTAGGACTAGGTACGCAGTTTTAGGATAAAGAAATCATTACAGGGTTGGCTAATTCATTTGGGCAATTAATTTCTCTTGATGCTATTACTAAACAAAGGTTGAGATTGGTCTATGTGTTCTTTTTTGTGGGTATTGCTCCTATCATGACTTCTCATCTTGGTGATTTAACTTAGTCATTGGAATATGAGAACTATACACTTTTTTGTCAGCTTTTCTCATCGACATGCCACCTTTCCAATAAGTGGCCTTCTAGGAGATTCAAAAATTCCTTTAAGGAAAAGGATAAGAGGACTTTGGATTATTCCTCTACATTGGAAACCTCCAATCAAACATAGAATCCCTCTAAGGGTGACCCTCTATGGCATAAATAGGCCCTTGATCTAGTTTAGGTGTTGTCAGGTTTTGTGGCTACTATATCTATGGATATAGATTTGGTGTCAAACCCCTCCCTTTTTATGGTTAGCCTTTCCCCTTATGAAGTCTCACTGAAAGTGATGATTCCTCTTCCTAGCATTGGTGGTGGAGGTATGGAACAAGATACCTCTTTAGTGGACTAGGTGGTTCCTCTTTCCTCCCAAGTGATAAACATCATTTCTTTTGTCCATCTAAGCACCCCCCAGGTGCTTGCTAGTATTGGGATGTTTCCAAACTTTGTGTCGCCAATTGTGGTCTTCCCTATCCAAGGGGTGACACCTTTGAAGTTAGCTTGTGGGTATCTAGAGTCTTCTTGGACCCCTGCTATGGAGAAATCTTCCTCTTCTAGGTTGGCTAGTGTGAATATTCCTTTGACTTCTAGTAGGAAAATGATTGATATGGGGATGGATGGAAAGGTTTGCAAAAACTCTACTAAGAAAATAAGGTAGTTAACGGTCATTGTGATGTGGCTAATGGTTGTCAAAATACTTTGGAGTAGTATTGCTCCTACCTTACCTCCAAATCAAGATACTCTCCTCGAATATTTAGGAACTCAATGATCCTCATAAACAAATGCTCGTGAAATTATTCAGCCCCCCTCTTAACATTATGGTGTGTTCATCAATTGGTATCAGAGTAAGGTTTATCTTAGAGAAGCTTAACTACTTGAAGAATATTCAGAATAGTGCATAAAGTTAATTACAAATCACTAAAGTTGGATGGCACAATTTACTATTATTGGAAGGAAATGGTGGAATATCATTTGGAATCTTTATTGATTTAAATAACAAATATTATAATAACTAGATATCATACTCTGAAAATTGGTCTTTTGAATTTAGATGTGGCCAAGACACATGAGAATAATACAAAGACTAGATCAGAAATTATCAATTGCTTAAGTGATCTAATAATTGCTAGAGTTATGGGGTTGAATTTTTCTAAAGAAATCTAGGAGAAGCTGAGTAGTGTATGTGAAGGTGATTTGAAGATGAAGCAAACCAAGTTAAAAAATCTAAAGCACAAGTTTGAGAATATGTGAGATTGCCTAACAATGATAAAATTGAAGGCTATCTTCATTGAGTAAATGAGATTGTGAGTGCAATTAGAGGTATAAGTGTAAAATTTGAAGAAGCTGAGGTTATGATAAAATTCATGTTAACACTTCCAAGAGGCTACAAAGCTAAGAAGTATTTCATTGAAGGAAGTATTGATATGGACAAATACACTTCAAATCATCTCTATAGCTCACTCTCTACCTTTGATATTGTTTCGCTAGACAATTTACTAGAAGAAAAGAAAGAAATAACATTCAAAGATACCAAGAAGAGTGAGGATAAACACGAACAAAGAAATGACATGAATGATATAGAAAAAAAAATTGTGAGAAGATTGAAGAAAGGATCTAAAAATTACAAATATAAGCTACCCTTCAAGTGTTTCAATTGTGGAAGAAATTATGCTTCTAGATGTACTAACAAGGAAGATGATGACAAGAGAGTTGATGATAATAATAAGGGAAAGGACAATTATAGATTCAATAATAGAAATAAGAGAATAGATGATAGAGATAGGCCTAAGAATAATTTATGTTCATGTAGTGTCATAAAATTGCGACCCTACCAATTTTTGACTGCACTAGGGTCCTAAAGCATGTGAGTTTGAATCCTCTAGCCTAATCGAAGATAGAAGATTGCTCAGCCCTTAGAAACAACTTCCTTGGCCTCTCTACCATCTCGCCTGCTCTCTACCTTGGAGAAAAGTGTAGGACAAGGGCATGGCACCACTGTCCCCCCTTGGACAGGGGCGTGGTGCCCTTGTCCTTCCAGGATAGGGGTGTGGAAGCCCTGTCCCTACCCCATTTTGGGAAAGACCCTTCCTAGGGTTGCATTGTTGGTTGTGCATTGGACGAGAAACTCCCTTGATGTTAGCCCTTGACGAAAATCAAATCCACTAACATGTATTTAAGGGGCATTCATCCTCTCATTTTCATAAGGTTGGATAGGGCAAAGTTGGATAGATTCAAGTTGCATAAGCGATCAAGTATACAAGAGCATTCAAGCATTCTTTTGCAGAATTGAGCATTCTGAAGTCTCCCTTCAAGGCTAGGTATTGAATTCAAGTCAAGGATTCAACCATTGAAGAGGAGATTGATTTCAACATTCAATTCCACACAAGATTTTCTATCAACATTGCTATCATAACCTCCCTTGAGGTGATATTTAATTCAGTCTTTCATTTACATCAACTTGCAAGTACTTTCTTTCATTACTTGGTTAATTCCAAAACTGGGCTTTGACCTAAAGGCAAACCCCTAATCCCAACCTATTTTCCTTTCTTTACTATGTGTAGGTTGCAGGTACCAATCTGTACTTTCAAATTTGGGCTCCATTTGCAGAGGCAACAAAACCATTTTCATTTCGTGGATTTTTCGGAGGACCATGTACATTCCCACCACGGTCCAAGCAAATTTTCCTCAAATTCATGGGGTGACTTCATCTCAACATATTACTGCCAGATCTGCATAGCTTCATCCCCTATTCCAATCTTAGGTTATAATCAATTCTTTGTCACCTTTGCATTACATAATTCAATCAATTCCTTTCCATTTCAAACAAGGAAGAGGGGATCAACTTATCATTCCCAATTCAATAAAAATTCAATCTACCATCTTTGTGTGGAGAGATTGAATCTAGTGAATTATCCTCTCCTCTTCCTAATGTAACATGGTGAAAAGTGTTTGAAGGATAGTCAATAGTGAGACTCTCATCTCTCTCTAAGGGAAAGGGTAGTTTTCCTCTTGATCTATCATTCACCATTTTCCCACCATTACATTTTGGTGTACCTGACGTCTTGCATGGTTTCCTTTGAACAAAATTGCATATTTTTCATTTACAAGTTTTCAATTTCTGCAAACTTAGTGGTTAAATCATTAAAAATCCTAGTTTTTAATTAAAATTAAACTTGTGATTTGTAAAAATTGCTTGTGGTTATCTTAGATCTGAAAAAAAAAAAATTTGTCGAATTCAATTTCCTCCTTGTCTTGTTCAATTTGCAAATTAAATTTAAAAAATTAAGAGGTTACTTGTGAAAACCCTAATTTTCAAAAATCATCTTGAACTTTTGCAAAAATTAGATTTCGATTTAATTTTCCAATTTCTGATTGTTCTCAGACTTGTCTTCAATCCTACAATTCAAATTTTCAATTACCCCCCTTTTTCCCAAAATTCAAATTTTAAAATTAAGTGGTTAGGTCATTTTGATTGGATTTTGTGTAAATTTCAAATCAATTTCATTTCAATTCAGAATTCTAAAATTTTTCCAAGGTGTCCCTATCCGTTAGATTTGACCCTTTTCAAAATTGCAATTCAATTCCTCTTTTTCTTCAAAACCTTAATAGGTTCCTATTTTCACATTTGTGCCTTCATTTCGCCCATCTAGAGATCATAAAATTGCCGATTTTTGGGGGTTAGCTTTAAAAATCATTGTAATATCCATCCCTGAAAATTTTGAAAAAAGTTGGTCGGACCATGTGCATTCCTGCCATGGTCCTCGATTTTTTTCCCAAAATTTTGGGAGACTATTATGACTGTATTTACTAGCCTAATTCTAGAAGATTGGCTGATTTTATCAATTTTTTATCCCTCTAGAATCGGAAATACCTTCAAAATTCAACATTTCAACTTTCAAGAAAGTTTTTAAAATTAAGAGGTTAATTATAGTCTGCCTTGATTTTAAAATTAAGTGGTTTTCCCTTGGCCCCAATTTTAAAATTCCAATTTCCTTTCATTTTTGGAAATTGTGTCATTCCATTCTTCCAACAAAGATCAAATTGTATAATCATTATTTTATTAAATTTTACATTACTCAATTTTGTAAGCTTTGTTGCACAATTCAAAATTCAAATTTTCCCTCTAGTGCATGAGTTTTACCACTATTAGTCCTACCTATCCTATCCCCATTAGATGAAGCATTAGAATTAAGGCTTCCCAAGGTTTAATTACCGAGGACATAGAGTCTAATTTGGGTGACTTCTTTAATGAGGATCATGCTAATTCTTCCCATCCTAATCATGTGCCTATTCACCCCATTGATGAATCCCATGATGAAGAAGAATCTTTAACTAGGGTTTGTTTAGATCAACTTTCTACATTGGACATTCAATTTGATAACTTTCAACACTCGATGTCCCAAGAATACCCTAATAGTGAAGCTCTTCCATTAATTGAAGACCTTAAGTGCATGATTCAAAGTGATAAGAATGGAATTGAAATATTGTGTGGTATTGCACATATTGTTGATTCTAATGTCATGCCTATCAATAGTTGTGTTGAAATCCTAGGTTATTCACAACCTTCAATACAAGTCAATCCTTCAATTCCTTTGACTACTATGACTAATATTCCTACTTTCAAATCCAACATCATGGCTACTTCAACACAACATGTCATCCCTACAACCATTTGTCATGGGGGAAATCCCTCTTCTTCATTTGATCCTCCATCTTTACCCATGTCTTCCATGAGTATTCCTATTATTCCTCAACCAATCAGTGTGACACAAGGGGCAATTCCTTCAACAACTTTAAACCTCCTTTGAGTGTCCCTTTTCATACCTAATCATCACCCATGCCTACTTACCATAATGTCACACCACCTTATTCTTAGTCCATAGATTCTTTCAATAGAATCACACCACCTTCTCAATCACCTATGTCTAACATCAATTCTTCTACCAAAGCAACAATTAACAATCTGGCTCAAATAGTGTCTTCCTTACAACAAAAAATTGCTTCTATGAATCAATCCAAGTTTAGTGTGCCCACCTTTGATGTTGCGAGCCCACTTTCTCTTGATATTGTTAAAGTTGTGCCACCTAAACATGTGGAGATCCCTCAATTGGAACTCTATAATGGAAAAAGAGATCCTCTTATGCATGTCAAAACATTTCAAATCTTGTGTACTGATTTTTCTTATGATCAAAGATTACTTGCAAAATCGTTTACAAGAACACTAAGAGATAAGGCTTTACAATGGTATTGCTCTTTTCCTTCTTATTCTATCACTTCCTTTCAACAATTGGAAAATGCTTTCATCCAACAATTTCAAAACAACATTGGTCATAAAATCATGTTGACTAATTTAATGCATTGTAAACAGGGTGTTAAAGAAAAAATGACTAATTTCATTGTTAGATATAAGCATTTGTGTGCTCAAATTTCTTTTCATGTACCTAATAATTATATTCAAAGAATTTCCATTTCTAATTTACCAAAAGATATCAGGGAAAAGCTTCTTTTGTCTGAGTTTACTTCCTTTCCGTAGTTGCCCGCAACACTCCACAATTATCAACTGGCTATGAGTCAAATGGAGCAATCTACTCCTATGGCTCCGAGTGATAAGGGGGAGAGTGTTCAACAATCATTTGTGAAGTTCAAACAAACAAAAAAGTTTCATCAATTTCAATGATCCAATCAATAACCACAATGTGAATGCTACAACAGGTGTGCTTTCTATTTCAAAAAAATTCAAAAGAAAAGTATAGTTTGCTTCTTTGAATGAATCTTTACATAGTATTATGTCTCAGTTGTTGCACATAAATGTTATCAAACTTCCTCCTACAAAATAAATTGATCCTTCAAAACTTACATCTCCTTATTTTGATAACAATTCGTTTTGTTAATTTCATCATTAGCTTGGCCATGATACTACCAAACGTTTCGCATTGAAGAATAAGATTCAAGACTTGATTGATAATAATACTATATCTGCGGCAGGTGTGAATGATAAAGGTAATATATCAGTAGCTCCTCTAATCAAAATCTTTAGATTTTCCTTGATCCCTTGCCATCTCATACCTCTAATGTTATTGAGATTGTGCCTAATTCTCTCTCTTCTGAATAAATCACATCTATGGCTCCAAACTTCGTTAATATGGTAGAAATAGAGGATTTACCTAAGGATCCTTGTATTACATTTGACCCTAGCGAGACCATTAGAGTATCCGATGGCCCTTTATACATAGTTGCAAACATTAAGTATGATAACTCAATGATGAATAGTTAGTACCAAACCGGTACTGAGAGGGGGGGCGTGAATCAGTACAGACAAAAACACTTTCCTCAAACCAGTTAGACAATAATCACTACAAATGAACACTAACACCAGTCTAAAATAGAGTACAACTGGTAAAGCTATGAATGACTATGACAAGCATTAATCGGTTGACAATTATCTTTTCATACAATCTAATACTTCATTTCCATTTCACTCTAGTGCAAGAACAAGTAATCTATCATCAAAATATATAAACAATGAGATCAACATGATTTACCTTCAGACACAAATCACTTGAACCATCACATGAAAAACATCACACATGACACGCAGATTTTTCACGAGGAAACCCAATTGGGAAAAACCATGGTGGGGATGAATACCCACAAGCTATTTTGAACTCTTTAAAATTTTGCTGTGTTAGGATCCTAGTCTGGTTAAAGACTTATTAAAACAGGTTCTGTTAGGAACTGATCCTACTAGGGATCACTAGGTTAAGGAATGGCTAAAATACTCGGTTAAGGGTTAAACCCTGTTAAAGGTTACCTTATTAGAGGATTCCAAGAACTCAATGAATTTGAGTCACCCTGTTAAAGGATTTATAGTAAGCTGGTTAGAGCTACCCTGTTAGGGGATTTTCCAACTTTTGAGGTGGTTAGAGATCAACAGGTATTACAATGATCTGATAACAACACTCAATGCCAATGTAGATCCGCTTTAGTTCCTCTTCTCCTTCTGCACTTACACTCTGTAGGTATCAATCCTCTTATCCGGTCTGGCAAGAATCATTTATCTCCGTACTTAGATACACACACCACATTTGCCAACAACTTCAAAAAAAACACAACATCAACCTTATAGGAAACAGATAGGTCGGTAGCATAAAACCTGAACCCTAAACTTTTTCGGTTAAACAATTGAAATGGTTCAATCCTAACCGTTGAGCATATTGCATTAAATGCAACCATCTTGAACCGATCTCAAGATATTCTCCATCATTCATTCTCCATCGCTTTTATAGCGGCTGATAACCCATCACTTGTTTTCACCATTTACAAACTTCACACATTCCCGAGGTAGATAGGAACAATCTCCTTCATGCAAGATCCTTCACGCGCACAAGACTGATGTGGCAAAATGATGTGTTCTTTGTTACAATGCTAACTCATCACACAAAGTCACACAGGCTTGAAGCACTTCAACCGGAAACCCTTAAGTTGAGACTACCAACTGGTAGTCATACAAAACTTCCATGTACCAGTTCCCATAACCACATGCCGGTTCACCTTGAACAAGCACACCGCTTCTCTTTGGCACATATACTAGTTCACAATGTTATACCGAATCTCACATATACCGGTTCTTGGTAACATACCGGTTCTCTTTTCTACAACATATTAACATCAATGACAACATACAATGTCATCATGTTCTCATACCGGTTGACATAATGCCAACAATCTCCCCCTTTGGCATTGATGGCAATATACAAGGATATCTCTCCGCTTCACTTCTTCTCCCCAATTTCTGCAGATATATTCTCTACTTCACATCTTCTCCCCCTTTGACAACAATGCCAAAGTGGAGACACAAGCTTCCATAATCCATTATGTTTCTCCCCCTGAGGAGTAGCATCCTTCAGCACATCAATCTTGAAAAGATTTGACAATGCAATACTTGACTGATGTGGAGCTCATACCTTAGTTCACCTCCTGAAGGGGCAACACCACTAATTCACCTCTTAAGTAGGTAAATGTAGCCTTTGGGAGAGGCTTGGTGAATATGTCTGCTAACTGCTCCTTGCTGGAAACATGTTCCAGTGCAATCTCTTTGTTCTAAACCTTTTCCCTCAAGAAATGATACTTAAGCTCAAAGTGCTTGGTTCTAGAATGCAAAACCGGATTCTTGGAAATATTGATAGCACTTGTGTTATCACAAAATATTCTTACCGGTCTAGAGACAGGAACTTTGAAGCCATTCAATACATGCTTCATCCAAATAGTTTGGGTGTAGTTCATAAAAGCTACAACATACTTCACTTCTGCTGTAGACTGAGAGATACAACTCTACTTCTTACTCATCAATGAGACTAGTCTACTGCTGAGAAAGAATGAACCACCAGTTGTGCTCTTCCGGTCATCCACATTACCAACCCAATCAGCATCTGTGAATACTTTCAAGTTGAAGTCATTGTTGTAAGGATACCACAATCCATAGTCAACAGTTCCCTTTAGATATCTAAGAATCCGCTTGATTGCAACCAAGTGGGATTCTCTTGGGCTTTTCTAGAACCTTGCAGTAATGCCAACTACATGTGCAATATCCAGTCTATTGTGCACTACATAATGCAACTTTGCAATCATTGATCGGTATTCCTTCTCATCCACCACAACTGAGTCATCCTCTTTGGATAATTTACAATCGGTCACCATCGGTGTACCTACCGGTTTTTTATCTTCCATGCCAAAGGTCTTCAACACTTCTTTGACATACTTGGACTGAGTAATAAAGATTCCATCTTTCATTTTCTAAATCTGTAGTCCAATGAAGAACTTAATCTCCCCTATGAGTGACATCTCAAACTCTTTCATCATCTCATCTGCAAACTCATGACTCATCTTGTCATCTCCACCAAAGATAATGTCATCAACAAATACCTCACAAATCAGGATCCGATCTTCTTTAGATTTCAAGTAGATATTGCTATCTTTGCTTATTCTCTCAAATCCAATCTTCACAAGATAGGAGTGCAGGAATTCATACCATGCTCTAGGTGCTTGCTTTAGACCATATAAGACTTTATGTAGCTTACACACCATGTCACTGTCTTCAGATAGGGAAAACCCATTGGGTTGCTCTGTATACACCTCCTCTTCAAGTACAACATTTAGGAATGTAGATTTTACATCCATTTGATATACTTTGAATCCTTTAAAAGCTGCATATGCAAGAAGCATATGAACTCCTTCCAATCTGGCTACTAGGGCAAAGGTTTCTCCATCGTCTTCTCCTTCTTCTTGAGCATAACCTTTACATACCAGTCTGGCTTTGTTCCTTACCGATGTGCCATCCTCATTCAACTTGTTTCTGAAAACCCATTTGGTACCAATGACATTTTTATGCTCCGGTCTGGGTACCAAAGACCATGTGCCATTCTTCTCTATCTAGTCAAGTTCCTCCTCCATTCCCTTGATCCAGTCTTCATCTTTATGTGCCTCTTTGAATGATTTAGGCTCAAATTCAGAGATCATACAAGAATTTTCTCTGACCTTTCTTCTTGTAAGGATTCCTGCATCCTTATCTCGTATGATCTGCTTTGGATCATGATTCAATTTGATATATTGAGGAATGATCTTGACTAATTCCTCCTGCTTCTCCTCTTCATCCTCATCTTCATTAGCATCAACATCTACCAGTGAAGGAACACTATTATTGGTACTTAGCTAATTAGCAACTGGTTCCTAGAAGGTTACTACCGGTTCATCTCTTACTTGCTTACTACCGGTTTCCTCGAGTTTTCCAGAGTTTTCATCAACTCTAACATTAATGCTTTCCATAATTCTCTGATTCCTATTGTTGAAACATTTGAGAACTTTTCTCTTGGTGGAATATCCTAGGAATATTCCATCATCACATTTTGCATCGAACTTGCTCTGATGTTCACTCCTCTTGATATAACATTTGCTACCAAACATTCTAAAGTAGCTTACTACTGGTGTCTTACCGGTCCAATACTCAGAAGGAGTCTTATCTTTTCCTTTCTTAATGAGTACCCGATTCATTGTGTATGCTGTTGTGCTCACCGCTTCTCTCCAAAAGGTGTGAGCAACTTTTCCTTCGATCAACATGGTTCTAGCTGCTTCAACCACAGTCTAGTTGTTTTTTCTCTGCTAAGTCATTCTGTTGTGGAGTCTGGGGGGCAGACAGTTGCCTCTTGATGTCATTCTCTTCACAATATTTGTTGAATTCACCAGAAGTGAACTCTCCTCCTTGATCAGTTCTAAGGCATTTGATTCTTCTACCACTTTCCTTTTCTACCAGTGCTCTGAAATCTTTGAACTTTCCAAAAGCTTCAGACTTATCTTTCAAGAATGTGACCCACGTCATTCTCGAGCAATCATTAGTTAGAATCATGAAATACCTATCTTCCTGCACACTCCTAGTTTTCATAGGACCACACAAATCGGTATGCACAAGATCAAGTAAATTGTCTGCAGTGAAAGATTTGCCTTTGAAAGTTGAGGAAGACATTTTCCCTAGTTGGCATTCTTTGCACAAAGGATTTTCCGGTTTGCTCAGCACCGGCAATCCTCTGACTGCCTTGGTCTTATTGGCCTTCACAATGTTATCAAAGTTTACATGACAGAGTCTCCTATGCCATATCTAGCTATCATCAAACTTAGCCATAAGATAGGTATTGATATTTGCATTCAGCTAAAATAGGTTACCTTTGGTCTGCATGCCGATGGCCACCAATTCACCTTTCTTTCCTTTGATTCTACACACTCCATTCTTGAATTCCAGAGTGAGACCACTATCATTTAGTTGGGAAACACTCAGAAGGTTGTGTCTGAGACCATCAACCCAATACACATTGTCAGCACTACTCATTCCATTCAAAGAGATAGACCCTTTGCCTTTGACCATACATGGTGCATCATTACCAAAGTGAACCACACCACCATCATACTCTTCCAAGGATAGAAACTTGCTTCGGTCACCAGTCATATGGTGAGAACAGCCACTGTCAATAATCCACTCATTGGAATTATCAAAGCGGGAGACAAGAGCCTTCTTGTCTGACACATCTTCCTTGATAGCAACAAACACAATATCTTCATTTTCTTCATCTTCTGATTCCTCATCTGTGACACCTTCATCAACTGCCACAAAACAGTTTCTCCGGTTTCCTCCTTTGAATTTCTTGAACCTTTCTAGTTTGTCCTTGTTGTGACCATTAGGACAATTTACAGAAATATGTCCTATCTGGTTACAAAAAAGCATTTCAAAGTAAGTTTACCTTTGTATTTACTGGTTCCCTTTGGAAGTCTCTTGGCAAGAAGAGCTTCAAATTCAATCAGAATCTCCTCATCATTCATTTCTCTGCTCTGATTTTATTCACCATTGGTGCTTGCTTCTTTTCCTTTTCTAGATGTTGCAACTGATGCTCTAAAGGCTGATTCAGTCTTTTGCACACTACCATCAAAAATGTTTAACTCATAAGCAGTCAACTTTGCATAGATTGGTAATAGGGATACCTTAGTCTTGTCTATTGACCTTAACTCCTGAATAGCTGCCACCCTTATTGCATAGAATGGTAACAGGGATCTCCGCACTTTGCTTACCACAGTTGAATCTTCCATTTTACCACCTGCACTCTTGATATCTCCAACAACATTTTTTATTCTTATTCCATATTGTTGACTGGTTCCTCCTTCAACCATCCGCATGTCTTCAAACTTACCCCTAAGGCTTTCTTCTTTAGCCTGTTTTACATGCTCATCTCTGCCATAGATATTTTCAAGAGTATCCCATACTTCTTTGGGATTTACTTTATCTTGGACATCAATAAACTCAATGTCAAATAAACTACTAATTAGGGCTTCAATGACTTGCCCATTCTAATGCATCTCTTTCTTTTGGTCATCGGTAAGAGTACCGGTAGGGGCAACATAAGCATTCTCAACATAGCTCCAGTGTTGAGCACCCATGCTTCTGATGTATATCTTCATTTTGTCCTTCCATATTTTGAAGTTATCTCTATTGAACTTTGGACCTTTCCTCTTCACCATTACAATAGGATCTTTCCCTCAAGTGGTTAAGCTTACAACAAAGAGGACTTGGAGGATGCTCTGATGCCAGTTGATAACTCAATGATGAATAGTTAGTACCAAACCGGTACTGAGAGGGAGGGGGGTGAATCAGTACAGAAAAAAACACTTTCCTCAAACCGGTTAGATAGTAAACACTGCAAATGAACACTAACACTGGTCTGAAATAGAGTACAACTGGTAAAGCTAAGAATGACTGTGACAAGCATTAACTGGTTGACACTTATCTTTTCATAAAATCTAATACTTCATTTCCATTTCATCCTAGTGCAAGAACAAGTAATCTATCATAAAAATATATAAACAGTGAGATCAACATGATTCACCTTCAGACACAAATCACTTGAACCATCACATGAAAAACATCACACATGACACGTAGATTTTTCACAAGGAAACCCAACTGGGAAAAACCACAGTGGGGATGAATACCCACATGCTGTTTTGAACTCTTTAAAAGTTCACTCTATTAGGATCCTAGTCCAGTTAAAGACTTATTAAAACAGGTTCTGTTAGGAACCGATCCTTCTAGGGATCACCCAGTTAAGGAATGGCTAAAATACCTGGTTAAGGGTTAAACCCTGTTAAAGGTTACCTTGTTAGAGGATTTCAAGAACTTAATGAATTTGAGTCATCCTGTTAAAGGATTTACAGTAAGCTAGTTAGAGCTACCCTGTTAGGGGATTTTCCAACTTTTGAGGTGGTTAGAGATCAACAGGTATTACAATGATCTGATAACAACACTCAATGCCAATGTAGATCCACTTTAGTTCCTCTTCTCCTACTGCACTTACACTCTACAGGTATCAATCCTCTTATTAATTCTAGCAAGAATCATGTATCTCTGTACCTAGATACACACACCACATTTGCCAACAACTTCAGAAAAAAACACAACATCGACCTTATAGGAAACAGATAGGTCGGTAGCATAAACCCTGAACCCTAAACTTTTTAGGTTAAGCAATTCAAATGGTTCAATCTTGACTATTGAGCATATTGCATTAAATGCAACTGTCTTGAACCGATCTCAAGAGATTCTCCATCGTTCGTTCTCCACCACTTTTATGGCGGCTAATAATCCATCACCCATTTTCACCGTTTACAGACTTCGCACATTCCCGAGGTAGATAGGAACAATCTCCTTCATGCAAGATCCTTCATGCGTACAAGACTGACGTGGCAACATGATCTGTTCTTCGTTACAATGCTAACTCATCACACAAAGTCACACAGGCTTGAAGCACTTCAACTGGAAACCCTGAAGTTGAGACTACAAACCGGTAGTCATACAAAGCTTCCATGTACCGGTTCCCATAACCACATGCCAGTTCATCTTGAACAAGCACACCACTTCACTTTGACACAAATACTGGTTCACAATGTTTTACCAAATCTCACATATACCGGTTCTTGGTAACATACCAGTTCTCTTTTCTGTAGCATATTGACATCAATGACAACATACAATGTCATCATGTTCTCATACCAGTTAACATAATGCCAAGAAATGATATCCCTTTCCATCATGCCCTGATTGATCCCTCTTGCATGGTTAATTTCATAACTGAAGAGTATCTTTTCACTTTACGATTGCATAAACCACTATATGATGTTTCTAATGTGGTTGTGAAGTTAGTTGATGGCTTCTCTTGTCCTACCATTGGCTTGAAAACCTTTCCTGTTGAAGTTCATGCTAAATCCATGGCTGTTGACTTTGTTATCCTACCATCTTTTGAGCAATTCCATGTGAAGTTGGGCTATCCTTGGCTATCTTCCATGAATTTTATTTCTTCTCCAATCCACAAGTGTCTAAAATTTCCTCACAATGGAGAAATCATAACCGTGGACCATAGCTTATTTCGTCCATCTGAAAGAAGCCCTGGTGTTCCTATTGATTTCCTTTGGCCTAAACAATTTCAATCCCTTCCATCAAGGAGCAATGCTCTTTTTCAATCTTATCAAAACTGGAAGAAAGATATGATCTTATCCTTAAGTCAACCTAGATCTCCAATATTTTGTATTCCTATTATTCTTCAAGATGAGGTTCTTCCCCTCATGGATAGAGCTAATCTCCCTCCTAAGGAAGATTGCCCACCTATTCCTATGGATGTGACTTTACCTTCTCTTAAGGAGAACAACAATATTCCTCCTAAGGTTAGACCTATACTTCCTCCTCGTGATGGACTTGGTCTCCTTCATACACCTAATATTACTCCTTTCTATGGTTCAGTTCCACCTCCTCCCTCTTGCTGAGAGAAGAGGCCTCCTTCTCCTTTTGTTCAACCAAAGAGACCTCAACCTAAACTTTCGACTATCAGGGAGAAAAATATTCCTACTTTTTCAAATGTTCCTCCTCCTTCTCAACCTTCCACTAAGACTCGACAGAATCATTGTGCATGAGAACACTGATGAAGATGTCATGTTTGAGCTCATGAAGCTATCCCTCAATATACTCAATCTCCTCGGACTCCAATAGTTGACATGATTCCCTTTTCTCATAAGCAAGATGTTCAACCAACATCTCCAAATCATAAGTTGCACAAAACATGTGATGGTTTTACTCCTATTTGTGTTCTTTCTCCTCTTTCTCTGAAATTTGATGAAGAAATGGGTAAAAATGTTATTCATAATGGAAATATAACTCCTAATGCTTCTGATAGCGAGTATGAGTATGTTGATGTGGACAAGCATTTATTGGATAAGTTTTCACAAACCCTAATCCTAGCTCCTAGAATCGAACAAAGTTACTTACAACATGAACATAGCCCTTGTTTGGATCTTATGATAGTTTCATCTACTGTACTCAATGTCACTCCTATGGCGTATTGTTCTCCTTCCCAAAATAGTGATCAACAAGATCGAGAGGTAGATGTCATGCTAGATTAGTAATATTAGCATTGTAGATCTTTCTCTCTCCTTTCTTTTGTGACCATTCTTCTATATGTATCCTTGTTCTTCTATTGTTCCCTTAATGTCTACTTGGGGACAATGAAAAGCATTGAGATCTTGGGGACAATTATTATATGCATATACATACATGATATACATGAGTTATCATACAACATACTGACCCCAAGGAAAGAGACACTACCTTGTGTATTGTGTTCATTATCCTTGGATTTATTTCTTGATTGGGGGCTAAATCCTTGCAATAATGTGCTCCCTCCATCTCTTTGTCTTGGGTGTATCCTACCTTAAATAAATCCCTCCTATAAGGCGTGCACGATTTGTTTAACATGGGGGCATACACTCCACTCATATTTTCCTTCTTGAATACTTAGAATTACTTAGTAAACTTTGTTTTGCTTTGTAATCTTTGTTATCCTTGCTTTCATGAGTCATAGTGAAGGGAAATTTTCTACTTGCAGTCATGGTTCTCCCCTTCTCGACCTTCCCTTTTACTTTGTTAATCAAAGTCCTAAGATCCTAAGTCCATAGGGAGCTTGGTGTATCTTGCCTCCTTGACATGGTAAAAGTCTTTCAATCTTGTTTCCTTGTACTTTACCAATAGTATTGGCATACGCTTATACTTCCGCTAAAGTGGGGGTTAAATGTAGTGTCATAAAATTGTGACCCTAGAAATTTTTGACTACATTAGGGTCCTCACATAGGCAAATTCAAATCCTCTAGCCTGATCAGAGACTAGAGATTGCTCAGCCCTCAGAAACAACTTCTTCCTTGGCCTCTGCATCACTCTGTCCACACTCTTCCCTGGATAAAAGGGTATGACAGGAGTGTGGCACCACTGTGCCCCCTTGGATAGGGTCATGGCACCCTTGTCCTCCCAGAACAGGGGCATGGTGCCCTTGTCCCTACCCTAGTTTGGGGCAGGACCCTTCCTAGGGTTGCATTGTTAGTTGTGCATTGGGTGGGAAACTCCCTTGATGTTGGCCCCTGATGAAAATCAAATCCACTAACATGTATTTAAGGGGCATTTATCCTCTCATTTGCATAAGGTTGGATAGGTCGAAGTTGGATAGATTCCAGTTGCACAAGCGATCAAGCCTTCTTTTCCAGCATTGAGTATTCTCAAGTCTCCCTTCAAGGCTAGCTGTTGCATTCAAGTCAAGGATTAAACCATTGAAGAGGAGATTGATTTCAACATTCAATTCCACACAAGAATTTCTATCAACATTGCTACCACAACCTCCCTTGAGGTGATTTACAATTCAGACTTTCATTTACATCTACTTGCAAGTAATTTCTTTCATTACTTGGTTAATTCTAAAACTTGGCTTTGACCTAAAGGCAGACCCCCAATCCCAACCCATTTTCCTCTCTTTTCTGTGTGTAGGTTGCAGGTGCGCAGATGTACATTCGGATTCAAGCTTCATTTGCAGAGGTAGAAAAACCCTTTTCGTTTCACAAATTTTTCAGAGGACCGTGTACATTCCCACCACGAGCTGGGCAAGTTTTCCTCAAATTCACAAGGCGACTTGATCTCAACATATTACTACGAGATCCAGGTGCACAGCTTCATCCCCTATTCTAATCTCAAGTTATAATAAGTTCTTTGTCACCTTTGCATTACATAATTCAATCAATTCCTTTCCATTTCAAACAAGGAAGAGGGGATCAACTTATCATTCCCAATTCATTCAGAATTAAATCTACCATCTTTGTGTGGAGAGATTGAATCTAGTGAATTATCCTCTCCTCTTCCTAATGTAACATGGTGAAAAGTGTTTGAAGGATAATCAATAGTGATACTCTCATCTCTCTCTGAGGGAAAGGGTAGTTTTCCTCTTGATCTGTCATTCACCATTTTCCCACCATTACAATTCAATGGAGACCTATTCATCTGAAGAAGAACATGTTGATGATTCAAGTGAAGGATCATTGTTTTAAGCTATAGAGGAGAAGAACAACAAAAGCTTTGGCAATCTGGAAGATATGACGAATAGTGAGAAACCAGTGAGTGTTAAAATTGCACTATATGCAAAAGTAGTGCCTAAACTGTGGATAATTGATTTTTAATGTTCAAATCATATGACAAATGATAAAGGAAAGTTCATTGACTTTGAGAAGTATCGTCATGTATCTATAAAGTTAGGTGAAGAAGTTGTGCCTATTTGTAGTAAGGCAACTATTTCTATTGACAGTAAGCATACAACTCCCTTGATGCTTTTTATGTTAAGGGTCTGAGAGATAATCTTTTGAGTCCGATTCATATGTGGAGAAGGAAATTCTGGGAGATTAGTTGCAGAAGGTATAAGAAGTAACAACAATGTCTACTATGTGAACGATAACAATGGAAGTAGTTGTTTGCTAGTGCAAAGCAGTGAATGCTAGTCTTGGTACAAAAGGATGGGACAATATGATTAACTTAAATATGTAACAGTTAAATCTTCAAAATATCACTCAAGTGTAGCATGAATGATCCATAAAGAACAAATAGTATGTGTAGCCATGATAAAATTGTCAAGATGCTTGGATTGCACCAAAAAATACACCTTTTACAAAATTACTCTTCCTAAGACCGAGAACAATAGCCTTATCTCTTCAACAAATTGTAGTGTGCACAAATTTTAACTACCAATTGACCCCAAATTCTCTCCAACAATGCTAATTTTTCGTAAGAAGAACTAAAGTCTAAACAAACTCAATTTTTCTTTCACACATCTTCAAACATATCCATACCACCAAATCTTTTGATAGTCTTATTATTTGCTAGAAAATGGTTGAAATGTATTATTCCCTTGCTCTTATCTATCACTACTCCCCCCTGACCTTCAATCCTTCCTATATTGAATTACGATGCATCAAATTAGAGCATTAAATAGTATATACTGAAGAATAAAAGGTGGTCTTCTCTATTGACTTACGTTATTATGAAAGAAAAATAAAGTACCCCTCCACTGCGTTGACTAAATCACATATTGGTATGCAGATTTCAGTGCAGAGATACAGAGTTTCTTACATGCTCTGATACCAATGTAGAGTCGAAACAAAATAAATAAAAAATTCCATTGAAAAAAAAATCAAATAAGATTAGTTCATTTATTATATCAAATGTATTGGTTTCATAAAGTCAATTTATTTTTAGAGAATAACTTTTCACTAACTAATTAACGCAACAAATAATTTATTAAATATAAACCTTAAATTTCTAACAATTTGTTTTGAATAATTCTCTATATCAAGGAATTGGCAAGAAGAAATTAGTCGAAGGAGAAGAGAACATCGAGACAAAATCAGTGAGAATTTAAAGATTGCATGGAGAACACAGGAAAAGAATAATAAATGCAAAGTTATGATACAATTTGAGTTTAAAGATGAAAATCGGAGTGCAATAATGGAACGAATTTCTAGTGTAAGATTCTATAGAAACAATCTAAAATAAAGGTTCCTGAAACTAAAGTGTAACATTTAAATTCGTAACAAGAAACCTAAAATGCATAAACTATTGACATTTTTAAGTCACATCATTCAAGTGCTTAAAGTAAAAAGTAGTACCGTCTGTTTTAAAAGTCTGATCTGTTCTTCATAAAACCTTTCTTGTTGTTTGATTTGATCCTCATAAGCCTTATCCTTGTCTCGATTGTAGTACAATTGCATTGTCATACTCTGAACAAATAAAACAAATGAGGTGAATACCATATGTTATACTTACGTATTCACTTCCACTATGTTTCTGCATATCATATATTCAAAATTTAACACACCTTAGCATTTTCGAACAATGCATTTGTATAAGGACGATTTCCATTTTCAGCAAAGTTGCGGTCTACCATCTCCATTAATTTAGTTATTTGATGATCCATCTTTGCTGTCAATACAGTTGTATTATCGAAAAGGACAACTCTTGAATTGCAACGACGTATAAGTCCCTGCAGGACATCGCCAAACCATTTACAGAGAATAAGAAATCACTTTAAGTATCTTGTAAATAATTTCCTTACAGATTACAATGTTTACATATTTTTTAATTTTCACACATGACTACATTTTAAAGACTGGGTTGTCCTTAAACATTATTGTTGGTGAAGGTAGTAAACAAACATTATGAAATAAATAATCAAATCACCCTCAATACAAGAATCGATGGATTCTAAGGTATGTTTTGTCAACAAACAAAAGATACAGAACTTCCTTAGGTAAATGCCAAATAGTTCTTAGCTTTTTGTCACAACCATTCAATAATAGATCTATATAATGACCCAATTCAGTGAGTCAATAATTAAACTATGAAATAATGACAAATTATTTTTTTAACATTAATATATAAGATTTTATTTTGTAGGTAAAGGATATATTTTATTAAAAATAAAAGTATGAACCTTATATCAAAAGATAGTAGCAACGAGGAATATCACCAATCCCAAAAAAGTTCTGAAATCCGAGGGTGCACATATACACACTTGCAACACCATCCCTAACCCTGAGTGCAAGATCAAAATATACAAAATTATACAAACCCGTCACCAAAGAAAACACCAAGAAAAACGCAAAGGCACTAAGGCTAAAGGGCCAGCCTTAAACCACACACACTAAGCAACGTATTAAGCCCAGAGAATGTTAGTCAACTCTAAGTGTTTAAAACTTTTAAGCCTAGAAGTCAAATCTTAGTGTGTGTGTGACTTAAGTCATCCAAGGCCGAAGTACCCGCCAAACAAGCTAGCATTGACGTCAATCCAGAACCACAGCACAAACAAAAAGAGTCATCAACTAGCCCCTAGAATCCACATATTGCACCTACCACCATCTGTTACTTGCAACCACAACCTTCACCCACATCCTTGACCCAAACTTGATTGAATAACCAACAACCACCTACTTCGCTTTACTTGACGAAGCTCCTAACCCCACATCAAACTTCAATTGTTTGGCATTCTTTGAACTTAGAGGATGACTCATTTTCCTCTTCTAACCTTCTTTTTCCGCATCTCTACTTTGCGGCCCATCCTCTATTGCAAAATGATGAGCTCTATTCTATTGAGTACTTAGGTATTTGTTTATTTCTCCCAGCCCAATCTGGGTCACTGCTCAACAAATTCCCTTATCTTAGTTAGCACCCCAAATGAGAAAAGGGCATAGAGGGGGAGTGACTTCTCTCGCATGCAACCAATCACCTCTTGGCACCACAAAGCCTTCCCCAAGCCCAGTGAGCAACATGAAAGATGCCAAACCCATAGTCCACTCCTTCATAACACATAATGAAACAATCCAAAAGGCATCATACTTTGAACACAATTCTAGGCACCAAGATAAAAATAGGGGGGCAATACTTAGATTAGTCTAAATATATACACTATACCAACAAAGGACTCAGCTTAAACCATGGATACCCAGTACAGAAACTCATCCTCCTTGAACTTGAAGTCTTGAACACCCACTTTGAATGCTAAAAAAAATATGACCTCAAAATGCCACCATGGGCTTGAGCATTTGAAGCGACAAATTCACCTACATATTGGTACACCAACCTTCAACTAAGAGCCACTACACCCCAATGATGATAATGTGAATAAATCAATAAGAAAAACAAGCTAAATGAATGTTTAGCTTAATCATTGAAAATGGGACCACTCCACACCCTTCCCAACACAAACCATGGTGGCATTCCAACTAGAATAAACTAACGCTTGCATAAAAAAAGGTGCAATGGGTATGTCCATAGTAAAATATGTGTTATATAATGTATTAAATAGTACATATCAAGGAATGTGAGAACTAAATTTAATGGTAAATCATCAATGAAATATTCTATGCTACAACTTTGGGACAAGCAAAACAATAAAATAGGATAGAAGTATTTTATAGTTTGTTTGCTCAAAGATAGTTTGTGTTGTAATTCAGTAGAATTTTACTTTAAATTGTTATTAAAGTATGATTTTTGGGAACCAAGTTTTCAATCTTTAAATAGGTTATATAAGGAAATTATTGTTAAATTATTTGGGTATTTGAATTAAATCTTTTAATTTTTTAACAAGGTTTTTCTAAAAAAGTGAATGTGAACTTTAATATTATTTATATCATCTAGCATGAATAATATATATCATTGTATTATTAAAATGGGAACCAGTTTTTTCATCTTTAAATAGGTTATATAAGGAAATTATTGTTAAATTATTTGGGTATTTGAATTAAATCTTTTAATTTTTTAACAAGGTTTTTCTAAAAAAGTGAATGTGAACTTTAATATTATTTATACCATCTAGCATGAATAATATATATCATTGTATTATTAAAATGGGAACTAGTTTTTTCATCTTTAAATAGGTTATATAAGGAAATTATTGTTAAATTATTTGGGTATTTGAATTTAATTTTTTAATTTTATAACAAAGTTTTTCCAAAAAAGTGAATGTGAACTTTAATATTATTTATACCATCTAGCATGAATAATATATATCGTTGTATTATTAAAATGATTGAATCATAATAGACATATCATACATCATGAATCGACATAAGTAGGTCTATTTATACAAGAATGGTGAATCTCATAAATTAGTCATTATAGTTGGAAAAAAACATCATTGGTCATGTAACATAGTTGGTTGATGTATCAAGTGACATAAAGTATTGACTATGTGCTGTTATATCCATACATGTGATTTAAAACAAATATCTTAAGCATGTCCATATATACATCTAATGTGGGGCTTAACCTTAACCCTAAAAAATAGATATCAAAATACTTACATATTTAAACTATATTAGTTTTCACTTTAATCAACATCTCAATGAATCAATGACACTTATTTATCTCAGCAATGTAAATGTATCAAAAATGTATTAATATTATAATGTAGAACTATTAATAAACTTATTTTAAAAGCAACCAGACATTCACAAATGTATTAATATTATGTAGAACTATTAATAAACCTATTTTGAAAGTAACCACTTCTATTGATTCTATATAAAAAATAATAATATATCACAGTTCGTTTTGAATATATGAATATCTGATTTGTTCTGCTAAGGGTCCCTTCAAGATCTCATAATCAAGAATATTGCATGGTAATAATGTGGCGAATAACCCTTTTCTTTAGCTTAAAAATAGTCTATCATGATTATTAGCCATGCCCATGTAAGGAAAGGAGTATGCCCACGTAAGGATATAGAAGTTTTTTTTTAATGTTTTCCTTCCTTTAAAAACTTAAATCCATAAATTTATCTACCTTTATCATTGTGGTTGTAGAGAATCCTATGCTCCTATAAGGGAAATAATTCACTAAGAGTTTCCTTGGAGAATTTGTAATTTATTTAAAATTACCTTATGATTAATAAAATTAATAATATATAATAAGGGGAATAATAAAATTATAATTTATTTATAATTATTATATGATTAATGAAATTAAAGATATATATTAAATATTAAATTAGAATTTCTAAATGATACTTTATTACGTAAAATAAAGAGAAGGAAAATTGAAATCTAATTTCTTAATATATTTTTTTATGGGAATTCTAGAGAAGGGGATCGAAGAATTTAGTTGAATTTTGATTAAATGGGTAAGTATATATGAATTTCTTTATCTATATTTAATTGTCATCTTTTGATTTTGGTGATATTTTATTTCTTAAAAAAATGATAATAATAAAATATTTATATAGACAATGATAATAATAAATAAATATAAGTAAGAATAAATATGAGTTTTAATATTTAAATATAAAATTGGGAGGTCTGGTAAATATAAAAACTATATGCTAGAGAGAACTATCATATTTTTTTAGTAACGTGTCATTGTAATCATATTTCGTTGTTTACCCTACAAAAATTGTGATTATGATTCACTTGATGAGTTTTGACGGTGGGATCAATGGCAACAAAAAAATGAAATCACAACAAGTAGATCATATAAGATAAACTGCAAAGGATTTTTTAATAGTTGGGAGAAGTTTTAATGGAAATTGGATCATGAGGAAATTATGGTAAGGGTTGATTGATTTTTTATGGGAAACATGGTGGTATTCTTATAAATAATAACACGTGTGAAAGTTCATATGATTTTGTAATAGAGTAACGAAATTTTTTTGACTAATTTTAATATTAAAATATCAAAATAAATAATAATATAATGAAGAAAAAGTCAATAATAACAATAATATAATGGTTTTGTTATCAATAATATAAGTTTTTATTAATATAGAAAATAGAAAGTTACACCTTCAAAAGGAAAAAAACAGCCATAAAGCCACCCAACAAAACAACCAACCATCCAACCCACCCCACTAGCCATAAACACCCACCCAAAACCATCTTTACAAACCACCAACCCAAAAAATTGTCTACAATATCACTCAAAACAAAATGCAACTAGTCGGTACTATGCAATAATACACACATTACGTATGACATAGACCAAAATTCACAAAAAATAGGGAATGAACTCCCAAAATAAAACAACAATATTACTTAAGCGAATTAAGGAGAACTACCTAGGGCAATTGCCAAGGTCTGTCGATCACCCACCTTTCGCTTCCTCGATCTCAACCATATGCATACCAACGCTCTCTCCTCCTCCTTAGCTTGTTCTAATACTAACTCAATTTTCATTAATTGCATGAATACTTTCAGGGCTTCCTACCCTATCCTTGCCTCCTATCTGTATCGAGATTTTACACCATCTCACAAAGGGAATGTAATTTCTCTCGACCACTCGATGAAAGTTCTCCATGCCCTCACAAACTTCAAACCTAGTGCCAGGCACTGCCCATTCCAAAAATGTTTGCATGTCCAAATAATATTTTTTAGGAACAATGGCTTCCATCACCCTTCTAACCAACTCAACAGAGTTTTCTAGGTCCAAACCCCATGCTAGAGTGAGTGAGTATATGTCTATGTTAGTCCTATATCAATGCCTCACAACCCTTAGGTCTTCACCCAAAATAAACTGTACACTCTTCATCAAATGCTCATCATTGAACATGAACATCTTCCTCAATCTCTTTCCTGAAACAAGACCCAGAAATGGGCACATTTGCTTCTTAGTTTTTAAGGTGAAATTAGCCTCCATTGCACCTTATGTCACATTAATCCCACCTTCAAATCACCTGTACCAAGAAAAGCTCCACAAAAATATCAAAATTTTGATAGAAAGTTGTTAATGAACCCACTCTTGAAGCTAAACATGAAGATTGACAAACATTCCACATTTATGTAGATTCCCATCACTAATCACCACTTATTTAAGATAGGTTGGCATTAATTCATAGGCTTCCTAGAACGGTTAATTAATACAGACTCATTAATGTCATGTACCTTCTAGCAAGAACATAAACATCCCCTGCCAAGGTACAAACGTAAAGTCCTCAAACTAGGCTGGCCAAGGTACTACCTCATCATCACTACCCCACAATCTAGTAATAAAAAGATCCAACTCACATTCCATGTTGGACAATATTTTTGTCACCCCATTCCCTACCATTTTCATTTGTGAAATTAAAAAATCCAGAAAAAGAACGTAACTTTGAGTAAATAATCAAAATGAATCTGTTTATACACCAACTTGGTGAGAAACCCATCACAATTGCATTGAAAATGATTTTAGAATCTCTTTATAAATGCACCCTTGAAATTTTTAAATTGCTAGCCAAATCAATTGCAAATAAAGCTACATGTTCCTTTGCTTCATTTTTATGCCATCTTGCGGTCTTTGAGTTCCTTTAAGTAACACCTTACCTTTCGCATCATAGGCCACACATCTTTCACCTAAGATTCTCAGGTTTCCTCTCAAAGCCCCATCAAAATTTATCTTGACTCATCCCTTCTCATCTTAGCCCACACATCATTCGAGTCCCTTCCATTGCTAATAGTAAGATTAACCATAAAAAGCCCATGAACAGGCCTGAATTTCACCAGAGGCAATCTAAACTGAATAAGCTTTTCATCCATCCTAAATGAATATTTCTAGAAATTATGGCTCACTGTCAACGAAGACACTACTTTTGATATAGCCCTTTCAAATCTATTACATAGAATCTCACCTGATTCTTCCTTATCCCAAAAATACATCTGTGTATCTCTTTCCAAATCTCCCACACTACGATTGAGGCTGAAAAAAACAAGATACAAGAGTAAACCGATTTCCTCTTCTCTTCAAACCATCTCTTAAAGAGATCAACCACCCTCAACGGTAGAGGAATCTCCCTTAAAAAAATTTATAGTAGAAATTGTTAGACACTCTGATCCATCTCACAGTTTAACAGTAGGTGGTCCAACGATTCATTTTTCAGCTTTGTAGATTACACACTAGAAGGGGCCATTAAACCCCAGTCTACTAAGTCTATCTCTTGTTAAGATTCACTCCTTCATAACCAACCAACCAAAAACACTAGCCTTTGGTAGACAATGAGAATTCCAGCAAAGTTTAGTCGATCAATCCTCAATAATCACTGACTTCTCAACCTTCTTATATCCTAGCTTAACTGAATACATCCCTGACTTTGACCCACACTATCTCAAAATATCATCTTTGAGTGAAAGATAAGCTCTGCATTCACTTAGAATACCATAAAAAATGGCTAGTTGGGGGGAAGACAAA
Source organism: Cryptomeria japonica (assembly GCF_030272615.1). Taxonomy (NCBI): domain Eukaryota; kingdom Viridiplantae; phylum Streptophyta; class Pinopsida; order Cupressales; family Cupressaceae; genus Cryptomeria; species Cryptomeria japonica. Next base: position 661,891,489 of record NC_081407.1, on the reverse strand, counting down.
TAAAGAGTCCTCATATCCTTCCATCTCCACTCATCCACTCCATTCTTTCTTACTTTCTCCATGTATTCACTAACCTTAGGTCCCCAATGCAACTCTTCCACTTGTCGGATTGCCTCCACTTTATCTGTCAAAGAGAGGGTTGCTCGTCCTTCCCATGAATCTTTTCAATAGTCAGCTTTCTCCTCATTCCCCAGTTGCCATGTAAGGTGTTATGTGATAAATTTCCTATAGGAGATAAGAAAATTACAAGTAGTCAAGCCTTTAGGCCTGATCCCAAATAGTTAGGATCCTTTCCCTGTGAGGAGAACCCAAATAATTGTGTGTCATAATTTGAACCCACTTTTGATCAGGTTTCAAGTACATCTACCTGATAAGTTTTGCTCCCATTGCCTCATTCAAAAGGCTCCAGTTTCTCAAATCCGCACCACCTGAATCTTTGGGTTGACATAATTTTTCCCAAGCCACAAGTGGGATCTTCTCTTGGTCACTTTTCCCATTTGAATTTTTTTTTGCATATGCTGATTAATACCTTTTACTAATTTCTCAAGAATGTTAGAGCACATCATTGAGTAAATTGGGATGGTAGACAACACTAATTTCAACAATAATAATCTACCCACATAAGTGAGCCATTTTCTCATCCATACCTCCAATTTATTAAAACAAGTGTCCACCAACTTATTCCATAGTTTCACTCTATTAACTCTTCCGAAGAGAGGTGTATGCATGTTGTGAGAATAGAGTTCTAAGAAAATGATGGAAGTTGTAGAAGTCAAGCTGAGTAGAGGTGTATGCATGTTGTGAGAACAGAGTCCATAAAAGAGGATCTAAGTACTTTATTGTAACTGTGTTGTTTACTAAATAAAGGGATCTCTTTTTGGTGGTGGGTTTTTTACCCATAAGGGTTTTCCCACGTGTATCTGATGTCTTTCTCTGGTGCTAGTCTGTCTTGTTAATCTTAATCTTATGTTTGTGTTTATCTTAATGTATTGCAAACTAAAATTAAAATACTTCCTTGCTTGCAAATCCCCTTAGAATTGACGATAGGAGAGCGTTTTCTGCGCACTACTTTCCTTACAAGTGGTATCAAAGCCATTTAGTTATGTTATCCTTGTCGGGTAGGGCTGTTTGGTGTCAATTCTATTTTCAGTGGGAGTCTATTTTGTTTGCAGATTGAGATGGCGAACAACTCTGGATGAGTGGAGATCAAGAAGTTCAACGATTCAAACTTTGAGTTGTGGAATCTCAAGATGGAAGATTTGCTAGTTGATCGAGATCTATGGTTTGTTGTGTCTAGACAAAAACCTTTAGGCATGAGGTAAGAAGACAAGGATCTTGCAGATAGAAAATCCAGAGGATTGATTAGACTCTGTTTGTTAGGCTCTATTCTGTTAAATGTTCATGAGGAAAAGACTGCACATTTTCTGTGGAAGAAACTTGGAGATATTTATCAAGGGAAATCTTTGGTAAACAAGTTATTCCTGAGGAAGAAGTTATATTCCTTGAAGATGGACGAGGGTACATCTGTTGGAGATCATTTGAATGTTTTCAACATGATGGTTTCTCAACTAACCTCCATGGGAGTCAAGATTGATGATGAGGATCGATGTATGCTTCTGTTGTGTTCTCTGCCTGACACATGGGATCATCTAGTAATGGACATTGGGATTATAACAACCACTTTCAAGATGGAAGAAGTGGTTGCTTTGTTGCTGTCGGAAGAAATAGGAAGGAAATCTTCTGAGATGGTCAAGGAGGCCCTTGTTGTTCATGGCAAGATAGAAGATAAGAATTCTAAATCCAAGTCAGAGGAGTTTTGATCCTAGAAAGAAGTCCAAAGCCAAGTGCTAGAACTATGCGTAGGTTGGTCACATTTAGAAGGATTGCAAAGAGAAGAAGAAAAAAGGAAACAAGAGTTCTTTAGATTCTTCATCTTTTGCGTCCTCATAGAATGAGGATGGAGATGCCTTCTGAGCTGTTTTGGCAAGACAAACATTTGGTGGTGTCTGGTTCTGTCACGATGCCATGTAAGACTAGGTACCATGGGTCTTTGGCAGTGATGTAGATTCATCATTTGATGGTGGATGATCTTCATGTGACTAAAGATGCTAACATCTTGAGGATTCATAAGTCCTTGGTATATATGTTGTTTATGTCCTATTTTGACATGTTTTCCTTAGTTAGGTTGTGTTATATTATGTCTGGGTACACTCTTAAGATGCATTTAGAGTTTTGACATAATATGGTTATGTTCATACAGAGCATGTAATCCCTTTGGATGAGATGTTTTAGATCATGTGTGTCATGTTTATGTTCCTGATTCTGCAATTGGAACTTTGACATTGATCTTGGTTTTGTTTCTATGTTTTGAGAACATTGATCATTTGCTTGGTACTTCATGATAATGTGTTTATGCATATAAAGTTTTGGCATGGGCTGATCAGCTACAGGTGCTCTTGGAAACATGGAAATGTAGATGGTGCTGAGTTGGAGTGAGTAATAGGTTCAACTGAAAGGCATTCATCTGTGATAACATAGTTAGGATTTAGAGGTGAAGAAAGTGTATGATATAGGGTGTTGTGAAGACTTGCTTGCAGGTTTTTTGTTGATAGTTAGTATTGTGAATTCTCTTGGTACAAAGATTAATTCACTTCTATGAGATGTTGTAAACGGTTGACATTACTTGTGCAGTGGGAGCTCCTTGGTGTGTATTGCATGTGGAGCTTGAGATTGTGAATAACAGGTTGTACATGTTAATGACCTTTTAAGGGTATGTGTAGTTGGATGTGCTAGCACTTGCTGTGGGTGCTATTCTAGCTATGTCTGTCACAAATGTTGGTACATTCGATTAGTTTTTGGATCATGAGTTTTGTGTGCTCGGGTGATAGAGTTGAAATTTTCTTAATGGATAGCTTCTATATATGTCTTGTTGCAATGGCATGGTAGAAGGTGGAAGTATTCATGAAAGAGATGAGACTGCTTTGCATAGGTGCACATGTTAATTACTTTTTCCTAATGGTTTTTGATCGAGTGGTATATCAACATTGATGGGCTTTAGAGTCCATGGTTCTCAGTGTAATCTATAAGTGTTCAGCATGGTAGACAAGTCCAGTAAATTCCTTGGCAAGTGGGAGATTGTTGGAAATATGCCTCTAATTATCCTGACTAGTGTTTGGGTTGATCGGAGTAACCTATCTCGTTAGAATAGCTATCGGTTTGACTCTTGCAAATGGACCAGTGGAATCCTATTCTTGTGATCGGCTATCAGGTGAGCAGGTTGAGTAGATCTGACAATCGAGTGAAAAGATCCAACGACTGTCGTTATACCGTGATGGGAAACTACTCGTTGGAGTATCCCTCACGACATGGCGACTAAGTGATGGGTCCCATCAAGAGAGCACTCAAGCGAAGTTAATAGGTGAGCAAGTCCAAGATGATCAAATGGTGATCAAGGTTGATCCAACAGTGATCGCTAGGTCATGATGGGAAACATCTCATTGGAATATCCCTCACGACATGGCGACCAAGTGGTGGGACCGAATAGGTGAACGACTCAGTTGAGTTAAAGGCCGAGCAGATCGCAGATGATCGGATGGCGATCGCAGAAGATCCGATGGTGGTCGCTATGTCACGATGGGAAATTGCTCGTTAGAATATCCATCGGGACCCAGTGACAAAGAAGAATTCAGGTGGATAGTGAGGTCATGCTAAGATGTCAGAGCAGGGACCCAGAACCAATCAGGGGGTGCCACATGGTAGAGTGCAGAGAGGAAGATCGGACATTTGGGATAGCTGATTGTTTATCTTCTTGATACTCAATGGAATCGCCTTAGGTGATCGGGTTGATGTCGCCTGGACTAAAGACTAGTAGGTGGACACTTGGAATATTTTTGTCGGTTGTATTTGAATACGAACCAACCCATCTTCCAGATGAATGTGGGATAATATGTTTTCCATGAATTCATGAATGAATAGGTTGTTACTAGATGGTTATGCTCCAAGGCCAATTGGTTTGGCAGATGGTGGTTGCAAGAGATGTAACCGATGAGCAGATGGGTGTGCATAAATACCGTGGTGGTAGCCAAAGAGAAAATGATGCAAGTTATAGAAGTCGAGCCGAGTAGAGGTGTATGCATGTTGTGAGAATAGATTTCTGAGAACAGAGTCCATAAAAGAGGATCTGAGTACTTTATTATAACCGTGTTATTTACTGAATAAAGGGATCTCTTTTTGGTGGTGGGTTTTTTACCCGTAAGGGTTTTCCCACATGTATATGATGTCTTTCTCTATTGCTATTATGTCTGGTTAATCTTAATCTTTTGTCTGTGTTTATCTTAATGTATTAAAAAGTGAAATTAAAATACTTCCTTGCTTGCAAATCCCCTTAGAATTGATGTTAGGAGAGCATTTTCAGTGCACTGCTTTCCTTACATATTCCCTCTTTAAACCAAGTATCCTTACTATGTCTCTATGCCGCTCAAGTGAGGTATTAAAAAAAATAAAATTGGATTTAGCCCAATTCATTAGCTGTCTTGAGTCTTCACAAAAAGAATCAATGGCCTTCTTTATAATGCACATTTCTCTAAGGGAGGCCTCCCCAAAAAGAATGGTATCATCAACAAATTGCTGATGTGTTGTAGGTTCCAGTTTAGCTTCTATACTGACACCTTTCCACTGATCAATTCTTCTAAGGCTCTAAATATGTCTTCCCAAGGACTCGACCAAAATAATGAAAAGAAAGGGAGAAAGTGGATCTCCCTAATGTAAGTCTCTAGAGGACTAGAAGAAGCCCTATAGACTATTATTGACAAGAATTTAGACCCAAGGACCATCTATGAAAGCTTCCACCCACTTCAACCAATGTTCAACAAACCCAAAACTTTTCAACATCTGGAGAAAAATGGAGTGATCCACCATATCATATGCTTTATTGATATCCATCTTGATCAGCATATGGTCGACTTTGGATTTTTTCACTATCAAGCAAAATTAGTAACTCCATTGCAAAGTGATCACAAGCCACGATTGGTTTTATGAAGGCCTCAAATAGGATTGGGTTATCTTCCCATTTTCCACCTTAAAAAAACCTATCCATCTGCAATGTGCCCCACACCCCACCTTCGATTGGTCCAAGGTAAAAGCTCCACTATTAGTCTTAATCTCTCTCAGACCATTAGCAGAAACAAAGTTCTAAAATTCTACCTTTGAGCAAGTAAAACCCACTCTCCCCACTTTCTTATCTATCATTTTGAAGGTCGCATTGAAATCTCTGCCCAAAATAACCAACTCGCTTAGATTTTGTAAGATAATGGATAATTGTTTTCGAACTTCTAATTGCAATCTAGACTTGGCGGGGCCATAAATATTTAAGACATAAAAGTCACAGTTTAAACTGAAGGAATGCACCTTGCAAAGTTTCCAAGCTTGCCCAGGAATTTACTAGTTCCTCTATAGTAAGGGGGACAGGGTTCCAAAGGATACCAAGACCATCTGATGCACCATTCGCACTTGAGAAAATCCCCATCCATGACCTCCAGTATCTCAACAAAACTATCGCCTCCTATGAACTCATTTTAGTTTCTTGTAAGCAAACTAAATTAGGCTTCATTTGATCCAACCCACACTTGACCAAACACCTCTTGTCAAGGGTGTTGCATCCCCTAACATTCCAGCTTATGAGATTCATTTCTCTTCAGGAAAGGTGACCCCCTTCCCTACTGTTAATTTTCTTTGTCCCTTAGCATTACCTATCATAGCAATTATGTCTCTATTAGGTTTCTGCCCTCTTCATTTTTTCTCCTCCATGCAAGATTTCAGAACATGAGAGTCAATTTGATTAATAGTTTAAATATACATGATGTCTTCATCTTCCAACATTCCCCACTCATCCTCTTCATCCTCCCATGACAAATTATTTGAATCAGTGTTCTCTGCATTTGACACCCCCCATCCTTGTCTTCCATCCTACCATTATCAACCTAGTCTCTCATTGAAATATCCTGATCCCTTTGTTAAACCTTCCTGTCAGATTCTAAGACTTCCATAGATTTCTCCACTTTGTCTAGAGCCTCTTCCAATAAGTGCATGGACTCTACTTGGCTAATGGCTTGGTCAGCACCTAGATATATAGACCCATCAACAACTTCTTGATTCAACCCATTAATCTTGTTACCCTGAGAAGGGATAGCAAAGGATGAGGCCCCATCACTCAAAATATTCCCCTATTGGAATTTAATCTCCTTGTCGACAAACTTAACCACATTAGCTTCCATATTATCCTCTACTGATTTTCCTTTAGGACTGGCAAGACACAACTCCTCTCAATGCCCATCTTTATTACAGATTTTGCATCATTTTGTTTTCTCTTCTATTAGAACTGATTGGATCCAACACCCTTCATTGGTGTTAATATCAATAGAAGAAGGTGAGGGGAAATGTGGCTTCCAACCGATATAAATCTGCACATACAAACTGAAATCTGTCACTTATATAGTTTCATCTGACTTGATATAGAACCCTAATTTGTTACCAATCGTCATAAAGGTCTCTTCATTCTAGTACTCCCGTATTAGATTATAAAGTTGAAGCCAGATTGGAACCTCTTCTAAGTTGGCTTTAAGAGGGTTTAAATTGGGCTCTTACACTTTAACAAACAAACCCTTTCCTCCCATAAAGAAGGGTCCATTATTAAAAACCCAGTTCCTGCTTTCACTATTTTTTTTAATCACTAAGAAGAAACCATTGGGCATTGTCTTAATATCTACTTTAAACGGCCAGTTCTCTGCACACCACATCTCGACTAAAAGAAGGCCATTCCCCAACCCATTTTATAAAAAAACTCGTTGCCCTAAAAAAAGAGACTAAATAATTCCAACTTCTATTTTCCAGAAAAATAGAATGTTTTTTAGCTTCTAACTGAGGCTGATTTACCTTATCTGATTCATCTACCCTTCGAATCTTCTTTGGATACCATTCCTTTCCACGAACCCTTTGCTAGTCAGATTTAGAACTAGAAAGGTTGGCATTGGGAACTATGAAAGTCTCCATAGTATCATTTATGTTTCTTCCTAAACCCTTAATTCTGCCAATGTTCTCCCTTTGCCTCTGAGAGGGGGAAAGAAACCTGTTTTGATCCTCCCAAGCCCATTTTGGCTTTAACCATGACTTGAAAACTGGTTAAGTGTAATACCTAGGTTGATTTCTTTTTCTAAACTCCCTAAAATCCCTTGGTTGTAGACCAAGCCTCCGTCTTGACACCATCTTACTTCATTTTTAATAATAATATAATATTACAATAATTAGAATAGTAAAATTAATAATATTATAATTTTAAGATTAATAATATAATAGTAGCTTAGATTTTTTTAATACATCTATCTAAAAGACATTAAATATATTAGTCGTGAGGCCCCTATAGTACATAATTACCATATCATACTCCTGATTTAAAATTTAGTTCTCTCTAAAAAGAATCAGATTATAAGATCTTGAAGTAACCCTTGAAAGAACAAATCATATCATGATTAGGCTACATATAGAACTAATAAAACTACATTTATTGGAAAAATTAACTAAAAAGTTGAATGGAATGGATGCAATAGTATCCTACCTTGGGAGGGACTAGTAATACTCACACACAATCACTTTATTTCTTCCTCGCTATATCTTGCTCTCTATGTCTATCTTTATTTCTAACTATTCCCCCTATATCTTTTTCTTCAAATCTCTCCTCTCCCTCTCTATCTATGTTTCATTATCTACACATTTGTCTCTTAATTGCTCCATTCCTTCCCTATCTCTCTTTCTCTCTCACTCCCTCTATGTATATATCTACTTAACTCTAGTCTCTATATATCATCTCCTATATCTTTACCTTTATATCTCTCCATCTCCCCCTCTCTCATTATCTCCCTCTTTCTATCTCTATTTCTCTACATCCCTTTTACTCTCCCCTTCCAAACATCTCTCTCTATTCTTTTATCAACACTATTGGCAAGAACTTGTTATATTATTGTTATTGTTAAAATTTTCTTTATTATATTATTATACAAAATTATGGGAACTAGCAAATGTATTATTATTTATAAGAATACTACCATGTTTCCCCAAAAAAGTTAGTCAACCCTTACCCTAATTTCCTCGCAATCTAATTTCCATGAAAATTTCTACCAAAATACCAAACAAACCATTCAAAAAACCTCTGCAGTTTTAGCTTAGATGATCTACTTGTTGGGATTTCAATTTTTTTGCCATTCATCTCACCTTCAAAACCTATCATAAGAATCATAGCCCCTTGAATTTTCTTAAGTGTAATTCAAATAAAATCGTATGAGATTAATGTTTTTCATAGGGTAAACAACCTGATATAATTACAAGGGCACTTCACTACAAAGTCATGATAGTTCTCTCTAGCATACAACTTTTATATTCACCAAACCTCCCAATTTTATATTTCAATATTAAAACTCATTCATATTTATTCTTACGTTTATTTATTTATTATTATCATTCTCTATATAAATTTTTTATTGTTATAATTTTTTTCATTTATTTACTAATTTTCAAGAAATAGAATACCACCAAAATCAAAATATGATAATTAAATATGGATAATTATTTATATATGTACTTTTTTTTAGTCACCCAGGGTATCCCCGCAACTCAGCCCAGCGACACTGGTTTCCCATTATGGGGTGAGCTGATGCGATATTAGTCTCTGGAGATGAGCTAAGCAGCTCGTCAGCCAAGCCCATCAGTTGAATCCAAGCCTTAGAGTCGAACCCGAGACCAGTGGGGAGCAAACCCATGGTCCAAGCCAACTATGCTACCTGTCCGGGCTATTTTTATATATATACTTACCCCACTTAATCAAAATTCAACTAAATGCTTTAATCCCCTTGTCTTTAATTACTTTCTATAAAATATAACATTAAGAAAATATAATTTAATTTTTTAAATACTATTAATTTTATTAATAACATAATAATTTTTAATAAATAATAAATTTTCTAGAAAATCACTTAACGAATTACTCTTCTTAATATATATATTATTGATAATTTTATTAATCATATAAATTATAAATTTTCCACTGAAGCTATATGAATGATTCTCCTTATTATAATAGAAGCATAGGATTCTCTATCACCACATATTTGTGAGATAAAGGTGGATAAACACTAAGGATTTATTTTTTTACAGGAAATAAAATATTAAAATAAATTCTCTACTCTTTTCCTTACATGAGAATTCTCCTTTCTTTACGTAGGATATGACTTCCCTAATCATTGCATTGGAGCCAATGTTAGAATTATTGGGTGAGTATTGTTAGATATTTCAACTGACCGGGAAAAACTATTTCATATGAGGAAAGCGAAAAAAAAATACAAGTTACCAATGCAAGAAAAATGGCATGAGACACATTTTTGGTGGGGATCCTCCCCACAAGAAATAACCTATCGGCTAATAAATGCCAATTGTACACTCAATTTACCATCCTAATCAGCCACTCTATCAACCAATCTCTCCACACAACAATCTTCCCAAATCTCCTCTTTAAAATCCAACTTTAATGCGATAGCTTGCTTTGATAGGTCATTGGCCTCTATCTTGCCCAAACATCACACATGGGAAATTTTCAATAGAAGATAAATTCTTTCTAAGGGCCTTTATGAACTTATCAATTTTTCAATCCTCATACCCCCTTTCACAATATCATTAGTAATGATTTAGAAATCCCCCTCCCAGTGAACCATGGAAACTGATAATTTCTTCTATAAGTGAACCGCAAGAAGGACCACCTTAGCTTCTACAACATTGTTAGAAACATGGTTGAGCCTCTATGTATACTCTACGCTAGTGTACAACCCTTCTAATATCTATCTATACAACCCTTCTAATATCTATCTATACAACCAGCTCTAGATAGACTTAGATTCATTTTTGAGGCTCCATCAAAATTGAACTTGATCAAACTACGATTAGGAGCTGACCAAACCACTACTCCATCATTTAAATATGGGGGATTAACCTCCCCCAACCCATTAATAAGCCATAAATATAAAAGATTTTAATATTATAATATATAACATAGTAGAAACTGTTGTCTCTAAACTCTTCAAAATTCAATAACATATAATTAATCTGGAATAATATTCAAGAGTTATACTAGGATTATAAACCAAGCTCAATGTACTAATAAATTTTTCATATGATACCAAGAATATTATAAAATAGTGGTTACTGTGTTTTATTCTACTTAGATATTTTTCGATACATCTAATATTATCATCAAGTAATCTTTAAGAAATACTTTTAAATTCAAAACATGAATCATAAGATCATATCAATAAAATTTGTAAGAATTCGATACATCTTGAATGCACATTCAAGCATTTTATATCATAATAGTGAATTATAATATTTGAAAAAAAAAAATTAATTTAATATCACATGATTAAAACCAACAAAATTATCATAATATAATAAATTTATCAACATTTTACATCAACTTAATGATTTTATTCTTAATAAAAAATAATTATTTGCATAATGGATCTATGGTAGCACATGAGAGGGAAAGTTACCCAATTAGATGGATAATGTATGTAATATTATCCTTCCATAGAATCCTTAGGAAAATGGGGTAGTAGAGGAGAAGAGAATATATTTAAATAATATGATAAATAGTATGATTAGATCTATATCATTTGCATAATAATTTTGTCTATAAAATATTCAGTATACAAATTATATATGATAATCAATTTTAATTCACAAGCAAATATGTGAGATGAATATGGGAGATGTTCTCAGATGAAAAAATGTGATGAGGCTATGAGTTTGATTACATTGCATGTTATTGACAACTTTTAATTCCAAACTAAGAAGTGCACTACAAAATAATAGAGACGGAATAAATACAAAGACTATGTTCTAGAATAGCTAGTGAGTTTAATGATTTGTAATATAGGTAGAATTTAAATATTTTTTCTTTATACATTTATTCGAATTTATAATTAATATTTTCATTGGTACAATTTATGATTTTTTGGTTAGGTTCAAATCATTCAAATTTCAATTTCCTAGTTGTTTGTAAGATAAATCTAATTTAAATTATATTTTTCTTGATCTTATCTAAGTTAAAAGGAAAATTTATAGTATTTCCTTCTACTCTTTAATTGACCATATCTTTCTTTGTTGAATTATTTAACATCATTCATTTGAGAAATTTTGTGATGACTGGACTAAAGAATAAGCTAAGCATATCTAGTTACATGAACTTCCAAATAATATGTATTGTTATTTCAAACACCGAAAGGAAAAGGAAGGAATAAATCAAAGACTAAATAGCCTTTTATGATTGTCACGCCTCTTATAAACAGGATAAACCTATGAAGGATATAATAACATGTGTATATTATAGAAAACAAGGATATGATGAACATAATTATTAGAAAAAATAGTTGAAAGAGATGAAGCACCTCTTTGAAGAGCATAATATTCTATTACCTTTAATGTCTATGAGTTCATTATCATTTTCTATACCATCATTATCTACAAAGTCATGGAAATTCATATTAACTAAGTTTGAGTTGATAAGATGTAAGGTAATAAACCCCTTGCATCTACAAATTCTAGATTAGGGAGATTACTTCTTCATTCATGAGCGTCACATTATATTTTCTTTATTTATGACCTACACATTAACACACATTTTGACAGGAAGCAATACATATATACATGTTTGTGGAAATATTAACATACAAGATGGTAAATACGATAATGCTTTCTATGTACCATCATTTCCAACCTATATCCCTACGATCTATGAAATTGCACATGGTGGAGTAGGTAAATAAATTGACATAACACCTAATGGATTGTTCGTAAAAGACTTTGAGAGTAGAGATATCATTATCATTGGGATGATTAATCTTTTAGCTTGATTATATCCCTTTTGAGATTTTTCTCCTTATGATGATGATATAGTGTCATTGAATAGTATTCACACTAATGTATCTAGAGATTCATATTTTTATTTAGAGAAGTTTGGTTGCTTGAAACTCAATGTTGTAGAGACTTATGTTGACCTTCCATCTCCTTCAAATCCTACTTATAAACATTTTAGTGTTTTTACGGCTTCAATTATATCGATTCAATATGATGATCATAATATTTTAGATTCAACATTTTGGTAGGATTACTTGACATGTATATCAAATGATTTTTCTAAACGATTCAAATATTCTAGATTTGAAAAACACATTTAAGGGGAGACCTCTCCTCTTTGGTGACACTATTAGCATGTAATTTTTATCACACCATCATTGTATTTTAACATTTTTCTAGATAAGTTTTCATATAGTCTTAACTTTTTTATCTTCATTAATTGGAAAAGTACCTATTTTTGTTTTGGCATACTTTTCCATGGAGACACTCTAAAAAATTTTAAAGACACTCATCATGAGCCTTCTTTCATAATCTATCTTCTTGGAGTTGGAGATTCTTCTACACCCATAATTTGAATTGTTTCTTTCAAACAGGATGTATGTCTCACTTTTCAAGAAGATTTTTTCCCATAGTGTTTTTTGTTCTTTACTCCATTTGTGAGAGATATTTTATAAATGGTTACCTAACATATCCAAGTAGCTAGTTACCATTATTTTCTCATGTTTTTATTATTGCACTTGTTTCCTTCTCCCTAAATTCCACTTATGCGAGATGTTGGTGTGAATGAGGTATATTAGCCTAAGTAATTTTCCAAGTAGGTTATATTCACACACATTCATATGTTAAATTTACTCAGGGGGCTACAAATATTTCTCCAAGATTTTTAGTAATAACTGATGAATACTAAGAGGGGGGGTGAATTAGTATACCAAAAATTAATGAACTTAAACACTTAAGCAGTTTAGCAGCCAACCAGTAAAACAACTTTACTACCAGACCAATTAAAACAAATGCAAACCAAACAACAAATAAGACATTCACTCACAAGAGCACAATCACCATAACACAAGAGGTTTTGACGTGGAAACCCAAATGGGAAAAACCACAGTGAGCTAAGACTCACAAGTAAGTATCTGCAGAATAGAAACCAGCCCGGTTAAGGTCAAACCGGTTAAGGTCATACAATATTCTTCACCAGAACAGATCCTGTTAGGAATCTCCATCACTGTTAGGAGATAAGTCCGATTAAAGACTACCTTGTGAGAGGATTTCAGATCCATAGTGGTGAACCACGTTGCTAGAGGATTTACAAAGGCTTTGCCAGGCCTACCCAGTTAAGGGTTTCAGACTTGTCAAATATGTGAGTAATCAACTAGTGATTGATCTATCAAATAGCACAGTTTGCTTGGTTAGATCCATGATAACTCATTGTTAATGCATTTCAGCATTACTTCAGTCTTCACTATATCCACACTCTGTTACTTCACACAGACTATACCTTCTCTACTATGATCGCACATACAAAAACCTCTTCAATCACCTTAAACCCTAATCGCTCCTAAACCCCTAGACATGATGTCCTTAAAAAGGAATCTTATTTCATGTCGGTCCAATAGGATTAGATTGCAAGTTCCTAGGTTCATTGCAACTAGACACATTTGGTAACATGACACAAAATCACCGCCAAAATGTTGATGGATGGTAACTCATCACCAAAATACCGGTTGGTAACTCATCATAGAGTAATACCGGTTGGTAACTCATCACAGAGTAATACTGGTTCATACATTTTACCGATTACCGGTTGTCGAAGATGAAGACAGGAAAAATGATAACTACTACTTTACTTCCTTCGTTCCGCTTGAGGTCTTTATACCGCTTGAGATCGGTAAACACTTTCTGCAAAACACCGATAGTCTAAAGACTATAATACCTAATACCGGTTGGAATAAATAATGGTTGAGCATAACTCATTCATACAAAAAGTGATCTCAAAGCAAGTGTGTGTCCATCAATGAAAAACACAAAATCATCATCAAGAATGCCAACAATCTCCCCCTTTGGCATTGATGGCAACACTTCGGAAAATTTTGACATCTAAGTGTTTTACAACAAAAATATGCCATAATCAAAAATTACTCTACCTAAGCATATACACTATCCCTTTTGCAGAAAATACAATGTATACTACTCCTTACAGAGATAAACATGAAAGGATACATAACATACATCAAAATTTTAAATTACAAAGTACTACTCCCCCTTTGCCAACAATGACAAAGTACTGCAGAATAACCCCTGTTTCTCATTATCATTAAAATAATAAGTGTTTATGACAATAATGAGTGAAACTTATCAAATACTGATTTAAAATCCTGCATGAAGGTCTTCATTGATAAAGACCATGACTCAAGCAATGAGGTAGCAATCTCACTTTCTATTTGCATCTGAGAGACCTGCTCTTCCATGGCGTCCAAGGTACTCATCTCTTGGGTGACCGTTAAGGCATCCAGATTGAGATAGCATTTCTGAAGTATTTCCAGTCTGGGTAGTAGAACCAGTTGAATTTCCTACAAATCTTGAGTCCAATTGCTGATCTCCAACTCTATTATGGCAATCTGGAGTTGAAACCGGTGAACGGATTTCCCATATGTGGTGAAGGAATCATAGGGCGTCTTGAAGGTGCTTATATATGACTGCAAATCAGATTGTAGTTTGTCTTTCTATATAAGCACATCATCACAAAATAGATGGGGTTGGCTTATTTTACTGAGTAGTAATTTCCCCTCATCCATAGCATCACTTATGTCTTTCTATGCTTTCTGAAGTTCAGACCGGAGCTCATTTAATTTCTTCACTAAGGCAGTGTTTAGTGCCTTTTGATGCTTCTTCTTTGTGCTTTCTTCAGCCACATCTTCTAGGCATTGTACCTGGTCCTCTACAACCATGCATAAAAGTTTCATTTGTGCCAGAGAGGAATTGGTACTAGGGAGGTTGGTACCAAGAATCAAACTGGTAAGAGTTTCCATTGCAGTTTGAATAACATCTTGCTCCTTCTTCCTCCTTAGCACTTCTAGTCGCTCTTGGGCAAGCTTAATGCTTTGCAGCAGCTCTGATTCATTCGCAAATTGGAGGTCAATGGGACTAGAGATGTCAACCAATTTAGCTGGACCATCAGTTGCCTTTGGGGTCTCCACTTGTGTGCTCTTTGTTGCTTCCTCCTTCTCTTTGGCTCTTTGCTTTTCCTCTTCACCCTTCTTTTGCTCCTCTACTTCTTTCTTTCTCTTTTCTTCTTCCTTCTTTCTATCTTCTTCTTTGCACTTCTCTTCTTCTTTCTTCTTCTATTCTTCATGTTTCTTCTTTTCCTCTTCCTTTTTCTTCTTCTCCTCTTCCTGTTTCCTTTTCTCTTCCTCTTTTCTCTTCTCCTCTTCCTATTTGCTTTTCTCTTCCTCTTGTCTCTTCTCCTCTTCCTGTTTCTTTTTCTCTTCTTCCTGTTTCCTTTTCTCTTCTTCTTTTCTCTTCTCCTCTTCCTGTTTCTTTTTCTCTTCTTCTTTTCTCTTTTCCTCTTCCTATTTCTTTTTCTCCTTTTCTACTTGTTTCCTCTTCTCTTCTTCTTGATCTGTGTCAGCCTTTTCCTTTGTTGTATCTAAAGTGACATTTTCACCACCCAACCAAAGCATCAACATCAATAGGGACCATTTTTTCAGTGACCTGTTCTCCTTCACTGTCATACACCTCAGTCGGTTTTCCAGTTTCCGATGCTTGCTCGACCTTCTTATTAGCTTCAGACACTTGGTACAACCTTAGAGTGGCTTTGGCATGTGAGTGTGTATCTTTTACCACTTTAGGAACTTTCCCTTCCAGTAACAAGAGTCTTCTTCTTCTTATGAAGAAGAGGCCTTTGTATTTATCAATAACTTCATAAAGTTCTGAATTTGACACATCAGGAAAATATTATGCAAATATTTTCTCTCGTATTTCCTATTCCTTTTATATGGCAATGTGCCATTTATTATCTAAAGAATTGTATAAAGAATCAGGTGCCTCAGATCTAATTTATGAAGGCGACCGATCATTAATACATAAATATTGAATGACTTCCTATTCAACTTCCTCCTTTTCATTATCATTAAAATCATCAAAAGATTATTTCAAATCACTAAGAAATTTTCTTCTAATGTTCTTGATAGTCCTTGGACAGTGTGTCAATGGTTTGTAAGGAGAAATGTCTATATTTACCGGTGCTGATGATGTCAGTTCATTGCTTGTTGTCTTTGCCTTCTTCCTTGTTTTCCTAGTCTTCTTAGGTTGCACTTCAAGATGCCCTATGTAATCCTATTTATATGAATTCTTCACCTACCATAATAAATGCACTGCCTTTAGAGCATAAACCCTAATTTTCCTTTTTACCACTTCCGATCTTTTGCCAATTGATAGGTATCACATATCAGTTAAGGTCTTTTATTGGTAGAAACTGGGGGTTTGAAATATTTCACTAATTTGCTTCCCCTTAAGCTTTTCTGAAGCTTAGTTTGCCAGTTCAATGACTTCCACACTAGGTGTAGAAACCGATTCTTCTTGTGACACTTCTTCTAGTTTCTTTTTCCAAATTTTCTTCATATCTATTTGAACAGTTTCAACATCAATATTTCCTTCCGGAGTGACCGATATATCATCTGATATGTTCTTTCTCATCCTGCAGACTCTGGTTGTGTGACCCGGTTTGTTGCAATGATAGCACACCATTTTAGGTTCTCTCCATGGTCCATTGTTCATGTTTCCATTCTTCCTTCTGCATGTTGCGGCAGTGTGACCGCTACCATGACAAATCATATAGGTTGCTGTCCATCCAAATGCCGCTTGATAGCTACCACCACCTGGCTGATGGTCATAGGCATTATACCGGTTTGGATTTAGGAAAAACTCCTTGCCTCCTTTGAGGATGTCTTCCAGTGTTGTTCATGACAGACCTGCATTCAAATGCTCTATGCCCAAACTTATTGCATGCATAAAAATTTCCATTGAATCTATTGGATCTAGGCTTATTGTTTAGAAAGTAAGGAAAGTTATTGTAAGCCTTATTTCTACATACATTAGCAGTATGTCCATCCTTGAGACAATTAAAGAAAACAGGTTTGAACTTTTTCTTACCTTTATCCTTTGATGCTACATCTTTTGCTCCAGAGGTCTCACCTTCCTCATACCTAGAGAAACCAAGTCCATTAGTATTCTTTATCGGTTTTGCAGATTCAAGCTTTTGTTCTAGCTTAATAGTACTCTTATTGAATTTGGAAATTATTTCCTTTGACTCAATGAGTTCTTTGGAAATAGCAGCATTGGATTCCTTCAGGGTTGCATTATCAGAAATAGCCATGTTTAGTTCCCCTTGCATTTCTTCTTTTTCCACTTCACTCTCTTGGAGATGAGCGGTAAGTGCACTGATTTCTTGCTTCAACTTGGAGATCTCATGATCTTTGTCTTTTACCAAATATTCAGCTTTCCTATAGTTCTCAAGCTCTTGACACATTCTGATAGTCAGTCCTTCCAGTTCCCTTCTTAGGTTGGCATTAGAATCATTCAGTTTTTCAACTTCTTCAACTAGGGCTTCCATGTCCAGTTCATTAGAAGAGTTGTTTTCAGTTGACTCCATTAGTTTCTTAACATGCTCTCTTCTTTTTGCCAGGGAGGCCTTATAATTGACTTTAAGTTCATCATAGGCTTTCTCAGCCTGAGTGAGTCGTTGAGTAAGTTCCCTCACAGTGTATTCCCCCATATCTCCTTCCAAGTGGTTAAAATTATAGAAAGGTTGGCTCTAATACCAATTGATGAATACTAAGAGGGAGGTGAATTAGTATACCAAAAATTAATGAACTTAAACACTTAAGCAGTTTAGTAGTCAACAGGTAAAACAGATTTGCTACCAGACTGGTTAAAACAAATGCAAACCAAACAGCAAATAAGACATTCACCCACAAGTGCACAATCACCATAACACAAGAGGTTTTGACGTGGAAACCCAAATGGGAAAAACCACGGTGAGCTGAGACTCACAAGTAACTATCTATAGAATAGAAACTAGACCGGTTAAGGTCATACAATGTTCTTCACCAAAACAAATCTTGTTAGGAATCTCAATCTCTATTAGGAGATAAGTCAGATTAAAGACTACCTTGTGAGAGGATTTCAGATCCACAGTTGTGAACCACATTGTTAGAGGATTTACAAAGGCTTTGCGAGGCCTACTCAGTTAAGGGTTTTAGACTTGTCGAAGATGTGAGTAATCAACAAATGATTGATTTATCAAATAGCACAGTTTGCTTGGTTAGATCCAGGATAGCTCATTGTTAATGCATTTCAGCATTACTTCAGTCTTCAGTATATCCACACTCTATTACTTCACACAAACTATACCTTCTCTACTATGATCGCACATACAAAAACCTCATCAATCACCTTAAACCCTAACAGCTCCTAAAACCCTAGACATGATGTCCTTAAAAAGGAATCTGATTTCATGTTGGTTCAATAGGATTACATTGCAAGTTCCTAGGTTCATTGCATCTAGACACATTTGGTAACATGGCACAAAATCACTGCCAAAATATCGGTAGATGGTAACTCATCACAAAAATACCGGTTGGTAACTCATCACATAGTAATACTGGTTGGTAACTCATCACAGAGTAATACCGGTTCAAACATTTTACCGATTACTAGTTGTTGAAGATGAAGACTAGGAAAATGATAACTGTCGCTTTAGTTCCTCCGTTCCGCTTGAGATCCTCAAACCGCTTGAGGTCTTCATACCGCTTGAGATCGGTAAACACTTTCTGCAAAACACCAATAGTCTAAAGACTATAATACCTAATACCAGTTAGAACAAATACCGGTTGAGCATAACTCATTCATACAAAAAGTGATCTCAAAGCAAGTGTGTGTCCATCAATGACAAACACAACATCATCATCAAGAATGCCAACAATCATATGATCTTATCTTTAATTGTCTCATGTCATAGGATTAAGACACATGTCACAATCTTATCTAATCTTATCTATCAATATTGTCTATATAAGCAAGGCCTTGTGTGCATTATATAATATACAAGAATTACTATCACCGATCCATTTTTGTGTTCATAATCAATTAGTTCATTCTCTTTATCTACCCTCTTGTGGAAGGTCATTTTTGGTGATGCATGTGAACTTGGGGTATGTGAGTTCGCTATTATTTCTTACAGTTTTCAATTATTGTTTATGGGATACTCTTTCTTTTTTTTTTATTACTTGTTGTTTTGAGGCATCTATTTACATGGGTACCTCATGAAAATTTATTTGCCAATATCCATCCTTTTTCCAACCTAAGATATGTTTAATGGGACATTCACATGTTAGGGTGATTTTCTTTTATTATGAGAGTTGCAGGAATATTTTAAGGATGTAACTCGTATATAAATTTTGTGTAGATAGGGCTAAAAATTTTATTAGTTTATTGTCCCCTTTCTTCACTCTATATGTATCTAGTCACCTTCCATGTTTTAGTCATTAGTGTGAGTCTTCCTTATGGTCTTCACTCATTAAATACTAGTTTTATAGTATTTGCATGTCCCTCATATGGTTAAGAATTATCTTTTACCCTAGGATCATCTAGTGAATAAATTTATTGTCTCTCTTCATTCCACTAAGCTTGGGGTAGTTCCATGCATATTTACAAGATCTAACATCAAGAACCTTTAGATATATTAACTACAATTAACTAAGGATCAATATTAAAAATAGTAACTTTATATAAATGAATAGCTACATTTTGTATACTTGCTCCTAACATGAGCTTGAATTACAGAATGGTCAGACAAGATTAGTTCCAAGCAGTACATTACTAAAAAAATTACTATGGATAAGTTAAATGCTTAATTTTGTAAATATTAATTGTTTAATTGATGAAAGTATCATATGATCCATTTCTTGATGTAATAAAAAAACCAATCAACAAGCTAGACTCTACTCCAAAATTAGTTTGACACAAAAGATGACCATGATCATGGTATATAAACTAAAGAACACCTTACAAAGAAAACTTTCTCATTAAATACATATAAACTAGATTGACATAATGTCTTGAGATTGGGGCTCTCTAAATTATTTTCTATTAAAGAAATAAAAAAAAATCATATACAAAATGTATTTCATAAATTATTGTCATATAAACTAATAAAAATTAAAATATTCAAACATTATATTAGAATTTAAACTATGACTCTAAAATTGTTTCAATATAACATTTTCAATACAATTTGAAATTGTTGAGAGTTAAATCCACTTCCACACAACACAATTTAATCCTGAAATGTATATGTTTTCACTAATTTTTTTATATTAAAAAAAAATTCTAAGAACTAGCCGTGCCTACTGAGAATAAATATAGGAAAACTTCCACCATTTATATTTACTAAGCGAGGCTTACATAAAATCTGAAACAGTTTCTTTTGTTATATTAAATGTCGATGTGTATCTTGTGATTTACATATCAAATTGGACTTGCAACTCACGTATATACTCCTGCATTCAACCACAATTAACACAGAATACAAGAAACATGAAAAAGAGGAGAGAAATAGAGGAGATCTAACCTTGAGATCTAGTGTGGAGGCATTCACATAGTCCTCAAATGTATAACTGCTGTTTATTTCGAGGTCATCGGCACCAGTAAAGACAATGATCATGTAGTTAATGCTTTTTGGTCCAAACAACATTTGTAAGATATCTAAAATATCAGCTTCCTCTTCTGTGAATCGATTTTTAATTGAGAGCACCAGAATGAATGCGTGCACACCATCCCTTGCAAGTTGAATACACTTCACAATTTCTCTGTCAGTAAATTTACTCGCGTTTCTATCAAAGAGACCTGCAGTGAACACTTTTTTTACTTGTTTTGTTTTGCATATATTTCAAATTCTTCCATGATTGCAATAAGTAAAGTGCATTGTCCAACATGAAACTCATTCTACAAAAGAGTCGAAAAACTGCTAAATATTTACTTAGGGACTTAAGGGCCATTCACGGTGTATAAAGAACGTTTCAGTAAACGATTTGTTTATAAGGAATCAGAATAACTACGCTAAAATAAAAGAGAGAATTTTTTATGTTGATTCTATAACAAATTTAGTAGCTAAATGGATGTATATACACAGTGTAATTGTCTACAAACAATTTGGATTACATCCTAGAACATAATTGAATTGCTCTCATTTTTCTGAGTGTACTGTACGCTAGATATTATGCTATTTTATAACATGAAATCTCTACTTAAAGCATTGCAACATGATAATCTATCTGATAACTTACTCTGGGTATCATGCAATTTTTTGTTGGTGTAAATTATTTTGGTTATCTCATCTAAAGGATTATGATATAATAACGTTGTCAAGTTTTGATGGGTAGATGTGAGATGAGTGAATAATTTTATTTTTTTAATTAAAAGACACATAGGCTGAATTACAAGATAGAGATAATAACAAACAGCCGTAAAAAACAATCACTGGGAGATCAAAATAGATAAAAAAAATAGCCTTAAACAAAGATTGCAACCACCAGCTAACAAAACCCTTATACTAAGCTATACATGAAGGTATGGATACACATGATTTTGACTGAATGCTCTTTTCTGATCTTGAACGAATGCTATTTTCTGATGACTGAATATTTAGCAGCAGGTGCAGATTCAAGTATAACAGATTGAATACTTGTAGTAGTGCCAATTAAAATACTTTTCTATACAGAACATTGGGTGAACTCCATCCTCCTACAATTGTTTGTATGTATGGCTGAGGTATAGACAATTTAATTGCAGAAAATCCATGCAATTTGAAAGAAAAAGGAAACCCATATTATGAACAAACATGATTAAACCTCTGGCTTTCAGTGATTCTTCCCCCACCATAATCTTAACTGATTCCTCAATTAACTCTCAATTATAGTTGAATAAAGCCATGATATTACCAAAATTAAACCACTCAGTGGATTAATTACCTTGTGGTGGGGGATGGAAGAGCCTTGACCGTGCCATCCTTTTTTGTCGATGACCCCACTTCGCTAATGACAACCCCACTCTGTTATCAAAAATAATTTGAAGAACCATCCAAAACAACCAAGTGACTGCTAAATTCAGACAAGTGGTATTAATAGCTTTTGAGATCCATCGACACTTAAGTGGGATGTCTGAAGCCACAAAAAATCATAAATCCCCTGCCACCTATACCTTATTAAGTATAACAAATTGTGAAGGAGTCACAGCCTGAGTGGCGTCAATGCAGGTGAAAAAACCTAGATATGGTGCATGTGGAAGAAGCAAAATGAGGAGAGATAAAACTCAAAGACTTGCAAATGACGAAAGCTGAAGGAAGGCCAACACATGTGGCAGGGCTGGAGGGAATCGAATTGAAAGGATAGAATATGCCATATTAATTAAAGCACATGGTTCGGACCATGATGAACTCGGTGAATAAACACCACAAACTGAGCAACAATATTGAAGTTAAGAAGCCATTTAGACCCCGGCATGTTTTAAAGTTGAAGAAATTACTTTAATTTCCTCAATGCTTAGTTCTTTATAGGAAAGGTTGTTATCAATAGCCCAGTTAAAAGGCATATCAGCAAATGATAAATACCTAGGCCAAAGGTTTGCACATGGACAGACCCTGGGTGAGGGTTTAGTCGACAATCTCTATAAGATATCAGATGCAAGGGTGCCTATGTCAGGGCTAAGCATGTTCAAGTTGTGGTTCGGTCAGAGGAACTTACCAGCCCCATTTTCATAGGCATGGCAATGTGATTTGGAGAAGTTAGTTGTACCTATTGTATTCATGGATGTGGACTTATTCAAAGCAATGGCAAATAAATATGATCCAATTTCAAGGGTTGTGAGGGGAAGCATTGAGCATCCAGAGGGAGGAGTTTTAGGAATTATTTGACTTATATGAACCTTCTGCATCATTGGAACCAATTATTTAGGAGCCTATATATTCAGTTGACCCGGCCAAGGCTTAGATGCTTGAGAAAATAAAGGAATTGAAGCACTAAATAAAAGACACGGAGGAAAGAGTTGTCTTGGAAAAGAGGGAGATAGTGAATACAATTTTGAGCCATTTAAATGAGAAGATTGGCAATAGGTTACACAATATTCATTCATTATATTCTTTGTTGTTTGAAGCCATAAATAATTTTGACAGAGATCAAGAAGTAGTTGCGTCATTATTTGATAAGTGGATGCATAGAGCTAATGAACTAAAAATGATGTTCATGGCTTCCAAGTTCCATGCTGATAGACCTCAAGAAATTCAACCAACCTATTTATTGATGAAGTCATTACAAGAATTTCAGACTGTGCTAGAGAAGCTAGAGAAGAAAATCAGAAAATTGATGAAGAGTTTCAATGAACAGCAAGACACATTTTTGCCTAGGATTATGGGAGAGAGTGGAGATGTTAAAAAATTGCAGTCATGGAAAGAATAGGCATAGAAGGTAATTAATTCTCAAGTAGAATTAATATGTGATAGCTTTGATATAGATATGCTTGAGGATAGTATGGATAAGATCATCAATATAGGAACATTTTTTGAAACTTTTGAGAGCGAAGTCAACCAAGTAGTCATTAAATATACTCCATATACGACGAAGGAAGATGAGGTTATGAATTTTGAATGGCCATTAGAAAAGGAGTATAATAATTGGGTGAGAATGTACTTAAGTGAAGAATAAGGTAGAAATAGGCAGTTAGTTAGTTAGTTACTGGCAGAAATAACAACTTGGTTCCTAGTTTTGGAATCTTGCAACAGTTATTACCTCAGGAAATTAATCTTAAGCATCATGAGCCAACACTAGCATCATCTTCGACAAATACTAAAAAGGATAAGCATAAAGAATGTCTTAAGAGACAGTTAGGATATTTTACCACTAGGAAATATTGTTGTAACAAGAATCACAAATGGTCAAATTAGCTTGTGATGTGGGTTTTCTCAAGCTTGGAGCTTGTTCGCTCCCTTGTTTTATAAAAGAGAATTCAGGGCCATGTAGAGGGATCTTTTTCTAGTTTCTAGATTCTTGGTTCTAGATGGTTCTTGGTAGAGAGCCATAGGTGAAGTTGAGAACGATTTGTTAAGTCTGATATAGAGAAAATAGATAGAAAGTTTAGTGTTATTTTCTATGAAGTTATTGAATCCTGGAATGTATATTGTTTTTGGCAGAACTAGTAATTGATTTTAAAAGGATAAATTTCAGATCTATTTCTCTCCAATGTATAATTCTATCATATTTTGAATAAAATAAATCAAGGGTTTCTTTTCATTCAGCTCATTGTTATGGTGTGTGTAGCTTCTATTTCATGCTTTAATCTAAAGGATTAATTAAAATGCTTGAATAGAATTATAGATTGATAGGACTTGTATAGGGATTTTGATAAGATTTTTTAGGTTTGGTTGCAGATGAGATTTATTGTAAGACAATAATATCTTAAATCTACATACTAGGGTAACATTCTACCATATATCGATATGCACTTTGTTAATCCAATCTCCCAATGGAATAAGGCATTGATCTAGGCTAAATACTGCTCTTGTTATCAGTATTTTGTCTGTGGCATCTTTGGCTTGATATTTCTTGATAAATAACAAATGTCTTTTCATTTTATGATGTTTGTTGTCATCTCATGCTCCAATTGGTTGAGGATCACTGCGGAATTAGCCATTCCTACAACATTATTCCTTTGGGTTGAGTCTTCTTGTATGAGACTGTCTTCTTTGTTGTAGTGTTATTTGCAATTGTGGTGCAGAGGTTGTAAATTCGCTAAGGGACTACCCTCCTGGGTTTTGAAGAGACCGAAGTGTAGAAGGATTTATCAAGATCCTTGTCCATTGGTCCAAGTCCTGGAGATTGTTGTGTATTGGAGTTGGCTCATCCATAGATAAGTGAAATACAAACTTGGTTGCTGCATCAAATAGTGTAAATCCTATTTGGAAACCAATAGTTTCCACTAGCACATCTGATACCTAGAACAAGGTCATTCACCTTAGACATAAAGGTATTTATGTTCTCATCTTCTCCCATCTTCAGTATCTCATACTTTCCTTTCAAACTCTACAGCTTAGCAACTTTCACATGTTTATCTTCTTCATACAAGGTCTCAAGCTTCTCCCAGATCTCATGTGCGGTTTGAAGTCCCATTAAAGTTATCATCTCTAAATCACTCAGGACACTTAAAAATGCATCTTTCACTCTAATATTATGTTCATCTTCCTTGATCTCATCTGCAGTAACTGGTTCTTTCAGAGGAGCGGAATGGGCATTCTTTGTGATATTCCAGTAATCCTCTCCAAGACACCTCAAGTGCACTTCCGTCTGGTTCTTCCTTATAGCATAGTTACTTCCATAAAATCTTAGACTTTCCTTCTTAAAGATAACACCTCCAGTTCCAATTTCAATCCCAAATATCCTCAAGCGGTCAAGCTTCTTCTAGAGGATTTAGCTCTAATACCAATTGCTGGAAACAAAAATGATGAAAAACTGAGGAGGGGGGGGTGAATCAGTTTTCACTGGATCTACAAACTTAATCAGAAAAACTGATCTGATAAACTACAGCAACAACAAATATAAGAAAATTGATAACACAACACACAACACCAAGATTTTGACATGGAAAACTCGGTTAAAGAAAAACCACGGTGGGAACCTACCCACAATAAGATGATACTCTATAGTAATATGTGAAAATATTACAATGGGGAATGCACATACATTCAAGCACACTGCATAGAGATCACTTCTCAAGAGATAATGACCCAAAAGGCTACAACCCTCAGGGAAGTCTCACTGACTTACAACAAGATTCAGACTACAATCTAGAAGAAATGAACTAAAAGAATAGCATTTGCAAATGCTTGATTACAGTTCTAGTTAAGCATAATTGTTCACTCTACAACACCAATCTCTTCTCAATACCTCACATTGAAAGATAAATCCTTATTCGCACATACACCACTCTCTGATAATGCAAACACAACCTTTGTACACAAATTATATGACAATATCACCTATTTATACAATCCATCAACCTTGACAGCAAGGTCAGATAAACCCTCAACACACAATTATAAAATTACATCACACAATACAAAGATTGACCACCAAACCAGTATAATGATTTGCATGAAATAACTGAACCTAATTGAAATTCGCAAACTCTCATCATCATTGGAAATCATGCCAAGATCAACTGAAACACACTACACCACCAGGAAAACCGCATAACACAAAGAACAACACCGATTCAACAAAATAACCAATAACTTTCACAATGATCAATATGGGTCATTAAAATAAATAGGACACAATTAGGAAACACCACCAAGCACTTTAGAATCATCAATAACAGCTACACCAACACCACTTATCAAATATTCATCTGTCAACGTCTGAAACTCAAGAACACACAAACAACAACAACTATCACAAATAAAGATAATTTGTGGACAACCAAATCATGAACCATCTGAAATGAAGATACACAAGACCATCCCAAACAATATCCCAAAATATCAGATCAAGATCTGATCACAACGGAATATACTAGAGGAAATACTGAACTCTACAAAGCACTGATCAGGAAAGCAAACTACAAAACCGGATCATATGATATGATCAATTAGGCTTCCCAGATCACCAACACTATTATAGAAGAATATAGTGATAGTATAAATACTCAATACACCAAACCATAATCCCAATAAATCAGTTTGTAGTCACCGAAGCAAGAATATGTTGACATCAATGACAACAACATATCCTAGTAGCAACAATGTCCAACAGAACTAATTATCTATTTTTTAATAAAAATATTTACATTCATCTTTTTAGTCAACTTATTCTTTCATCAATTAAATTGGCCATCCATATACCACAAATCTAATCATCAACATATCATTAACAACAACACCTAGTAATTTTCACCATAGTTGTCTCCATCACATCTTTGCACACAAATGAACCAAAATAAAAATAGACAATCTGAGTGTTGACACTAATGGATAATACCATAACTACACTAACAATAGTCTCCAATATCCTCTACAATAATGAGGTTTGACATCAATAGAAATAACTACCAACAAGTACTATTATCTAGAGCATGACTAATGATACAAAAGTTAATTGTACTAAAATACTAAAATTTATGTGGAGCTCTAAATAAATATTATAATATAAAAAATAATCTAGTAACATAATCTCCATAGGAGTTACAAAAAGATTAGGACAATGCGGTTTCCAAAAAGCTATCATTTTTAAAATAAATGGTAATATTTAATTTCTTATGTCTTTTTGATATAATAGTGATGTTTTTTAGATCTGTTGAATTTCCTCCACTATTTCATTGAAACTAAAGAATAATTAGTATAACACCTATGATAATTCCCTCCTAAATTTGGATGAGGAATTGTTGTTGGTAGGCCAACTAAATTCAAGTACAAGATTGTGCATAAAAATTTAGATACAAAATCAAGTCTAATAAATGTATAATATGTTGATAAAATGGTGTGCATCAAGGAACACACGCATGAGGAATGAGTTACTAGAAAAACTACGACACTACACAACCCCCATTATACTTTATGATTCAATTTAAATATAAAATTTTATCCCTAACGAACACACATCCAATTTTATGACACTATATATGAGTTTATTTATAGACTTATTTGTTGTTTGTCAATTTATTACTAGTTTTATGTCAGGCTATGGACAAAGAAGACATAAACCATCAATGTCTTACAAACATACAGAATGACAAAATGGAAAGGCAAAATACCCATTATTTTAAACATCAAATCCACCTAAAATGATATAGTAATATGTGATTTTATTTTAGTGTATTAAAGATTCCACAATATAGTTATAATCTATAGATTCTTAAATAAAGAATACTGATAAGATGACTTTATAATATTATATTCATGAATGCATGTTCCTTCCTAAATTAAGGTGACTCTAGGACATGGCCCTACCATCAAAGCATCATGGAGCTAAATTGATTCCTACAATTTGATTTTAGACCTAAAAAACCTTAAAATTGATTGTCAAAATAGTTGATTTTTTACCACATGACCCTGAACTATTAGAAAAATATTTCATACAATTATACATATTTGCATGAACCTTAATATCATTTATTACAAAAAATCCATTCTTTATTATACATATTTGCATGAACCTTAATATCATTTATTACAAAAATGCATTCTTTTATTCGCAATAAAAATCACTAAGAAATACATAGAAAGATATTACTCAATACAGAAGTTGTTGATTTTTTTTAAAAAAAGATATTTTCGAAAGGGAGGTGTATTAACTATACTTGGCTACTATATAGAGTAATTAATAAAGATCAAAGAAATAACAATGGTGTATCAATTTACTTTAGTGCATTACAAATTGCACACTGTGCATTTGATGTACAAACTCTCAAATAAGACATTACATAGAATGTGGAATTCCTAAATAAATTATGAAAAAATAACATCACGACAATATAGAGCTCAAATATTCATTTAGGTTCAAGAAAAGGATCCAAAAAAGGAGTTCTATGAGGCCAACAAGCCTTCTCAATTTCTAGAAAAGGAAATTGTGTAGGGTATTCTTTGATAATATTCTATTTGAAACAACATACATCATACTATAAAAATACATACCACAAGATAGAGGACCATAAAAATAGAAAATGAAAAAATCACTCAAATAGGTGTGTGTATGATTTAGAAGAAAGCTCCCAAAGTTGAGACAAGAAATTTGAGAGAAAAAGGTGATGTCATGCTAACATTAGTAGACACCTAGCATCAAAATATTTATATAACTGGTAAAATATTTTGTTGACTTTTTTGGTTAAGGAAGAAATAGATTTTGAAGGGACACGAAACCTTTTAGAAAAGATCAACAAAAAAAAGTTGCTTATAGATTGCCCATTTAGAAAAGAAATCAAGAGTTAGCAAAAAACCAGCAAAAAAGCCAAAACCTAGCAAGGAGATAGCAAAAAGGAAGAAACTAGTATAGATTTTTAAGGACCTCCATGGCCTCAGTTTTTTGTGGAATATTTTGTTGATGTCATTCTTGAGAATTTTTTAAATAGGCTCTAAATATTATTTCTAGTAATAAACATATTCTTCACAATTGAATATTCTTTTGACAATTAATAAACTATATAAGGTTTCCTAGAAAATACAATATGGTTTCCAACAACAAAATATGTTTACCTATAGTGTTTGCACTACACAAAATGAAAATAACACTAGATAGGTGGTACCTTAAAAAAAAATAAAAAATGCCATAATATGCCTATGTAGGGATTCAAATTTGTATAAAAATTGATGCACAAAGATTAAAATAAAATGATGAAAGTCAAATTGTATGTTAAAATATAGTGATCATACAATTATATAGATACAAATTGACTATACAAAATTTCATACAAGCCTCCAATAACGGGCCTCAAAACCACAAAATTTAATATTTCTATAAATATATTGATTTTGTATATAAATATCCATTTCTCGCCTACTCTATGTGCAATGGTGATGTCTATTTCACTCTAAGATACACCATTTGAAACTTTATACTCATTCCCCTCACAATTTTAAAATAGAATGTGATAGTAGTTGCAAGCTTGCTCTAATACCATGTTGGAGTAGTCAATATCTACTTGAAAAATTAAAAGAACTCATAAATGAGAAATATGAAAATTTCACATTAACATGATTATAAAATATACATAAGATTCTTTCTTATAAAGGAAAAGATGGAGAGGTGACAAAGTAGGCATAAACCTCTAAATTACCCTCCAAATATGAAACAAGTGTAGGAACTTTACAAACAAGTGTTGGGATAGTTGGTGAGCTTTAGCATAGTGTGAATAGGACTAAGAAGGCTAAAATAGAACTAGTTAACTAGTACCTCTTCTAACACTAAAAATATTAACTTCTAATGATATTTAGATTTTGAGGCAGTTATATTTGAGATATTTAGTTGGACCTACTCATTCTAGGTCTATGATTAAAATTATTAATGAATTGAATATAGTAGAAAAAAGGTCCCTTATATTATTAAGTTTTTAAAACAATTAGCACAAGTGGCTCATCATATGAAACTTTAGGTGGAACAATGATTGATGGATTTGGGTGGGGTAATACCAGTTTGGTTCATTTATTTTTCTCTTCTTCATGGGGTTTAGAAAAAATAATTAGATTTAAGCTCAAGCCATCCTTCTATCTCTAGAAAAGACATGTGATGTGGTTTGGAAGTGGAGATTTTATGAAAAGGATTTCATGATTATTAATCCTCCTTAATAATTGGATCTTTTATGATTCTTCTTGGAGGTTTGCTTCTTTTGTTGAATAGATCCTTTTATTTAAACAAAAAATTTATTATATATCTTTTATTCATATTCCTACCTCATTGAATGTTATTATATATTCTTTGGTGAAATGGATCACTTATATTAATCATAGTTGGATTATTATGGATTTGGAGTGCTTGCCTTTATCTTAATCTTTATAGTATCTTGGAATTATTTATAATGATTGGACTTGATCATTTCAATATATAATTTTTTAATATATTATTAATTAGAAAATTATTTTTTGGTGGTTTTATGGATTCCTTTGATTTGTAGAAGAGATGGGTTTCTAGTAAAGTTCCTTATATACATGCATACTTACTTATACATATGTATGTATGTATGTATGTATGTATCCCTTTTCTAACAAGAAAATTATGATACAATTCATTTGTTAGAATATAAAAAGAAATATTCTGAAACAAAATACTATCCTTAATAAAATCTATATATAAAATAGTTTTTTATGCTATCCTAACCTAGACACTTGACCACTATTCATTACCTTTAAAAGTATTTTATTAAGTAATTTAAATAATTAAAAAAGATGACTGTTTTTATATATATAGGTTTATTATGCATATAGAAACACTTAACATCTTCACTCGAAAGAACATACAACACCATGTTGAATTCCTCAGATTAAAATGCAATGAAAATTAAAAACTTGATATGCAAAGCATTGAAAAGAAACACGCTACCTAAAACATTCAATATAGAAGAACCTGAATGAGTTAGGAGGAGAAAATAGAAACCTCAACATTATGATTGTATGATTGTTCAAGTCTAAAATTAAAAACGAAAAAAAAATGAAAATAACTTGTATTTATTACGCAAGAAGAGAGTTTAGAATAGCATCAGGACTACTTAGCTATTTTAAATTGTGTATACCTTTAATCTACTTTGATGTCTTAAGAATTGAATTCATGATAAATAAGTTCTTATAGGGCTACCCAAACTTATAAAAAGCCTAAAATACTTTTATCAGATGCACGATAAAATATAATGCAATTGGAAAAACGTTTTGAACTCTACCAGGAGTGTCTACAACATTTATAGTTCGGCCGTCCTTCCACTCGCATTGCCCTAACTGGCAACATGTACTACTGCTTTCAGCCGTAAACTCATTGCGTCCAAGGATCGAATTTGCTGTTGTACTCTTCCCGTTTCCGGTGCGCCCAATTAAAACCAGAGTTGTGGGATCCATTATTAATTTCACCAAACTTAACTGCGAACCAACATTAAATGTCGTCAAGTTTCTCTAAATTTATCCAGCAACAAAATCAAAAGTATTAAGAAACAAATTAAAAAATCTCAAACGGGTGTTTCTGTCAATCACCAGTTCAACAATTTCCAGCTAATCCTAGAGAAGACCAGAGCAGAAAATTTCTTCTGGTTGTAGTGAATTTAAAGAGGAGAAGCAATGGTTGCGTAGGAAATAAGGCATGTTAGAGTCCAAGGAATAAATTTGCAATACTAGAGATGACGTAATATTATGTTGGAGAAGAGAATGTATTCGGAGATAGCATAGAAAAAGGAGCGTAAAGATTGTATTCTGAAATGATGCAGACAGGAGAGGCCATTGAATGATCAATGGCCACCGTAAAATTTTGGTGTCCACAAGAATATCAAGATTTCCAAAGGAAACATAATTCGCAATCAGATTCCACCCTCACCCATGAGTGGAGAACACATAATTTCCGAGGATGAAAAGCAAGATGCTGTTTTAGCCCTATCATCATATGCTCTCACAAAGATGATAGAAAGAGCATATGTAGTAGTACCACTGTCCCCATCGAATTTTAAAACTCAATTCTTAGTAATTAACATATTTGTTTCGATGGTGGGGTTGATTTCCATGTTCTTGTTTTACTTTTTGATTGGTGATTTTAATTTGGATGTATAAGGGTTGGGGTCCTTACCCACTTAATCTAATATAAAATATATTTGTGATGTTTTAAGAATGAAAATAAATCTATATATATAATAAAATACACTAGATTTAAGTCATCGTAGATTTGACAAGGTTAGCAAATGGTTTATTGAAGATTGAATTTTAAAAAAAAATCTAATAATGAAAATAGTATCTTGGAATTGGTTTTAATTTGTATATAGGGTAATGATTTAATGTATTTATACAATTATAGATGGTGTATTTTATGTAGAATTTAGGTTTGGATTTTGAGTTTTGTTTAAATCTAGTTTTATGCATTGTTTATCTTTATGTTTATATACACAATCTTGATTTAATTGATTTATACATGTATCATTCATGCTACATCTTTGATTGACTTCTCGAGACATTTGAGTCTCCCTCCTACCAAGGCTCCTGCTCTTGAGATTGCTTCTTTGGATATTGGTCGTACCTTCCTCCTCTAGCAAGTTTGGTTGGAAAGAAATTGTGATATTTTTTAGGGTCATCAATATCTTTTATATTATGTTTTTGGGTACAAAATTATGAATTCAATACAAGAGACCCTTATGGCTAAGTGTTCTTTTAATGGGGATGTTGCCCCTATTGACATTGCGTTGTTCAAAATTTGCAACTAGGGAATATTCTTGAGAATCTTGCTTCTCATTCTCAACTTTCTCTCCACCATTCCTCTTGGCAAATTAACAGGGGTGGTCACTAGACTCCTCCTCCTTGCAATTTTCTTAAGATCAATACTGATGGTTCCTCTTGAGGGAATCTTGGACCTATGGGAATTGGACATGTTGGAAGGGACATTACTAGTGCTATGCAATTATTTTTTTAATGGGAATAGGTTTTGGGATGAACAATCAAATGGAAGCTCATGCTCTCGTGTTTCCCTTACAATGGGATCTCAAGTTACAATGGAATCATGTTATTTGTGAATTGGATTCGATGATTTTGGTCTCTCTCCTTACGAATCCATATTCTAAGAGCTCTTCTTGGTAGCTTTCATCCCTAGTTGCCCAAATTTGAGAGATATATTGTTGCTTTAGTTCTATCTCTTTTAATCATATTCCTCGTGAGTGGAATAGGTTGGTGGCATGCTTGCTAAATGGCCATCAAATGCTCCTTGTGGTTGGCATGTCTTTGATTTGGATTCTCTTTTAGCACATAAAGCTGCTCAACTTCTCAATTTTCTTTAGTATGATGCAAGTTGAGTGTGCTTCTTCTATGTTTCTTCTTGTTATCATGTGGACCTTTTAGTTATCCAAATTTGTTAGGAGGCCTCTTTGGCTCCTACATGTTTTTTGGGTGGTTTTGTCCTCTATTAGTTGGAAATCTCTTAGCTTTGTATATGTTACTCTATAATTCTTCCTTTTAATATATTTTTATCTTTTTGCCAAAAAAAATAAATAGTAACTGAATTCATAATAATCTAATCATATTAGGCTTAGATTCAACTTGGTTTTTAAACTAGATCATGTATATTGGTGTGAGTTGTCCTTCCAGTCACAATCCTGATCTTTACAATTACAAAATAAAAATAAAACATTGAACCTATTTCCCTATCAACCACTTTGGTCTTTAACTAAATTTGTATATTTTATTTTATAAATTTGTGTTATATTTGTATATAATTTTGTATTTATTTTCACAATTTTTATATTTCTAGATATCATCAATTAGATTGCAAGACCATTCATTTGCATCTGAAATCAAATCAACTATGGGATCTAGCATATATGATTTCACTCATCCTTGTGCATATAAATAACATAGTAATTATTTTATAGTTGATAAATGCATGTTATCTATCAAGTTATTTTTACAATCAATTATCCTAATGGAAAAACATTGACAATCTGATATAGAATATCATTATCTACTATTTGTTATTATTATGGTGCCACTTTACAAATGTTATCTAATTATTTATTCTAAATATTGGTTTTAAATAAACCTATAAGTGATGAGGAACTCACCATCAAATATAATTACTACATAATGGTACAATCATTAATTATTGACTAATAGTGAGTTATGCTTTAGTAATTAAGCATCTCGAAGATTATGATAATCTAGGCATCCAACTTCTTTAAGGTTGTTATGGCACCTTGCATGGTCATTATTAAGCCCATTACACCTTGGGACAAAGGACAAACTAGGTGCCCATTTTCAGAAGTAAGTAAGTTGGTTACAACCTATCATGGGCTCCAAGAAGTATTCTTGGTTGTTTTCAAGTAGGGGCATTTGGATTTGTAACCATTTATTGTGCTAGAAAATGCTATATAATAGGTGTGTAGGGAGTTAGTAGCATATGAAAAATGTATGTTTATAGGCATTGAAGAATTGAATACTTAAGAGTAGGTGGGAAGTGATTTTATTGCAATCTCCCTTTTGAAGATAATACAAACTTGGGCTTTATTCTTGGTACATTTTTTTGTTCAGAATATTTTCTCCATGTGGTATAATATGTTTATTACTTCTATTCTCCATTATATTATTTTTGCTAATTTTAAATCATTAGAAATTTCCATTTAACGATCTATTATTTAATTTTAATTCTTTATTGAATTGTAGATTTTCTTTGTATAGTTATTTTCCTTCATTTAAAATATTAGTCTATTTTTCTAATAATTGAGAAGGAAAATATTTAGAAACTATTGGTTGAATGAACACATACTGAGTGAGTTCATAGTTATAACTTAGATCAAGAACTATATAAATGACTACATATAAAGGATAAATGTATATTATAATTTATGTCCATGCTCATAACTATTTAGAGAATTTGTAGATTATAAGATGTAGAGATCTTATTATCATTGATAATTAAAAATCATTCTTCCATTATAATGCTAAATAATCTTTATTTATTTATTATTATTTATAGTATAAGTCTACTATGTGTTTAGAATTATGTAATATAGTATAAATCTACTATTTGTCTATTATTATGTAATTAGTTTCTCTTATCATAAAAGTTTGCAAGAATAGAACCAATCCATTCCACAAATATAGTGCCTTTTCTAGAGAAAAAATATTTCTATAAAACCATAACCTACCACCCCAAATATAGAACAAGAAATTGGATGATGATATAACTCAAGTCCTTGGCTCAAAATCGACTCCAATTTCTTCACATTTATTTAGAAAATATATTTTTTTATTTGGGATATTATGAGTACCAAATCCTAACATTGTCCATATCTCTGATATTTATACCATTAAAAAAAACATTCCACAATTAGGAATTAATCCATTTCCCTTATATTATTGAAAAAACTTTATCCCTTGAACTTTTCATGGATTGAACAAAGACTATCTAAAGTGGCTTGACCACTCCTATCAATTTTTTTATATTTTAGCTTTTTAATCCCTTTCTTAGATTTTATTAAGGACTATACCTATGTTAAATAGAATGGAAATTAGTTTTATAGATACTTAGCCCTTTGCATTGCCCTTGCATCCTTTCTTGATATAGAATCTATAGAACTCAATACTCCTCACCTTCATCTTGGAGAATATACCCTATTTGGTATGACCCTACTACTGATTTAGTGCTTCTTTCATTTTTAAACAAGAAGAGATTCTTTAAAATTATTTCTGAAGATAAGCTTGTATGGCTAGTTTCTAAATATGGTCATTACTCTATTAAATTTGGTTGAAATGTCATCTCTCCTAAATGGTATCCTCAATTCAATTGGTAAAATATCTATAAGTCCAAAACTTACCCAGATCTTTTTTTTTTAGTGGATGGCTTGTCACAATAAGGTTCTCACTATAGATAATCTCTAGAGAAGAGGTATGCATCTTTTTAATAGATGTTTCTTATGCGAAGAAGATGGGGAAAGGATTAATCACCTTCTTTTCCACTATTTTTGTTTATGGAATATTAGGTATAAAATCATCAACTTCTTTTTCTTAGCTTGCACTTGGCATATGAGCTAAAACTGGCTTTTGATTGTTAGACCCCCGCTCTCCCATCCTCTTGTAGTTGAGCTATGGTAGTAAGCTTTCATTCATATTGGATGGGGAATCTAGAAGGAATATAGTGATAGGATTTTTGGAGATAAAAATTAGTCATGGAAGGTCTTGGTCAATTCTCAACCAAAGCCTCAAGGATGATATCATAGTTTGTTCATCCCCTAAGCCTAAAAGGCTCCCCTTTTCTATCGAGACTAAAATTTTCAAATTTTGGAACATCGGTGAGACCCTATACAATTTGTATTCTAAAATCCCAACTACTAGAAAAATTACCATTCAAACCCCCCAAACCTCAATTAGCTCGAAAGTGGCTAAACTAAAGAGAACTCAAATTAGGCAGGAGGTGAGGTATCCTAAGGGAACCATTGGTAAAGCAATATGATTAATGATAATGAATGTTGTGATAATAGATATTTTTTGATAATTAGATGAATATTTTTTGTTTATATTTTGTCCCTCTTTGTGATAATGTTTGAAGTGATTGTTTAAAGAAAAGAACAGAAAACAAAAATCGATGGCCCATTAATATATTATTTATGTATAAATTTCATTTGTAAGCTCTCAAAAGAGGGGAAAAAAATGTCAAATAAATATGAGAATGATGGAAGAAAAGGATAAGAAGATGGATGCAAAAAACATAACTAAGAATGAAATGATAATGGTGGATGGATCATGATGATGTGCTATGTTGACTTTGAGTTTGAAAATATTTATTTGATATAGCAATAGATGATATACACAAGGACCGTATATAAGACCAAAGTGAAAATCTTTTCAATGCATAATGTTGCCTCAAGTTTTAACAACCCATTTCAAAAACCTTCATCTCATCCTTTTGAATGGCTAAGTTGGTAATTAAATGTTCATTGAAAGTCTTTTTCCATAAATGTGTCAAGTTTTCAACCCATGCTCAAACTCTATCATAAATTAAACTAGTTTCCAAAACCTCTTAAAACTTCGACAAAGCCCATAACTTTCAAAAAAATTAAGTCTCATGCAATTGTTGGGTTTTGAACCATAATTCACAACCTCATGAGCATCCAAACCAGTCGTGAAAAGTAGTTAGAAACCCGACACATTATTCACAACTATTGAATGAGAAATTAAAGAAGCAACATTTTAAGTTAGTTTTGAAACGAATGGCAAAGCCCGACGCATGATCAGTAACCACTCAAATATAGAAGTTTTTGGTGTGAGGAAGAATGATAAAGGTGGTTGATAAGGTGTCCATTTCATTTTTGTTAAATTTTGGGATAGTTTTAAAACCATAAGTGACATCTGAAACAGTTGTGAGCACCACTCAAAGGGCCAATATGATTTTCCAAACACAAAGAAAAGATAAAGCAGGTCGATACATCAACATTTGTAAGTGGTTTCAAAACCACTATTGACCCTCGACGTATTTATGAAAACGCCTACAAATCCTGACACGTAGATTCTTTATCTTTTTAAAAGACAAAGTGAAAGCGGCGGTGGAACTATTCACAAGTTTTGATATGGGCTTTGAAGCTCGAGAGAAGTTTTAAAACATCCCCATTTTCCCGGTGCCACCAAATCAAATGGATTAGTGAATGTTTCCTCTTATGTTTTTGGAGTTTTATTTAAGTTTAAAAACCATTAGCGGGCACCTGATACATTATTGCAAGCCATGTAATAAAGGGATATCGGTATTTGTACCTAGTTTCAAAACCATTAGGGAACTCTCAAACAGTTATGGAAACAATGCCTCAGCTCGACATTCTTCTCTACACTCGGCTATGGTCCTCTAGCAAAGCCAAAATATGATAATGCAATATAATTTGAGATGGACAAGCGAAGTCAGGAATGAGATCAAGAGAATAGCGATCAATGGCAAAGAAGGTTGGGCAGAATCTTATGCCAATGCAATTGACAGGCATGAAGACAAAGGCAGTTGTGGGACATCGAACATAGTCTTTGATTTTTTCATCCTATGAATGATTATATGTGAGAGAATGGAGATTGAATATGCTCTATATATTGTGTTAAGAATGTACAGAGAGTTTTGCAGAAATTGACATCCAATACTGATGGGTGTTTACTTGCAAATGGTGGTTTGGATGGAGTAATTCATATTTGGGATGCTCTAATTTGCGATTCCCACAAATAAGAATGTGTCATGAATTTGACGTAAGAAAATTAACTACTGCAGAAAATTTTAGAGAAGGACAACACATAATAGTCAGATTTACGTGGAAAAATCTGGTAAAAATATACTAGTAAAAAACCACAAGCAAAATATCTTTCATATGGATTCTTAGAAATTACAAAGCTACAACAATCTTAAAACTATACATCAAAACATGACTTCGAGAAGCATAAAACAACCAAGTTGCAGAGTCTTAATTGAAGACAACTTACTAAATATAGTACGTATGACTTGCACAACTACATGTAAAACACGTGTCGAAATTACTATTTATAGTAAGTCTTCTAACAAAAATTTATATTTATAGATGAGAATCCATGATGACTCAACCACATCTAGATGAGAATCCAAGAGGACTCAACCACTGCTAGATGAGAACCTAATTTGGACTATGCATTCCAACATTCTCTCACTTGATGTCAAGTTTCAAACACATGAATTATATCTCTAATGAAAGACCATTGCCAATGATACCTATCATCACATAATTTGCAAACCACAAACCAAGAGAAGTTCTGCACCAAATGAACTTCTCTCTACTAATAGGTTTTGTCATAATATCTACAGGATTTACATCAGTGTGAATCTTGGCCAAAGAGATCTACCCTCCTTCCACCACTTCACGAACAAAGTGAAATTGAATATCAATATGCTTTGTTCTAGAATGGTATTTTGAGTTATGTGCTAAGTGTAAAGCACTTTGACTATCACAATGTAGTACCATGTTATCTTTCTTCACTTGCAATTCACCCAAAAGTCTATGAATCCAAACTGCCTCCTTGCTATCATATGTTGCTACCATATATTTTTCCTTAGTAATAGACAATGCCACCACTGTCTGTAACTTTGATACCCAACTAGCAACACCTCCAGCTAAAGAGAAAACATAACCTATTGTAGACTTTCTCTTATCTCTGTCTCCACCAAAATCTGCATCCACATACCCATTAACTTCAAGACTACTCCCACTGTAATAGATAGTAGCATTTGAAGTGCCTCTCAAATATCTGATAATTCACTTCATAGTTGTCCAATGATCAGTGCCAAGATTCACCATGTACCTATTGATAACTCCCACTAGTTGTCCAATGTCTAGTTTGGTGCACACCATGGCGAACATAAGACTTCCTACTGTTGATGAGTATAGTACATGAGACATCTGTGTCTTCTCTGCTTTTGTGTTGGGGTACTATTCTGAAGACAATTTAATATGAACAGGAAATGGAGTTCTAACTGGTTGCGCAATTTTCATATTGAAGCACTACAAAACCTTCTCCACATGAGTTTTCTATGACAACCATAATTTCATGTTATTTTTGTCTTTATGTATCCTCATTCCAAGAATTTGATTTGCACAGCCGAAGTCCTTCATCTCAAACTCCCTAGCAAGCTATGTTTTCAAATGGATGATTTTATACATGTTGGGACCTACTACCAACATATGATCAACATATAGTGGTAGAATAATAAAAATGTTATCATTATACCTTTAAACACACAATGATCAACCTCACATCTGGTAAAACCCAAACTCATCATGAAGGAATCAACCCATTTGTACCAACACCTTGGCACCTGTTTCAAACCATACAACAATTTTCTCAGCCTAAAAACAAGATTCTCTTTGCTTTTTTTCTCAAAACCTTCTGGTTGCATATAAATATCCTTAGAGAGATCACCATCCAGGAAGGTTGTTTTAATATCTAACTGTTCTAACTCCAAATCAAGACTAGAAACAAGAGCTAAAACAACTCTAACATTACTTAATCATACAGGTGAAAATATTTCATCAAAATCAATACCAGACTTCTGTGCATACCCCTTGGCCACCAACCGAGATTTATATCTCTCCAAATTATCATTTTAATCCCTCTTCAATTTGAAGACATCCTTTTGTCCAATAGATTTTCTCCCCTTAGGCAATGGCACAAGCTCCTATGTCTTGTTCTTATGTAGAGATTACATCTCCTCTTCCATATCAACTCTCCAATTTCTTGCACATTCAAATTTACAAGACTCTTGATAAATGCATAAGCAGAATTACAAGAAAGTACCTTACAAGTGGTTTGATTACTCTATTGGATCTCCTTAAAATAGGTCATGATTCACCCTATGGCTTAACTATTTGTTTTTATTCTAGTTGCTCTTCATCAAGCACATCTAAATGATAATCAGGTTTTTCACTTCTACTAGAATAACTTATGTACCTTGTTGTTCTTCACCTCTTTGCATTGGTTTTTAATTAAAATAAACATCTTGACTAACAATAATCTTGTCACCAGCATTATCCCACAATCTATACCCCTTTGTACCTTCTACATAGCTAAGAAAAATACATTTTGTAGACTTCTTGTCCATCATATTTCTATTCTCTTTAAGAATATATACAAAAGCATTAGATCCAAAATCATGGAGAAATGAATAATCAACTAGTTTACCTTTGCATACCTAATCAGGAATTTTATTATCAAGAGCATTAGTGGGAGATCTATTAATCAAGAAACAAGCTATATTTACTGCCTCACCCCAAAATTTCTACTCCAAACCAACAGTGCTCAACATGCATATGTCTTTCTCCATAATTGTACGGTTCATATGATCAGCAACACCATTTTGTTGTGGTGTCCTAGCAATCATCGTTTTCCTTGTATAAATTCTACTAAACAACTCACTTTCATTATCAATTCTTAGACATTTTATTGTCTTACCTTTCTAATTCGCTACCAAAGCCCTAAACCTTTTGAAACAAGAAAATAATTCAGATTTCTTCCTTAGAAGATAACTCCACACCTTACAGGAATAATCATATATAACTGAAACAAAATATGATTAACCTCCAATGGATGTTATAGGATCTTCCCAAGTATCTCAATGAATTAAATCTACTACATCTTTGCTTCTAGTAGTACTTCTAGAAAAACTCAATCTATTATGCTTCCCAAATAAACAATGTTCACAAAAACTCAAATCTTTAGATTTTGCACCTGGGAGAAGATTTCTATCTAGCAATACCTTGAGACCTTGTTCACTCACATGGCCTAGCCTTTGATGCTAGGTTGATAATGGTTCCATCTTTGCATCAGATACCACAGTAACCTATCCAATGTCATTTTGTCCAATCAACCTATAGAGATTCCCAACTTCTTCTCCCTTTAGCACAACCAAAAAACCCTTTGTTACCTCAAGACAACTATTTTCACCACTGAATCAATAATCTTGTTTTCATCAAACACTCCAAGTGAAAGTAAAATTTTATTTAAACTAGGTACATTCCTAACATGTTGAATAGTTCTAAATACTCCATCAAGTATCTTGATTCTTACCTCTCCTTCACCAACAACTTCACATGGGCTTTTCATTTCCCATGTAAACCATACCACCAGCACAAGACTGATAACTAAAAAACTAGTCTCTTTGTGGTGTCATATGAAATGAAGTAGTAGAGTCAAGAATCTAAACATGAAGTAAAGAAATTAGACTAGCAATTAATACATCTCCATCTTCCAATGATGTCTGAACTTCAACAATGTTTGCCTCGTGTGTTGGTGTACTAGGATTCTCCTTGGTTTCTTTTGCCAACCTACAATCCTTTTTGACATGTTCATTCTTGCCACAATTCCAACATTTCACCTTTTTTTTTTCCTTTGATTTGGACCTGGTTTGTCCATGCTCAGGCTTAGTATTTTATTTATCCCGAAATCTCCATCTTGCAACAAGGGCTTCATTTGAAGAAGATCCTTGAGATATCATCTTCCTTTAAACTTCAGAGCTTAAAGAAACCACCACATGTTCAAAGAATAGATTCCCACTCAAGGTGAAAAATTAATGAGAGCCATAACCAATTGATCCCAACTATCTAGCAAGAAGCATAGTAATATTATTTTCTTATCTTCTTTATCAATTCTCACACCCACTGAAGCTAATTTGCTTGTCAATGTGTTGAAATCATTGAGATGACTAGTGATAGATGAATTGTCACACACCCTCAAATTATATAACTACCTTCATAGTATGATTTTTTTTGCCAATGACTTCATCTCATACAGCTTTGCAATCTTATTCCACAAGTCATGAGTAGATTTTTCTTCTGCAACATTGAACAAAATTGAATCTACTAGAGATAATTGGATTGTTTCTCTATCCATGTTATCCATGGTATTCTAATATGACATGCTCATATTTGTTGGTTTTGATGCTACTCCTTTAAGAGCTCTATCACATCCATCCTTCACTAGCAAAGCTTGAATCTTAAATTGCCATAGAAAAAAATTCGAACCATTGAACTTATGCACCTCAAATTTGGTAACACTATTTCCATCCATTTCTCACCTCTCAAAACA
Source organism: Cryptomeria japonica (assembly GCF_030272615.1). Classification (NCBI taxonomy): domain Eukaryota; kingdom Viridiplantae; phylum Streptophyta; class Pinopsida; order Cupressales; family Cupressaceae; genus Cryptomeria; species Cryptomeria japonica. Next base: position 661,848,696 of record NC_081407.1, on the reverse strand, counting down.
AATAACTTCTACACAAGTAACCTATGCTTTTATACCAATTGTAAGAAAATAAACAAGTGCAAAAAAATTTAGAGAGGACAACAACACATAACAATTAGATTTACATGAAAAAACTTTGTATAAATATACTAGTAAAAAACCACAAGCAAAATATCTTTCTTTTTGATTATCAAGAATTGCAAAGTTACAACAATCTCAAAATTGTACATCAGAACATGACTTCGAGAAGCATAAAAGAACCAAGTTGAAGAGTCCTAATTGAAGACAAATTACTAAATATAGTAAGTATGACTCGCATAAATACATGTCAAAATTATAGTAAGTCTTCTAACAAAACTTGTTACTTATAGATGAGAATACATGATGACTCAACCACATCTAGATGAGAATCCAAGATGACTCAACCACTGGTAGTTGATAACCCAATTTGGGCTTCACATTCCAACACTTGATGCCTCTATTTTAATCAATATTTCCAAGGGATCCTTTATTGAAAGAATGGAATTTTTGTAATTTGTCCACAAGTGATTATGTTTGGTTTTGAAAGAGGTTGTAACCCAAACATGACAAATTGAGGACAAAATGAATAGGGAAAAGAGAACACTTCATGTGTTTAGTTGTGAATAAAATCAAGGCACTTTAAAAAGATGATTGATGAATTAACATTAGAAGAAGCATTATAGTGTGGGAGAGAGCTATAAATTTAGAGGATTGCAACAAAGTCCTTCTCATAAGTTGATTATAAATCACCCCTTATTCTATCTTAGAAAGACTAGTCACATATGAAGATTGGGTAAATGAGATGCCTTATTTTCCACTCTGTCTTGTTAGAAGAAAATAATGAGAAAATGAAAACTTGATTAAAATATTTAAATTTATTTTCATGAATTAAAATATTAAATGTGTACAAGATATCAAATGATTTTATAATATTTTCTAAAGGAAAAAGGAACAGCTATGATTCAAGTGATAGTTATTAAAGTTGAAATTGAAAAAAGGCTCAGAGGAAATAGAACCTTTAAATAGGTAACTAATGGACTATGAAAGCGTCCAAAAATCTTAATGCTCCTTATGTTAAGAAAATAGTGTCTCAAAATTCCATACACAAGGTTATTTTTTTTAGTAAGTTTTCATTTGAGTATGGATTGGTTTGAAACTTTTCCCAAAGCTTCAAATTGGCTAACTAACACATAGATTGACTCTTAAGAAAATAATAGATAAGAGGATTCCCCAATATTCACAAGGCATATAATTCTCTTGGTGGATTTGTGGTTAGATAATTAATAGACAAAAGGAGTTCCCTACACATTACTAGGTTCCTAATCTTGGTGGGTATAAATACTTAAATTATCTTGCACCTAAGAATGCTTCATTTTACCTTGTTTAGATACTTCATTTTACCTCCTCCTCTAGTTCTTTAGGCTCTTCTTGGAGGCATTTTTCTAACCACCCACAACGCACAAGTTCTTGTGTAAACTACCTCTATTCAACAGTTTGTACACACACTTGGGATTACCATCTCACATTGATGCAAAGAGATTCTCTACCTTTAAACCAACATTAATATAATCAAAAAACACAAAATAAATTTGATTTCAAATATGCACTATTTAAAAAAGAAAGAAATTTTGATTGTAAACAAAAACATGAACTTGATTACAATATTTGAGCCTATTTGCTTCACATCCAATACATATAAATCTAGTTAAGAATCCCTCATAACATTCAAGAAGAAACTACAATAGAAAATACCATTTCAAATTCAATTTCTACTTCCTTTCTTCTTAACCTTCAAACCCTCAAATCACTATGTATCGAAATGAAAGAATGAGATTTGAAGTTACCAAACTCCACCTTAGCTACCTTTAGCTATGATTTGGTAACCTAATCTAGAGATCATGAAAAACCAAGAAAAAATATTTTTTCTCATTTAGAAATTGCATTAAATCACAATAGATCATTTCCAACTCCACTAGTAAACCTACCAATAATGTTAGTCAACTAGGCCACCACTCCACTCAACATGACCTCCAAATTACAAACTACCCAATAACTCAATCTTGGAGTCCATTTTGAATAACTATCATTTAGGGTAAAAAATATGAGTGACCTATAATGATAACTCCAAAGAAATAACACCCAAAAATGTATATTCCGGGTTTGAACTAGAATATGCTAAATTGAAATTTGAACCACTTATTAACCTTGCTTCCAAAACTATGGCCACAAATATTTAAGAAAAAATTTGTTTAAATTTATTTCTCCTAAAACATTATTCAGAAATGCCTAAGAAATATTTAAAAATAAACATATTTTTGGTTGATGAGGATAGCCCCTATACCTCTAATTCCTTGATCATTTCCCATATTCCTCCAAATTCCCTTCTTGGAAATTCTCTATGTACTTCTAGCCATTTCCAATTCATCTAATTCTACCTCCATGATCCTTCATTAATTACACATTCTTTTCTTGCATCAACTTTCCCATCCTAACATTCATTTTTTATTTTTCAATATTTTCATGTTCCCCAAAGACTTTTCTACCCCTCTCCTATGCCATATAGAGTCCTTGTGGAAATTATGATGTTTTTAACTCTACTTCCAAATGCTTTTCTCACATGTATTTATTAAATCCTTGGCTCATTTATTTTAATATATTTGCATAGTTAAGATTTTTCTGGACTACCATGGTGACATCCTGTTTTGACTTTTGGTCCCAAAGCAAAACCTTACATCTCTCATCCTAACCTCTCATCTCACATCAAAGTTTTACATTTCCTCTTATTCAGCTTAATCATTTATATATTTTTTCATAAAATCATTAATGGCTAGAATTGAATCCTACAAATATCCTGAGATATTAGTGTTAATTTTATTTCAAGTTCAAAGATTGGTGATGATGGAATCTGTATACGGTGAGTAATGATGATGACAAACTATTGCAAAACCACAAAGATTCAACCACAACAAACCCTAGTCCTACAATAAAACATTCACCATACACCAATGAAGATACCGAAGAACATGCAAATCAACAAATTGAACAATAATAACATTCACATTCCAAGTAGGGTTTTAATCTCCATTGATCTTGTTTGATATATTTGCTCTCAGATTTTTTATGTGCATAAGAGCTCAAAAAAGAACAGATTGTGGTTGTGAAGTCGCTTGATTGCAAGAAGGCTTGATTGCATAAAATACTGATTAGGGTTGATAATGATGAAAGAATCCTCTTATATAGAAGATACTTTAGAAAATGGAGGGGTAAGATTAAGAGGTGAAAGAAATAAATGGCCAGCTAGGATTAAAGTGTAGGTAGAAGAAATAATAAAATAATGAAGGGGGTAGGTAGAGGAAAATTAAGATATGAATGACAAGTGTCATAGAGGAAAAAGATAATGAATTAATTAAATAAATAAAGATTTATTTATTTAATAGAGGAAGTGGGACCAATTAAATAAATAAAAAATATTTATTTAATTTAAGAGAAATATAATTTAAATAAATAAATAATATTTATTTAAATGAGGAAAGACTTAGGATAAATAATTAAAGAAATAAAAAATATTTATTTAATTAAGCAGGACAATTTTAGGTGTCTACAGAAACCACACTTCTATTAATTTTATGGTTGATTTCCAAGTCTTGATGGTACTTAGCCTCAAGTTGTAGATTATCAATCTAATAGTTTTCATGGGATTGTTCTTATCTTAAACATGTGTTGCCTATAATTCCTTATACAATTCTTCCAAGTAAATATGAAAACTACCTACCTCCTTACATGGAATTTTAAATATCTCTTGCTACTCTGAGACCCCTTAGAGACATGATTTATGTGTAAACCTGTATTTTTTTTATGAAAAGGGCATGGTTTCATGTGTATGGACATGTGGATATGATGCAATAAAATATGGTGGCTTGTGTAATTATAGATTACCCTAGTTCTCTCACCAAGATTGTTTCATATCTATTTAAATAAATGCATATGCAAGTTTACAGTAATGATTAGGAGTATGAAGAAAAAGGTTCCAAGGTTGGAAAAAAGAGAAGACGTTATAAACCATGAGGGCTTTCTACTAGAAATAGGTTTAGGGAATTTTTTTATTGTAGTTTTTTGGTTTTTCTAGCTATGATTATAGTACCACATTTTAATCCCAAAGAGATATGTTAATGTGTAAATTTGGTATCTTTTGAATATCTCCACAAATATTCTATATATTTTTATAATTTCATTGATCTTCTTGATCACATATGTTGGTTTGAGGGTTATTTTTTACTAGTTTGTCAACTAGAAGATACTAAAATTGATTCTAAGACTTTTGTAGGGAATCTTATCAAAATATCACAAGTAATAATTTTATTCATTAGTGTTGGAAACATGAGTTGTGTTTCTTATGTTGTCATTGATATCACAAGGTGTGTAAGTTGTTGTTGTTCAGATGTATGGATGTGGTAGATGGTCTAGAAATGAGTGTTTAAATTAACTGTGATGTTGTCTAGTGATGATATTGAGTAAGTATAAGGTGTTCGGGTCTAGGAGATGTTACTGATGTTGATTGGTTTTGGTATCTTCTTTGGTTAGTTTTTTGGCATTATGGATATATCAGTTTTATGGTCTAAAAATATCTTTGTGTCCTCCGGATGCTATAGTATGTTTCATTGTCGAATGTGATATTTTGTGTTAATCCTAATTTTTGGTATGGATATGATTTATATAAGGTAATTTGATGTGTCATGGGTCTCACCATAGTGTGTGGAGATCTGAATAAGACTAATTTGTATTGGAGAATATTTTTTGGCCCGTTAATTATCTATATGAACACGTGTCAGAATGTTATCAATTATGTTCTGGTGTTTGCAGATTGATGGATTGGACTTAGGAAGATGTGTTTTGGTCCCCTCTTTCTCTTCGAGTGGATCAACATGTGTGTTTTTGGTGCAAAAGGTCTATTTTATTTTAGGCCAATTTGGTTCCAACTTTGATGATCTATCTTGTAAATAAATAATATATGTGATTGAGTTGTGTGTATGTATGGTAGAGAGTGTGATGTGAAGATAATCTGTAAAATTCAGTGAAGAGCAAAGGAGAAGAGTTGTGTTCAAATGTTATGCAAGATTTTTGAGACTGTAGCAGAAATATGAGATAGTGAGTTGACAACTGAGGTTTGAGTTGTGCATGCTGATCACTAGATGCAATGTTCAAGGACAGCTTCATGATCATGAGATCCTTCTTTTCAAATAAATTTGTTATATCTTGCCCTGTTGTAGTTAGCATCAGGTTTGCAAGTCATTTTTTTAATCTTTCCCCAAGAGAAGTTAGCCTTAGACAACAAGTTTGGAGTAGTGAGATTCATCATTGTAATCTGATATACATAGTGGATATATTTTGCGATAAGGTGCTCACCGTGGTTTTCCCCTATTCTAGGTTTTCCACATATAAAATTTTGGTGTTGATGTGTTGATGTGTTGATTGTGTGTTGTTGTTTAAGTGTTATGAGTTACTGCAATAATTTTGGTTTAGACTGATTCACCCCCCCTCTCATTCCTTCCTTAAGTTCAACAATTGGTATCAGAGCAACATTCCTCTTGAGTAAGCTTAACCACTTGAGGTAGATCTGGTATGGCACAGGACTTGCATTACAAAGTTCTAATATTTTATGGCACAAACTTTTCATACTAGACAGAGAGAATGGAAGCATATTTGGAGACTACATAATGGAATATGGTACATTATCTAAACCACATATATACCCCTGTAGGGTAGTCCTCAGACTCTAGATGAGATAAAGTTACAAGAGACTAATGCAAAAGATAGAGCTATAATTCTTAGTTGTGTAAGTGATTCAGTGTTTGGAAGAGTAAGAGGATTAAAAGAAGCCAAAGCTATATGGAACAAACTATGTTTGGAAATTGAAGGAGATCTAAAGATAAACAGGAGAGGTTGATGAATCTAAAGCAAAAGTATGAATATTTGAAAATGCTTGAAGATGAAGACGTTGAGAACTATATACATAGAGTGACTGAACTTGTTGATAATATTAGATCTACTAGTGGATATTTCAATTAAGGTGATGTTGTTCAAAATATCATGTTGACCCTGCCAAAATCCTAGAAAGCCACAAGGTGTGATATACAAGAAAGCAACGATTTAAGCAAATATACTATTGATCAGCTTACTAGTACCTTGGCATCCTTTCAAATTTTAGAAATGTAGGAAGAGAAAAGAGAAAAGAAAGAGGCAACACTTAATGTTTCAAGACATAATGATCTAGAGTGCAATAGAGATATGGATGAAGTCTAGGCAAAATTTGTGAGAAGATTGTAGTGAGTCACTAGAAAATACAAAGGTAAGTTACCTCTGAAATGTTTATCTTGTGGCAGAATCCGACACTATGCTTCTCACCGCACTTACAGGGAGGATTATAAGAGACCAGATAATGATGAGAAAAAAAATAAAACTAGAAGATGCAACTTTAACAGAAGAGAGAAAAAGGACTTATATTCTATAGAGGAACACTCATTTGAAGATGAACTTGATGATGACTCAAATGAAAAATCATTTTTTTCATGCATGCAAAAATACAACCAAATACATGGGACATTGACTCTAGATGTTCAAACCATATGACCAGTGATAGAGACTAGTTTATTAATCTCAAGAGATATGATGGTGGATTAGTGAAAATTTTTGGAGAAGAAGGTGTAGCTATTTTAGGTATTGGAAGTGTTTCTATTGATGGGAAGCATAAAACTGATGATGTTTATTATGTTGACAGATTAAGACATAGTATGTTAAAAGTTAATCAGATGTGTAGAAAAGGCAAGGAAATTTTATTCAGTAGTACTAGATGTGTGATCAAAAAATAAAAGACTTGTAAAATTATTTCAAAAGGGGTGAGAACAAGTGGAAATGTATACTAAATCAAGGATAAAATAGAAAGCAAATATTTTCTAACTCAAAGCAATGAATGATGGTTATGGCACAAAAGGATGAAACATGTCAATTTTGATAATATGATTAAGATTTGCAGATCTAAAGTAGTTAGAGACTTACCTAGACTTGTGAAGCCTACTGATACAATGTACAAAGAATATCAATTGGGGATGCAAACAAAGAGAAGATTCAAGAATAAGGAGTATTCCACTACAAAACCACTAGAGTTGATTCATACATATTTGTGTAGACCTACAAGAATAAGAGGGTTAAAGAGAGAAAGATATTTCATGTTTCTTATTGATGATTACTCTAGAATGACTTGGGTTACATTTCTAAAAGATAAATCAGAGGCTTTTGATAGATTTAAAATTTTCAAATTCATGGTTGAAAATCAAGTAGATATTAAGATAAGTGATTGAGATCAGATAGAGGAGTGGAATTCACTTCATGCAAGTTTGATATTTTTTGTGAAATACATGGGATTTGAAGGCACTTTTCCACTCCAAGGAAAGCTTAGCAGAATGGTATTGTAGAAAGAAAGAATAGGATAGTTATAGAGATGGATATGACATTTTTAAAGGATGCTAATCTGGCTAATATGTATTGGAAAGAGGCAGAACATACTACTGTATATCTTCTTAACAGGTTGTAGATTGGGTAAATCATACTAAAACACCTTATGAACTATGGAATGGAAGATTGCCTACTGTGAAATACTTCAAAAATTTTGGAAGAAAATGTTATATCAAAAGAGATGAGGTTAACTTTGGGAAGTTTGACACTAGATAAAATGAAGGGATCTTTATGGGATATGCTACAAATAGAAAGGTTTAGCCGTGTTTCAACAAAACGTTGAACAAAATAGTAGAAAGTACAAATATGAAAGTGTGCAAAGAGTGGAATCTGATTGAACCTAATACTAAAACCAACATCAAGATTGATCCAATGATTACAAAGAAGATAAGTGATCCCAAAGAGAACAAGGATAATGAAACAAATAAAGAGGAAGACACAACAAAAACTTCTACTAAGTATGTCGAGAAGAAACATTCAGAAAATCAAATAATTAGAGATAATACAAAAGATGTTCAAACAAGAAAGAAAATTGCAGAAGCATGGGAACAAGCCAACTACTATTTTCTATTGATGACTAAGACAAAGACAGGATAACTCAAGTAAAGATGAAAGCTAGGTAAAAGCAATGGAAAAGGAACTAAGTTAGATACAAAAGAACAAGACTTGGGAGCTAGTACCTAGACCAATGGACAAGAATGTGATAGGAACTTAATGGGTATTGAGGAAAAAACTAAATGAGCAAGGACAAGTCATAGTAAATAAAGAGATACTAGTATATAAAGGATATTCTCAAGTGGAAGGCATAGATTTTGAAGAAAATTTTGCTTTGGTAGCAAGGATGGAAGCTATACGTATGTTTCTTTCTTTTTCTCCCTACAAGAAATTTAGAGTTTGTCAAATGGATGTCAAGTCAATATTTTTGAATGGAGATCTAGAGGAAGAATTTTATATTGAGCAACTGGATGGGTTCAAATTGTTAGAAGATCTAGATATGGTGTGCAGACTGAAGAAAGAATTGTATAGGCTCAAACGGGCACCCATGGCATAGTATGCAAGATTAGATAGGTATTTATTATGATAAAATTATAGGAAAGGTATGGCAAATAGTAATCTTTATTTCAAGATTGATGGAGATAATTTATTGATTGTTATAGTTTATCTTGATGATATTATTTTTGCAGGAAATGATGATTTATGTAAGGATTTTGCTAAAGAGATACAGAAAGAGTTTGAAATGTCAATGAATGGTGAGTTATCTTTATTTCTTGTGTTACAAGTTATTCAATCTGAAAAAAAAAAAAATTATCTCATAAAACATATATGTGAAAGAAATGTTGAAGAAATTTGAGTTTGATGGTTGTAAACCTGTTACAACTCCTTTGACTATTGGATGTAAGCTAAGAAAATAGGATGAGTCTTTGGAGGTTGATCAAAAGAAGTAATGATCAATGGTTTGTGGATTACTGTATTTGATAGCGTATAGGCTAGACATCATGCAGGCGGTTTGTTTGGTGGCTAGATTTTAAGATAATCCAAAAGTGACACATGAGCAAGTTGTGAAAATAATTTTCAGATATTTGAAAGGTATTGTGGATTTTGGACTCTGGTACACAAAGGGTGGAGATTTTATGTTGAATTCTTATACTGATGTAGATTAGGTTGTAAGTGTTGATGACCAGAAGAGTACTGGTAGTGGTGCTTTATTTTTAGGAGACGGGTTGGTCTTCTAGTTTCTATAAGAAACATGATTCAATTTATTTATCTGTTGCTGAAGCAGAATACATTGCATCAGCATCTTGCTATACTAAGGTAATGTGGATGAGATAGACTCTTAAATATAGAAAACTAACATATGATGAAGTGATTCCTATTATGTGTGATAATACAAGTGCAATAAAAAATTCAAAAAGTTTGGTTATGCTTTCAAGAACAAAGCACATTTTAATCAGATATCATTTTCTAAGGAAGAAGTTTGTTGAGAAGGAAGTTCAATTGGAATATATTTCTAGAAAATAACAAGTTGCATATATTTTCACTAAGGCATTTCCAAATGATACATTTCAGTTTATTCAAGAGAAGCTTGGGGTTATTACCCCTCCTTCTAACTAGATGCATTATAAGGGTGCATCTTTCTAAGGGGAGCTTTCATGACTATTTCTTTTCTTGGATTGGTGTTCTGGCTACTCTCAGGGGGAACAATGGAGTGTGTGTTGGTGTTGTGGCCTTTGTCTTTGATGGAAAAGGGGGAGAGAAAGAGGAAAGTTACTTCAGAGTGAAATCGAATTCAATTTATGATAGAGAAATATGTTTTGCAAATTGGTCAAGTGTATATATTGGTCAAGTGTTGTCATCAATGATAAAGGGTGAGATTGTTGGAAGTATGTGTTATTGTAGTTGTCATTTATATCAAACTTGTTTCTCTAGTTAGTTGTTAGTTTGGTAAGTCTGTAGTGTAGAGATATCTTGATGTATCGGTGTTGCAATTATTCCATTGGTTGTTCTGAAAGTGTTCAGGTCTAGGAAGTATTACTAATGTTGTTGTATTCTTTGGTTATAATATTTTTGGCATTGTGAATATGTTAGTTTTGTGGTTCAGATATATCTTTGTGTTCTTTGGATGTTGTAGTATGCTTCATTGTCGAATGTGATATTTTATGTTAATCCTAATTTTTGGTCTGGATATTATTTGTGGAAGGTAATTCAATGTGTCATGGGTCCTTGTGTAGCATGTGGAGATTTGGATAAGTGTAATTTACACTGGAGAATATGTTTTGGCCCATTAATTATCTATATAGACACATTATGTGTTGCAATGTTGTGGTTCATGTTTTGGTATTTATGGATCAATAGATTGGACTTAAGATGTGTTTTGGTCCCCTCTTTCTCCTAGAGTGGATCAGCATGTGTTTTTTTGGTCAGGAAGGTGTATTTTGTTTCAAGCCAACTTGGTTCAAGATTTGACGATCTATCCTATATATAAAGAATGTATCTAATTGAGTCATGTGTAAGTATGGAAGAGAGTATGATGTGAAGATAATCAGAAAAATTCAGTGAAGAGAAAAGGAGAACAGTTGTGTTCAAATGATATGCAAGTTGGTTGAGATTGTGGCAAAATATGAGATAGTAAGTTGACAAATGAGGTCTGAGTTGTGTGTTGATCACTTGATGCATAGTTCAAGGATAGCTTCATGATCAGGAGATCCTTCTTTTCAAATTAATTTGTTGTATCTTGACCTGTTGTGGTTAGAATTAAGTTTGCAAGTCATTTTTGTATCTTTCCCCAACAATAGTTAGCCTTGGTTAGCAAGTCTGGAACTTAGTGAGCTCTTTCATTGTAATCTAATATACATAGTGGATATGTTTTGTGGGCAGGTCCTCACTATGGTTTTTCCCTATTTTGGTGTTCCACATAGAAATTCTTGGTGTTGATGTGTCGGTTTTGTGTTACAGATTAATTGTTTATGTGTTGCATTAATTTTTGGTTTAGACTAATTCACCCCCCTCTCAATCCAGCCTTGGTTCAATGGGAGCAACACCAAATTTTCCATAAGTAACAATATTGCAACATAATAATCAAAATGAGAAACAATAATAAATCTCTCAAGTGCTACTTAATCTACTAGGATTTAGATATTAGAGTGCTAAGTGTAGGGAGTGTCATTGTTTGTTCTCATGAGGACACACCACATAGAACTGATAATTCTCTCATACTAATGAAAATTATGACCATACAATATTTTGTGCTTCATGTGTGGGCATACAACTTTGGGTAAGATCCAACACCTACATGTGAAAACCTTGCCTTCCCAATTCATCTTTAGCCTCATACTAGTTCTGAAGGCATGCTTAAGGTACCACTTATCTTATTTAATTTTTATCCCATCCCAAGTTTTAATTAGGTTAATTAGGTTCTCACTTGATTAAGAGAATCTCCAAACTTAGTTTCTAGTGCACCACTTACGATTCGGAGTCATGTTGGGGTTCACTCCCTAAACCCACTCTAATACCTAATCCTAGGATAATCCCATTCCAAATGAATGTTGAACAATAAAAATTAAATTCAATCCAAAATGAATATCAAATCCAATCCCATTTCCAAATTTCAAGGCACGTTTGTCTAATAAATGATGTTATTCACATATAATCACAATTGTCCAATTGGCCAAAATATCATGAGGACAAATCTGAATCTATCCAAAAATTAAATTTCATACATACAAAACCATTATTCCACATAATAATATCACATAATATCCATCAAATTTCACTTTTAAATCACAACACAAAATTAGCATAAAAAAAGGCGCATCATCTTGCCACCATTGAAGGCCTTCAAAAAGCTTCAAAAATAAAAGTTCAAAAATAAAAAATCCAATCAGTACCCATTGGTTAAAATATGAACATCATGTTGGCATTTTGGCACTAAGTTGTCATTCATGTCAACCGGCATGATGGAGATCCACATAAGGGTGAGCATAAAGAATGAAGGTCTACCGGTCTGAAGGATAAAGTACAAACCAGTCTGAAGGATGGTTACTTGTTTATGATGAAGAGGTGGAATGTTAAAAGTTGTCTCACACCACCAGAGGTGAAGATGTGAAACCGGTACAAGATGCTCTACCAGGTAACAAAAGAAGAAAACTCTACTGGAAAAGGGATATACCAGTATGTGTTTTTCGGACTGACTATGTGTTGGTGGGCCATGTCCTGATCCATGTCGTGACATGTGGAGCAAAGGTGGTGAGTGTGTTGTGGTTGGTGAAGCCTCATCGACAGGGTTGATAAAATAGATAATCGCCATTAATGAAGGAGCCACAAATCATGGGGTTGCAACTGACTGATTGTGGCTCAAGGAAGAAGGAATGATAGAGGAAGATCAGGGTGCAGTTGGTGCCTGAATCAAGGCAAAGGAAATCCAATTCAGGATGTTCTCATAAAGGAAACTTCTAGAACACATTATGTGTCATTTGACTTCATGACAGAAAATTTGACTCGTGATTGCCCTCCGAGAAAAACATACATTGGATAATGAAAACCGTGTGCAGGTGCAGACTTCAAGGATAGGTGATTGATCCAAGATAGGAGGGATTGGATCTCATGAAGATTGTGTCAGAAAGAGAAAACCCTAACCGCTCAGGTTTTTGAATTGCATTCTGGCAGGAAAATAGATAATAAGAAATAAAATCTTTGGACAGAAGATGTTGTTGATGCTGTGAAGATTGAGCACAGAAGTGAAGTGAGAGAAAGTAAGGAGAAAACTTTAGAAGGTTTTTTGAGGAAGTTGCAGTGTGAGTGAGCAAGAAAACCTATGAGAGAATTCTACTGGTAGTATCATAGTCTGGCAGTTGAGCCTAACTGGTAAGGTGTGGCAGAGTAGGTAGCATCCTAGTGTGACACAGTGTGTTGAGAGACTCTATGTGAAAGGGAGAGAAAGATAACAAGAAGTTATTTGATTCAAGAGTTGCAAAATTCATTTGCAACAAGAAGCCTTAATTGTATTCAAATAGTATTTCAATATACATCACCAAGTTGAAGCTTGGTGCAGGGGTTGGTGCTCCTTGGGTTGGTGCCCAAAATCTTTGTAAATCTGTGTTTTACCTGTGAGGTTGGATTGGAGCAGTAGTCTTCAGCAGCTTTTCTCACCGAGGTTTTTCCCATATTGGGTTTTCCTCGTAAATCTGGTATTGTTAGTTACTTGTGTGTGTATGGTCTCTTTGGCTTTCTTTCTTGTATTACCGGTTTGTTGTTTAAGTGATTAAGTAAATAACTGATATTCTCAAGTTAGATCACAAGAGGAAAAACTTAGGAACCACTAATTCACCCCCTCTCAATGGTACTTTGTGTTCAACACATCATATTAAAACAATTAAATTCACAGTTCAATTATTCCATACAATTTTTGATTCAAGAGTTGCAGAATTCATTTGCAACAAGAAGCCTTAATTGTATTCAAATAGTATTTCAATATACATCGCCAAGCTGAAGCTTGGTGCAGGGGTTGGTGCTCCTTGGGTTGGTGCCCAAAATCTTTGTAAATCTGTGTTTTACCTGTGAGGCTAGATTGGAGCAGTAGTCTTCAGCAGCTTTTCTCACCAAGGTTTTTCCCATATTGGGTTTTCCTCGTAAATCTGGTATTGTTAGTTACTTGTGTGTGTATGGTCTCTTTGGCTTTCTTTCTTGTATTACCGGTTTGTTGTTTAAGTGATTAAGTAAATAACTGATATTCTCAAGTTAGATCACAAGAGGAAAAACTTAGGAACCACTAATTCACCCCCTCTCAATGGTACTTTGTGTTCAACACATCATATTAAAACAATTAAATTCACAGTTCAATTATTCCATACAATTTTTGATAAAATAACCTTGCCTAGCGCATCACCTTGGATTTTTAATCAATACAAATAATACAAGGCATGAATCAACTTCCTTCAAACATAGAAATTGTTCTCAATCATAATAACCTAACAAAACCAATTTGAATAAAAAACAATGAGAAAAATCAATAAAACATTACCTCAACTTGAGAAAATTTGAAACTTGAAGTAAAATGCACATACTCTATGGTTGAACGAATTCTTTGGACAAAATGAAGATCTTCTCAAGATAAATCCAACAAGCCACCACCCACAAAATGTTTTGGAGGTGGATCCAATTGCACCCAACAAGCAATTCAAAATCCAAGTGTAGTGTGGCTTGTAAAACAAAATTGTAATAAAAAAAGATAACCAAGTGTCAAAATGCTCCCTTTTCACAATATAAAAGCCAGATTTTGAAAAGAAGTAAAATAATAATAATTTAAACCATCACTTCAAACCAATATTAGAATCCCCCAAAATCCCAAATACTCCAATCGAGAAATGCCTTCAATTTTAATATATATATAAGGCATGGTAAAGCATTTAATTATTAAATTGTCACAATAATATTAAAACATGATATTAATATAATAAAATGTAGCCATAAATTAAAATTAAGCTAAAGTGCTCAAACACTCTTTCCAAGCTAACAACACATGATGACTAGGTTTTTTGAATGCTACTAAATATAGTAGTCGGGGCTCAAAATATTTAAATGTGAACAACAAGTTTTGGCATGGGGATAGTTAGACCAATTTTTTATCTCCTGCTAATCAACATTGTAGAAATGGTTATGCTCAGACCTATGGAGCTAGGTGGATTCAATACCCTATACTTGCAACCACCCAAAAACAACAAGGGTGCCTATGCATCCTAGAAACAACAAGGGTACATGTGCATGTTCATCATAGTCGAAGCGCATATAAATATTAATATTCCCCAAGCAAGTCAACATGATAACATGATTAGTACATAATCTATTATAAAAAAACATAATAAGCATCATCATTACATCATGATAATCATATCAACTGAATGTAATAAACTACATAATTTAACATGTCTTTTATCACTTGCAACAATAAGAATTTAATATCCTAAACTAAATAAAATAACATAAAATGCCTCTTGCTATATCTTAACAACTAATCAAATCAAATTTTCTTTTTAACATTCATATACACTTCTCAATATGATATTTCTAAATCATTACTTCAATCTTTATCAACAATAATTTGATATTGGAAGCATAATTAGTCCATGTCAAACCATAGTAGCAACCTCAATAGGTCTATTATCTAAATAAGAACAAGTGTTACATCACATCACTCTTAGGAACATAATAAACCATAGCACATAAGTTCTCACACCTAGGCACAAGAAGATAAGCATGCATCTCAATGCAATCAACATAATCATGATCATCGTGAAGTAGTCTAACATATCATTGAGCCATAACATGGACATAATATATTTAAAAGAAAGGAATAAAATAAGAACCCAAGAGAAACATGCAATAGTAAGGCTTCCTCAAATATGGTCACAACATCACAAAATATCCACATCACCTAAAGTGTATAAAGGTACAACCATAAGAACAATGCCAAATACACCTCAAGAATATATAAAACAGAAGAGAAAATGGGAGATGAATTACATAGAGCCTATCTTAGGTATGAAATTAAGAGGTATATCCCTTATTATTAACCTCATTAAGGTATCATATATTGGTTTTTAATGTGGTATTGTAGGTTTTTATTTCCAAGTTGGTTATTTATTTCTTATTCCTAGGTTTTCATTGCACATTAAATTAAGCTTGCTTAGAATAACTAAGGTGAGTATTAGTGTCAGTGGGTGCAACGTGTTAGCATCTTCCATGGGAGATAAGCTTGCCTTTTTTAGACTATTGTGTTGATCTCTTAACATTGGTTTGTTGAACACGCACCAGATGTTGAGAGGAGGAGTTAAATTACCATGTAATAAAACTCATCCATCCATTAACACTTAATCATTCATTTATTAGCTCATATAAAAATAAATTCAAATGTATACAAACAAAGAAAGGAGTAGAGCATTCACCACACAAAGACACCAATATATTTACATGGAAAACCCAATGATGGAAAAACCATGGTGAGGATCTATTAGTATTAACCGGTGACTGAGAGGGGGAGCGAATCAGTGAAAATAGGTTATACAAAATTCAAACATTCTGACTAGTCTACAACTATCCTTCCAAATCTACTTAAACATTGCATAAATCATGAAAGCAGAGAACATCAAATAAAAGAGATTTGCATTCACAAATAAGAATCACATAACAGTAGAAATTATACGTGGAAAACCTTAGTTAGAGGGAGAAAACCAAGGTGGGGATAACCCACAATCTCTTTTACTACAATGAAAAAGAGTGCCCTTTTAAGAGCTTACAACTAGTTCTTTCTAAGAACATCACCCTATTAGGAGTGACTGGTATCTAGTTAAGAATACCTTAGAACATGTTAAAGTTTACCTTGCTAGAGGATTTTACAACTTTATATCTGAAGTGACTCGGTTAAGAGATTTTATATAAAGAACAAATTAAGGTTCACCCTATTAAGGGATTTACAATGCTGCAATTGTTAGAAGGCAACAAAGATGATTGATCCATCTGATGACACTACCTTTGTCTCATAGATCCACATTGCATGCTCTATTCTTCTGATCGATGTCAGCTTCACCGATTCATAGCTCTATCTACTACACTCTATTCAGCTCCCCCTGTTTACATTCACACAGATCTTTTTCATATTGAGAACAATATAATCAGAATGAATTATGTGAATATATTAGCCTTTAGTTCTGGTGCCAACTTTCCCTCCAAAAATTAGATTCAAAATTTTGTTACCGCGCCTTAAATTACTCTCCAAAAATCATTTCAAGAATATCGGTTAAGATAGTCGTTCATGCCGATAAGTTCACCGGTTGAAAAGGGAAGACTATCGATTCAACTGGATGTTATCTGGGTCTATTGGTTGAGACTCCTTTATTGCTAGTTGTTGCCTATGAACCGGTCCAATTCTACTTAAATGGTTACCTCATGTATACCGCTCTACTCACTCCTTAGTCGGTTACCTCCTATATACCACTCTACTCCCTTCTTAACCGGTTAACCTATGTAGATTGGTCTAGTCACTACTTAGCCAGTTAAACCCTATATACCAGTCTATTCATTTCCAATAGGAATAAGGACTCTCATTCTTCACCGGTTACCCATTACTCCTTTACTGATGGATTGTGGAGACTTAGAAGATGATGTTGCCAAAAATGACCATTTCACCGGTCATACAAAATGCATCATAATGCCAACAATCTCCCCCTTTGGTATTGGTGGCAAACACTGTAAAGTAGTTATGTATGTGCTAGTTCTAACCCCTGTTTCATCTACCTCATGTACATATACAAACTCCCCATTTTGACATCAATGGAAAATAATAAACAAAAGGATTCATGAAAGTAAAGCAAAAATGTCTTTGTAATTATCTTTTGTAGCTTGCAAAGAAGATTGCCATGAAGACTTCACTTGTTTCATGGTGTTGAAGTGTCCATGCAAAAATGTAACAAAATCTTCCATTTCATCTACTGCCTTACAATCAGGTGTACTTATCAGGCCTTCTGCTTCTTTGACATTTCTTTCCATGAAATCAATGATCAGTGCAAAGAGCTCATTTACCCTCTTCCTCTTTTAACTCTTTGATTTCATGAGTTAACTATTTGACCTTTCCACTAAATTTCGTTGCAAATCTTGTTACAGGATCAAAAGAACCTATCAGATCTTGGATTTCCCTTTGAATCTGAGCTCTTTTATCTTCAAGATCTTTGATTAAATCGGTGAAGCTTGATGACTTGACCAATAATTGGCCAACTTCCTGTAGAATGGATTTGACCTCTTCAGTGCTGGTGGAGAGAGCAACTTTTCCAACTGATATGTGTTCCATTAACTTTTCACTTCTCTTTGTTGCATATTGTCCAACTACAACCTTCTCCAGATCGATTGCCTCTGAACCGATTGCTTTGATAAGAGTTCCCAACTGATCAATGATGGGTGCATTGTCATCAATAGAAACTTTAGGAATGAGATTAGACAAATGGTTTTTGCAGTATTAAGAATTTGGGTCTTCTTTTTCTTTTCTCTAAGTTTTGCCTTTTCAGCTTGAAGTTTCAATTTTTCAAAAACTTTCATTAACTTTTTTGGGTCATCTTCTTTATGTCGATTACAGAGTCTTCCTCTTCTTCCTCCTTTGTTTCTTCATCCTTAACCTCAGAGCTCGCTGTGGTGGTGAATTTAACTTGCTGCTTTTAAGTCTCCTTTTCTAAATCTAACTTCCTCTTTACTGGAGGAGTGTCCACCATTGTTTTCTTGGTCTCCTTTGTTTCTGTCATCTCTTCTTGCTTCTTTTCTACTTCCTTATGTTTTACTTCCTTCTCCTTTATTTCCTTTTTCTCTGATCAAAGGGGTTCACTGTCAGTAGGATTTATTGTTACTGAAGTTTTGTGAGGTGTATATTCATAAGGTATATCTTCAACTATAACTTTACCTACACTGGGATGCTTGGCTTGAGTGATTCCCTTTACTAGTGAAACATCAATATCAATAGTTTTAACGATTGATTTATGTTCAACCGATTACTCTACATCCTTATTCAGATTAGGAATATCTGACACAACATTACTGATGATATCATCAACTGAGAAAACATCAAAATCTTTAGTAGAGTCTTTGTCTTTACCTTTCCCTTTGTCAAGGGCAGTTGCACCTTGGTCCTGTTGTGTTCCCTTTGCTATTTCTTCTTCAACTTCCTTTTTTTGGCTAAAGATTTTCTTCCACAAGGCAACACCCTCATCATGCACACCTTGGACATATCCTATTGCCACTCTCCCTATCATGTTTCTTATTTTAAAGTGTTGAATACATGCTTCTGCCAGTATAGATGCTTGATTATAATCAAGCTCATGTTGCACTTCCATGAGTGCTTTTATCCAGTGCTCTTTCTCAATAGCTAAAGTTGTTTTCCATCTCCCTTCAATTTGATCTTGCAAATCTGATGGAACTATTCCATATAGTTCACTGGGAGTTCTACAGAACTTATGCATATTCCACATAAGTGTGTCTTCAATTTTTCTTTTGTCCTCCTCATTGCAGAGGGGATATTTTCTCCCAACACCAGATAGACCTCCAAACTCTTTGATCCCATGGACCAATTCATCAACAGTTGGAAGTACATTTCTACCACTTCTCTTGACTTCTTTTATTTCCACATTACATTGGGTGTCAATGTTATCACCCTCCTTTTCATCTTTCTTTGGCTTCTTATTATCCTTTGTGTCAACTATCCCTTCAATCTTTTTCTTCCTTGCATATGTTACTCCTATCAGCCTATCTTTACCTAGTGAAGATGCAGGAGTATCTATTTCCTTTTCTTTTGTGTATGATGTCGGCTTCCTGGTTGCAGTACCCTTAGGTTTTGTCTTTGACATTTTCTTCTTTTCCCCTATTTGATCTTTAACTTTGGTTGATTTGGTCCTTATTTGTTCACTAGTACCAATGGAAGTAGTGGCACCAAATGCTTCACCTCCATACTTTTTATATATTGTATCAATCATCTTTCTTACTTTCCTTTGTATGATTAGCTCCTTAAGTTCCTATTTTATTTTAGAGCTTGCCTCCTCATAAGTTCCAAATTTCTTTGATTTTCTGTCTACTGGTTTAGATAGTAACATGTTTGCATACACTTTAATAATATCTTCTCTAACCTCATAACCCATAGCAAGTACCCAAAAAGTTATGGGTTGGACCGCTTGAATAATGTAGCAATCGGTGTCTACAAGAAAGGAAATATTATCTTTGTACTTCTGAACTATACTGGTTGGGATTCTTTCTCTTTTGTGCATTCTGATTTGAAATTACTTAAAATATCCCCACATAATTTCTCCAAACCTATCTCCTAAATCCCTAATCATCTCACCTATTTGAACCATGATAGGTTTTTCTTCAGACCACACTACATTACCCTTACCGGGAAAGAATTTTTGCACATAGAAAAATATACATACCAGTAATGAGCCATATTTGAATGATTGCTTCTTGTCCTTCTTAATTCACTCCATGTTCACCAAAAATTGACTTTTGATCATCTCACAAATATTATATGTTGCATCCTCCTTGATGATTCAAAACGCTACATGAATAGCACCACTCAACACACTATTCATGTGGCTTGATTGATAGACCCTATAACCCAGTATTGTGGAAGCAAACCTCACTTCTTCATCCTCAGTATGAGAAATTTTCATTACTCTCCTGTCATGGATGAAATTGTTCTTAGGGTTAGTGCTTCACCAGTTGCACTAAACTGTGTTACTCTCTGAATTACATCCTTTGTAATCTTGGTCGGTGTTTCTGCTTCAAGCCATAAAAATTGATCATGCACTCTTCTTAATACATAACTAACCCAATCAGCATGAAATTGATCAGGAAAATCAATAGCATTTGAAAAACCTTTGGTCTTCAAATGCAAATATTCTTCCTTCAAGAAATCATGATTACAAAACCCTTTGAATTCACTTTGAATAAATTTGTCTCCAAGTTCTTCAATCTTGCAATGGATGAAGGAGCGAATATATTCAACCAGTAACACATCGGAGGGCACATATGATAGGGCACCGGTCATGTCGATCTCTTCAGCCTTCATAGGATGTCGTTTGAACTCGAGTTGTGGTTCCTTAAGTGCTTCAACCAATACAG
Organism: Cryptomeria japonica; assembly: GCF_030272615.1. Taxonomy (NCBI): domain Eukaryota; kingdom Viridiplantae; phylum Streptophyta; class Pinopsida; order Cupressales; family Cupressaceae; genus Cryptomeria; species Cryptomeria japonica. Next base: position 661,828,044 of record NC_081407.1, on the reverse strand, counting down.
GAGTTGATACAAAAGCTTCCACAATTAACTTTAAACAAATTATTCAAAACAAGGTTTGAATACCTAGAATACCTTCTCCTCTAGGGTTGCCAATCACCACTATAACGTTGCTTGATCACTTCGCACAAATAGCACTAGCAAGATTTTGATCACCTTAGGTCGCATGAGAGCTCAAGAATGCTCACAGGATAGCAAGGTAAATGAAATGTATTGCCATTTTTTTATTTATCCGTTAAGATTTATCAGTGCTTCAATGCAATGGCTAGTTAGTGTAATTTTGACCATTTACAACTTAAGGTACACTGGTTTACTTTTTACTAGTTGCTTGTTACCGATACCGGTACACAAACAACATTTACACTAACCCTCAAAACATTTACAAAATGAGAGTTTTATGCATCTAAACTATGTAGATAGACATAACCTCATATCGGGCGAGGGCATTCAATAATGATCTTACCATATGTGCTCCCCCTGAGCATCGGTATGCCTAGTTTGAAGAGGAATTGTCATCACCGATGAATGATGACTTTGTTTTAGAATGATTTTCTCCTTCTTTTCTTTCTTCCTTCTTAATCCATGTCTTTTTCATTTCTGTCCTCACTTCTTCAATTGTCTTCTTTCCTTTCAGGTCATTTTTCCCTTTCTTCTTTCCAAACTGGTTCCTGTCTTCAGACCGGTTATAGGATCGGTTCCTACATTATTTGGCTAAGTGACAGATCTTATGGAAATTGAAACATGTCGTACCAGTTGTCCTCCATGGTCCTACATTAGTTCACTGACCCATTATCATTATGCAATTTGCTACACCATGACCAAAATTACCACAAGTGGAACAGGTGGCATTGAACTGATTACTCCTTTTGGGTATATGCACAAAGATGGTGGTCAGAAAAGTGGACACCACCGAAAAAAAACATGGAAAAACAAGCAGCACGTATGCGGTTTTAAAATTTGAAATTCCCGCATACACGCTTAGGTTTTTTCTTCCTGAGCCTAGAGAAGATAGCGCATACGTGCTTCTTTTATGAAAATGAGCGCATACGTGCTACACTTAGGAAAATGAGCGTGTATGTGCTACTCATAGGAAAATGAGTGCATACGCGCTAATAATCCAAATATAACCGCATACATGGTGCCTGGTAAAAAAAAAAATTAAAAAGCTGGGTCTCATTTACCCGTGAATAGCGTGTTTTTTACTTCTTTTTTCCATTTCCTCTCCTAAACTGTGAACGGGGTGCTATATTTATCCTCCAAGCTATGGATCAAGATTAGTTTTTGTTTATTTTTGTCTTTATTTCCCGTTTGTTCACTTTGTTTTACATTTTTAATTTAATTTCATTAATTTTGATTAGGTTTTTTCATTTTTTGTTTCAAAAACCAGATTCTTCTAATCCAGAACAAGAGCAACCAAATGCACCTCCTAAAAACCCACAAGAACAACCAAATGCACCTCCTGAAAACACACAAGAACAACCTCCAATTCCTCCTTTTGACCACACATCGAAAACACGGGAGCGATTAATTAATCAATTAGGACAAAATACGTCTAAAATCAATAGACTGATTGTTAAATTGAAAACTTATGAACTTGAGCATTATCAATCCCTCACCACTAGCCTAGAAACATTAGCTAGTGGTGCCATAGTTGTTTCCACACAAATTACCAAATGGGGAATCTTTAGGGATAGGTGTCATCAATTCTATGCCGATGGGATATCATACAATGGAGTAAAAAAAAAAATTACTAAACAACAAATATTTGCCCTTTTCGTTGATCCCAAAACTGGTCAGTCATTACCTCTTAATGCAAAGAGGTTTCCCATACATTGGTGTACCAATGTGCAGATGAAGAATCTTTTTTGGCAGAGGTGGTGGATGGTCTTTGATGATCCACCTTGTAATAATTATGAGGTACCATTATATTTTTTGAGAAAAGTATATTGCGACTTTGTGCTCAATGTGCGCCCAAACTATTTTGACTTGAGATAGTTCCATGGTAGAGATGGTGGCTCTACCCAAGATAGACTTGGAGCTCGTAGGCGATTACCTACAGAGAGTCGCTGCCCCTTAGCACCCAAACCCAAGGTGCATCAAGCTATTCCAGTAGAGATGAAAGAGTCGATGGAGCTACAGACTCTTCAAGTAGCCACAACATTGACTAGTGCCAACGTCCAGCATGGGACATCATTAGCACACCCTATTATATTGGATGATGAGCCATTAGGTGGCGATAGAGAGCCCATCCAACATATATATGTTAGTTGCTCGAGGATATGCTCAGGAATAGATGATGCAGTCGGTGTAGATGGATCCTCATCTCATCTATGCACGATTTGCGGGAGTAGATTTCAAGCCCACACAGCTGACGATTTCGTGCTAACAGATGAGTTGATGGACATGGTGTTTGCCCATGAGCCGCAGACATAGGTGTGTTGATTTGAATTCATAGCATTTTATTTATCAGTCACTTTAAATTTGTAATTACATAAATGAATTTTTATTTATACATTGATTTAAATTGAGACAAATAATATGCATTTCAGGATGCAATAGAGGTATCCCATACTCCTCCCTCAGTTACTATAGCTGCAACTTCGATGCCTGAGGCATAAATTTTGTAACATGTTAAAATAAAATAGTACACTTTGAATTCAAAAAAATACAAGATATACTAACTATCTTTAATGCTTGGTCCAATTTCTGGTTTGTAGGTGTTGTTAGGGGACGAAATGTCCTAGATTGATGACATCATGCTCTCAATGATCGATTTTTGCCTACAAGGCTATACGGTATCATATTTTGTACAACCCTTTTTATGTATTATTTTGATGGAATATGCAAGTCATTTCATTTTAGATTTTAAAAATTATGTTTAATTTATTATTTGTATTAATATCTCATGTTAATTTTGTTTTTTTAGGGTACCCCCTCCGTATCTAGGGCTCGTCCTAAGAAAAAGAATTCCTCGAAGATGCCAAAATGTAGGAAGAAGGTGATTGAACACATTTTTAGTTGTAAAATTGTTTGAAAATGTTGAAATCAAGTATTAGTTGGGGTTTGTAAATTGATTAGTGTTTTTTGTCTATTTTACATGTACAGCGGCCATCGAGCTATGTGGATTTGTTGAATGCACCTGATTCAACCGTGGATCAAGAGAGGGTGGAGGTATGTATCTCTACTTTATTTTCTTGATTTCATGATTATATGCACACGTACATGTGAACTTGTGATAATTTATAATCTTATATTTTTTTCATATAGGAAATATCCATAGCTATTTCATCAATGGTGAACCCTCCTCCTTGCACTAGAGAAGCATCTCAAGTTCTGGTACACTTTTGTTTGATATGTAAAATTAATTATTTTTAACCTTCAATACTTATCATTATATTAATTGTATTTAATCTTTGAACATTTTTTGTATAGGTAATAGCGACAATTTCTACATCGATGGTGAGCCATCCTTAATCCATTGGAGAAGCATCTCAGGCACAGGTATGTCATTGTTCTCTATACTATAGCTTTTAAGTGTTTTTTGTATATTTATGTTAGTACATTGTATTAATTGTACATTTAATCTACAATAGACCCCTTCGTGGTACGGCCAAAACGTGGATCCATTTATGTATGTCTTCAGGAAAACTCCTAAGAGTGACAAGGAGAGGAGAGCGAAGACATTAGCTCCTAGATCAGTCAATGAGGTAATCTACATTTCATTTGCAAAGGAATTAAATTTAAATGCATAGTTATGTTGTTAATTGTGAACTATTTCTACAAAAGAATTCTAACTTGGCTTTTGAATTGTGGTTTTGCAGCCATCTACAGAGCCGCATACTTCATCGAAGAGGCTTGATTTTGATGATCCACCATAATTTTAGGATCATATAGTGTTAGTTTTGGTCATAGAATGACCAATACATGTAGATATATTCTACATTTTTATTGTATATCGATTTGGGCATGGCATATGCCACATTTTTGTAATACTTGTATTGACTTGGCAGACATGCCTTTTATATATATATATAAATAATGATATTCGATCCAATAAATGTGTACTGAGTTCATTATTTTGTATTCATTGTATTTTGTGGTTGTCCTTTTATAAATTTAAATGAATATTTACATGTGTAATCAACAATATGAATATAAACAACAAAAATATATGATATAAAACATTGCAATCATGGAATATGATGATACAATTTCTAAAATGTTGAATTAACCCTACAAAACTCCTTGTATTCAGTTCATTATTGTGTATTCGTTGTATTTCGTGGCTTCCCTTTTATAAATTTAAATGAATATTTGCATATGTAATCAACAATATGAATATAAACAACAAAAATCGACAATATGAATATAAACAAACAATATGTGTTTAGTGCGAGAGCACCCTCACGCTCGCAATGGTAAAATTTTGTTCGTCGTGTGCACAAACCAACAATGTGAGTGCATCCAGGTGGGAATTTTTTCACTAGGCATGCCCCTATCATGCATCCCAAAGCATCAGAACATCGAGATTCATACCATACCGATGCGATCTTTCAAGTGCCCTGAGTCCAAAAAATTGTCAAAATTTGAAGGACTGATTTTTCAAATCTAGGACACATATGGTCCATCCATTTGAACCTGTGATGTCACATGAGTCTCCTCTACAATTGCCTATCTCAATTTTTTACGACTCGAAGCCATTTTCAATTGGTAGCATTTTTTCGCCTGCTGCAAAACCCGTCAGTTGCATCCAATGCAAAGTTGCCAGATTGACTAGAATTGATTTGGTTCATCGTGTGCACAAACTGATGTCACGAGCGCATCTGGGTGGGCAGGTTTAAGCTAGGCATGCCCCTGTCATGCATCCCAAAGCCCCAGAACGTCGAGATTCATATCATACCGGTGCGATCTCTCAAGTGCCTTGAGTCCAAAAATTTGTCAAAATTTGACGGATTGTTTCTTCAAATCCAGGACACATATGGTCAATTCATTTGAACCCGTGGGGTCATATGAGGCTCCTCTACAATGGGCTATCTCGGTTTTTGATGAATCAGAGCCATTTTCAATTCGTAGCATTTTTTCGCCTACTTCAAAAACTGTCAGTTGCATGCAATGCAAAGTTGTCAGATTGGCTAGAATTGATTTGGTTCATCGTGTACACAAAATGACGTCACGAGCACATCTGGGTGGGTAGGTTTACACTAGGAATGCCCCTGTCATGCATCCCAAAGCGCCAGAACGTTGAGATTCATATAGTACCGGTGCGATCTCTCAAGTGCCCTGAGTCCAAAAAATTATCAAAATTTGACGGAGTTTTTCTTCAAATCCAGGACACATATGGTTAATCCATTTGAACCCATGGGGTCGTGTGGCCCTCCTCTACAATTGCTTGTCTTGATTTTTGACGAGTCGAAGCCATTTTCAATTGGTAGCATTTTTTCGCCTGCTGCAAAAGTTGTTAGTTGCATGCAATGCAAAGTTGCCAAATTGGCTAGAATTGATCTGGTTTGTCATCTACACAAACCAACCTCGTGAGAGCGTCCGAGTGGGTAGGTTTACACTAGGCATGCCCCTATCGTGCATCCCAAAGTGCCAAAACGTCGAGAGTCATATTGTACCAGTGCGATCTCTCAAGTGCCCTAAGCCCAAAAAATTATCAAAATTTGACGAATTGTTTCTTCAAATCCAGGACACATATGGTCGATTTGTTTGAACCTGTGGGGTCACGTGAGGCTCCTCTATAATGGCCTATCTCATTTTTTGATGAGTCCAGGCCATTTTTAATTAGTAGCATTTTTTCACCTGCTGCAAAAACCATCAGTTGCATGCAATGCAAACTTGCCAGATTTGCTAGAATTGATTCGGTTCATTGTGTACACAACCTGACATCACAAGTGAGTCTGAGTGGGCAGCTTTATGCTAGGCATGCCCCTGTCATGCATCCCAAAGCTTTAGAACATTGAGAGTCATACCATACCAGTGTGATCTCTCAAGGGCCCTGACTCCAAAAAAATGTCAAAATTTGATGGACTATTTCTTCAAATCCAAGACTCATATGGTCAATTTGTTTAAACTCATGGCATCGTGTGAGGCTCCTCTACAATGGCCTATCTTGGTTTTTGACTAGTCCGAGCCATTTTTAATTGGTAGCATTTTTTGCCTGCTACAAAAACCGTCAGTTGCATGCAATGCAAAGTTGCCAAATTGGCTAGAATTGATACGATTCGTCGTGTACACAAACCGACATCACGAGCGTGTCCAAGTGGGAAGTTTTATGCTATGCATGCCCTTGTCATGCATCCCAAAGCATCGGAACGTTGAGAGTCATACCATACCGATGCGATCTCTCTAGTGCCCTGAGTCCAAAAAATTATCAAAATTTGATGGACTGTTTCTTCAAATCCAGGACACATATGGTCGATTCGTTTGAACCTATGTGGTCATGTGAGGCTCCTCTATAATGTCCTGTCTTAGTTTTTGACAAGTCGGAGCCATTTTCAATTGGTAGCATTTTTTCCTGCTGCAAAAACCGTCTGTTGCATGCAATGCAAAGTTGCCAGATTGGCTAGAATTGATTCCGTTCATCATGTGCACAAACCCACATCACGAGCGCATCTAGGTGGGGATTTTTACGTAAGGAATTCCCCTATCATGCATCCAAAAGCGTCAGAATGTCGAGAGTCATACCGTACCGGTGTGATCTCTCAAGTGCCCTGAGTCCAAAAAATTGTCAAAATTTGATGAACTGTTTCTTCAAAGCCGGGACACATACGGTCAATTTGTTTGAACCCGTGGGGTCACGTGAGGCTCCTCTACAATGGCCTATCTCAATTTTTCATGAGTCGGAGCCATTTTCAATTGGTAGCATTTTTTCACTTGCTGCAAAAACTATTAGTTGCATGCAATGCAAAGTTGCCAGATTGGCTAGAATTAATTCAGTTTGTCGTGTGCACAAACCAACATCACGAGTGCATCCAAGTAGGTAATTTTATGCCAATCATGCCCCTGTTGTGCATCCCAAAGCGCTGGAACATCGAGAGTCATACCGTACCGATGCGATCTCTCAAGTGCCCTAAGTCCAAAAAATTGTCAAAATTTGACGAACTATTTCTTCAAATCCAGGACACATATGGTCGATCCGTTTGAACTTGTGGGGTCGCATGAGGCTCCTCTACAATGGTCTATCTTATTTTTTGACGAGTCAGAGCCATTGTCAATTGGTAGCATTTTTCGCCTGCTTCAAAAACTGTCAATTGCATGCAATGCAAAGTTGTCAGATTGGCTAGAATTGATTTGGTTCATTGTGTGCACAAACCAACGTCGCGAGCATGTCTGAGTGGGCATTTTTTATGATAGACATGCCCCTGTCGTGCATCCCAAAGTGCCGAAACGTCGAGAGTCATACCGTACCAGTGCGATCTCTCAAGTGCCCTGAGTCCAAAAAATTGTCAAAATTTGATGGATTATTTCTTCAAATCTTGGACACATATGGTCGATCCGTTTGAACCCATGGGGTCACGTGATGCTCCTCTATAATGGCTTGTCCTGGTTTTTGACAAGTCAGAGCCATTTTCAATTTGTAGCAATTTTTTGCCTGCTGCAAAAACCGTCAATTACATCCAATGCAAAGTTGCCAAATTGGCTAGAATTGTTTTGGTTCATCGTGTGTAGAAACCAACATCACGAGCGCGTCTGGGTGGGTAAGTTTACGCTAGGTATGCCCTTTTCATGCATCCCAAAGCGTCGAAACGTCGAGTGTCATACCATACCGACGCAATGTAGAAGTTGCTTGACAACTTTTTTGACAACAATGATAATTTTTGCTCAAATTGTATCTAGTCTCAATCTATGACCTCTATGACCTGATAATGACTCAAATAATTCTCCATGATTATACAAGAATCAAGAATTCTCATGATTGACCAGGGACACATCACATATACTCAAAACATAGTCACAAAACATTGACACACAAAATACTCACAAAACATTGTCACATATTATTCAAAAATTTGCCTCTAAATATGGTCAAATCAGCTCTTGGCTATTTGATTATACAAAAAAATGTCTTACAAATCATCTCATGGGCTTTTACACAAAATTTGGCATTACAATATGTGTGATTCAACTCATCGTCATTTTAATATACAAATCATCTCATGGGCTTTTATACAAAATTTGGCATTACAATATGTGTTATTCAGCTCATCGCCATTTCAATATATAAAATTTGGCATTTACATATGTACAAATCAGCTCATTGCCATTTAAATATACAAAATTATGCCCCTAAACATGTAAAAATCAGCTCATGGGCATTTATATATACAAAAAATGAATATAGAACAATTCGTCAATTTATACAAAATTCTCAAAATCATTCTACCCTGAACCGTAGAATTAATCAAGTGATCCTTCAGGATTGGCTCTAACCTATATTGTGTCAAGTATTGCCTCGTGGTCAGATTCATGAACTTTCCATAAAATCTTGTTATGAGGTCTACCACAATACTTCATCAAATGAATATTTGTTGCAACAACAAGGTTAGAGAAATGAAAAATATGTCTGTGTGTTTCAAAGTCCTTGAACAACCAAACATCAGAATTCTTGATAGGGTATCTCCGAAGCCATGTTCCTGTCACGACAACAGACCCTATTGGGTACTCAATACCCTCTCCATCAATGATTGTAGTTGTCAAATTTCTTTTAGGCTCAACACAATGACACAAATAGTAATATGTTTCTTCTTCATTGTTCTCTTCTGTAACAACTGCATACACATGACCTGCATTTTATAGTGTTAATTAATACCAAAAATAAAGTATGATGTACAACAAAATGAACCAAAAAGAATACTTGCAAAAAAATTAACTCAAAAAATCACCTGAATCCACTAGGTCAGATACATGGTCAAAATCCACTGATGTCTCCATTTGGCTCAATTGTAGTGCTTTGGGAATTTGATATGAATCAATGGGAACCAACGATCTACAAGACCATTTGTCAAACCACTCTTGTGATTCACATTCTTCCCACAAACAATACATGCATGCAGAGAAAAAACATACCATTTGTCTCGTATAAATTACCAGTGAACTTGAATTTGAACTCATAAATGAGTGCATGTCACTCGATCCTGCAACTATACAACAATCTAGATAGTTTTCAATGTTAGATTCAGTGATCAACCAAAAATATCTATGAACCATTGACATACCTAGATTACCTGGACCCATCGTAGACTTACACCATCGCATAATTGTTTCTGCATCTATCAACTCAACACCACCTTCGTACTTCAATTCTTCCCTAGCTAGGGCTCTTTTCCACATGCTTATGCACCATCGTTCTCTCCCTTACCATGTCCATCCTCAGTGAAATTCCAAAAATGTTGTACACCACTTTTCATGTGCATCCTTGTCAACCAATAAAACATCCTTGCATTCTTGAATTGTGCAGTGTAATTATCTGACCATATTAAGTGTCAGTTGTATCGTATGTTTCTTTCCCTTAAACTATCATAGAAAACTTTAAAGCCTCCTTGTACAAACTCTGATGAATGAGTATGATCATCACTTATGTAGAAGTGATACTCTCTTACAACCTTTCTATCCTCCTCTGTGCTATCATCTGCATGCATGAATGCTATGTGTACAAAAATAGAAACTTGTGTAGAGTGATAATACATGGATTGTACTTCATTTTGAGGTTGTAGTGTATAATTTTCAGCAAAATCAATGATAGAGACAATGGTTCCAAGAGGAAATGTGTCCTTACATAAGTTGAATTTCTCATCTAGCCATCGAGCTCTATGTGTATGCATTATGTACTCATAAACTAGTTTCTCTTGAAACATTTTCATAAATTGAGCTACACATATATCATTTTTTACTAGCTCACATCTCTTCAAATCTTTTCCATCTTTAACTCCATATGTGACTGTCTTTTATTTTCCAAAAGAAACTAGTTTCATACCAATTTCATGTGTGCTCTCCAAATGTACGCATCTTGGTAAACGTTGCAAACCACCACATATAGTACAAAAACTTTCCAAACAAGGCATCTTATAATAAATGTAACCATCATGTCTCTTACATAGCACACTTTAAATAAATTCACTTACCGACTTAGGAGATGCTTGTATATTACATTCTTGCAAAACATCGTTAGTGTGCAAAGTAGAACAAATATGATGAAAAATATCATAATGCATGGAAAATTCAATATGCATCCTACAACAACACGTGGTGCGTACATGATTAATCTTAATATAAAAAGGTTTTTCCATTTCAAAAAATCTTTGAGAAATTCTTATTTGAGGAAACTTTTGAACGAATCTTTCATAAAGGTCATTGTGGCTCTTGGGCAACTAAAACTCTATCTATAAATCGCGTACGGGCTACATTAATAACCGCATACGTGTTGTTAGTCCATAAAATGTTGACAAGCCCAACGGTATTCTTTTTTACCATTCTAGACTAATAAGTAGCACGTACGTGCTCCTAAGCCTAAAAAATGTTATCGCAGGATAACGAATAATGGGCTCAGTACCCCGTACGCACTTAAAAGTAATAAGTACCATGTACATGTTCCTTTGCCTTAAAAAAGTTATTGCAGGGCAGTGAACTAATATTTTTAGTACTCGTACACACTATTGGTAGTAGAAAAGATATGAATGAAAAGGGAGGGAGGGAGAGAAAGAGAGAGAGAGGGGGGGTAGAGTAGGGTGGAGGGAGAGAGGAGGGGGGCGGAAGAGAAGGAGGGAGGGAGAGAGGGAGAGAAGAGGAGGGAGGGTGGGAGACAAGAAGGGGTATGGAGGAATGGAGAGGGAGAGGAGAGGGGAGAGGGAGAGAGAGAGGGGGGAGGGAGAGGGAGAGGGAGAGGGAGAGAGAGAGAGAGGGAGAGAGAGAGGGAAGGAGGGAGAGGTAGGTAGAGGGAGAGAGAGAGGGGGGAGGGAAGGTAGAGAGAGGGAGAGAGGTAGAGGGAGGGAGAGAAGAGGGGGAAGGGATTGAGGGGAGAGGAAGAGAGAGGGAGAGAGAGAGAGAGAGAGAGAGAGAGAGAGAGAGAGAGAGAGAGAGAGAGAGAGAGAGAGAGAGAGAAGGTCAGAGAGGGAGAGAGGTAGAGGGAGGGAGAGGGGGAGGGTGGGAGAGAGAAGAAGGGGTATGGAGGAAGGGAGAGAGAGAAAGAGAGAGAGAGAGAGAGAGGGGGAGAGTAGGGGGGGAGAGAGGATGGTGGTGGAAGGGAAGGAGGGAGGGAGAGAGGGAGAGAAGAGGGGGTATGGAGGAAGGGAGAGGGAGAGTAGGGGGGAGGGAGGGAGAGGAGAGGGGAGAGGGAGAGAGAGAGGGGGGAGGGAGTTAGAGAGAGAGGGAGAGGGAGAGAGAGAGAGAGAGAGAGAGAGAGAGAGAGAAGGAGGGAGAGTGAGAGAGAGAGAGGGGGGAGGGAAGGTAGAGAGGGAGAGAGAAAGGACACAAGACATCATATGACTGATCTCGATTGTGACTATAGGAATTACAAAAGAAAAGAAAGAGGGAGGGAGAGAAGAAGTGGTATGGAGGAAGGGAGGAGAGAGAGAGAGAGAGGGAGAGGGAGAGGGAGAGGGAGAGGGAGAGGGGGGAGAGTAGGGGGGAGGGAGAGAGGAGGGGGGCAGAAGGGAAGGAGGGAGGGAGAGAGGGAGATAAGATGGGGGAGGGTGGGAGAGAAGAAGGGCTATGGAGGAAGGGAGAGGGAGATTAGGGGGGAGGGATGGAGAGGAGAGGGGAGAGGGAGAGAGGGAGAGAGAGAGAGAGAGAGAGAGAGAGAGAGAGAGAGAGAGAGAGTGTGTGAGAGAGAGAGAGAGAGAGAAGGAGAGGGAGGGAGAGAGAGAGGGGGAGAGGGAAGGTAGAGAGAGGGAGAGAGGTAGAGGGAGGGAAGAGGGGGGAGGGAAGGAGGGAGAGGGAGAGAGAAAGGACACAGGACACCATATGACTGATCTCGATTGTGACTATAGGAATTACAAAAGAAGAGAAAGAGGGATGGGGTATTGATGAAGGAAGAAGGGGAGAGAGCATGAGAGAGAGGGATTGGGTATGGAGAGAGAGAGAGAGAGAGAGAGAGAGAGGAGGGGGAGGGAGGGAGGGGAAGAGATATTGAATCCAGGACACAATATGACCCTTAGAACACAATATGACCCCTAACAATATCTAAGGGGTCATAGGGTGTCCTAAGGGGTCATATGACACTATATTATCCCTTAGCACACCATAGAACCTATAACAACACCAAATGGTGTCCTAAGGGGTCATAGAACACCATAGGACCTTTTAGAACACCATATGGTGTTGTTATGGGTCATTGGTGTCCCAAGGGGTCTTAAGGGGTCACAGGACACCATATGACCTCTTAGGAAACAATACGACCTCTAATGATACCTAAGGGGTCATATGGTGTGCTAATAAAATGATATATTGAATTTAAAGTTATGAATAGAACATCATACAATGAGACTCCAAGCGAACAAACAGCGAGGCTTCGCTAAAAAGCAAGTGTAAGAGCTTGACCTAACCCTAAGAGTACTTCCTAAGTTCTAAAACATATGATGCTATTAAATTTGCAAGGTTATAGGACTAATCTCGATTGTGACTATAGGAATTACACACTTGATTTCTTTCATAGGTATGTACCATTCCAAGTTGTTTGACAAGTGATGATCATCATATACTACCACTGCCATGCATACAACAAACTTTAATTTCTTTAGGTGACAAATGTTGCATAACAACATGGGAACTCTCGCATACCCACCACTATCATTCTTTAGGACATCATCTATGTTACTCTCCCTCTTTCTCTTCCTACCTATTGTTTCCTTCAGAAAAATATATTGCAGGTACTTTGACTCATCATGTTGCTTTGTTGACACTATTTTCCACATCTGCTTTGCTCATTAAAAACACATTCGAGAAGAATATTGCTGCAAGTTTCCTTTTTTGTCATGGTAATACACCCATGGTTCAATTTCAAACCCTATTCCTCCTATTCAATATATACACACAAATCCATTAGTCAATTTTCTTAGGAGAGCATACATGATAAAAATCAAAGAGGAAGTTGCAGACAAGAAATAAATTTACTTACTTCTATAGAAGTGCCTTACTTCTATAGAAGTGCACACATAGTTGCAGTGGGGTATGGAAGGAGGGAGGCAGAGAAGAAGAGAAAGAGGGATGGGGTATGGAGGAAGGGAGAAGGGGAGAGAGAGAGAGAGAGAGGGATGGGTTATGGAGGAAGGGATAAGGGGAGAGAGGGAGGGATGGGGTATGGAGGAAGGGAGAAGGGGAGAGAGCGAGAGAGAGAGAGAGAGAGAGAGAGAGAGAGAGACCTTGTATGTGTTTGAGAGGGGGATACAATACACTTACATGTGTATATATATGTTTAATATATTATATATTATATGTATATACACATATTATATATACAATATCATATTATACACATATTATATATAGAATATCATATTATACAATAGCACCTACGTGTTGTTTATAGTAAAAAGAGCGCATACACATTGTTTATAGGAAAATGAGCACGTACGTGCTGCTTACACCGTAAGTACCCCCATACACGCCTTTTAAACGTGTAGCACCCCATACGCGCTTTTGACTTTGTAGGCTTGGAAATAGGCCTGGATGTCAAAGCTATGGTTTGGAAGTTTGATTTCCCTCCATTTCTCTCATTTTTGACGTGTTTTATTTTATCAACTTTGTCATCATCAGGTTTACACTTTATCAAGTGGGTATTTCTAAAATTGCCATCATGTTTTCACCCATCTTCTGAGATTTCTAACAATATAATTTTTTTTCAATTTGAACAACAATAACATATTATTATTGAATTTCTTTTACCAGTGTCTCCATAGTTCTCACAGACATAGATGCACCATTTTTTAAATAACTTTTGATATACTTGTCCAAATTCAAAAAACTTTATTAATTATTATAGTGTACTTTATTCTTTACAATTTAAAAAAAAAATTATATTTTCAATTTGTTAGTGCAACTTATGCTTCGCGCATGAATAGGTACCTAATTTTCAGGATGTGCTCGATTGGAAAAATCATAAAAAAGAAATACTCAACAAAAAATTACAAAACAATACACATCTTCTAGTGCTCACTCTTAACTATCTTTGTGCCAAAGGATTTTTCAAAATACTAAATCTAACTATGACTTTTTTGATGCGCATATCAGACACTATGTTATGTTTTTTCAGAAAAAATCAAGGTCAGGTTTTCGTGCGCGAAAGATTTGACCCCCTGAATCTTATCCAATTTTGAAAAATTTTAGTAGTTTGGAAACTAGATTCAGAGTAATACAATATTGTTTCTTTGATTATCTTCATATCTTGAGTGGATTACTTTCAAATTTTGCCTCCAAGTTCAGGTTCACCTGATTTTTGAAAAAAAAAAAAGTGTCCATTTATACCGCCCTTTTTTACCACCATCTTTGTGCGCTTACCCTTTTATTAGGGCTAACCAGTTTGAATGGTGATCTTGATACATTTGACCTGAACATGCATTCTTCAGCTTTGTGTCCATATTAATTGAATGTAAAGCAATATCCATTAAATCTTCTTCTATTTGACATGTTGCTAGATCGAGATCTACACTCATAAGAAATATCGCCATACTTGTGACAGTTATGGCAGTAACCATCAAAGGTGAAAGACTTCTTTTGACTAACTCGTTGATTTCCACAGACATCAGACTTATGACCCAATTTACCACAATGATTACAAGAAGATTTAGAAAACTTCATACCTTTCATTCTTGAATTATTCCTTTTATCATCCTTCATCCTTTTGGATTTAGATGATTCTCCAATTTCCATAGGACTTGTACCAAACTAACCAAGACCGCTTGTCTCCTTTTTTCTCCTCTGAGATTTTATTTGTTCATCTATCTTCTCGGAACTTTCATTAAATTTCCTCAACTTTTCATTTCTCTCATTTATAGTTTTCAACTCATTTTTGAGTTGTTCAATCTCTTTCATCATCTTCTCCTTTTCCTTTGTGTTGTCATGCAGATGCTCATGTATTTATTCATTCTCCTGAGTGAGAATTCGGATTTCTTCATCTTTTTCAATGATTATTGCATCATTTTCTCTTAGGGCTTCTTCAGCAAGCCTTTTGGCTTTTTCAAATTTTGATAAAGCTTCTTCTACATCTCTTTTTCTTTCATCTTCATTTTTGTTTGCTTCTAGTATTTCAATCATTCTAAGGGTCCGACTTTCATGTTCTCTCTTTAGACATGTGATTTCTTCAGTCAGCTTCTTATTCTTTTCCATTAGTTCTGAGATTGCTTCTTCTACTTCTTTAGACCCACTATATTCAGAGAGTTGATCTATGATATCCTGACTCTCATTTAGTTGTAGAGATAGTTCCTTTCTTTTAGCAAGATATTTTCTCAGTCTCTCTTTTAGCTGAGCAATAATTTTATTGGCTTCATCAATCTTCTTCTGATACCGATATTCCTCCATGATTTTTTTCTCAAGTTTTCAAGCTTCTCTTGAGAGGACCAAGGGTCTGATAGCAATTATTAGTATCAACCGAGGCTGAGAGGGGGGGGTGAATCAATCAAAACAAATTATACATCATTCAAACATTCAAACTGACCAGTCTGCAACTATCCTTCCAAATCTACTTAAACATTGCATAAATCATGAAAGCAGAGAACATAAAATAAAAGAGATTTCCATGCACAAATAAGAATCACATAACACTAGCAATTATATGTGGAAACCCTTAGTTAGAGGGAGAAAACCACAGTGGGGATAACCCACAATCTCTTTTACTGCAGTGAAAAAGAGTGCCTTATTAAGAGCTTACAACCAGTTCTTTTTGAGAATATCACCCTGTTAGGAGTGACTGGTATCTGGTTAAGAATACCTTAGAACCTGTTAAAGTTCACCTTGCTAGAGGATTTTACAACTTCATATCTGAAGTGACTCGGTTAAGAGATTTTACATAAAGAACTAGTTAAGGTTCACCCTATTAAGGGATTTACAATGTTGCAATTGTTAGAAGGCAACAAAGATGACTGATCTATCTGATGATGCTACCTTTGTCTCATAGATCCACTTTGCATGCTTTGTTCTTCTGATCGGTGTCGGCTTCGCTGATTCATATCTCTATGTACTACACTATATTCAACTCCCCCTCTTTACATTCATATAGATCTTTTTCAAATTGACAACAACATAATTATAATGAATTGTGTGAATATATTAGCCTTTAGTTCTAGTGCCAACTTTCCCTCAAAAAATCAGATTCAAAATTATGTTACCACGCCTTAAATTACTCTCCAAAAGTCATTCTGAGAATATCGGTTAAGACAGTTGTTTATGCCGATAAGTTCACCGGTTGAAAAGGAAATATTTGTCAATTCAATGGGATGTTATCTGGGTCTATCAGTTGAGACTCCTTTATTGCCTTTTTTTGCCTATGTGCCTGTCCAATTTTGTTTAACCATTACATCATGTATATCGGTCTACTCACTGCTTAGCCAGTTACCTCCTGTATACCAGTCTACTCGCTGCTTGGTTGGTTAACCTCTGTATATCGGTCTAGTCACTACTTAGCCAGTTAACCTCTGTATACCGGTCTACTCATTGCCGATAGGAATAAGGACTCTTGTTCTTCACTGGTTACCCTTTACTCCTTTACTAATGGATTGTGGAGACTTATAAGATGATGTTGCCAACAATGACAACCGTTTCACCAGTCATACAAAGTGTATCATAATGCCAAGAGGATCAACTCACGATATATGAAACAAGTATTACAATGTTTGTTTTAGGCACACTACCAAGGAAGCTAACTATCACCTAAACATGGAGGCTAAGGCACAATAACCTAGCACAAGATACAAGGACTTGCAAACTATAGATCACTTCATCAAGGATAGATATAAACTCACTATTATCACAACATAACAATGAAAAATATTAATTAAACTACTATAGAATAATCCTCTCAAATGCAGATACTGTAATTCTCTTTGAAGCTCAATTTTGAATTTGGCACACTAACATCACACACTTCATCAATAGATATTCACACACCTTTTCTCATCAATGAATGTACTACAACTTTCTCAAATGATTTTTCCCATATATATATCCTTCCTAACATTTAGAACATCTATTAGTTTGGCATAATAGGACCCACTAAGTGAAACGTGTGACAAGGCATAGATCAAACCTAAAACAAAATTCATAATAAAAAAGATAGGTTGTGGATCAACCTAACTCATATCAATCCTTAACAAGATAATAACACACCTTCTAAACATGCTCCAACTGAAATAAAATAGGTCAATATTAATCACTATCACCGAATCATATTGACTTGTCATCATACAACAAAATGCTTATACAAAGACTAATCCTAACACAAACTAACTTATAAAACACAATATGAAGCACCAAATAATATGTGTACCTCATAAACACATGTCCTCCATTCATCTCTTTAAGTAGATAATAACATAAATTTAATGTAAAAGTCGTAGACGACTAGTCTGACAAAACATTGTGTGGAACCAATAGATTGTATAGCAACAATAAGAAATAAATCATTCACCAAATCACAAACATACCTGAAATTCCTATCATAGGTCCAACACCTTTTCTTTATCATTTCCTCAAATCTATATAATAAAATCTATCAATGTGGAGAATCTGGAGCATTCTTGTATATGACCTAAAACTATTCACTGCCAAACTAGTATTGAAATATCAAACATACATAACTTTTTCTATAGGCAATAAAATTAGCTGAAAACTTGATAATATGTACAACATCCATCACCAAACCAAACTATAGAAACACACAAAAATATGATTGAATGTGGTGAAATGAAAAGAAAATTTCTAGCCCTCAATCATAATGAAGCTCGCAAATTCAACACTTAGCCATTTTCTTCAAACCCTTATTTAAGAAACTAAACTATGATAGAATCAAGACAACTCAAAAACATGTAAACTCTAACGAAAATTATCTCCATTATGAAAACAAGATATTCTATGATAAATTAAACCTATCATGTGCTCATAATCGATATGGTGTCCACTGATAAAGCCCCAGATTTACATATGCAATAATGAACAACTTACAAAAACATCTTCCAACATACTATCTTCTGGATACCCATACTACTACATGACAACACGTATCAATTAGACATTAATTTTGACATCAATGACAACATACATTGTCAAAAAACTCTCAATAGATCAACAAGTAGATCCAACAATCTCCCATTTTTTATTGATGGAAAAACAAAGTAAATATCTACCAAAAATCTATATACACTCCCCCTTAGCTTATTTCTCCCAATTTGACATCAAGAAAAAGGGCATAGTATTTACAGTGAACAAAAATAGAACTATAAATATTCCCCTGAATAAAGTATCCTCCTATAAACTATACATAAGTACTCTTGAAAGGAAAAACACTTCTCTGCAACACTTATACAACTCCTCATGTCTAATCAAAATTATCTTACCGGTAATGCAACTCACTTAGGTTGAGATAAGATACCCTTATAGATATCTATGAGTTTTTTTGAGGTGGATTTTCATTCATCTGATGCAGAGGTAACAAAGTGACTCTGACATTTAAGAAATAGAACCTCTACTACTCCAATATCATCCAACTCTTTCATCTTTTGTTCAACTTGTACCACATCACTCAAAATTGTAGACAAGGCCACCAACCTCAGATCAATAGTCTCCCTTAATAAAACAAATTTTTTTCTTTATTTGATTCCCCTCTTCCTGTAGTAAATCCAATTTCAGATGAAGTTGACCAATCTACAATGTTGGAAGTGTGTATTTCTATGGTTGTCATTTATGTCAAACTTGTTGTTCCAAATAGATGTCGGTTTGGAAGTCTATGGTGCAAAGATATCTTACTATGTTGGTGTTGAAGTTATTCTATTTGTTGTTCTACAAATGTTTTGGTTCGAAAATTGTTATTGATGTTGTTTGATGTGGTTATCTTCATTGTATATGTTTTGGTATTATGGATATGTGAGTTTTGTTGTCCAAAAATATTTTTGTGTTCTCCAGATGCTGTGGTATGTTTCTTAGTTGGATATGATATTCTGCATTAATCCTATCTTTTGGTCCAGATAAGAATTGTGAAAGGCAATTCAATGTATTATGGGTCTCACCATAGCATGTGGAGATCAGGACAAAATTTATTTGAATTGAAAAATATTTTTCAGCTCATTTATTGTCTATATGGACATGTTACACTATGGGTTACATTCCAATGTTTTCATATCAATGGATTGGACTTAAGAAGATGTGTTTTAGTTCCCTCTTTCTCCTAGAATGGATTTCAACATGTGTATTTTTGGTCCAAAAGGTTTATATTTCTTTTGGCAGACTTGGTTCAAGCCTTGATGATCTATCTTGTATAAAAAAAATGTATGTGATTGAGTTGTGTAGATGGCATCTAGAGTGTGATGTGGAGATAGTCAACAAAATTCAATGAAGAGAAGAGAAGAGAAGAGCCATTGTCTTCGAATGATATGCAGATTGTTTGAGATTGTAGTAGAAATATGAGACAGTGTGTTGATAGATGAGGTCTGCATTGTGTGTGGTTATGTTGGTCGCTTGATGCAAAGTTCAAGGACAACTTCATGATTAGGAGATCCTTCTTTTCAAATAAATTTGTTTTATCTTGCCCTATTGTAGTTAGCATCAGGTTTGCAAGTCATTTTTTTTCTATCTTGTCCCAAGAGCAGTTAGTCTTGGATAGAAATTCTGGACCAATGAGCTCCTTCATTGTAATCTGATATACATAGTGGATATATTTTGTGAGTAGGTGCTCACCATGGTTTTTCCCTATTTTGAGTTTTCCACATACAAAATTTGGGTGTCGATGTGTTGATTATGTGTTGTTGTATAAATATTATGAGTTATTGCATTAATTTTGGTTTAGACTAATTAAGCCCCCCTCACAGTCCTTTCTTGGGTTCAATAATTGGTATTAGAGCAAGATTCCTCTTGAGTAAGCTTAACCACTTGAGGTAGATCCGTAATGGCATAGGACTTACATTACAAAGTTCCGATATTTTATGGCACAAACTTTCCATATTGGAAGGACAGAATGGAAGAATATTTGGAGACATTATAGAATGGAATATAGAGCATCATTTGAACCAGATATACATATAAGGAAACTTGCAGCCAACTTTATGACAAATTTCACATAGCCCAATTTAAATTTCAACTAAATAAACACATAGAATCCACATGCAAACAATAAACAACATACCCATCAAAGATGACACAAGATATACCCTAGGAAAACCCTCATGAGGGAAAAACCCAACCTCCAAAGGAATCCATCACCGTGTATTATTTAGCAATGTAACACTACAATACAATTGTGAAAGCTTATGAAACCCATCCATCATCAAGCCATCAACAAGCACTCCATTTGAACAAACATGTAACCTCACATCTCATCCCATGCTTCCAACCTCCACAAATGCTAAACTTGGCTAGCCTGACTAACTCAAACAACTACCCTTGTTGTTGCTTTTATAAACACATGCTTCCACAAAACCACCAAGTGGTATTACATCAAAACCATGTACAAATACCATGGGCTACCTACCCCCTTGGCCTGACATCTAATATTAGGTACTTTATCAAATTATCTTCCCCAATATTAAATAAATACAATATAATATCCCAATGTTACAATACAACTCATCAAGTGGTTCCAAGAATATTCCCAAGGAATCTCTACATGTTACATGTGCATGTGCAACATCAATTAAATAAATATTACATTACATGTCCATGGGAAACTCACATAATAAATAAATATTAAAATTATAAAAATTATTATGCAAGGTGTAAAACAACTATTTTCCCAACAATACACCCTCGTAGGGTGGTCCTCAAACTCTAGATGAGATAAAGTTACAAGAGACTAATGCAAAATCTAGAGCTATAATTTTTAGTTGTATAAGTGATTCAGTGTTTGGAAGAGTAAGAGGACTAAAATAAGCCAAAGCTACATGGAACAAACTATGTTTGGAATTCAAAGGAGATCCAAAGACAAAACATGCTATGTTGAAGAATTTAAAGCAAAAGTATGAATATATGAGAATTCTTGAAGATGAAAGTGTTGAAAACTATATACATAGAGTGACTAAACTTGATGATGGTATTAGAGCTTCTAGTGGACATTTGGAAGAAGGTGATGTTATGCAAAATATCTTGCTAACCCTTCCAAAATCCTAAAAAGCAACAAGGTGTACCATACATGAAAGAAATGATGTAAGCAAGTATACCATTATTTAGATTACCAGTACATTGGCATCTTTTGAAATTTCAGAAATGGAAGAATAGAAAAGAGAAAAGAAAGAAGTAGAATTTAATGTTTCAATGATCCAGAATACAGTAGAGATATGGATGAAGCTGAGGTAAACTTTGTGAGAATATTGCAACAAGGCACTAGAAGATACAAAGGTAAGTTAACTTTGAAATATTTTTATTTTGATAGAATTGGACATTAGGCTTCTCACGACACTTACAACGAGGACTATAAGAGACTGAATGATGATGACAAGAAAAATAAAACTAGAAGACGCAACTATAATAGAAGAGAGAAAAAGAGCTTATGTTATATAAATAAAAACTCATCTAAAGATGATCTTGATGATGACTCAAATGAAGAATCCTTATTTTTGGAAATTGAAGAAAAGAAGAATGCATTAGAGAAACCAGAAGAGGAGAAAACATTCAAGACTTTGCATGAAAAAATAGAAGCAAATAAATGGATCATTCACTCTGGATGTTCAAAACATATGACCAATGACGAAGACAAGTTTAATAATCTCAAGAGATGTGATGGTGGATCAATGAAATTTGTCAGAGAAGATGGTGCTAATATTTGAGTTATTAGAAGTGTTTCTATTTATGGTAATAATAAAACTAGTGATGTTTATTATGTTTAAGGATCAAGACATAGTTTGGTAAGTGTTAGTCAGATGTGTACAAGTGGCTATGAAGTTGTGTTTAGTAGTACCGCATGTGTTATCTGAAAAGAAAAGACTATTAAACGGGTTGCAGAAGGGATTAGAACAAGTGGAAATGTATACTACATCAAGGATAAAAGAGAAAGCAAATGTTTTCTAACACAAATTAATGAATGTTGTTATGGCACAAAAGGGTGTGGCATATCAATTTTGATAATATGATTAAGATTTGTAGATCTAAAGCAGTTAGAGACTTACCTAGACTTGTGAAGTCTACTGATGCAGTGTGTAGAGAATGTCAATTAGGGAACCAAAAAAAGAGAAGATTCAATAATAAGGAGTATTCCTTTATGAAGCCACTAGAGTTGATTCATACAGATTTGTGTGGGCTTACAAGAACAAGACCTAGTTAAACGTAGAGGTATTTCATGTTACTTATGGATGATTACTCTAGTATGACTTGGGTTACATTTCTAAAAGATAAATCTAAGGCTTTTGATAGATTCAAATTTTTCAAATCCATGGTTGAAAATCAAGTAGATGCTAAGATTAAGTTCTTAAGATCAAATAGAGGAGGAGAATTCACTTCATTGGAGTTTGATAATTTGTTTGAAATACATGGGATTATAAGGCACTTTTCTACTTCGAGGACTCCTCAACAGAATGGTGTTGTGGAAAGAAATAATAGAATAATTATAGATATGGATAGGACTTTGTTAAAGGATTCTAATCAAGCTAATGTGTATGGAAAGACACAGTACATACTACTGTATATCTTCGTAATAGGGTGCAGATCAAAATAAACCATAATAAAACACCTTATAAACTATGAAATGGAAGACCGCCTATGGTGATATACTTTAATAAATTTGGAAGAAAATGTTATATTAGAAGAGATGATGATAACCTTGGGAAGTTTGACACTAGAGCAGATGAAGGGATATTTCTTGGATATGCTACAAATAGAAAGGCTTGCTGGTGTTTCAACAAAATCCTAAAAAGAATAGTACAAAGTACAAATGTAAAAGTATGCGAAGAGTGGAATCAAATTAAACCTAATATTGAAACCGAGGTGGAGATTATTCAAACAATTGCAGAGAAGACAAGTGATTCAGAAGAGAACAAGGAGAAGAAAACAACTAAAGAAGAAGAAGAAGAGGAAGACACAGCAAAAAAACCTGCTTAGTATGTCTAGAAGCATCATTTAGAAAATTAGATAATTGGATATAAGGCAAAAGGTGTTCAGACAACAAGGAAAATTGCAAAAGTGCAAGAGGTCCAACTACTATTTTCTATTAGTGAATCAGTTTAAGACTTATGAGGAAGCAAGTAAAGATGAAAGTTAGGTAAAATAAATGGAAGAAGAACTAAACCAAATACAAAAGAAAAAAACTTGGGAGCTGGTACCAAGAGCAGTGGACATGAATGTGATTGGAACCAAATGGATATAAAGAAACAAACTAAATGAGCAAGGATAAATCACAAGAAATAAAGCAAGACTAGTATATAAAGGAAATTCACAAGTGGAAGGCATAGATTTTGAAGAAACTTTTTCTCTAGTAGCAAGGATGGAATCTATATGCATGTTTCTTACATTTTTTGTCTACAAGAACTTTAAAGTTTACTAAATGAATGTCAATTTAGCATTTTTGAATGTAGACCTAGAAGAAGAAGTATACATTGTGCAACTAGAAGGGTTTAGACTATCAAAAGATCCGAATATGTTGTACAGATTGAAGATAGCATTGTATGGGCTTAAACAGGCACCCAAGTCCTAGTATGCAAGATTAATCAGGTATTTACTATGACAAAATTTTAGGAAAGGTAGGGCAAATAGAAATCTTTATTTCAAGATTGATGAAGATAAGTTACTAATTGTTATATTTTATGTTGATGACATTATATTTGAAGGAAATGATAACTTATGTAAAGAAATTGCTAAAGAGATACAGAAAGAGTTTGAAATGTCAATGATTAGTGAGTTAACTTTCTTTCTTGGATTACAAGTTATTCAATCTAAAAAATGGAATTTTTATCTCACAAAGAAAATATGTTAAGAAATGTTGAAAAAAATTGAGTGGGATGGATATTAAACTTTTACAACACCTTTGAATGTTGGATTCAAGATAATTAATTATGATGAGTCTTCGAAGGTTGATTAGAAGAAGTACAAATAAATGGTTGGTGTAAATTGTATTTGATAGGGTCTACACTAGATATCATGCAGGATGTTTGTTTGGTGGCTAGACTTCAAGGTAATTCAAAAGTGACACATGAGAAGGATATAAAAATAATTTTCAGATATTTGAAAGGGATTGTAAATTTTGGACTCTGGTACAAAAAGGGTGAATATTTCATGTTAAAGTCTTATACTGATGTAGATTGGGTTGGAAGTATTGGTGACTAGAAGAGTGCTAGTGGTGGTGCTTTCTTTTTAGGAGATAGATTGGTCTTGTGGTTTAGTAAGAAATAGGTTTTAGTTTCTCTATCTAGTGCTAAAGTAGAATACATTGCAGCAGTAGCATGTTGTGCTTAGGCAATGTGGATGAGACAAACACTTAAAGATATCAAGGTAACATATGATGAAGCAATTCCTATTATTTGTAACAATAAAAGTGCAATAAACATTTTTAAAAATCTAGTTATGCATTCAAGAAGAAAAAAATTTTCAATCAAATATCATTTCTTAAGGGAGAAGGTTGTTGAGAAGAAAGTTTGGTTGGAATATGTTTTTACAAAAGAAGAGGTTGCAGATATTTTCACTAAGGAAATGGAAAAGGATACATTTTAGTTTCTTCGGGAGAAGCTTGGGGTTGTTGCCCCCCTTCTAACTAGGTGCATTATGGAGGTGGATCTTTCTAGGGGGAGCCTTCATGACTATTTATTTTCCTAGATTGATGTTGTGGTTGTTTTCAAGGGGAGCAGTGGAGTGTGTGTTGGTGTTGTGGCCTTTGACTTTGATGGCAAGGGGGGAAAGAAAGAGGAAATTTACTTCAGAGTGAAAGAGAATGTAATTTCTGATAGAGCAGTATGTTTTGTGGTTTGGTCAAGTGTTTCTATCAATGATAAAGGGGATATTGTTGGAAGTGTGTGTTTCTATGGTTGTGATTGATGTCAAGCTTGTTGTTCTAGATAGATGTTGGTCAAAATTCTATGGTGCAGATATATCTTACTGTTTTGGTATTGAAATTATTTTATTTGTTATTTTGGAAGTGTTCAGGTCCAAAAATTGTTATTAGTGTTGTTATCTTCATTGGCTATGTATTGGTATTATAGATATGTGCTTTATGATCCGTAAATATCTTTGTGTTCTCTGGACATTGTGGTATGTTTCTTAGCTGGATTTGATATTATGTGTTAATCCTATCTTTTGGTCTAGATATGATTTGTGGAAGGCAATTTGATGGGTTATGGGTCTCACTGTAGCATGTGGAGGTCCCGATAGGAGTTATTTGCATTAGAGAATATTTTTTGGCTCGTTAATTGTCTATATGGATACATTACGCTATGGGTAATATTCTAGTGTTTGTGGCTTGATGGATTGGACTTAGGAAGATGTTCTTTGGTACCCTCTCTCTCTTAGAGTGGATCGGTGTGTGTGTGTGTGTGTTTTTGGTCCAAGAGGTTTATTTTGGTTTTTGTCAACTTGGTTCAAGCCTTGATGATCTATCTTGTATATAAAGAATGTATGTGATTGAGTTGTGTAGATAGCAGAGAGTGTGATGTGGAGATAGTCAGTGAAATTCAATGAAGAGCATAGAACAAGATTTGTGTTTGAATGATATGCAAGTTGTTTGATACTGTAGCAAAAATATGAGATTGTGTGTTAAGAGATGAGGTCTGATTTATGTGTGTTGATGTTGATCACTTGATAGAGAGTTCAAGGACATCTTCATGATTAAGAGATCCTTCTTTTCAAATAAATTTGTTGTATCTTTCCCTGTTGTAGTTAGTATCAAGTTTGTAAGTCATTTTTTTAATCTTGCCCCAAGAGGAATTAGCCTTGGATAGCAAGTTTGAAGTAGTGAGCTCCTTCATTTTAATTTGATATACATAATGGATATATTTTGTGAGCAGGTGCTCACCATGATTTTTCTTTGTTTTGGATTTTCCATGTAAAAATCTTTGGTTTTAATGTGTTGATTATGCATTGCTATTTAAGTGTTGTGAGTTATTGCATTAATTTTGGCTTAGATTGATTCAGCCCCCCTCTTAGTCCTACCTTGGGTATCTTTCTCCATGTCATATGCATTGTTCATCCAAAAAAATTATGACTCAATTGAGTCCATTTGTGCTCTAATATTCTTTATATAATCTAACCATTTAAAACTATATTTGTACAAATCTATAACTTCATCAATACTAACTTTAAGTTTCTCTAGATTCTCCTACACAGCAAAGTGTTAGCATGATTAAACTTATCAATAACCTTGGCTATTCTCTTCTCATTGAATCTTCTAAGTGCCTCCTTCGCTACTTTCTTCTCCAGGTTATCCAAATAATCTTTGAAAGAATTAGTTAGTAGCTTTAATTTTTGCAAAGGATGTTTCAATGTCTACCTTTGTCAATACATCATGGTTTCACGGCATCTTCAATAAGGCTAGACTTCTTCATATGTTCTTGCATATACTCCTTTCTAGCTGATGTACTTAGTATATCACTTATTGGAAATTTTTGGAGGGAAGAAATATCATATAGATCAATCTGCCCCTCATGAGTTAGTACCTTCAATAGTTGCAGAGTCACAACTAGCTCAAATTGTACTTGAAGACAAGCTAGGTCTTTGAATGAATCAGTAACACTTGCACTTCGACTACTAGAAGAATCCTCTTGCTTCTTATCTAACTTTTTAGTAGTATCCTTGGCTTTCCCAAAAGTATCTTCTTCATTCTTTCCTTAATCATAAACCTTTGTTGTAGCAATATTCCCATTCTTCTCTTCATCTTATTTGGTATTCTTCTCATTTCCTTCTTCTTCAACGTTCTCCTCTACACCAATCATCTCTGAATTCTCCTCACTTTCCTTCTTTGTTTCCACATTAAAATTTGTAGACTTCTCTAGAGGAGAATTATTTGTCAAAGGGACTTCAAAAGTATCAATTTGTTCACTAGAACTATATTCTAGACCAACATCCCATGAAGGGACTTTCTCATCTCTTACAGCACCTTCTTCTTTTATTTTTCTTATTATTTATACAGTGTATTCTTTTAGTCTCTCTTGACATTTCATATTTTTCTTATTTTGTCATGCTCAAATGGTTATTAAACCTCTATTTTGTTCTCAATTCTTGTGATTGTCTTTGTATTATTTTGCCAATCTTCTCCTTAGTCATCATGAAACCACTCTGTCTAATAGCTTACTTTCTCATATTTGATTATAACTCCACATCTTCACTTCTTTTAGTCAAAGCATCTACTAGACACTCCTGAAGTTGATCTCTAATGTCCCTCAGTGTATAGTTGTGCTTCATCATATACAATATAATGGGTTGTTCAATAATATCTTGATTGTATGAAGGTATATCAAGATATGGCTCTTCAATTATGTCTAGTGCACCATGGCACTCTATGGTATTTAGGATAGTGTATAAATCATAGGGATCCTCCTCATCTAACTTTAAAAGGAGCGTTCTTTGACCTCTTAGATTCTCTCTTCACTTTTCCCTCTTCCTTATCTATTTTCTTAAAGCTCCCTTCTTCTTCAATCTCCATAGTTCTCTTTTCTCTTCATTTTACCTCAAAATTCTTCATATGTTCTTCTTCATCTTCATCATCACCATCCTCAATGTTTACAATCTTTATCTTTTTTATGCTAGTCTTATTTTTCATTCTAGATTTTTCCTTCTCTTTGGAAGTCTTTGATTTCTCTAGAATGTCATTATTAGTTATTTTTCTTCTTTGGGTAGTAGCTATAGAAGGTGTAGGAAATGCAATGGAAGTAATAGTAACTCTACCAGACCTTCTTTGACGTGATTGTGTGATTATGTAGAAGCAATAGTAGATGGCACACCAAGCTTCTCTTCCAAATCACTTTTTATCTTCTTAAACCATTCATTCACTTCCTTCTTATTTTCAAAATTTTCATCTATTCTCTGCTTGATTATTTTCTTTGTTCAATTTCCTCATAGATGAAAAACATTTCTTCATAGGGATCAACTAGCTTCTTAAGTAATAGGTTTGCATAAGCCACCCATTTAAGTCCGGAGACCTCATATGGTAATTTTGGAATCCAACAAGTTCTAAGTTAAACGTGCCCTCCATGTCACAATTATCCTTATCAACCATGAATATGATTATTTCTTTGTAGGTTTCCACTACTTTAGCAAGTATCCTATATCTACTGTTCATTTCATCTTGAAAGTTTTGATAAAACTCCAGTAAGTAGCATCATTATCTTTCATGGTTGGGTAGTTAAGCATGAGACTCCTAATATGTGACCCAACTGGAACATTTTTTTCCACACTATGTCTTTTCTCTAAGACAACTCTCTCAAGAAATAAAAGATTAATAAAATGATAAGAAAACCATATCAAAATGGATATTTGGATTCTTTGGTTTTCTTTAGATTCTCCAACAATTGTAGTCTCAATAATTCACACAAGTCAAATTTCATTCTCTTTCACCATCTGATAAGCCATGTAGATGGTAGTAGCAGATGTGGAGCCCTCTCTGTTATTTATACATATTTTGTACACAATCCCCATTTATGCATTTCTAACTCCAAAAATTTTGATATCATCAATTGTGAGTGCTTTGTTGTTAAAATACACTTTGGTGAACTTTGTGACTACAACATTGTTGATAGTTTTTAGAGTTGGAACCTCTTTGGTGGAGTACAAACCAATAACCTCTCTAATAGATTCTTTTGTGACCAAGTAAGGTTTTCCAATCCAAATGAAAATTTTGTGGATTTTGCTCAAAACAATTTGTACCCTCTTTGCTTCTCCAAAATAGGGAAAATCACTCCATACATCAAATTCCTTTTCTTTCAAAATGACATATTCATGTTTTAGCTCAAAATTACTAACCACAAAGTTGTTCTCTCTAAAATCCATCAATTTCATGTGATTATATTCTTCCAATGGTGCATGAATATAGATGTGCACATTCTCTCTATGAATTATTTTAATGGGTACTCGTGAAAATGCACCGATAGTATCATTAGCACTAGATTTGTGTGGTCTTTTCTTGAATATTTGTTAGGGTTTTTCTACCACATCAATATCCATAGGAGTGTCCATTATCAATAAAGTTTAGGGTTTGCCAAAAAATATAGAGAAATACCTTAACATAGATGGCTAGGGTTTGCATAAAAGATCACACTTGTAACTTCTTCTTCACTCCAAAAGCTTTTCAATCACTTGTATGCTTTGAATGAGGTAAAAAAATAACCAAATACAACATAAATACAACTCCCATCAACCCTATGAATCTAGCATTGAATGCACTTCACCATCAACAAATTTTTACTCTTTTTTCGGATAGCAACATGTAGAATACTTTGCAATCCTCCGCAATAGAACCATCTTCTCCCAAAATTGCATCAGCTAACTTAGCTTCATCACAACAACATGACAATAGCTTCTTAGATCAACATGCTGACCATTTCAGTAACTATGCTTCACAAGGATATTCTACGAGTAAAGCTCCCCCTTAGGTAATTATCTTGTTTAGTTTTTGGAAGAATTATCTACACCATCCTGGGGTATAGATCCATCACATGTCTTTCTTTCCTCTTTATTTCCATCACTTCATTTTTATTTACCCTATTTTCTTGCTCAATATTAATCTTCCTCTATGGGACAATAGGCCTAGCATTCCTTCCTATGTACAATGCATGCACTTTTTTAATGCAATTGTAACTTGTAGGACCATGTTGCAGACTATTTCCATTCCTTCTAACATTGGATGTGCACTCAATAGCCTTGTGACCAGATTTGTTGCTTGTATAATAGTAACCATTGAAGGATTGAGAATTTCTAGCATTGTTTGCATTCATGAAATCATTCCTAATCATTCTAGTTTTGCATTCATTAGCTTTGTGTCCAAATTTGTTACAATCACATTGTTGGCCATGAAATGGTGAAGGTATTGAGGACCTAAATGAATTCTAATTCATCTTGCTTCTAAATTCAATAGCTCTATGTCCAAACTTATTGCAGGAAAAATATTACCATTAAAATATTGAGAATGCTTGGTTGGTGAAGTTTGATTAGGGACTAACTTCTTAAAATTCTTCTTGTACCTTCTATTTCCCCTTATTATCCATAGACCACTCTCCTTTCTCAAATCCAAGACCACCCTTGTCCTTTGTTGTTTTCTACACACTAAGCATATCATTTATTACTTCACTACTACCTTTGATTTTTAGCCCTTTTTCAATTTGTTCTTTTGCATACTTCAATTCATTTTTCAATGCAACTTGGTTTCTAGATAGTCAATAGTCTTCTTTCCTTCTTCAATTTGAATCTTCAAATTGATTATGTCATCTTCTGCCTTCTTAATCTTATCATCACATTGATTTATTCCTTCCTTTTCATTTTTCATTTTTCCAAATTCATCTTCAACTATCTTAATTTTTTCTTTTCTTTCACTTTTTTCTGCAATCAGAGACTTTAGCCTAGCAATCAACCTTTCTTCTTTTGTAAGCTTGTCCTAGTATTTTCTACATTTATCTCTAACATCATCCAAATCATCAAGAGAAATTTTGATTTCTCCTTCTAGATCTATTTCACAATTAGCAGGATCAACATCTCATCCTTCAGGTTCTTTGGCATCTAAATTTGTTTTCAAACTAAACTCCTTATGTAGGCTTTCTTTGGACCACATGTTAGACAGGATCTACCTCAATTGTTAGATTGTTACTTTAGGAACCTTTCTCTAATACCAATTATTGAATGGACATCGACTGTTAAGAGAGGGATTGAATTAGCATGTGCTAAAACTCATCCCTCCATTACCACTTAATCGTTCATTCATTATCTCTTAAAACAATAAATTCAAATTTGCATAAATAAAGAAAGGAGTGGAGAATTCACCACACAAAGACACTAATAATTTTATGTGAAAAACCCAATGAAGGGAAAACCATATTAAGGATCAACTCACAATATATGAAACAAGTATTACAATGCTTATTTAGGCACACTACCAAGGAAGCTAAGTGCCACCTAGACTTGTAGGCTAAGGCACACTACCCTAGGGCAAGATACAAAGACTTGCAGATTGAAGATCATTTCTTTAGGGAAATATATAATCTCATAATTATCACAATATAACAATGAAAAATATTAGGTGAACTTCTATAGAAGGAGTATCTCAAATGAAAAAAGTGTAGTCTTAATTTTGAATTTGTCACATTGAATTCACACATTTCATCAACAAATATTTGTACACTTTTTATCATCAATGACTACTACAATTTTCTCAAATGATTTGTCCCTTATATATATCCTTCACAACATCTATAACATCTATTAGGTCAGTATAATAGGACCCAATAAGTGAAACGTGTGACAAGGCATTGGTCGGACCTAAAACACAATTCATCGTCACAAAGATAGGTTATGGATCAACCCAAATCATAGTTAGCCTTAACCGGATGATAAAACACCTCCTAAGAATGCTCCAATCCAACAAAAAAATAGGTTAGGATCAACCACTATCATTGGATCATATTGAGTCATCATCATACAAAAAATGCTTATCTAAAGACTTATCCCAACACAAACTAACATCCAAAAATACAATTTGGACCACAAAACAAGATGTGTAACCCATAGACACATGTCCTCCATTTGTCTCCTTAAGTAGCTAATCACAAAAATTTGATGTGCAAGTAATGGATTTTTGGTTTGACAAACTTTGTGTGGAATAGATAGATTGTATATCAACAATAAGCAAGAAATCATTCACCAACACACCAAAAAACCTTAAATTCTTGTCATAGGTCCAAGATCTTATCTTTATCATGTCCCCAAATTGACATAATTATATCTTTTAATGCAGGATAATGTGAAGCATTCTTTCATATGACCTAAAATTGTTCCATTGTCAAATTGGTCCCAAAAGATCAAACATACATAGCTTTTTCAATAGGCAATAAAATCAATTGAAAAATTGATAGCATGTATAACATTCATCACCAAACTAAACTCTAGATCTACACAACCATATGGTTGGACATAGTGAAATGTAGAGAAAATTATTGACCCTTAGTCATAGTGAAGCTCACAAATCCAACACTTAGTCATTTTCTTCAAACCCTCCATAATGAAACTAAACTATGATAGAATCAAGACATCTATAAAATATGTAAAGTCTAGACGAAAGCATCTCCATTATGGACATAAGATATGACATGAGAAATAACACCTATCATATACTCCAAACAAATATGTTGTCCACTAATAAACCTCTGGATTAACTTTTGCAACAATGACCAACTTACCAAAACGTATTCCAACATATTGTCATCT
This sequence comes from Cryptomeria japonica, assembly GCF_030272615.1. Classification (NCBI taxonomy): domain Eukaryota; kingdom Viridiplantae; phylum Streptophyta; class Pinopsida; order Cupressales; family Cupressaceae; genus Cryptomeria; species Cryptomeria japonica. Next base: position 661,795,530 of record NC_081407.1, on the reverse strand, counting down.
AAAATACCCATACTACTACATGACAACACATATTGTCAGACATTAGTGTTGACATCAATGACAAAATACATTTTCAACAAACTCTCAATAGATAAATAAGTATCCAACATGGTCATATTTGCTACCTCTTCCCTCTCTCATTTTTTGTATATACTCACTCTTATCTAGTCTTAGTATTCTATTTTATTGCATTCTAATTACATTCAACAAATTTTGCTCTTAGATTCTCCTAAAGCTATTTTTCTTCTTTAGAATTTGTAGTTCTGTCTTGGAGGCTAACTTGTGTTGTTATTTTGATCATGTATCATTTACATTCATAGATTTATATTTGTTTGCACTAGTTATTCTAGGTTATTCATCTTTTTTAGATTCTAACATATAGCCCTTATAATTGACCTCATTAAGGTATCATAGAGTGGTTTTTAATGATTTATCTCCTTTATCTTATAAAATTTAACACTTTGTTGTCTTTGGTGGATAAATGCATATGTTTACTTTGTGTTCAACCTCCCATCTCACTAACACATTCAAAACAACTAAAATTAAATCCCTTTTTGTATTGTGTTGGTGTTATTGTCTTTACTTCCATTTATAGATGTGTGCAATATCATTAGGGGTTATCAAATAAATATTTTTAAACTCTTTACATAATTCTCATTGACATTTATGAAGATGCATAATACTTGTATTATCAAACCAACATATAATAATTTAGTGACAAACAAATAGGAGTTTTATATGTGATGGGTTGTTAGAATTGTGTGAATATTGTTGTCATTGATGTCAAATTAGTTATCCTTTTGGACCAGACAACATTTATAGTTTATTATTGTCAATCTAGTTTAGTCTGGATGTTGTATGTAGTTGGCGTATGCATTTTATGCTATGAGCACCTGTTGTGCCTTCTGGTATTGCTATGACATGTCATGCAATAAGATGGAGTTGATATAATGGAGTGACTTCCAGAAAATTCCTATCTTTGAAATTTTGAATTGTGCTTACATTAATTTTGGTGACAATTACTCATCCCGACATTATCTATTTTGGTTATATCAGGTGTATCCTTAGTACGTGTGGAATCTATATTTTGGAGTTTTTGAGATATCATATTTGTGTTTTGTGATAATGGGTCAGTATCTATGGGTCTGAATGACCCCATCCCATTCCAATAATTAAGGTATATGCATCAGAAAAATAATTATGCAAAAGGAAGCATGTAAAGATCTTGTGAAGGCTGGCTCAATTGTCACATTTGTATTCAAGGTTTTATTGGGTAATGTGTTGTGCTAGGCAGACATATTATCTCGATGTGTAAGCTTTCCAGTATATATATATATATATATATATATATATATATATATATATATATATATATATATATATATATATATATATATATATATATATATATATATATAGAAAGTATGAATAGAAGATGAAAGTAACAAAGAAAGGGAAAAGAGTAGTATGAAGTAGTGTGTGAAGTGCAAGGTGCACAACGAAGGCAATTGGTGCAAAGTCAGAGTGCAGATTGTGTTGCAGTATTGCAGTAGTTCTTTATTAGACTTGTTGCAAGTACTCAAGGGAAGTAGTACAAAGATCTTTCACTAGAACTGTTGTAAGATTTGTGTATTATGATCTGAGCCTAATCTTGGAAGTGATCTCATATATTCAGAGATGCAATCCTTTTCAGTTCATTCTTACTTGTCCAGTGAGCATTCCAGTAGTAAGTCATTTTTTAATATCTGTAGTGAGCATTCTAGAAGTGAGATGTTCTTGTAATCTGGCAGTGAGCCACCTGTTGGCAACAACAATGAAGGAAAACTGAGGGGGGGGTGAATCAGTTTTCACCGGATCAAGAAATCTAAGCACAACTACAAATATGATCAACTACATCAAGAACAAAGATAAGCACAATAACAACAACACACAACACCAAGATTTTGACATGGAAAAACTAATTAAGGGAAAACCCATAGTGGGAACCTACCCACAATAACATGATACTTTGTAGTAGTATGTGTAAATATTACAATGGGGAATGTACATGCATTTAGGCACACTTCCTAGAGCTCACTGCTCAAAAATAAGAAGGACTACAACCTTGAGGAAGACTCATTGCCTTACAAATATCAAACAACAATCCAGATTAAATGAATTGAAAGAATAGCATTTCCTAATGCCTGATGACTGTTTCGGTTAAGCACATTCGTCTGCCCTACAACACTCTCTGCTCAATAATTTTCATCGAGAGATGAATTCGCTTGTTCACACATACACCATTCTCTGATAATGCAGACACAACACCTATATATGAATTACATGAATATAACATATATTTATACAAATCATCAACCTTGACTACAAGGTCGACTCAACCCTTAAGACCTAATTACAAAATTACATCGTGCATAATACATAAATTAACCACCAGAACAATACAATGTCGTTTCTAACATAACATGGACCAAATAAAATCCTCGAACATGCAACACCACCAAAAATATCGCCAAGATCATCTACAACACACTACACCACCGAAAATGTCACATAAAATGAAGAACATCACCGGACCCATAAGATCTTCAATAACACGCACAATGATCAATGAGGACCAACAAAACAAATAGGACATGATTAAGAAACATGAACAAGCACATTAAAACCATCCACAATAGCTGCACCAACACCACTTAATCAAATCTTCATCAATCAACGCGCTAATACTCAAGAACACTCAACAACAACAACTCGGACTACAAAGATAACTTGCGGAGCACCAAATCATGAACCATCTAAATTGAAGATACACATGAACATCCCAAAGACTCTCCCAAATCTGCAACCAAAGATATGATCATACTAGCGCACAATGGATCAAATACCTAAACACTGCAACACTGAATCACACTAAATCAACTATAGATACTTCATTACTGAAATCACAAATCCGCACAAGCACATTCGCAACATACCAACTGAAACAACCAAACCAACTCTTTTGTAATACCGTAACATAGGAATATGTTGACATCAATGACAACAACATATTCTAGCAGTAGCAATATTCAACAATCTCCCCCTTTGGCATTGATGGCAACATCTGAATGTAAAAAACAATCAATGCAAAGAAATAAATCAACACCATCAATCTCCCCCTGAGATCATGCACACAAAGCTTCCAAGATAAGGCAATTTTTCACATGCTTCTCTCCCCCCTTGACACAATGCTAAAGAAAAAATACAAATCATTATTCTCTCCCCCTTACCAGATAATCTCTCCCTCAAACACAAACTTTTGAACATCTGATCAAGTGTGTGGTTCAAACACTAACTACTCCCCCAAAGCAGCAACACATACTCATCAATCCGGATAAGATCATAAGACTATGAAGTCCACCAGATTGATGCATATTAATGCATCTAGTTCTTATCAGGAGGGGCAAAGACCCATAACTTATCTCTCAGATATATAAATATATTTGTAGGGAAAGGCTTAGTAAAGAAATATATAATTTTGATCCTTTGTAGATACATACTCCAATTTGACTTCTTCCTCACTAACTTTCTCCCTCAAGAAATGATACTTGATTGAGATATGCTTTGTTTTAGAATGCAGTATCAGATTCTTATAAATATTAATAGCAGTTGAACTATCACTGTATATGGTGAAAATGGATAACAATAATAACGATATTGAAAGGCTAAATGAATTCAACCACAAAACCCTAGCCTAACAACAACAAAGATCCACCATAACATATGAAGATTACCTAAGACAATGCAAATCAAATGAAATCACAAAGATTATACCATCACATGTCCAATAGGGTTTGGATCTCCATTCTTCCTATCTCCATTGATCTTGCTTGATATATTTGCTCTCAGATTTTATGTGTGCACAAGAGCTCAACAAAGAACGGAAATGTGGTTGCAAGTAGGATCACCTATGTTCAAAAACATAGTGTAGTCAAGTAGTCAACGGGGGGTTTGATAATGAAGGAAGCATCTCCTTATATAGAAGACACTATATGAAATGGAGGGATAAGATTGAGAGGTGTAAAAAGAGGTCGGCTATGATTAGAGGGTAGGTAAAAGAAATAATAAAATAATGAAAGGGGTAGGTAGTGTATGAATTAAGAGATGAATGACATGTGTCATGGGTAGAAAAGGTTAATGAATTAATTAAATAAATAAAGATTTATTTAATTAATAGAAGGAGTGAGATCAATTAAATAAATAAGATATTAATTTAATTTAGGAAAAGGATAATTTAAATAAATAAATGTATTTATTTAAATGAGAAATAAGGCTAGAAGAGGATAAATGAATTAATTAAATAAATAAAGATTTATTTAATTAATAGAAGAATTAAGCTTAGATAATTAAATAAATAAAATATTTATTTAATTAGACTGGACAATTTTGGGTGTCTACATTTTGCCCATCTTTGAGACAATGCGGCTTGTCGCGTTGTTTCAAAGAAGATAAGATGAACTGATACAGAGTTACCCCAAGATGGGAATGATATGCCCCCTCGAGAGATTGGATGAAAATGTGTGAAAAGACCACAGACAATCTCTCGATAAGAAAGAAAGGCTAGAATGGACTGACCAGATAAAGTGACAAAGTCATGGGATAACGAAGACTGACACAAGAGACTAGGGCTAGGGTAGTCTATAAGATAGACCACCAAGGGAAAACATCCTCATTGTCATCCACACATCCAAGAGATTAGAGTGCAGAGCGAGATAGAGCAGCAGCAGTCAGCAGGGATGGCAATGGCTCATAGATTCGATCGCATTCGTCGATTTTAGAGGCTAGCAAATGCAGGAGAGCCGGTAAGTACCACAAAACCTCCTTGTACTTTGATGCATTTATTGTTGTCATTAATGCATGCTAGGTAGAGTATTAAATGCGCTTAGAATAGGGTCCAAAAAATGTCAAAAACATGTAGGCGCGTCTGCATTGGTGCCAGGCGCATTTATGCGGTCTAAAAGAGCATTTATGTCATGAAAGCACGTTTGTGTCCAAAAATGTGAATTTGTGTCTTCTAGGTCAAATTGGCAGTTCTGTGATGAACATACGCTATCGATTGGATAAACTGCTGAGAGGATACACTCAAGCAGGTCCTCTAGGGAAGACTAGGATAACAAATAGGGCTAGGATTGACAATTCTGTTATAGAACATACATTGCCAATTAGGAAACTTCTCAAGAGGATTCACTCAAGCAGAGGCCCTAGGATAGGATAGATCAAGGCACTTTGTGATGAACAGTGAGTACCAAGATATAGTACTTTGTGATGAATAGGGAGTACTAAAATATGAGCAACACTTTGTGATGAACAGTGAGTGCAAATGTGAGCAGCACTTTGTGATGAACGAGGAGTGCCAAACACGTAATACTTTGTGATGAACAGGGAGTACCACTAGGATAGAAGCAACACTTTGTGATGAGCAGTGAGTGTCACTAGGACTGAGATGATTGATTTGTGTGACTGCAGGAGTATTTGCCTATGCTAGAGTCACGGGAGAGATTCTCATCGACTCAGAGGTTGCGACCTGAGTTGACAGCCGAGGACCGAGCTGCGATTGAGGCTATGGGATTGAGACATATTCTGTATGTGCCTGAGTTTCGAGCGAACATGGGATTGTTGACTGCACTGGCGGAGAGGTGGCACTCTGAGACTTGCACTTTTCATTTGTCGATGGGTGAGATGACAATCACCTTAGAGGATGTTTACAGGATACTACGGATACCGATTGATGGGGAGCTGATTCTGTATGATCGAGACGAAGACAAGGATGCCCTTAACGAGTGTTCTAGGATCTGGGACTGGAGATGAGGGCTGGACACGTGGCATGGGATACGATGACACAAACAGGATTGGCGCTAGCGGCAGTGCTGGTAGGAGTGATCAGTGGGTTCCTCTGTCCAGATAGGGCGACACGAGGGGTGGTTGCAGAGGACACAGGGGCTAGGAGAGATGATCTTGGGGCGGTTCCTTCTAGGGCTCAAACTCCGTTGAGGCCAGCCGGCTCTAAGGGAGGGAATTCATCATAGCTGTAGAGGGCTCCCTATGTATCAGTATTGTACCATTTTTATATGATGATGTAGACACATGTGGGTGATTGTAGCCATATGATTTTGACATCATTGTATCATGACACTTTATATATATATATATGAGATGATTCCTTTTTGCGGCAGCTATATGCATGTGTACCTATGTGATGAGATGTTCTTATGTGATGCTTATGATATGGATGCAAATATGTATATGATGCAATGCAATATTTTTTTTTTGTTCTTTTATGTTTTATATGTGTATGCATGATGCAAATGTGAATGTATGTAATGCAGATGAATATGATAATGCAAATGTAAATTGTGCTAACAGGTGTTGTGTGCAGGATGTGATGCAGTTGTGATATCTATATGTATGTATGAAATGCTTATATGTGGTAATGCAGGTGCAACTACATGAAATGCAAATGTTTTTGGTGTATCATTATACTCAGTCATGTGATAGCAGGCTACGCAGACTCGAGAAGGACGATGGAAGTCAATCAAGAAAGGGGGATGGAAGACAGAAGATATGAAAGTGAAAGAGCTTCTTGTGCGTTATCATCATTGAGCTTTATTATGGCAAGTAGGTTATGACAATCGAGGCATATGTTTGACCCAGAAAGTCATTGTACCTGTTTGCATGGAGATAAGACAGTCACAAACAAAGAATTCCCCAGTTCATACTAGACTCACAGTGTCCTCATATCCTTGGACAAGTCATAGCATTACTAAAAGACAATCCACATATAGCAAATACAAATAGGTGATGATATCCCATCCTCGCCTTTCTAGTCAAAGACATCCTGGAGATAAAATCTCTAATCAGAGACATCCTAGAAAAGCTAAAAGATATGTCACCAAAAGATAAAATCAAAAGAAAACCAAGACTCGACACCAACATCCACTGTAGTCCTCAAATTTAGTGTCTCTTGTCACTTGTATAAGTCTTATTTGATTGTGGTCACAATGTTTACTTTCACAGAAAGGATAGATAGCACTGAACCATATGTTGTCTGAGTCTGTTGAAAGATTTGATTTGTTAAAGCCCATTATTGTTGTTGTGTCTCATCTGAAACTAACTGAATCCATGAAACTGATACTTTATTGTGGAGAAGATGAAACTTTATTGCGGATTTGTGATGCAAATGTTGCTTTATTGCGGATTGTGCGCGGATAGACTGAAGGAAGCTGGAAGAAACTGTACTCCTTGAAACATGTGATGTTCTCAGTTCCACACCCATCACTAGACGTAGGATTTGCCTTAGCCACATATAGGATCTGATTTATTATGGATGGAAAGGGAGGTGAAAAGGGAGGTTTATTATGAATGGCTAACCAATCTTGCGTAGATCAATAACAAGCCATGATGGGAATGGGTAAGTTTATTATGAACGAATAGGTTGTGAGTGTGTGCAAAGTGAAAGGATGAAAGAGAATCCTGAAGGAGGGAGGAGCAATGTCTCTACGCATGGCGCTGGTGACCCAGTTTTCACCATGGTACTTGCCCAGGGTGCCACCGAAGTGGTTTTCACCGTTGGATGAAATTATTTCTCTTTACTTTTTTCGATTTTTCAATGTTTTTTTTTTTTTTTTGTGTCACAAGGCGCCTGTTTGTCAGGTTTTCAACAAGTAACGATTTTTTTGTTTTATAATTTTTTTTGTATTTTTGAAATTTTTGAATTTTTTTTGTATTTTTTGAATTAGGATACTCTGAAGAGCTATGTGTACAACCTGCGAAGGTGCATGCTGTTGATAGGATCCTCCAAAGGTTCACCTTCTGTAGTTGAGAGCTGATATGCCCCAGATCCATATGCTACTGTAATGATGTAAGGACCAAGCCAATTTGGTTCGAACTTGCCCTTCTTCTCTCTGTCTTGCTGATTTTTAGGATTTTCTCTGAGAACTAAGTCACCTACCTCAAATGTGCGAGGCTTGAATTTTTTATTGTAACTACATCGTTCCTTGACTGAATGATGTGTAGCTCGAGTGACTGTCTTCGTTGATAAAGGAACTAAGATAGAATTACTAGTGTGTGGACTACGTAGGCCTGTATGCATGTCACCTAAAGAAGTTTGGGCATCCTTGACAACAAAGTCCTTCGAGGAAGCTCCATTAAAGGTCCATGATGTATCACCAGAAGGGAAAGGATGTGTGGAACAAGTGGATGAGTGATGAAGGCTTATGATTGTGAAAAGAAGTGAAAGTAGGATAGCATGACGGAGACTTAGGATCAACAAGTGTGCTTTTTGACTTAAAATTTTAGAACTTTTGCCCCCAGTTATTTTGGTATTAGGGGAGACGAACTCTTGTTCTTTTTCTTTTATAGGAGTTTTATCCTTGACTTTGATTTTTTCAGAGTCCAATAGATTTTGATTTTGATTTGGACTAAATGACTTTTCTTTAGTTTTGACTTTTAGTTTTTTCTGTTCATAGCTTGATTTTTCATCCCTAATGAGTAAGGGCTTTTGTAATTCTTGTTGATCCAAGTTTGGGAGAGGAGTGAAAATGGAATGAGTGGATGATATGGTAAGGCTATGTGAGTTCTCAAGAGGGATGGCAATATGCTCAATAGATTCTTTGCTAGAACCACTCTTAGGACTATTGATATCAAGAGCTACTTGCACCACTAGAGGAGATTTGCATTCACACTTAGTAGCCACAAGACTAGGTGGTTCACATCCAATTCCTTGCAAATTGTTTGTAGATTGTTCATGTTGGTTGAATACCTTAGGAGATAGTGGGAGTTGATCAACATGAAAGATATACTCACCACATCCCATGTCTTTAAACTTGAATTTTTCTTTGAGCTATGCTTTCTTTGATGTTGAAGCTTTCAATGATTCTAGATCCACATATGCTGACGAAGGAACAACTTCTCGATTGATTGGGATTGTTATTTCAGATCTAAGTCACAGATTGTTGCAATATATGAATGGATTTGGATCGCCTTTGATGGTCACTTCAACTCCATTGTGTGGAAACTTGATACATCGATGATATGTAGATGGGACTGTGCTCATCTCATGAATCCATGGACGTCCTAGCAATATGTTGTATGTGAGATCTAGGTTTAGGACTTGACAAACCACATCCTTTGTAAATGGCCCAACTTTGAGAGGTAGGGTGACTATGCCCTTGGATGAGCGCTCTTCATCATCATATGCCTTGATGGTAATTTTGTTTGTAGAATTCACAGCTTTATCAGAATATCCCAATTGTTTAAAAGTGCTCAATGTACAAATGTTTAGACCAGCTCCTCCATCTATCAGGACTCGTTTTATTCGATGTTTGTGTATGAAGGCTTCAATGTGTAAAGGTGCAATATTTGGCTGACTTACGGAGGCATCATCGGCTTCTGTGAATGTAAGGGAGTGTGGAATGGAAAGGTATCCCACCATGGCTTGAAACTGGTCCACGTTCAGATCAGTAGGGACAAGAGTGTCTCTCAAGATTTTATCAAGAATGGATTTATGAGCGGGGGATATGCGTAGGAGCTCAAGAATGGAGATGAGCATGGGTGTCTTCCCTAATTGTTCTACAAGGTCATAGTCAGGTTTGGTTGATGAGGAAGCGGTGTTCTTGGCTGGAGAACCTTGCAAAGTGATTTTACCTCGATGGGTTGTAACATGACATTCAGAGGTAGGTTCGGAAGAAGATCCAACGCCTTTTAAGACAATCTTGGGTCTCTGGGTAGAATTCTCAGGGTTTTTGTCCTTGATGATAATGGTAGAGACGTAATTGTCCATCGAGATGTGATTGATAGTTGAATCATAGTTGTAGGATGCTCTAGTATAGTTGGTTTTATCATCTGTGACTTTAGTTTTTCCTTTGTCATGTTTTGGGAATGGTTCCTTAAACATCTCATGTTCTTGATTGGATGAGTGCCCTTCAATCTCAATGTCACCCCTATCAATGAGATCTTGTATGATGTTCTTCAATCGATGGCAATTTCCTGTCTTATGACCCTTTCTCTTATGAAATTCACAATATTCATCATCATTCAACCAATTTGGTTTAACCTTTGGTTCATATGGAGGAAAATTTGGAATAGTGATTACCTTGTTTGCCACTAGCTTTTTGAAAACTGACTCAAGTGGTTCTCCCAATGGAGTGTACTTCCTTCGTGATTTAGAAGTTGTTTGAGTATTCACCTGATTTGATCCGGCAAAAATGAATTTGGGTCGCACTGTATTGGCATCAACAACACCATCATTGACTGTGTTCTTGTTTTTATTCCAAAATCATGGCTTGTCTTTTCCTTTAAAGTCATCTTTGTTTTCCTTGAATATCTTAATGACTCCTTGTTCAATTAGGACCTTTTCTGTCGCTAAGCCTTTTTCAATGACGTCCTTGAAGGTGGAAAAACAAACTTTCCTTAGATCATAGCCAATGTCTTTGTTAACATTTTGGGTGAACATTTCTACCATTTGTTTTTGTGGAATTTCACAAGAGCATCTGCTGGCTAGATTCTTCCATCTTTGTAAAAATGATGCAAAAGACTCTCCCTCTTTTTGCTTGGTGTTGCACAAAGTAGTGACTGATATGTCTGTCTCTATATTGTAGGAGAAATGTTGAATAAATGCCTCTGCTAAGTCACCCCATGACTTAATTCCAGGTGGAAGCTGGGAGAACCATTCCATAGCTTGATCGCCTAGGCTCTGTGGGAATAATCTCATCAAATATGTCTCTTCTGCTGCTATCTCAATGCAAGTTGTGAAAAATTGTCTTATGTCTACCTTAGGATCCCCTTTTTCTCTATACTTATCAAATTTAGGCGTCACAAAGTATGTAGGAAAAGGAGGCATTGGAATGCTCTTTTCAAATGGATAAGGACATATGTCTCTCATTGTGTATGTTGGCTTCGGTGTATTTATGTCCTCCATTTTCTTTTGTAAGTCCCTAATTTGTTGCTCCAAATTGTTCTTAGGTGGAGATCGACTTCTTGGACCATACCCTATGCTTGAGGCACCAATTAGAGGCGGAGCATGTTGCATATATGGATGATATTGATCATACACATGTTCATATGGAGGAGGTCTATAGTGATGCTGCATATATGGACCACTTGGTATAGATTCATGTTGAGGAACAAAATATCTATTTTGTCCATGTATACCATACTCTACAGGCATGTCATGTTCTAATGTGTTGCCCCCAAATTTGACACGGGATTTCCTTGTGTCCAAATTTTGAGCATACCTTTGAATATCCAATTGCTTTGGTGGTTGATCCGTAGCATTGATATGTGATTGAGCATATTTCTCTGCATAAGACTTCCATAATGGTCTACGAAGGTGAGTATCATATGCTTGACCATGTGTATGTGGGACCTCTGGTTTTTGAAACAAAGATGATGGTGATTCAGGCACAAGATGTGGTCTTCTATTGCCTCCACTCTTAGGCCTCCTTTGATCCATGTTGGAGTGAGGTTGTTGCAAAGGCCGATTTTCCATTATTTGAGACATGTCAAAATCATGAGGTATCTTGGCTCCACTTTGTGCCATCATTTGTAAGAAGTATTATCTATCCCTCCTCATTATTTCCTCAACCAATCGATTGAAACGGGGATCCATAATGGATTCTTCCACATCTGCTGAATGTACTAAAAAGTTGTCCATATCATCATTGTGTGTATCATTGTTGTTTGTAGTGTCCATGTTCTCAACATTTGGAATGTTTCTATAGGCATCCATGTCAGGTAATGTAGTATGATCAGAATTGAAAAAGATATCATTGTCATACTCGTAAGAACTCATGTTTGCGGACTCTTGAGCCTCTTTAGTTTCTCTCCTAGATTTTTGGGAACGGGTTTCAACCATGAACTAGGTATTGATCAAGATGTGTGAGACTAGATGAAAATGGAAAAAGTATGGAAGACCAAGGGTTGGATGGAATGTAAATGAATCTGAAGTGTACTTGCAATGTCCAAAGTGTAAGACCAAGTATGTATGTAGTAGAGTAGGTGTGACTTCCAAAGAGAGGATAGTTTCTCTTGATGAGGTAAGTTGACCTTGACTCTAAGTAAGACCAAATGAGACCCAAAGGTGATAGACCTTGATGAGGAACCACTTAGCAAAATGTTGTTGTATGTAGTGTGTTGACAAAGTATGATGAGGACAAGCAAGTGACCTTTTGACTCAAGTTTAGACAAATGTAAATTTAATGCAAGATGTAAAGCAATGATGGACTTTGTGAGACCCAAAGACAAGTTGAATCCTAGATGAAAACTTGGAGAAACAACCTAGGAAGCTCAAGAATTCCGAAACTGATTGCTCTTGTTTGCTGGACTGTAAAATTTTTCCAATTTGTGAAGTTGTTGGTTGTGACCAAATCTGAATGTTTGACTGTTTTTCGTGACAAGAGGACACAATGTTGATGAGGACTCAATGTTTGCAAGTGTTTAGACTCAAAATGACTCCAAGAAAAGTGTGTTGTTTGATGTAAAAATGTTTTGCATACACTTGAAGACACAAAAGACACAATGTTTTGCTGTTTGGTCTTGAATGTTTTGAATGTTTAAAATAAGTCAAGCACAATTCTTATGGCTAGCCAAGACAATAGTTGTTGATCCCACATGAGGTTTTACCCCCGAGGCTACGCTATTCAGAGCGGATACTTAGATGCTTGACCTCACTAGCTCCACCCTCGGCACTCACTTCTCGGGTCAGCCAAGCATCAGTCCCCATGAAAACTCCCCGTGGCGAACTTTGTATCTCTACTAAGAACCGTATGTGTGTGGGCCGCTACCAGAGGTTCGACCTCCTGCCTCAACAACTAGAAGGATTTTGGCTTCTAAAACAAAAAGGTGCTAGTAAGGGCATCCGCTCGTGTGGCCATACATACGACACTTTCAACTCTGTAAATACAGAAGGCTCCCAGCCGGTAGGGGTTACGCCCTACAACTGATCAAATAAATTTGATCAAATGGGTTTATGGGGAGACATAGTGTCGGTATGAACTAATCAACACATGTTATCCATAGTTTTCACCATGAATACAGTTGTTTATAGTGGTTCGGAAGAGGTGGGTTTTCCTCGCTACCACTTGGGTCGTTCTCTTCTCACTAGTAGTCCTAATGACCATACGAGAAGACAGACCCTCTAAAGATTAAACAAAAAGAGCCTATTGCTCAAGACACAAAAGACAATGATTCAATTTTAGTGCACCAATTGAAGTGTTTACTAGTCTATGAAAACAAGGCACACAATAAAAATCTAAAAACCCTTGCCAAGGACCTGCAACAAAGATTTATTAGTAGTTTGGATTGTTTGAAATAATCACCCCTTCCTGCAAGCACACAAGTTAGGTAAATTTTAGATCCAAAAGACTTTGTGAAATAGGGACCTTCAACAATACATTTTGTTGACCAATTCAAAGATCTGATTCATCATAAAAAAAGAACACCTATAAAATTTCAAGAGATTTCCAGAAATGTAAGAAAATCCAAAAAATTTGCTAATTTTCTCCAAAAATTAATTTTTTATGAAAAATCATAAAAAATTCATATAAAATAAAAAATCGATCCAAAAACTGTGAAATTTTTACTGGAGAGTCTTGATGGTCTTCCAAACGTGCATAAAAAAATTTCTACAACAAATCCAAGCAGTTTGTGAGATATGAGTAAAATAATGCAAAACCCTAATTTTCAAAGATCTGATTTTTGAGGAATGATTTTGCATCAAATTTAAAATCACAAAGAACAGATCATAGGTATAATTCTGAGATATTTCCAAAAATGTAAGAAAATCCAAAAAATTCGCTAATTTTCTCTCAAAATTAATTTTTTATGAAAAATCATAACAAATTCATATAAATTAAACAAGTGATCCAAAAAATCTGAAATTTTTATTGAATCCTTTTGATACTTTTCTTGAGCTGCACAAAAAATTTGATACCAAAAGTCGAAGCTGTTTGTGAGATCTGATCAAAATAAGGAAAAAACCTAATTTTTAAAGATCCAATTTTTAGGGAAATATTTTGCATCAAAATTAAAATCACAAAGAATAGATCCTGTGTATAATTATGAGTTATTTCCAAAAATGTAAGAAAATCTGAAAAAATTTCTCATTTGCTCTCAAAATTAATTTTTTATGAAAAATTATAAAAAATTCATAGAAAATGAAAATGTGCTCCAAAAATTCCGAATTTTGTATTGAGAGCTCCTGATACTTTCTTCAATCTGCAAAAAACATTTGGTGCAAAATATCCAAGCCGTTTGTGAGATAAGATCAAATCTCTCCAAGATCTTGATTTTGTGTCCAAAACCCTAGCTGCACAAGGTTATTCTCCAAATTGTTTTACAAAACAGCAATATAGGGTTAGAAAAATCTGCAAAAAGCATAGATCTAACAAAAATCCATGTCCCACGGGGCGTGCCAAAATGTATATGGTGAAAATGGATAACAATAATAACGATATTGAAAGGCTAAATGAATTCAACCACAAAACCCTAACCTAACAACAACAAAGATCCACCATAACATATGAAGATTACCTAAGACAATGCAAATCAAATGAAATCACAAAGATTATACCATCACATGTCCAATAGGGTTTGGATCTCCATTCTTTCTATCTCCATTGATCTTGCTTGATATATTTGCTCTCAGATTTTATGTGTGCACAAGAGCTCAACAAAGAACGGAAATGTGGTTGCAAGTAGGATAGCCTATGTTCAAAAGCGTAGTGTAGTCAAGTAGTCAATGGGGGGTTTGATAATGAAGGAAGTATCTCCTTATATAGAAGACACTATATGAAATGGAGGGATAAGATTGAGAGGTGTAAAAGGAGGTCGGCTATGATTAGAGGGTAGGTAAAAGAAATAATAAAATAATGAAAGGGGTAGGTAGTGTATGAATTAAGAGATGAATGACATGTGTCATGGGTAGAAAAGGTTAATGAATTAATTAAATAAATAAAGATTTATTTAATTAATAGGAGTGAGATCAATTAAATAAATAAGATATTTATTTAATTTAGGAAAAGGATAATTTAAATAAATAAATGTATTTATTTAAATGAGAAATAAGGCTAGAAGAGGATAAATGAATTAATTAAATAAATAAAGATTTATTTAATTAGTAGAAGAATTAAGCTTAGATAATTAAATAAATATTTATTTAATTAGACTGGACAATTTTGGGTGTCTACAATCACAATATTTAATAGTGGGCTCATCACAAACAACTCTAATATCCTTCAATATCTACTTCATCCAAACTACCTGAGTACAGTTGCTAGTAGCATTAATGTATTCAACTTTTGTAGTAGATAGAGATATAACATCTTGTTTCTTACTCAACCAAGAAACCAACTTATTTCCCAGAAAGAATGCTCTGCCTATAGTGCTCTTCCAGTCATCACCATCACCTGCCCAATAAGAATCAGCATAAGCACATAACATGAAATCATCATTTTTTCGATACCACAAACCATAGTCAACTGACCCCTTCAAGTATCTGAAAATCCTTTTCACAATAGCAACATGCTTTTCTTTAGGATCAGCTTGAAATCTTGCACAAAGACAAATAGTATGCATAATATCTGGTCTAGTCTGAGCCAAATATAGCAGTCCACCAACCATGGATTTATACAAGGTCTGATTAACTTTCAGAGATTCATTATGCTTAGACAACTTGTATCTAGTCACCATAGGAGTTCCAATAGGTTTAGAGTCATCTAACCCAAACCTCTTCAATAATTTCTTCACATACTTAGATTAAGAAATGAAAATACCTTTATCAGTCTGTGTAATATACAATCCTAAGAAGAATTTCATCTCACCTATCATAGACATCTCAAACTCTTTTTAAACATCATCAACAAACCTCATACTCAAATCATCATCTCCTCCAAAAATAATGTTATCAACAAAAACTTCAACAATCAAAATGTTACCATTATCAACCTTAAAGTATAAATTACTATTAGCAGTACCTTTATAGAATGCCAACTTCATCAAATACCTGCCCAATCTAGCATACCAAGCTCTAGGGGCTTGTTTAAGTCCATATGGTGCTTTCTTCAATGTTCACACCATGTCTCCTTCATTCGATAATGAAAACCCATCTGGTTTCTCAATGTAGACTTCCTCTTCCAGATCACCATTCAAAAAGGCTAACTTAACATCCATCTAATATACCTTGAAGTTCTTATAATCAGCATATGCTAGAAGTAATCTAACAACTTCAATTCTAGCAACCAGAGAAAAGGTCTCCTCATAATCAATTCCTTCCATCTGTGAGCATCCTTTACATACCGATGTTGCTTTGTTTCTTACCACTTCACCAGCTTCATTCAATTTATTTATGATCACCCATTTTGTACCAATCACATTCATGTCTTTTGGTCTCAAAACAAGTTCCCATGTATTGTTATTCTAAATCCGATTCAACTCTTCTTCCATTGCTTTTATCCAATTCTCATCTTTACAAGCTTCATCAACATATTTTGGTTCAATCTTGGAAATCAAACATATCTCTTCAGCAGCATTCCTTCTCCTAGTCATCACACCTTTATTTTTGTCAACAATAATCTGATTTTCTGAATGATTTAATCTCACATACCTCAGAGTCTTCTGATTATTCTGATTCTTAGGTTCTTGAACTTCTTCACCGGTAGAAGCAATATCTAGATCAACTGTCTCTACTAGATCATTTTGTTTTAGGCTCTCAATCTACATTTGCTTTGAAATAACATTCTGATCATCAAACACATATCTACATGTTCTGATCTTCTTTCCATGGCATTCATCAACCTTCACATTTGCACTTTCCACTATCTTCTTCAACCTCTTATTGTAACACTGGTAGGCCTTTCTGTTAGTAGAATAACCCAAGAAAATTCATTCATCACATCTTGCATCAAAGTTTCCTATATCCTCATCTCTTTTGATATAACATTTGCTTCCAAAAATTTTGAAATATATAACTGTAGGAACATGACCAAACCATAACTCATAAGGAGTCTTACCGGAATCACCTTTTATATGCACCCAGCTGAATGTGTATACAACAGTGCTAACAACTTCTCTCCAAAAGGTCTTTGGAACATCTCCTTCAATCAACATAGTCCTAGCATCATCCAAAATAGTTTTTTTCTTCCTTTCCACAACTCCATTATGTTGAGGGGTTCTAGGAGCAAATAAATGTCTTCTGATTCCATGCTTTTCACAAAATGAATCAAACTCATCGAATATGAATTATCCTCCTCTATTAGATCTCAAGCACTTCAGCTTCAACTCTGTCTCTGTCTCCACCTTAGCTTTCAATATCTTGAATTTCTCCAGTGCTTTTGATTTCTCCCTTAGAAAAGTAACCCACATCATTCTAGAATAGTCATCAATCAACAACATGAAATATTTGTCACCCTGCACACTTCTTACTCTTGTAGGACCGCACAGGTCAGTATGCACAAGATCCAATACACTATTACATGTATACAGTTTACTCTTGAATGAAATTCTTGTTTTCTTTCCCAACTGACATTATTTACATATCGGATTAGAAGTTTTCACAATCTTAGGAAAATCTCTAACAGCTTGAGTAGAACTTATCTTAATCATGTAGTAAACATTAACATGACACATCCTTCTATGCTACAACCAACTTTCATCTATCTGAGCAATCAAACAACTTTACTCACTAGCATTCAAATGAAAGATATTACCTTTAGTCTTAGTTCCTGATGCAATCTCTATACTGGAGGCATTTAGAATCTTGCATTTACCATTCTTGAATTGCAAATCATATGCCTTATCAACCATTTGTCCAACACTCAAAAGATTATGCTTCAAACCTTCAACATATAAGACATCATCAGTATTATGCTTACCATCAAAATAAATAGAACCTCTACCACGAATCACACAAGCTTTATCATCTCCAAATCTTAGTATACCACCATCATACCTCTCGATATTCACAAATTTAATTTTATCACATGTCATATGATGTGAACAACCACTGTCAATTACCCATTCATCTTTCTCTTCAATCTTAGTAGCCAAAGCTTTCTCCTCAGCAATGCAGCTTGTAGAATTCACTAGTACCGGATCATCTTCCTTGATAGCAATAAATACAAATTCATCTTCTGAATTCCTATTCTCTAACTCTTCATCTATCACACTATCATAGCAATAATAACATCTCTTCTGATATTTGTACTTCCGGTTAGGCTTATAAGGCTTATCATACTTATCATGCTTCTCATATCTATCATTCTTATCAAATTTATCATGCTTATCATACTTTGACATTCTTTTAGGACACCTAGAAGAAAAATGTCACTCTTTCATATCTAGAAACCCTAGATGAACTTTCTCCCGGATCATACTTTTGCTTCTCGAATATAGAGGCTTTAAATGCAGTCTCAGATTTAGCATGTGATTCTCCAAATTCACTCAACTCAAAAGCAACAAGTTTACCAACCAACATATATCTTGTCACAGTAGTCACAGTTTGGATCTCATTAATAGCAACAACTTTAGATTTGTAAGTAGGAGGCAAAGATCTCAGCACTTTAGCAACAATCTCATCTTCTTCAAGAGTTCCACTGACACATCTAATGTTCATGACAAGTTTATTCACTTTAGCCATAAAGGATGATATGTTCTCATCTTCTCCCATCTTTAGAATCTCATACTTTCCCTTCAAACTCTATAGTTTAGCAACTTTGACATGCTAAAGAATTAGATTATGTATTAAACTTGCTGGAGTTGGTTGGTAGCTCTGATGGAATCAAGAAAATTGGCAAGATGTGGTTGACCTCAGTCGAGTCTGATAGAATTGAAGATTTTTTGTTGAATCACTTGATCCAGAATAGTATGAGCATTGAGGATATCAGTAATTTGCTTCTGGAATATTTGAATGAAAGTCTTAAAGAGAAGTTATCTGAGCAATTTGTTGAGGCTAGAGAATATAAGAATCTGTTGAAAGAATGTGTTGATGTGTAGAAAGTCCCATTAGTGTGTCTTGAGGAATTGAAAGATTGTATTCCTAGTGCCAATAGATTCTATAGGTATTGTATCTCTTGGCCTGTAGCTATAGTGAAGCACAAAGCCAAAATTAATGCCATTGAAGATGAGTTGAGTGCTTTAGGAAAATCTTTTGATTTTCTGGAAGATAAGGACGGTGAGCAGAGGAAAAGAATAAACTCTTTTCAAGTTGAACTCTTGCTCTTAAAGAGGTAGATGCAAGACTTTGTAAACATGTTTAAGAAAGTAAAAGAAATTGTTGAGTCAAAGTTGGAGCATTTCTCAGTATTGCTTGGCAGTGTTGTTGAGTATGAGCAGAACCCATCTACTCTAGATAGTTTCTCCCATGTTGTTGATCTATTGGTGGAATATAGAAGCCTTTCAGTTAGCATTAAATGGGCCATAAATTATTGGGAAGTTCTTCTTCCAAAACTGAAAGAGAAATACAAGCTTATCTTTCCGAAGAAGAGTAGCTGAAGGTTCTATCTGGTTTAATATTCAGTTTTTGATATCATGTACATACTTTGTTTTTATTTCTTTTCTTTTTTCATCAGAGGCATCCTTTGTCCTTGATGTCAAAAGGGGGAGAAAGGAATGTGGATTTTGGATATAAGGAGATGTATGAGTTAAGGGGAGTTGAGATATATGTAGATACGTTTTGGATATGTTTTGCCATCAATGACAAAAGGGGAGATTGTTAGAATTGTGTGAATATTGTTGTCATTTTTGTCAAATCAGTTATTCAATTTGGATTAGACATCATTTACATTTCCTTGTTGTCAATCCAGTTATTTGATTTGGTCTAGATGTTGTATGTAGTCAGTGTGTGCAATTTTTTCTATGAGTAGGTGTTGTGCCTTTTGGTATTGTTCTAAGATATGATGTAGTAAGATAAAGTTGATATAATGGAGTGACTTCCACAAGATTCCTATCTTCAAAAGTCTGAATTGTGCTTACATTAGTTCTGGTGATAGTTAGGTGTCCCGATATCAGCTATTTTGGTTATATCAAGTGTATCCTTAGCACGTGTGGAATCTATCTTATAGAGTTTTTGAGATATCATGTTTGAGTTTTGTGATAATGGGTTAGTATCTATGGGTCCACATGACCCTATCTCATTCCAGTAATTAAGGTATATGCATCGGAAAAAGAATTGTGCAAAAGGAAGCATGTAAATATCATGCGGAGGCCGACTCAATTGTCACATTTATGTTCAAGGTTTTATTGGGTAACGTGTTGTGCTAGGCCAATATATTATCCCAGTGTGTAAGCTTTATGGTATATATATATAGAAAATATGGATAGAAGATGAAAGTAACAAAGAAAGGGAAAAGAGAAGTCTGAAGTAGTGTGTGAAGTGTAAGGTGTGGATATAGCGAAGGTAGTTGGTGCAAATTCATAATGCAGATTGTGTTGTAGTATTGCAGTAGTTCTTTATTGGACTTGTTGCAAGTACTTGAGGGAAGTAGTACAGAGATATTTCACCAGATCTATTGTAAGGTTTGTGTATTGTGATCTGAGCTTAATCTTGGAATTGATCTCATGCATTCAGAGATGCAATCCTTTTCAATTCATTCTTACTTGTTGTAGTGAGCATTCCAACAGTAAGCCATTTTTGTATTTTTGCAATGAGCATTCTGGTAGCGAGTCGTTCTTGTAATCTAGCAGTGAGCCACCTCTTTTGTAAAACATCATATAACTAGTTATATTTACTTGAGAGTTAACACTTTCAGTGGTTTTTCCCATTTGGGTTTTCCACGTATAAATTCTAGTGTTTCTCTTGTGGTCGTGTTCTTATGATTAATTGTTGTTCTATGTGAGTTAAGTATAATTGATGAGTTTAATATTTCGAAAAAAAGGTTTAAGTTTGGAGAGAGTTTCAGAATCTGTGGGAATACTGATTCACCCCCCTCTCTCAGTATTTTGGTCCCTTCAACCAACCCAACATGGGTATGGTTTGTCTTAGGGTTTCTTATCATTTACTATTATCAATATTTAATATAGCACCTCATATAATACCCACTTGGCTAAGAAGAGACTAAAAATGAAGAAGGTGTTACCCACCCTAGCAAATTTGTCCATCATTTCCCTTGCCTAATCACAAGTCAATTTCTTTTTTCCCTAAACTTGACATGTCTAGCACTCAAGAATGTCCTACCTTTAAAGATTTAGAAGTCTACAACTTTGAGCACCAATACCCCTCATCGCTCACTCTCAGAAATCAACTTCAATTTAGACCTTCCATCTACCACCCTAGATTAGATTTACAAGTGACTAATTAACATAAGCCATTTTTCCATATACAAATCTAAATCCTTAACTTTAAAAATTCAAATTTTTAAATTTGAACATTATGCCATTTTTAGTAACTATAATGAGCCAAATTAGAGTACATTTGTGTTAACATGTGTGCTATGTTATTGTATTTAAGAAAATTCATTATTTATTTTGGAACCAAGAACATATGTGGTTACATTCAAGCAACAAAGCATCATTATCAGTCATTGCAAATGTGAGGTATATCTTTCCATCATTTATTTCAATATTTGCAATATTTCATTCAAGGTTAATTCCTAAACTAGGGTTTGACTTAGGCAAGCCCCTATTCCTGACCTATTTCCCCTTCTTTTTGTGTGTAGGAAACAGGTACAAAGATGTAATCTTCAAAATAAGCATTATTTATAGTGACGAATCGATCCCCCATTGGAGTATGAAAAGTTCGGAGGACTAGGGAAATGAGCATGAGGGTCCCAACATTTTAGGAGCTCTTTCTATGAACAAGTTTGAATCCATTTACATTGCTTGGATCCAAGTTCAGGGCTCAATCTGACGACTGTAGCTTACTGTTTATGCATTTCTACTTCAATTTCCAGCACTTTACCCTAATTTCAACAATTTAACTCACAAAAGAGGGTTTATCAACCCCCCCCCCCCCCACTCCTCCAATTCAATCAGAATTCTCAGTCTTAATCGACCCTCTTTTGAAAGTAATGGTCTTTAAGCCACAAAATTAGCAGTTTTCATCCTTCTTGTGGTGGAAACCCTAACTTTTCACCATTACAATTATTTCCAATTAAAACTTTATAGATTCCTAGGGCTCTTTATTCCCTAAGACTAAGCAACAACATTTCTCATTAAAATATTATCAAATATAAAAGTTAGTAACATTGACTTTCTTCCTCGACCACAATAATGATCGTTTGAGATCCAGTCTTGTATCCAAAGATCGCAATCATTACTATATGCATGCTCTAATTTTGTCAAACTATAAAATTTACATATTATATGTGTGTTCTTCAAAATTACACATCCTATTCTCCCACCAACAAAACAGCATTCCATGATTCCAATTTTAGAGGCCACTAGACATTGATCATCACTTGATTGCTTCAAAAAGATAAACCCTTTTATTTCCTTATTCACCTAAATATCAAACTGCGCTAATCTTTAACCTTTAGCAAATGGGTCTAAAAACTACTCTATAATCAAGCAACCATATGGTTGAGACATCTTGTTTACTATTTTATCAAGGCTTTTAGTCCTCTACATGATAAAGAGGCCAGCCACAAATCAAAGTTAATTGCAAAATATTAGGCCTCCACATTTTTCACATGACTTAAATTAAACAAAGTTGTACTACTCAAAACATAGTCTATGAGCTTCGTGAGGATGCCACATTGTATTGCTCAAATTGTCATAAATGGATCTACATAGAAATGGCAATTCATCTAGTACGGGCCTCTTCTTCAGAATTTGCTTCAACAACAACAATGACCATCCTTCTCTGTTTCTTGCTATTGCTTCCCAAATCCTTCATTGGACCTCTAATAATAATTTAGAACTTAATGTAGGATATTAGAGCCGTCAGATACCCACAAACAGAGGAAAGAAAATAAACCAATACTCACACAAATGTGAACCGCTTGCCATTCAACCCAATATAAGACTGATTGTCTTGACAATATGTAATATTTTTTATTGATTATTAAAGCATTTGGTAGGAGAATTCAGTTTACATCTTCAAGATTACAGATAGACTATGAATAGATGAGCTTCCCCTTCCAGAGATTTTCAACCAAGATCAATTTGTCACACCTATAAATTTTGAACAACTAAAGATTTTCCCATTCATAAAATCCCTAAATATCATCTAGTACAAAATGATTACATAAGCACAGGGATTACATAGGGATTACATAGGGTTCAAGCATAGGGATTACATAAGCATCTAAATATCATCTAGTACAAAATGATCAAGAAGATAGATAACCAAGTATGAAGGTAAAGAAATACTCAATTTATTAAAAAATGCTAATGCGTTATTGAAGGGTATAGACAATTAGTAGAATTAGTTTATCTATTTAACAGGATGCTGTCTTCATGCTTCTCCAAAAAGTGTCTTTTGCCAAGCTTCCCAAGGACTTTAGAAACAGGAAATCTATCCAAAAATATGGGAATAGAAAATTGCCTCTACATGTGACATTTCTCATGTGGAGTGTCTCCCTTTTAATAGGAAATCTGTCTTCAAGTTTCTCCAAAGTTGTGTATAACAAAGGCTTCAAAGGGCTCGCCTCTACATTTGACATTTCTTGTGGGAAGTCTTTGCCTCAACTTGCTTACTCCCAAAATTTAATTCTGCCATAATATGTGAAAAGGTTTGTATGTATAATCTCTAGATTTTTCTGTTCTGCCCCCATTATCCTATTAAATGGCCTCTGAAAAATTGTGGTTCATCTCTCCATTAATAAAATATCATCTCTTAAGATCAAAAAACATGAATCAATTTTCAATAAATGAAACACAAAGTTGCTCTTGAAATGCAGATAATTTTTTTCTGTACATAAGGTTTATTATATTTAATTTGACATTGTTTGGGAGTGGAAAGAACTAAAAATTCTAGAATGACTAATTTCACTGGGTTCTTTAATTAAATTAGAATTTAGCAGTATGGAAATGCCTTTCTGACCTATTTATTTTTCAAATACAGTTTGTAAGTGAAAGTAACAAGTTCAAGAATGCTTTTTGGATTACTCCATGCCCAATGGTTATCCACACATGCAGCTTTCGTGAAGTATGTTGTGCCAAACATGAATACTTTACTTGAACATTGCAACAACCTGTAGCAATTATATAAGTTAATATAATTTCATGCATCAGAGCTACAAGAACTTAAGATCTGTAAAAAGTTAGACTTAGCCCATACTTGAGACAGATAAACTGCTCCAAGAGGAATGTTTTATCCTTCCTTAAAGACCTTCGTTTCAAGTTGGTATGCCTTTGTAAAAAACAATGGCCAACAAAGGTATGTTGACAAAATGCTGCTGAATGTTGCAGCACCCATAAGCATATTCATAACAATAATTTGAAGTCGAATTGCTTCAAGGGGAGAAGCACCACCCATAATAAGACCAGTCATAGCACCAGGCAGAGAGATCAACCCAACAGTCTTTGCATTGTCAATAACTGGTGAAAGGGCAATGATCAAAGTCCTTCTCACATGTTGCATTGTTGCTTGCCTTGGAGTTGCCCCTAGTGCAAGAGCAGTCTCTACCTGCATATGGGATTATTACATTTTAATAAAAACAAAATTACATGAAAATGATGTAGAAACTGCCATTACGTCTAATCATCTACTAAACAGTTGAAAAAACATCTTATTTACTAAGGGTGTACAATTCAATGAGTTGAACAAAGTGTACAATACCAGATTTTGCTGAATCCTTATGTCATCTCGAAGCCGCTTCATTGTTACTCCAGTTACGGTCATTGCATTTCCCACCATCATACCTGCTATCGGGATAATATACCTAGGTGTGAAAGGAAAAACATTTAATACTACCAGCAAACACATTGTAAATGAAGTGCCTGCCAAAATGGATGCCCCTGCAACATATGAGCCACGCGGCACATGCTTTGCTCTCTGGCCTGCAGTGTAAGCAGCAACACTGACCTGCAATGGAAGTATTTATCAAATATCAAGTTTTGTCAATTGAAGCCATGAATTATGGGCATAAAATTGAATGTAAAATGCAATATGCACTAAAATGTAAAGATAGTATAGAAAATAATATTGAATAAAACCCATCGAAGATGCACATGTCACCATAAATTCCATTAGTTTCCCATTAATCAAAAGCATGATAATAATAAGAAATTTTTACAAGCTATTAGTTCCCTAAACCAATTTATCACACTATAAATCCAAATTTGATAAAATCTTTAAAATGTCAATAAATTTGATTTAGGAGGAGGGAGAGCTCTGGTGTGCAAGATGAAAAGTCGTCCTCCATTGTTCACCTTTCTCTGCATTCTCAAATTGCTTTTTGCTTCGCAATCTTTGTGGTCCCTTTAGCTGTCATTGGTTTTTTGTTTCGGTTAATGCTTTTTGTTTGTAAAGTTTCTGTAACCTTTATTTTGGTGTTTTGTTTGACATGCCTTTTGTAAGCATCTATTTTCCTGTTGTTGGAGTCTTGTCGACCTAGGTTTAGCCACTCCCTGATGTAGTACACCCCAACAAGGAGTTCTGGGTTTTGATTTTGGAGGCATCTATATGCAGCTGTTATCTCTTCAAATATGGAAACTGGAAGTGATTGAGGTGAGGTTGGAAGTAGTTCAGAGGTCTCAAAATCATTCAAAAGAAGCTCCTGTTTCTGGTGAGAAAGCCATCGTTAGGGAAGGAGCAGAGTTTCTTGTTCAGTTTGATGGAAGGGTCATTCAAGCACAATTGCAAACAGATGGCTTGCAAGGTGAGCAACCTTCTATTGTGACTTTGACTCCAAGTGATGAAATGCTATCGGTTTTAGAAAAAGAAGAAACAAGGTTAAAATATGTTGGTGCTCTTTTCTGCGCCTTACTCCTGAAGCCCTGCTTTCCAAAAGAAAATTTTGATGCTTCAGTTTGGACTAAAAAGCTAGGTTTATAGGTAATTTTCTATCATATAATTTAAAAGGGGCTTTTCTTTGTCTGTTTAAAGAGCAGTGGCATGGCAACAAAAATCATAGCTAAGAGTTTGTGGGAATATTGCGAAGTTAAGTCAGATATCGATTCTAGCCCTTCAGCCCAATGTGGTGACTTGAATGACAATAGTAAGAGACTACATGAATATTCCAATTTACCTGATAGCTCAAATGTCGAAACTTCCTCAGAAGGATCAAAAAATTCTTCTATATGAAAGAAAACTGATACTAATTCAATGTGATAGGTGTTACTGTAGGTGCTCCAGGATAGGTGAGAATGTTATCCTTGTTATTGCTGACAGGCTACATACTAACAGTAGTGAAAATAAGAACAATACTCTTCTCTCTTGTTTTAAAAGGTTTTGTAAGGGTGGTTAAAGTTCGTCTCTCAGCTCAGTAAGGAATTTTTCCTTTTTCCTTGCTTTGGGGAAGGTATGAAGTTGGAATGTTAAGAGGGCTTGGAGCCCATGAAAGAAAAAAGAAATAGATAAAAAACTGTGCAAGACTAGGCAAGGTATTGGAGTGTCTTTTGTTGGAAGAAGTTAACTGATTTTAATTTAAAATTTATTTGCAAAGTTATTTGGCCTAATGTTGTATTTTCATTCTCCTAAACCCTGAGCTTGTATCCAATGTTGTCAACCATGGCGCTTCTGCTTGTAACAGGGTTGTTTAGGTGGAATTAAAAGTTGATTACAAGTGTTTTGATATATGTTGTGTCTATTCATCTAATGGTTATAGAGAAAGAACAAATTTATGGAATTGGTTAACCATTAATCTTGAAGGCATTCTTTGGGAACTTATGAAATTGGTTAGCCATTAATCTTAAAGGTACCCCTTGGGTAATTGGAGGGGCATTTAATATGGTATAGTGTAGTGCGGAAAAAAATGAGGTTGTCAATTTAAATGGAGAGGAAATGAAAAAAAAAGAATGGAGTCAAATATAAAAGGAAAAGAAATCGTTTTGACCTTTTATTTGAGCGTAGGCAGAATAGCAAGGGAACTTGATTTACCTGGTCTAACTTTCGGAAAGCTGGCAAACAGTGTTTTCTAGGTTAGATAGGTTTTTTTTTTAACAAACTCCTCCTTTAATGTATCGCTTGTTGATAACAATGTGGTTGAAGTGGTCGCTGCAACTCTCTCTCATCATTATCATATTGAGAAGGAATTTTACCCCCTATGTAAACTGACAAGGCTTCCTACTTTTAAAGGGTAATACAAGTTTAATGTGTTTCCTTTAAAAGATCCTTCTTGCAATAATTCTCTTTTTGATATCTGGTTTGAACTTTGCCAAATTCTCTCAAGGCTCGAGAATTTGTAGATGAATTCATGTTTTCTTTTGAAAGTTCATGAAGCATTTTGGCAAGGGGCCAAGGATAGGGCAAAAAGAAATAGGAAGTTGCAGAAAGACTTATTGGGGGCTGAAAAGGGTCTTCCAGCTGCTCATTTTGATGTTGATTTGTAAAATAAAGTTATTTTTATGGAGTATACATTGAGTTGTAATCAATTTTACAAGTCAAGGGGTGCCAAATCAAGATCTAGGTAGGTTTGGTTAAGCTAGGGGTAGAGACTTTAGATATTTTTTTTCCTTGTTACAATAAGGTAGAGAAAAGGAAAAACTTAGGCAATTGACATTCAAGGTGATTTAGTGGAGGATGAGGTTGATATTAGAAATGCTTTTCATTCTTTTTACAGTGATTTTTTCACCGCCCTTGGGATTGATCAATCTGTTTCTAAAGCTAGAGATACCGTCTCTAATATTGTTCCTTGTAAATTATATGCAACGGATGCAAATTTTCTTAACAGCGAACTTTCTTTAAAAGAGATAAAAGAGTTCATTTGTCATATGAAAATGAAAAAGCTCCTGGATGTGATGGCTTTTTAGCCAAATTTTATAAAACCAAGACTAAGAGGGTGAGTAAGTTCTTATATTTAGTCTATAATGAAGATGTCACTAATGGCTCTTTGGGCACTGATATTAACTACTAAGAAAGCTGTCATTGACCTTTTGCCCAAACAAGGTGATACTACTCAATTAAGGAATCGAAGGCCTCTAATGTTGCTTGATGCGTCTTATAAACTCTATGTCAAAATTTTAACCAGGACAGTTAAAAAAGTGTTACCCAAAATCATCTCTCATGCAAAACTGTTTATTTAGAGGGGAAATGCATTTTGGGTAACCTTTTAGCAAGTTCGGAAGGTATAAGAAAAAGTTTATAAACAGAATGTTTCAATGGCCTTGATTGATCTAAAAAAGAACCTATCGTCATATTGAATGGTCTTTATTTGGTTATGAAAACTTTTGGGTCAGGTGAAACTTTTCATAAGATGGTCAGTATTTTGTTCAGGTTGCTTCTGCTCAAGTGTAAAAATGGTTATCTTTCAGATTTTTTTCCCTTGTGATGGTTCATGAAGCAAAGATGTCCTCTTGCACTTTTTTTCATAGGTAGTGGGTTAATCTAGGCAAAAGAACCCAATCTTTAAGGAGTGGAGAATTATCTCTGTAATTGTCTCCAACACAATGAAAATAGCTTGAGGCACTTCCTAACAAATATCATATAGGAGCAACTCAATTTATTGTAGGCAGGCATATTTATATAATTGCAGCTCATGGAAGCATTCAATCCATACAGAAGTGCAAAAAGTCAGGCATGTCAACTAATCCAGATATGCAGAAATCCTATGATAGGACTAATTAGTACTTCTTGCATAAGCTTTTGAAGAAGTTCACCTTCCCAAACATGTGGTTCCAATGGGCGAGAAATTTGTACAACATGCACTTCTTGGATTTGCTAAATGAAATCATTGTTGTATTCTTCTTGGTTTCTCAAAGCTTCTGCTAAGTGAACCCCTCTCCACATTTTTCATAATTTTGGCAGAAATTCGGGTCAAGCTTTCAGATCAGCACTAATAGAAGGGTCTATAAAAGGAAACAAAGTATGCTTGGATATTACTCAAGTGCCATTCATTTATGTGAAGTTACTGAGAGAAGATTTACCTATAGAAGAGGAATAAATTCCATCACATGTTAAAAGATTATGAGGTGGCACAAAAGCAAAAGAAAAAGGTATAAAATATACTTAACACGTGGGGGAAAATTCAACACCAAATATTCAAATATCTTGGGTTTTGAGAGTAAGAGGTTGTTTAGAAGATACAAGCAAAGATGTGCACCAGTAAAGGGAAAACAGCTATCTCTAGCTGGCTGAATCCAACTGATCAGAATTTATTTGCAGGCCATACCTATTGGCTATTCACACCATCCTAATATTTTATTTCATTGATTCCATCCTTAATAATATAAGTAACATCAAATGTAGATCCCTGTGAAAAGAAACCCAACAAACAAGAAAAATTTCGCTAACTTATTGGAAGAAGGTATGCACCCTTAAACATTATAATGAATTAGGAGTAAGGGCTTCTAATTCAACTTCACCCACCTTTTCACTCGAGTCAATAATCCAAGATGGGAAGGAGATAAGACAAGGGTAGAATCTGTAAGGGCAGTAATAAAGAAATTTCGGATCCTGTTCCTCAGTCCTACCCATCTTGTTGAAACATATGGACTAATAAGCTATCTCAAAAGCCAATGTATTCCTTTGGTTGGGTAAATTCAGAATCTGAGAAAAATTGGGTTAAACCTGGTATAGAAAGTGGAAGTGCAGACCCCTCATAGTCTTGTGGAATGTCTCTACAGTAATCATATTATGGAAATTGTGATTCGAGAGAAACTGCAGTATCCAAAATCAAAGATCCCCGGTCAACTGACTCTAGAAAAAAATCAGGGAAGCAATAAAAAAATCATGAATATGTGATCACAAAATCTGACAAAATGTTAAGGAATGAAGCTGAATCCTTACTGAAATAGAAGCTGATGCAAGGGCCTCTTGTTGACCCTTAAATCTGGTTGAAGCTTCTCAGAAAGGAGGGGTATAAGGATTGGAAGCATAATCTATTATACAATATTGCCTATGCTTAATAGCCAACTTCCACAGAGCTGCATTTAAGCATAACAAAGACCAAGAACTGAGATGTTGTACATCATTGACAATCAGTGCATGATTTCCAACTGATTATGAGTGTGGGGAGAAATTTTTCTTCCTCCACAGCCATGACACCCTTGCTCTTGCAGCTAACAGTACACAAAAATATTGTCGTGATGAACCTAGGGATACCTAGATCTCTTCAATATTCAGAATTCCCTTTCTATCTTGATCCAATCCTTTCACGCTCTCCATGAATCCTGACTGGAAAAGTGATCATGGTTGGCATGGGAAATCCATCATTTGTTGGCAGGGTAGTACATATGAAGAACCTCTATTATCTCATCTCCCTCTTTCTCCATCATTTTTCTCTTACTTTAGTTCTTTGGTGGAAATCAGTGTGGAGCGTTTTTCTCTATTCTGTGCTTTTCTTGAACAGTATATTTTTGCATGTTTCAGATGGTTATTAAATTATCTGATTCCCTGCTCTGTAATTTTTTTCTTATCTGTGCATGGTTTCCTGTTTTCCAATTAGATAATCATGAAAGAAACAAAGAGAGAGGTTTGAGGCAAAGCATTTGGAAATATGAACATTCTCTAGGAAATTTGATTTAATATGAGTTTGCTTCTTCTATCATGTTTTCTCTTAGAACTGAACACGATTTATTCATCTGAATGAATAAATTTTATCAGGGTCCTCGCCTTCCTATCCTCTAACGTTTTTATGAGTATTCATAAAATAGCTAGTTGCTTGGCCAAGAGTCCAAGACTGAAAAGAATTTAGAAGGCTGCCTGTAGTCTCATTTTTCCAGCGACACCTACATTGATGCGGATAGTGGTTTTACTTTTCAAATGGATTGAATTGTGTACTTTTTGTTAGACCCAATGGATTTCTTATCAAATTATCTCACAACCTCAAAAGTGAAATTAGTTTACTGCCCGCAAGCAGTTTGACAAAACACATGTTTATCTATTTTCCTGAATTCCTGCTTCTCTCATGGCTTATGCTGCAGAGTGGAGGCAAGGACTTTGATCACAGATGTGCAGGAAAATCAATATTTAAATGACTCCTCATAAAGACAATCTAGAGTCTAGGAGGAAAGCAGTAAAAGAATCAAACAATGCAGTAGCAGAGGAAAACAGAGTGTTATCACATCCCACAGAATGCTGAAAGAGAAGTTGAGGAGTTTATTAATCGCATGATACAAGAAGCAGAGTCTGAAATTGGCTAAACGGCACTTAAAGGCTGGTAGAAGAAAAGGAACAGAAAATGGCCAATGAGATGGATGCAATAAAAGAATATGAGAGATGCGGACCCACACTTGAAAGTAAAACGTGTGAAGTCCCAAGAAATTATATATCCAATTAGAAGATTTCTAACACTTAATGAGAATGCATAACTGTTACATGTGGAGTTGTCTTCTCATAACAGAAAATCTTAAGTAAACGCATGGAATCACTCACGAGGAGTTTAAAAAGATAAGAAATATACTCAGAATCCTTCACAGGATACAGACTGAAACAGTCAGAAGACTATTACACATCCATCAACCATGCCACCTACTACTCTCAATTGCATGTCCAAGGATGAGGCAAAATATGTTCTCAATTTAAGTAAAGATGACAAGGAACGATATGAAAAAAATGATATGCTTACACGTGTCAGGTTTCCATGGCTTCTAGATATTTTATAATAATTTGAAATCAAACCTAATATCAATTTTAATATCTCTAGGACAATGGGCCAATGACCTAACCTGACTTCTTTCGAGACTTTGGAATCCATAACAAGATCCAAATCCACCAAAAAGGCTTCAACTCGATACCTGGCAAGCCCCTCAACTATCACCCATCTGTCTAAGTCTCCCACAAAATCTCATTGGATTTACTATCTCTTAACTATAAATTTAGGACAAAGTTAATGATATCATACTAAAACAGGAATGTGCTCTCTTTTTCAAACTCACTTTTAAAACAGAGTTGAAGACAACCCTAAGGATGCATTCCTTTTGGGGTTCCTATTTTTGAATTACAAACTGAGAATTTAGGGTTCTACAAAATGGGTAGGCAACCAGACTGAACCCTAAAACATCCATCAAGATAGAAGAATCCTTGCACCAGTACTTTATATCCACTTATCAAAGGCAGCAGGGTTATATTTTGCTTCATAAAGTGCTAAATCAAGATCGTGCAAAAGAATTTGACTTTGTATAACCCTTTTTCCTTAGCATTGTGGCCTCTTAGATTCCAAGAAAAATCTTCAATTTTCCAAAAGATTTGTCTTTTCCAAGCCACTGCTAACGAGAGTTGATTACCTGATTCTAGAAGCATCTAGCATTCTTTCCTCAGAAATCTGCTCTAGATATTATCTCTTTATCTATCTTGAACTTGCTTCTTGTTTTTAAAAGGGATTCAATGTTTCACCTTCCTTTTATATCCTTTGAATTTAGGCTCAAAACAATCTCCTTCAGCATCCAATACATCAAAATGAAGGGAGCCTGCTCCACCAAGGGAGGTATCCAAAGGGTTTAATCAGGCTAAGAAAATTTAGGAGCCTAAACCGACCCTATCTTCTTCCTCTCTTTATAACCTCCTAGATGATTCCCAAAACATCAAAAATGTTTTGGTCAAACACAGAAGTGTGAGAAGGATTCAAAATCTCCTGAGATTTCTCCTAAGGATCAGGTTCTATGACTGGCCCTTTGTGTGGTATGGTTTCAACTTTCTTCTTAGATCTCTTATAGAGGAAGCCCTTGGAATCACTCCTCTTCTAGGATCTCATGGTCCATCAAAGTTCCGTCAATCAGTCTTGAGCCAGATGGCTACAATCATGATAAAACATACATTAAATGGGCAAACATTATTAGTCCATAGAAACCCTTTTATCACCTTTTAGAAACCACCTTTGAAGGGAGGAGCACAAGGTTGACTCAAATCCATAGCCACAAAAAATCTTGCATACAACGCATTCAACTTCTACCAAGCGATGGAGGATAGACTCACAATTTTTAGTGTAGCTGCCAAACATGGACTGCCTGCAGAAGTTGCTAGGTGAAATCATCTCTCCAATCCTAATTATCCATAGAAATCTTAGAGCTAAAAAACTAGGGATCTCCCTCAAAGATTGTAGCCTGATTCTTCCAAGGAGAAAACAACAGTAGATAAAGCACCAGAGCTAAAGTTCAGGCCCACTTTCCTTTCGTTTCCCAATTCTTATATACTCATTTGGAAAGTACCTGCTGCCTCGGCCAAGCACCGTGAATGCAGCAGATATGTGCTCTGCACAAGAGCTCTGAAATTTACACGTTCTTCATTTAGCTGAAGAAGGTGATTGCCGAGAAGAAATATGGCCAGCAAATGCTAAGCTCCATTGAGGAAAGGAAGTGCCCAGATGAAAAAATCTGAGGAAAGATGTAGGATCAGTTACCAAATATCTCAGTGGCCAACACAGATTCAAAACCATGTAACCATGCAAAGATTCCATCCTGATTCCTATGATTGAGCAAGTAATTGCAAAAAGAATGATGAATATATTTTGTATCTAGTTGTTAACCATCGACAATTGGATTTGAAGGTTAAGCCCCCAAGAAACAGATTTTAAATAGTCCATTACCACCCGCCTAGTTCAATATGGCAAAACCTAGAAAACATAAACATTCAACACACGGTTTTCATGTGAAATTGTTGTTGCAAACCAGAGAATTAGGACTTACCATGAAAACATAAGCCGCTAACATCCAAATTGCATTTTTCTGAGTAAAGATGAACTGCAAAACGAAGCCAATAATGGAAAGCTGCAAGAAGGCCCTTGCTATTGCAATTGTCATTTCCCATTCCAAGCCAAGCTTCTGGTAAATTGAGAGCGTGACTGCCAGTACTATTATTACCAAAGCAGCCACGGGCTTTAACATGCCTGTTAAGAAATCTCTCCATTCTGATGAACCCATTTCAAACAACACGCTCCCTAGATTCTCCATTGCCTTAATCATTGTTACAGAGGAAAAAGCTTGAATGTAATGGCAGAATCACAAAATGCAAGTGAAGCATAAACAGAAATATATCCTTATAATTTGTTCCACCTTGTTTCTGGTACATCCAAATTCAGTGTCTTATAATTTTGAAAAACATGTGAGAGGACAAGTCAGGCCACATGCAAACCAGTTCACTCCCCCGAGTAAATTGTTTTATTAAAAAAAATCAGACACCCAACACTGTCAATCCTGATTGATTTTCATGGACCGGTGTTTTTTGTGTTTTCTATCATTACTACTCTTCACACGTATGGGCCGAATCGTTTTGGGTTCATGTTCAGGTTGTTCTGGTGAAGAGAAATCTCTTGGCTACTATTGTCATAATTTAGGTAGTTCTGGTGACGAAAAACCTTCGGGCGACCATACTCATGGTTTAGCTTCAAAAATGGACCACTACCTAGAGTCATAATTTTGGCTTCAAGATTGGACCACTATCATAATTTTGATTGGCTTTAATAAAAAATAAAAACAATTTAGCTTCATGATTGGACCAAGTATTGTAATTGAATTTAAAGTTTATATTTTTAAGTGAACTTCAAATAACTTTCATAATTATGTTTAATTAATTATTAAGTTTCTAGAATTCTTTATATTATAAGAGAATATTCTTTTGTAATGATATACATTATTTATTTTATGTTAAATTTTTATGTAGTTTTTATTTTTATTTTGAGAGAATGTCTTTATGTAATTATGATAATATAATTTATGTGAAATTAGATTAATATTTTTTCATATATTAACATTCTTACACATTTAATCTTATTTTATTAAAAAATATTAACATTCTTACACATTTAATCTTATTTTATTTTTTTAACACATATTTGTATACTTTCTACATTTATTGCATTTTTTGTGTCTAAGTATTTTTTTCTTTACCTATAACTTACCTTTCCCTCATTTTGGATCAATTATATAAGCATGAATTGGCCTTGTGATTGTAGATTTAATATTCATTTTTTCTAAATTTGAATTCTTTTTTTTGGTGAATTCCACCTACTTGTTTCTCTTTCTCACTCTAGGTTAATTGAACTCACGTATGATTTATCATTACCTCTGTATATTTTTACATTCATTTCACATCTTAGGTCATTCATGTTTATAAGAACATTCAATAACCAATCAATAGCAAAACGATTCTATTAGTGCACTAAAAAGAATGCATAATCATTCTAAGACAAATTTGCAAATTTCCTTCTTGTTTGTCAATCCTTAGCATGACTATAAAACTAGTCTTTTCTAGAGGTTAAGCTAGGAGGGTATTTTATCTAGTGATTCAGTAGCCTATAAAGGTATTCTTAAATATCACTAGTCACTATGTTAAAGAAAGTTATAGTGATTTGGAAAAATCTCAAGACAAAAAAGTGATGTTCCATTTTTTGTTAATATAATTTGTAAACATTAGATTTATTCTTTGTTGCCTAGTATTTTTAGTGATCCATTTTCTATGTTTGTGTTAGTTATCAAATTTTTCCTTCCCAATATGCACATTATGCACAACTTCTCTTTTTCTTTACTTTCTATCAATTTTTTGGACTTACCCACCTTGTCATGCTTTCCATCCATCATCTACTATTGTCCTTGTGTTGTTATAATTTTTGACTTGTCCATCCTAGCATGCATATTACTTGACCTTTGACACCTTAATCAATAGTATAAGTTTTGTGGTATCCTTGAAGCCCAAACTTTGGTATTCTCACCTTTGTTGTGTTTGACTCCAACACATGTTGCAATGTTTTTGATGATATATTTTGGTGCCTTAAGTTATTCCAATTTTTTTTTCTTGCCCGGGAACATTGTTTAAAAGTTAATGATGTGAATTCACATGTGTACATGGCATTAAATGATAAAAGTGGCATTGCTTTCACTGTGAAGTGGTTACTATATGAGATTAATATTTGTAAGATTTGGTATCAACCATTCCTATGGAACATATAAAAATAAATATGTCTACTCAAGGAGGATCATCTATCAATATTTATATGCAAAACACCACCAGACAATGTTTGAGTGTGGATCTAAGGATGAAAAATCACAAATCTATATGAGATTAGAGGATGAAATCATGTTGATTTCAAAGGTTAGAGGATGACAACCCTTTGGTTGAAAGATGATCTCACTCAGATGTCATAATTGAGCTTCATTTGGTTGTGGATTAGTTGCATTGTATGTAATTTTGGTTTTTAGTATGCAAATGATGGTTTATTATTGCTCATTGTTGTTGTAATTTGATATTATTATTGAACATTTGAATATACTTAAATTCTATTCTGATAAAGAAATGATTGGGAGTTACATTAAGTTGAGTTATCGTTTAGAATGTAGCAGTAATAATTTGATCTAACCAATAGTTGAGCTACTTAAATTCTATTCTGATAATATCTAAGTTAATTACTAAAATTGATTATCCCAAATACTTAACATTTCAAAAAGGGTTTAAAATCAATTTAAATTCAATTTTGCATAGTTTTAATAGATCAAGACATTATGGGGAATGTGCACTATTGTAAATCAATTTTACAACTAACATCAAGATCCATACTCCCAAAAATATTTCAAATATATGATCCAAAAAGAACAATTGTTAAAACATATAAATTAATATCACATAAAATTCAACACCCCGCATCAACTGTAAAATTAAAAGGCATATCCTATATATTTACTTTCTCAAAATAATTATAATTATTTAATTTATGACATATCATTAACACTTATCTAATCTACAGTTATTTATATTTAATGATATGGATTTATTTATTTCCCTTTACATATTTGTGAACGTTTAATAGATGTCGATCAATGTGTTTTCAACAATAATTTTTTTAATTCTTATTTAAAAGTTGATGACCCTATAATTAATTTTTCTAATAAAATTTATTTCTATAATAAAATTATAAAGATATTATTTGACATAAGGTTTGTTTTTATCTAATTGACTTTCACTTAACCATACTCTAACTTTTTATAGTTGTGAAAATATTTTGTTATAAAATGTTTCTTTAAAACTCTTCAATTCAATTGATTTGTTTGGCTCATTGGAATGTTCAAATATATAAAATATTATTTGGATTCTCATGTTCACATGGATTTAAATATTTTTTCTTTCACACCATTTTATTTCATTGAACTACAATGTTTCCAAACTCTTGTAGGGGAAGAGCACCAGTTATTGGCCATTTACCAATAACGTTCGCTCCTTGCACACCCAACCCCAATTACTAACTTTAAAGAAACAAAAAAAAACTAATATTCTATTAATAAATTTCACATGTACTAATAGTCACCCATTTTTTAGCATTTTTGGACAATAATTGACCCATTTTGTGTACCTTTGTTGATACTCATATAGCACAATTACAGGGGCATTCGTGTTTAAGTATTGTCAAAATTAAGTGCACAATATTGGGGCATCTTTAAGCAAGTACTGAGTGAAACTTTGAAATGTATGGTTTATAACCCTTGCATGCATAATGAATTCCATGTTGTGCATCGTTACTACCCAGAAGACAAAACAATAGCTATAAGTAGTTAAGTCAAATGCAAAGACAACAAAAAAAAATCAAAATCTGATGTACAATTTAAAATCTATTGATGCACAAAGTTATCTATAATGACTACTGGTACACTTCCCTACTTATTTTTGAATAATATATTTATTATTGAATAATACATTTTTTATTGAAACAAAATGTTTCCAAAATATTGTATTTATTTATTTATTATTTTTGCCTATTTAAATGGCTTTAGACCATCAAAAATTAGATTTTGATGATAATTTTTGTAAAGCGGAAAAATCGAACCCTAGTCGTTCTCCCCTCCCCAACTCCGAGGAGAGAGAAGGGAGAGTCACTAGGGTTGATGGTTTTCACTTAGGGGAGACTTTACATTCAAAAGAGGGATTGAAACCCACAAGATCCAATCCCACGCAATGCAAGATTGGATTCTAAATGAGTTTCAAGGGTTAAGACATCAAGGATACCCTCTTTTGTAAAGAAATGTAGATAGAAAGATTGAACTAGGAATGCATGTAAAGTAGGAAAGATTCACTTATAAACAGAGATAGGAATATGATATGAAGCTGCGGACCTAGAATTAGCAGTGAAATGTCGAGACGGTGTTGTTCTGCAAATTTGAGCGAAATTTGATAGGACGATGGCGCCCGGCGTGCACACGGTCCTCCGAAAAATCCGCGAAATGAAGGTGGATCTGTTCGTCTCTACACAAGGATTCCAGATCTTCAATTACATCCGCGTACCTGCAACCTACACACAGAAAAGAGAGGACGATTGGGGGGTTAGGGATGAGGGGTTTGCCTTTAGGTCAAACCCCGGTTTTGGAATTAACCAAGAAATGAGAATGCTGTCAATGTAAATGTTTGTAATGTAAACAAGTACTGATACCTTGTTGTAAGAATGTTTGTATTCTTACATGCGAAGGTGTATGTTGTATGTTGTATGTTGTAAGTTGTATGTGATCTCCTCTTCAATGGTTGAATCCTTGTCTTGAATGCAACACTTAGCCTTGAATGGAGACTTAGAATAATCCTTGTCTTGAATGCAACACTTAGCCTTGAATGGAGACTTAGAATACTCAATTGCTTGAAGGAATGCTTGAATGCTTGAATGCTTGGATGCTTGAATATCATTTTCGCCTCTTTTTCATCTATGTCCTCCTCCCTTTTGAGAGGGGAAATGTAGT
Source organism: Cryptomeria japonica (assembly GCF_030272615.1). Classification (NCBI taxonomy): domain Eukaryota; kingdom Viridiplantae; phylum Streptophyta; class Pinopsida; order Cupressales; family Cupressaceae; genus Cryptomeria; species Cryptomeria japonica. The sequence goes on along the minus strand of NC_081407.1, from coordinate 661,756,815 downwards.
TTATATACTTGTCAATTAGGGCTAAAAGACTGATTTTCCCGACCTTAGGCCGACCAGGAAATGTTATTTTCCAATTTGCAAACTTAAAGACCCGAAGCCCCATAAGAGACCGGGCCCAAAATAGGGCCAGGGACCAGGGCGCTGGGCGCCATCCCACCTCTAGGGGCAGCAGGGTGCAAGGAGGATTAGGCCAGGGTGCTGAGAAATGCAATTTTTGGTGTCATGAACAAGTTTCGGGGTCTCCATCCAGGTTCCGTGTTGCATCGCCATCGTGAAGACCCAAATGTAGTCAAAATTGCAAGTGTCGCAATTTTAGGACGCTACATTTAGCCCCCACTTTAGCGGGAGTATAAGCGTACGCTCATACTTCCGATAAAGTACAAGGAAACAACATTGAAAAACTTTCACCACGTCAAGGAGGCAAGATACACCAAGCCCCCAGTGGACTAAGGATCTTACGACTCCAATTGACAGAGTAAAAGGGAAGATCACGAGGGAGAACCATGACTGTCAGTAGTAAGGTTCCCTCACTATGAGTCATGTAAGAAAGATATCAAAAATTTTCAAGGCAAAGCTAAGTTTGTCAAGAAATTTTCAAGTATCTTGAAAAGATATAGACGGGATGTATGCCCCCCTACGTTAAAGCGATCGCACACGCCTCACCGGGGGTGATTGCTTTAAGGTAGTGATACATATAAGAACTGAGAAAGGAAAGGAGCACGTTATCACAAGGATTTAGCCCCCAAGTGTGAGATAAGCCCAAGGATAATAGACACAAAACACAAAGCACAAGGTGACTTCGCTTTCCTCGGGGTCAGTATGCTGTATGATAATTCATGTATATCATATGTATGTATGCATAATTGTTCTTCATTCCCCAATCAAGGAAGGTCACCTAGAAGAAGGGAACACATGTGTCTTTTGAGTCAACATGAGAGAGACCAAAAGAGATCTCAATGCTTTGCATCGTCCTCAAGTAGACAACACTAAGGACAACAAATAGAAGAATGAGAATAACACATAGAAGAAGTAACGAAAGAGAGGAGGAGAGAATCTGCTACGCTAATGAACTAGTCTAGCACGTCATCTACCCCCCGATCTTGCTGATCAATATTTCGGGAAGGCAGGAAACATGCTAGAGGAGGAACATCCAACACAGCAGATGGAGCTATCACAAGATCCAAACAAGGGCTATGTTCATGTTCCGAGCCACGTTGTTCTTGTCTAGGAGCTAGGATAAGTGCTTTAGAAAATGCGTTAGATAAATGGTTATCAACATCAACATATTCATATTCAGTATCAGAATGAACAGGAGTAACATTTTCATCATGAATAACATTTTCATCTATATCATCATCAAGATTTATAAAAATAGGATCTTTAACTCGCACAGGATCAAGACCATCATGCATCTTATGTTTAGGAGATTTCGGCTCAATCGTCGGCTGAGGAGAAAATGGAATAATACTGACTGAAGGTGTTTTTGGGGATTGCAAAGTTTGAGAAGCAGCTGCCTGAGCTCTAAGACGACGTTTTCGTCAGCGTTCACATGCAGAACGATTTCGTCTAGTCTTAGTAGGAAGTTGCGAAGATTGAGGAGGAGGAATGTTCTCATCCTTTTCAATTGGGTGTTTAGGTTGTGGTCTCTTAGGTTGAACAATAGGAGAAGAGGAAGGTCTCTTCTCTCCATAATAGGAAGGAGGAGGAACTGCTCCATATAAAGGAGGAATATTTGGTTTAGGAAGGAGACCAAGCCCATCATGACGAGGAGGTATAGGTCTACCTTTAGGAAGTTTATTAGATATAGGCATAGTCACATTCATAGGGATGGGTTGGGAATCTTCTTGAGGAAAGACATTGGTTTTATCTTTCAAAGGAAGAACTTCCTTCTCAAGAACAATAGGAATATCAAGTTTGGGTGTTCTAGGTTCACTTAGAGATAGGATCATATCTTTTTTCCACTTTTGATAAGATTTAAAAAGATGATCACTTCGTGGAGGAAGAGATTGAAATTGTTTAGGCCAAAAATAATCAATAGGAACGCTAGAAGTTCTTTTGGCAGGTTTAAAGAGACTATGATTGATAGTAACAACTTCACCATTATGGGGAAATTTCAAACACTTGTGAATAGGAGAAGCAATAGCTTTCATGGAAGATAGCCAAGGATAGCCTAGCTTCACATGAAATTGTTCGGACGATGGAATAATAGCAAAGTCCACATCAAGGGATTTGTTATGGACCTCAATAGGTAATGTAATAGAACCAATTGTAGGAGAAGAAAATGCATCAAATAGTTTCACAACCACATTTGTTTCATCATAGATCACTTGATTCAATTGCAAAGTAAAAAGAAATTCTTCAGTAATGATATTAACCATACAAGAAGGATCAATAAGCACTCCACGACAAGGTGTATTTTTGACTTTTGCAACTATATATAAAGGACCATCAGGTGCCCTGATAGTTTCACTGGAATCAAATGTGATGGAAGGTTCTTTAGGGATTTTCTGCTGCTCCACAAAGTTAATCACATTAGGAGTCATAGACACAAGATCATCAGGTGAGACAGAGGAATCAGTAGTATCAATCGCATTAGAGGTATGAGAAGGCAATGGATCAGTAAAAATCTGAAGATTTTGGTTAGGAGGAGCTACAGATGTATTGCCTTTATCATTCACACCAGAAACAGAGATAGTATTATTATCAATCAAATCTTGAATTTTACCCTTTAAAGCAAAACATTTTTCAGTATCATGCCCAGGATGACGATGAAATTGACAAAAAGATTTGTTATCAAAATAGGGTGAATTAATCTTTGCAGGATCTAATTGCCTTATAGGAGGAAGAGTAAGCACATTTTGTTCCAATAACTTGTTCATAATACTATGCAATGATTCATTCAAAGGAGTAAACTTTCTTTCTTTCTTGAAAAACTTAGAAATAGGAGGCACACCTGATGCTGCATTCACATTGTTGTTGATGATGTTTTCATTGAATTTAATTGACTCTCTGTTCGGTTTAAACTTCCCAAATGGTTGTTGACTACTAACACCCTTATCACTCGGAGCCATAGGATTTGCTTGTTCCATTTGACTCACAGTCAGTTGATAATTGTGAAGAGTTGCGCACAACTGTTGGAAAGAAGTAAACTCAGAAAACATGAGTTTTTCTCTAATGTCTTTTTGTAAATTAGAAATAAAGATTCTTTGAATATCATTGTCAGGCACTGGAAAAGAAATTTGAGCATACAAATGCTTATATCTACCAATGAAATCAGTCACTTTTTCTTTAACGCCTTGTTTACAATGCATTAAATCAATCAAAGTAACCTTAGGACTTATATTGTTTTGAAATTGTTGAATAAAAGCATTTGCAAGTTGTTCAAAAGAAGTAATAGAATAAGAAGGCAACGAGCAATACCATTGTAGGGCTTTATCTCTTAATGTTCTAGTAAACAGTTTTGCAAGCAACCTTTGGTCATAAGCAAAATCGGTACATATTGTTTGAAATGTCTTAACATGTGTTAGAGGATCACCCTTACCATTACAAAGCTCCAAATGTGGAATTTCAACATGTTTAGGGGGGATAGCTCGAACAATGTCAAGAGAAAGTGGGCTCCCAACATCAAATGTGGGCACACTAAACTTAGATTGATTCATAGAGGCAATTTGTTGCTGTAAAGAAGAGACAGTTTGTGCAAGATTGTTAATGGTCGCTTCAGTCGAAGAGTTCATATTAGACGTGTTAGATTGTGATGGAGGTGTTATGTTATTGAAAGAAGGTAGAGAGTAAGGTGGTGGGACACTATGATAGTTAGTCATAGGAGATGATTGGAAAGGAGGAACACTACAAGGAGGAATGGAATGATTAAACGAATTGCCCCCTTGCGTCATGTTCATTTGTGGTGATATAATAGGAACACTTATTGAAGGAATGAATGAAGAATTTGGATTGAATGAAGGAAGAGGATTGATTGAAGAAGAAGGATTGCCCCAATGACTGGTGATCATAGGAGGAATGTCTTGTATTGAAGTAGTCATTATGTTTGATGTAAAAGTAGGTATACTAGCAATAGGAGTTGTCAAAGGAATAGAATGATTAACTTGAGTAGGAGGTTGTGTATAACCTAAAGTTTCGGCACAACTTTTCATAGGCATCACATTCGAATCCACAATGTGTGCGATACCACGCAAAATATCAATTCCATTCTTATCACTTTGAACCATACGTTTTAGACCCTCAATTAAGGAAAGAGCTTCACTATCAGGGTATTCTTGAGACATCCATTGTCGAAAATCATCAAATTGGTTATCCAATTCTGAAAGTTGTTCTATAGAAACCTCATGGAGAGCTTCTTCATCATTGAGAGGATTAGAGTTATTACCCATGTCCTCGTTAAAAAGGCCATTCAAATTAGGTTCCATCTCCTCAGTAATTACACCTTGGAAGGACTTAATTCTAAGGCTTCGTCTAACGGGAATAGTGTAAGTAGGGCTTATTGTTGTAAAACTCATGCACTAAAGAAAGAGAGAAGATTTTGAATTTTAGAGGTAGCAAATTTCAATAAAATTAGCCAATCTCCTAGATTTAAGCTGTTAAATGCAATCAGGACAATCTCTCGAAATTTCGGAAAAAATGTCCGGGACCGTGGCGAACGGAGTGCACACGGTCCTCGCAACTTTTTTCGAAATTTTCAGGGATGAAAGTTATGATGATTTTAAAGCTAATCTGAAAAAATTGAGTGATTTTACGATCTGTAGATAGGCCAAATTAAAGTTGCAATCTCAAAATTGAATCCTACAAAGATTGTTGAAAAATGCAAATTTTGAATTTTGAAAAAGAGAGGGAAACTGAAATTTTGAATTTTATGATTTTAGAGGGAATACTAAAAGCAATGCAGGCTTTGAAATTTAAAAGTTGACTCGATTTCATGCAAAATTCAAATTTGAAAGTGGAAATCAAAGTTGTTGTAATTAAACGCTTAATTTCAAAAGTCACAAACTGCAAAAATTTGAATAAAGCACTGAAATTTTGAATGAATGCTAACACACTTTTCAGATTTAAGACTGTAAGAAACACAATTTTGATAAAAATTTCAATTTCAACAATTTTTGAATGATTAGAAATCTCAATCCAAGCAATCGCTAGACCAACTTTGACTTTAATTTTGAAGGTGTTAGAATTGATAAAATCAGCCAAAATTCTGGATTTTAGCAGAAAAATACAGTAAGATCTAGCTCCCGAAATTTCGGAAAAAATGTCAGAGACGATGGCGCTCGGGGTGCACACGGTCCTCGCAACTTTTTTCCAAATTTTCAGGGATGAAAGATATTGTGATTTTGTTGCGGAATCCAAAATTATAGCCAATTTGGAAGCGTTTTGATTAGTGAAATTATCAGTCAAAGGTTGAATCAAGAGGGTTCTAAAAATTAGGGTTTTGACACTTAACCACTTAATTTTCAGAATTAAAGCACAAATATGAATTAACAATTTGCAATAGAAGGGTAGATCTAAAACAAGCATTAACAATTAAACATTTCACAAGTTTAATTACTTAAAAAGAAAATTTTAGGGTTTTTATGCAATTAGCCTCTAAAATTTGCAAAAGATCAAACATGGAAATGTGATTAAGGAAGCAAATTTTTCAGATCTAACCATGAATAATCAGAATGAGGATGTTCACGTCGGGTTCACCAAAATGTAAAGCGGAAAAATCGAACCCTAGTCATTCTCCCCTCCCCAACTCCAAGGAGAGAGAAGGGAGAGTCACTAGGGTTGATGGTTTTCACTTAGAGGAGACTTTACATTCAAAAGAGGGGTTGAAACCCACAAGATCCAATCCCACGCAATGCAAGATTGGATTCTAAATGAGTTTCAAGGGTTAAGACATCAAGGATACCCTCTTTTGTAAAGAAATGTAGATAGAAAGATTGAACTAGGAATGCATGTAAAGTAGGAAAGATTCACTTATAAACAGAGATAGGAATATGATATGAAGCTGCGGACCTGGAATTAGTAGTGAAATGTTGAGACGGTGCTGTTCTGCAAATTTGAGCGAAAGTTGACAGGAAGATGGCGCCCGGCGTGCACACGGTCCTCCGAAAAATCCGCGAAACGAAGGTGGATCTGTTCGTCTCTGCACAAGGATTCCAGATCTTCAATTACAACCGCGTACTTGCAACCTACACACAGAAAAGAGAGGATGATTGGGGGGTTAGGGATGAGGGGTTTGCCTTTAGGTCAAACCCCGGTTTTGGAATTAACCAAGAAATGAGAATGCTGTCAATGTAAATGTTTGTAATGTAAACAAGTACTGATACCTTGTTATAAGAATGTTTGTATTCTTACATGCGAAGGTGTATGTTGTATATTGTATGTTGTAAGTTGTATGTGATCTCCTCTTCAATGGTTGAATCCTTGTCTTGAATGCAACACTTAGCCTTGAATGGAGACTTAGAATACTCAATTGCTTGAAGGAATGCTTGAATGCTTGAATGCTTGGATGCTTGAATATCGTTTCCGCCTCTTTTTCATCTATGTCCTCCTCCCTTTTGAGAGGGGAAATGTAGTTTATATACTTGTCAATTAGGGCTAAAAGACTGATTTTCCCGACCTTAGGCCGACCAGGAAATGTTATTTTCCAATTTGCAAACTTAAAGACCCGAAGCCCCATAAGAGACCGGGCCCAAAATAGGGCCAGGGACTAGGGCGCTGGGCGCCATGGTCCTGGGGGACCAGGGCGCTAAGCGCCCTAGTCCAGAAGGACCAGGGCACTGGGCACCATGGTCCCACCTCCAGGGGCAGCAGGGTGCAAGGAGGATCAGGCCAGGGTGCTGAGAAATGCAGTTTTTGGTGTCATGAACAAGTTTCGGGGTCTCCATCCAGGTTCCGTGTTGCATCGCCATCGTGAAGACCCAAATGCAGTCGAAATTGCAAGTGTCACAATTTTAGGACGCTACAATTTTGTATATTTAAGAAGTTATCGAAAATGGTTTCTACCCTGGAAGAATTTTGATAGAGATTTTGATATAATTTTATTATTTTAATCAATTTAAAAATTCAATTATAATTAAGTGAATTTTTTTATGAAAGTTATATTGAAGAATATATTTTTTTAGTTATCACGTTCTTAAAAAAATAAAAATGTTAATCAATCTTTTAACCTCCTTTTCCTCCCAAGGCCTCAATTGGATGTTCCCACAAACCACCTTGCATTCCTTGAACTTAAGAAAAAGTGGATTACGTGTTGGACAAGCAACAACAACATCAACTTGGAGATTTCACTCAATAAAATCATAGTCATTTTCTATATAATAATTATTTTATGTTTCGTGTTTGAAATATAAAGATAGCTTTAAACTTTGATATTTTTTAGAATTATTTTTCATGTCCAACATTAAGGGTGTTATAAAATTACTTTATTAGTATTTAGTGTAGAATCTTAAAAAAAGTTTATTAAAATTAAAATTTTATGTTGTGAAGAGATCAATAATTTTGATTTTTTTGGGTTCATTTTGTAGTGTGATGGTTATGAGGTGGTGTTCTTGTTGTGGCCATGAAGGTTCAAATTTATGATGGACTACTATGATCATAGGTTTATGTCTTCATTGATTTAGCATACTTGTGGGTTTGAACCTTAGGGTTAATGTTGTTCGCATTCATGTTAGGTGACTTAGAAAATATTTAATTTTATGTGCCTTACCCTCACTAGATTGGTATGCCCATGGGCTTTGTGGCTTTGATGGCCATCGTGCTCATGGTTTTGGATTGTTGTGCATTCATGTGGAGAATAAGGTCCCCCAATTGTGGTCTCACCTGAAGTTAGGATATTAGTTCTTGCATTCACTGATCTTTTTTTTTATATTTTGCTTAGAATTTTGTTAATTCATATGATTTAATAGGTTTTTCTAATTAGTAATCATGATTAAGGTCATGGAGAAGTTGTCTCTTTAATTTCTCCCAAATGAGATATTGAATGTTCAATAATGTTTCACATTTTTACAAGGCAAATAAACAACATAGATACATTATTTTGATTTAAGGTGCCTTAAACATATATATACTTTTTAAATAACTTTTTAAATGTAGTTTACATACATACATGCATATATGGATGGATGGATATTAAAAAAAATATCATTATTATTTGATTGCTAAAAAAAGAGTTATATAAGCAACTAATTATTTAAAGCAAGTTTCATTTTTTTTCTTTTATGCTTTTACTTATATTATGAATTTGTGATTTTAACAATTTTATTTTTTATCATAATAATTTTGATAAATAATAAATAAATATTTAAGATAAGAAATATTACATTTGTTACTCAATATTTATCACAAATATGCATATGCATATGTATATGTATATTTATATATATGTCTATATATACTTCTAATATATCACAATATTTTTATTTTTTAATATAAATAATATTGTTATATTTATTCAACACTACTAATAATAAAAATATTTAATAAAAGTATATATTTGTAAAGCATTGTTTTCACTTGAAAAAGATGCACTTTAAGACCTAGGAAAATGTATTTTCATTAACATTTTATAAAGGGTTAACAAAGTGGTATAAGACAAAGATGTATGCGTTTTTATTCTCTTCAAAAATAAAAAGAAATTCAATTTAAAAGTTAAAACTAAAAAAGTAAAGTTAGCATTTAGATTGTTTGGGCTTTCATTATCACATATTAATATTTTTTGGGAAAAAATATCAATTAGATCATTTTTATTTGATATTTATTAGAAATAAATCTTCTCTTTATTATATGCTAGATTATGTAATGTGATTTTAAATATTAATAATTAAAAATATACATAATTTAAATAAAAATCATTCATATTCTTTAATATGAATTGTGAAAATATTATATCTCTAATAAATGTTACTTATATTTAATCAAATAAAGTTTGAATACACACAAGTATTTGTGATGAAAGAGTATTGTAATAATGAAATTTACATATCCATGTACATTTTCAATTAGTTTTGAGACCATTTTAGTGGAATGACTTAAATACAATTAAATAAAAAGTGGTGTATTCATTTGCTATACTTGACTCATTCCTAGATCTTTATATGATTTTAATTTATTATTCCCATACATTTTAATTTATCACATCTCTAACCTTACACACATTCTTATGTGTTTGTCATTATTAACCATGTGTTGCCCCTGTGTTCCCACATATCCACACATTCAATCTCCACCTTGAGATCTACACTTTCCTATCTTTGGTTAGTGTTGTAGTGCTTGTTATTGATCTTAAGGGACTTGGATTGGCCCCAAACATTAATTTCATATTCAAAATTTGTCAACTCTTTTCTTTGACACACATTTACACAACTTACTATCATGTCTTGGTATATAAAGGCATTCCTTTGTACAATAAAACTTATACAAAAAAAAGAATATATAATGATAAATCATTTTAAAAATATTTTGATTTGAAACTCTAATAAAATATATCAAAACACTCTTTGCATATAAGCTATCTACACGCTGAGAATATCACCCACAAATATTTCTCAAGACCACAAACTAGTTCATCAAAAGAATCAATAAAAGAAAATTTGACTCTCACAATCCAATAAACTTCTCCTAAGATATTTCTAAATATTGTAGCAATATCATAACCACCGTAAGGCAGGTCTCATGAATTTATATTATTTCAAAAAGACTACAAATTACAAATTGACCTTGTAGATCTCATAAATTTACATTATAGAAAATAATAATCACACAAATTACAAAATAATCTTATAAATCAAATAATTTCCACATTACTCAAAATCAATCCACAAAAAAAATAAAAATAAATAATAATAATAATAATAATAATAAAATTCCTCACTCAAACCCATGGATACTTTATAAACTACATAAAAATCTAAATCATTCTCCTAACTACAACCATGTATCACCCATACTTAAATGATGTGGCACCATACTGATGTGGCAAAAGCATGATGATGTGGCACCATACTTGATGATGTGGTGCTGAAAGCTTAGTTATAAGCAGGGGACTTGCCAAGTAAACTATGTAAAAAAATTGGAAGTAATTTGAAATTTCCAAGTAAGATTTTGAGAAGCGCAAAGTTAGAGTACTCAACCACGGGTACTCTTCCCCTAATACTCACAAAACTAAATGTCTAATGCATCCTTATTTAACTCTTCCAATAATTCAAACTAATTGTTTGATTTGATTTAAATAGCCCATAGAAAGGGATTTTATCCTCTGACAAGTATAAAAAAAAAAATAGTGGCAAAAATGGGCAAACTTTGATCTCTTGGCCTCTTCCTAACTTTTCCGTATCTCTTTGTCTTCAATCCTTCTCTGATGTGAATTCCAGAATTTTCATTTTGTTTTTTATTTTCTTATAAAAATATTGATTAATTACGTGGTCCCGTGAATGTCGTACTGAATACGGAAGTCAAATGCAAACAAAAAGCTTTGATAAGCCCTGCACGAGTTGACCCTCTCCCTGGAAAGGTTGTTCCATACAATTTTTGGCCTTCTCATCTGCAGAAGATAACACATTAATATTATTGATTAATTGGCCCATCTTTTTCACCAAATAAAATGTTCGTTTTTGTACGGCCTGTTCGGTTGTGTTGACAGAGTTACATATGCGTGTCTATCATGTTTTTTAACTAATAATAATTAAAAATAGATAGATTGTTAGGTATAACCGCCTTCGATACAATCGTGGCGTATTTCCCGTCTTCTCCACTTATTTAATTTCAACGTCATTTGTCGTTTAGCGTACTAATTAAGACTTGTTTAGAAAAAGGAGGATTTCTTTGAAAACTTTAAATAGCATATTGAAATTGTCGGCGTCCCCAGAATCAAACTGCAATAATTTTATTCTGCACTATAAAATGCATATTAAATTAATTTAGCACACCCACAAATTCTAAAAGATATAATTTTTTTTTGGTTGTCTTTTTATGCAACTTGACTGTTTATAGCTATTGTTTTGACTTCTAGGTTGTAATGATGCACGCTGTCAAAATGTACACATTTTCCTGATACTTGCTTAAAGAGGTTATTACCATGCACTTAAAATTGCCAGTACTCATGCACAAATGTTCCAGTAGTCGCGTGCTATGGGTACCAATAAAGATACACAAATAGGTCAATTATGTGTTTCTTGATGCTTCTGGATTAGATTGTGTGCATTTTTTCTTTTTATCATCAACGTTTTGAATCACACTCCCTGATTCATCTTTCATCTCCTTGATACTCTTCTCTCATCCTGATGATGAATCAAGGAGTGTGATTCAAAACGTTGATGATAAAAAAATGCACACAATCTAATCCAGAAGCATCAAGAAACATATAGTATGGATTGTGGAAATCTGATGGCTTAAAGGTCAATTATGGTTCAAAAAAGCTAAAAAATGAGCTACTATTGGTACATGTGAAATTTATTAATGGAGTTTTAGTTATTTGTTTCTTGTTTTTCTAAAGTCAAGGATTGAGTGTGCAAGAAATGAACCAATATTGAAACGGGTGCTCTTCCCTTAGCTAATCTGGCTCCAAAAACGCCACGATTTCTGCATAACATGAGGGTAAGTTGAAAATTACAGATCTTGACCGTGCTGGAAAGAACTAGCTACATCTTTTATTTTTCGACTATATATATAACAGGAAGATTAATCAACCATTTTGAAGCCAGATTAGTCACATCCGTCGTCCCTGCACAGCACGATATTGATTTTTGAACTCTTTTGTTCTTACATATTTATAAACTACCCCACAGGATATCAGCTCCGATTCTTCAATACTATCATTCTGTACTTTGTTTGAGCTTGAGTGTGTGTATCTAAATAATATATAATTACCAAAGCAGCCACTACTATATTTATTACCAAAGCAGCCACGAACTTTAACATGCCTGTTAAGAAATATCTTCATTCTAATGAACCCATTTCAAACAACATGCTCTCTCTATTCCCCCGATCATTGTTACACAGGAAAAAGCTTGAATATAATTGCAGAATCAGATAATGCAAGTGAAGCATAAACGTAAATATATCCTTATAATTTGTTCCGTTGGGAAGTGAATTACACCCAAATTCAGTATCTTATAATTTGGAATATCATGTGAGAGGACAAGTCAGCCCACATGCAAACCAGTACATTCCCCTGGGTAAATTGTTTTATTAAAAAAAAATCACACCCAAGACTGTCAATCCTGATTGATTTTCATGGACCGGTGTTTATTGTGTTTTCTATCATTACTACTCTCCACACATATGGGCCGAATGTTTTTGGGTTCATGTTTAGGTTGTTCTGGTGAAGAGAAACCTCTTCGCTACTATTGTCATATATTCAGGTAGTTCTGGTGACAAGAAACCTCATGTGTACCATTGTCATAATTTAGCTTCAAAATTGGACCACTACCTAGAGTTATAATTTGGCTTCAAGATTGGACCTCTATCATAACTTAATTAGCTTTAATCCAAATAAAATATAACAATTTTGTTTCAAGATTGGATCAACTATTGTAATTTTAGAACATATTTCAAATAATAGATTTTTATTATTAAAGATAATTCTGGTGATTTGTTAATGCCCATTAGAATAATTCGCAGGTGTCTAAGCTGTTCTCAACTGGTTCACTTAAATCACACACTAAGTTTTGACTTCTAGGCTTAAAAGTGTTAAACACTCAGAATTGATTGACATTCTCTAAACTTAATATGTTGCTTAGTGTGTGTGGTTTAAAGTTGGCCATTTTCAACAATACTTGAATTTAAAGTTTTGTTTCTTTTTAAGTGAACTTCCTAATAATTTTCTCATAATTATGCTTGATTACCAAGTTCCTAAATTTCTTTATATTATAAGAAGATGCTATTTTTAATGATAAAAAGTATTTATCTTATTATCTTCTTTGTCTAAGTATTTCTTTTCCTTAATGGATCTTACCTTTCCTTCATTGATCAATTATATAAGCATGAGTTGATCCTTTTTTGCAGATTTGATATTAATTTCTTAAATTTAAATTAATTTTTTGGTGAATTCTACTTATTCTTTTCTCCCTCCAAGTTAATTTAATTTACATGTGTGTTATTTATTGTTATGTCTCAATATTTAATTGCATTCATTCCACATTTTAGACCATTCATATCTATAAGAACATTCGGTAACCAATCAATAGAAAACCAATCATATTAGTGGACTAAAAGGACTCAAAATTAGGCATTAATCATTCTAAGCCATTTGCAACTTTCCCTCTTGTTTGTCAATCCATAGCATGACTATAAAATTGTTTTTTTCTAGTGATTGACCTAGGAGAATATTTTCTTGTGTGGGAGAAAAAGTGACACTAAGCAAACATGCCCTAATCTCACTTTCAACCACACACTTGTGGAATACGAAAGAGCCTAGAGGTATCACACAATTGGCTACTTCTTCTTGTGGAAGAGAGAGCCACGAGCTACCTATTAGGATTTCTATTCCTTTGTTGTAATTGAAAGATGAAATGATGCAAGTTCAATCCCTAACCCCAAAGTGCAAGTATGAACTAATAACAAGATTACAGAATTGAACTTAAATGATGGAAAGCTGTAAACACAAGGACAAGACAAGAATGTAAATGCGTACCCGGAGTTAAAATCTGACTGAAAATGTTTGGGATGGGGGCGCGGGCGCCACTGTCCTGATTCTGCCCCTGAAACTGCTCCGGAAACTGCTGTTTTGCACTTTAGAAAAGCTGTCAAAAATGCTGAAAATGCTGTCTGTCAGGAGGACTAGGGCGCCCAGCGCCCCTGTCCCAGGGACCAGGGCGCCCAGCGCCCCTGTCCTGGCAAGACCAGGGCGCCCCACGCCCCTGTCCTGGTCTTTTGCTTTGAGATTTGGTGTGAAGTTCGGTCTCCGTCTGCTTCTTCCGGATCTGTAACTTGCGGCGTCGTCCGAGTCCTGAAACCTGCACTTATATCTGAAAAGGTGTTTGGGCGGCTATATAGGGTTTTGCCTTAGTCAAACCCCCGCTTCGGTGATTTCCACCTCCACGAATAGCCAAGTTGTATTGTAAAATGTATTGTGTGTGCAGACCTAGTGTGTGTGCAAGGTCCTTAAATGCAAGAAAGCAGACTAGAGCAACCTAGAAAGTAAACCCTAATTGCTTGTAAATGATAATGTAAATGCTCTAAATCATGATGCAAAGTGATCTAAAGCATGAATAAAGGATATGTTGAAGCTTATGCAAAGACATGAAAACAACATGAAATCATACCCAACCCTCAAGGGAGGAGTACAAGCCAATCTTCAGTCGGTAATCTCCTATTGTTCTTCAATGTCTTCCAAGCCCTAAATGGATGAATGAAATTGATAAATGCTTGATAGAAGGATGTTGAATGTTGTTGAAGTCTTCAAAGATCTGCTCTTTCGCTGCATATGAGGTTCCTGAAAATGAAAATCGGATCCTTTCAAATGAAGAAAGAGAGCTCTTATGTATGAAACCCTAGGTCTTAATTTCAACTTTAGGCCGACCTAGAGATTGAATATCCCGCCAATTTCTTGGGGTTAAGCTTTATTTTATGATTGGAATGTGCTCCTAAAATTTCGGGAAAAATGTCCGGGACCATGTGCACGCCGGGCGCCATGGTCCCGACAACTTTTCACCAAAATTTCAGGGCCATCGGATATGATGATTTTAGAGCGAATCCGGAAGTTACAGCTGAGTTCGAGATGTTTTGACCCCTGAAATCAAGCCCCCAAGTTCAAAATAGGACCTAATTAGGGTTTTAGATTAAATGATGCATTGGAAGAATAAAATGAAAGGGGCACACTTTAATGAAAAGGGCCCAACTTTATGATATGGGAGATGATAAAATAGAACCTTAGACCTAATTAATTTAATTAATTAAGTGCTAAAGAGGAAATGCGATGCAAAATGCAAAATGTCCCAAGGCGGGTGCTAAACTAGGTGTGAAATTGTACCACCGTAGCAAGTGCGTACAATTTACGACGCTACATTTAGCCCCCACTTTAGTGGTCATATGAACACTAAGTGCATATGCAAGCTAAAGTACAGAAAAGTAAACATTATTTGAAAAAGGATATATCCATAAGTCTGTCGAACAAAGCCCCCAGCGGTATCTGCAGTACACAGTTAGGAACCACACCCTACAAAACACACGTTAGATCACAAAATCACCTAATGCTTACTAAGGAAGGTGATGAAAATTCGAGGGTAGCTATATGCCCCCCCCTGTTTCGGCTTGCTAATTTTAGTGAGTTGAAACAGGGTATCATGTTTACCACTTCGAATTGTTAAAGAATATTGATGACAAGTGCTCACAAGAAGATTTGATATGAGATCAAAAACTAATGGAGAATCATTTGGTAAGAAAGAGGACTAAATCTCAATTCCAACGCAACAAAGAGTGTGAGGTTTTGAGAGTTCTCTAACACAAGATGAAGGATGTAAATGGAAGCAAAATGCATGAATACACACATTGGTGATCCATGAGAAGAATAGTGAGAGAGAAAACATGGACTTCTCACCCCTAGATATTGTCTAGGTGATCCATGGGAAAAGGACATGGAAAACTAGCCCCTAGAGTTTGTCTAGGTGATCCATGTAAGGGAGGAGAGTGAGAAAGTCTAGCCTTATGCCGCTAGTTCCACTCAACCTTGTGCATGTGTTTGTAAGTGAGGTTGGAAGCACCTCATAGGAGTCTATGCTCGAGTATGCTATAACCTGTATATGTATAGTACAAAAGCGTGACATCTCGCTCTAAGAGTCTGTGCTCTGGTTCCGAGAATAATCACCCTGCATAAAAGAAAAATGGAGACATCTCGCTCTAAGAGTCTGTGCTCTGGTTCCGAGAATGACCCATTGCTCAAAAAGTGTAATTTTTATGTCGTAAGTAAAGTAGAACAAGGATACCTACCTTTATTACAAAAGAAGATACCCAAAAAATGCAACAATGTCATAGATCCAAGCAAGAGAGTTTTGCACTCTTTAAGCAAGGATAAGATAGTTGAAAAGGGATATCCTGTAGTATGTGTAAAGGAGATCCTTAGAGGAGAAGAGATCTTTGTACAAAAGACACCTATCCTCGAGAGGAATTGTCTTAGACAAATATAACATCTTCTAGAATAAGACAAAGAAGAGAATAAGAATGCAATACTTCCTTCTTTTGCGAGGTGAAAGTGATTCTTAATGAAGGATGACGCTCTTTTTAACCCAATTGGGAGAGTGAATTCATTATGGATGTATTTTACCAAGTGCAAAAGAGGTTGTAGTCAAGGACTTACACCTCTTGTAAGAGAGAATCCTTGAACAAACAACAACAAATGCGTACAAGGAATAACATCAAGTAATAAAGTTCACACCATCCACGAAATAGGAAAAAGTGGATCCTTAGATAAAATAAGGAAAGATCATTGCCTCCCAAGGATAAGGACAATGAGAAGGACTTACACAATCTTCTAGGGAGAGATTTGGACATAAGCAAAAGAAGAGATGTATGAAATCACTCTTGTCCCCATAGGAACAAGAAAATTAGGCTATTATGTTGCTTCAAAAATATGATTGCACTTGAAATTGTACCATCATGAATGACAATGAGCCCCCAGTATATGAGCTACCAATGTCACATAATGATGAGCAACATAACAGCCATTAATGTTATTTAAAGACATGATAGATTGAATGAGGTATTTGAATATGACATGCTAAATGCTCAACTATAAGTGAGATCAAAAACATGTATAAAATGATAAAAATTGAAGACGAAAAGTCACAAGAAATCTTAGAAGAGGGATGAGTGTAATTTATTAGAGCCTTATCCCTAGAGGAAAGGACTTTATGATGAATAGGAAATAAAGATTCATAAGTGGATTTAGAAATTTGAGGGGAGTCATAAAGAGATTTGTTCATCACCAAGATTTCCTTATGAGGGGAATGAGAGTTGATAGAAGTAGAAGATGATTTAGTTGAAGTGAGATCATCATCACTACTAAATATAGCATTCACATTAAGAGATGGTCTTTTAGATGCTTTAGTGTGTTTGCAGGGATTATAGCCAAGTCCAAAGGCATAATTGTGAAAATTAGTCTCTAGAGGAACTTTTATCCCTTGTTCATGAGCACCACAACCATTTCCATGATACCCATACTTAGCAAAAATACGAAAACCACGACCATAACGATCAGCCATTTTAGGAAGAGAGGGTGGTTTTTCATAAGACAAAGAATCAAACTCTTCATAATTAGAGGTGTGAGGAGAAGAAGTTTGAGAGGTGGCCACAAAATTATTGCTCATAGGTTCAGGTAAGACTGATTGATCTCTAGTTTCTTCCTTCTCTTTAACTTTAAGCACTCTAGGAGGAACCCTATACTCACCTACAAAGGTGGGATTAAAGTCAAGAGATCCCCAATCGTCTTCTGCGAGAACCTTCTCAGTATCAAAAGCCTTTTCATGTGTAGATTCAAGTTGAGAAGGATCTTGTTCAAGCACTTCAGAGGGTGATGATTCATCCATAGGTATCTTGTTTAAAGAGTCATTACTAGAAGAGGAAGGTTTAGAAGAACTCCCTTTGGAAGTAGATGTTTGCAAACAAGCCTGAAGATTAGTATCACCTATCAAGGTATATGTCTTATTGTTATAAATGAATTTAACTTGTCTATGCAATGTAGAGGGGACAGCTTGCATACTGTGAATCCAAGGCCTCCCTAATAACAAGTTGTATGTTAGATTTCGCGACATAACATGAATAGGAGTAGGCAAAGTAATAGGTCCCACTGTGATTGGTAAGGTGATAATACCTAATGAAGACTTAGCCACATTATCAAAGCCTCGAATGGGACGAGAGTCAGGCTCAATAAGGGATGTATCCACATTCATCTTATGCAATAGATTAATGCTACACACATTAAGGCCAGAGCCATTATCTACCAGTGTTCGTCTTATAGCAGTGTCATTTATGATAACCACAATCATCAAGGGATCATATTGATGTTGAATTTCACTAGTAGGCAACTCATCTTGAGTAAACACAATTTGAGCTTTAGGATTCATCATAGAGTTAACCAAAGACACTATATTACTAGATGTATTAGGTGGAGGAACATTCAAATCTTTCAAGGCATCTTGTAACATTCCATGATGAGTGGAAGAAGTTTGGATCAAATCCCAAAGGGATATCTTAGCAGGGGTAGCTTTAAGTTGTTCTATGAGATCATATTCCTTACCAAGAACTTGTGAAATACGTGGAGCTTGAGGAAGAATAGGTTGGGAAGGAGGAAGTGAAGTTGGGATAACTAGAGGAGGATTAGGTTGCCTATTGTTTCTTGTGTTATAGGTATGAGCAACTGCATGATAACTCTCTCTAGTCAGTTGCTTAGCATACTCATAAGGGCTCTTAGTAGAATAACCTCCTTGCACAGTAATAATAGGTTTCTTAGGAGTGCAAAAAGAATCATTAGCATAACCACCTTGAACCACTAAGATAGGCTTATTTAAAGGTTGAGAATTTTGAGAAGGACAAGCACCTTGGACAGTGAAAAGAGGTTTGTTAGGTGTCTCATTCACATGTATCAAATTGATTGAGGATGGTTTAGAGGAATGAACAAAAGTGTTGGAAGGATTATTGATAGTCTTCTCTTGCACTAAAATTTTATCAATTTTAGGAGAGAGACAAGGGATAGGCATTGATGTTCTAGTAGGAAGAGTAATACTAGGAAAGGTCATATCATCCTCTATCACCAAAGGATCTACATGGGGAATAAACTCTCTAGGAGAAGGATCTAAAGTCTCACTTTTGAGAGGGAGATCTTTGAAAGACATGTTAACCATCTTGCTTTGAACTAGGGTTTCCTTATGAGTAGAACCAAGTTGAGGAAAGGGAGAATAATTGAGATTCAAGGAAGGGGAGAAACTATCAAGGGAGTTTCCAATCTTGATTTCATCCCCTTTGGCTAGGGGTAGAGAATAATCTATACCTTCTTCTAATGGTTCATCCCAAATAGTGAGGTTGTTGAAAGGAATGTTTGAAGTATTGTCAATTTAGGGAGAGGAGATAACATTGTTTATTAATTCCTCATCCTTAGGAGGGAGAGCATGAATAGATGTGTTAAACTCATCCTCTTTCCTCAAAATATGTTCAATATGATCTTTAGGGGAGAGAGAATTAAGGAAATTGCTTATTATTTCATCTTCTTTCTCTAAGGGATGCTTATGGGTAAGACCAACTTTAGGAGAAGGGTAAGCATTTATCATTAATTCATCATCTCTAGTGGGAATTTTGTTGGAAAAGGAAATGCCATCACTAGGAAATGTAGGGATCATGTCATCTTCTTGCACAAAAGGATCCTCATGAAGGGAGTGTTTTTTAGGAGCCACAAAGTCATCAAGGGCATCATCTAACAATGCATGATCATATCTATTAAAAGGTTTATCTTTTGATTCAAAAGGAGATATCTCTTCATAGAGGGGATCATTGAAAACAACCATTTTACTAGATTTAGTGGAAGAGCTGATAGGAATGTACCCTTGAGAGGAATCATTTGACTTATCTTTCTCATCACAACGAAATGGCATAGTAACAATGTTTATGAGTTTTTGGTAAAATGAAGGTTTGGTATATTTAGGTTTCAAAAATTCATCTAAAGCTTCATCTAACTCATAATCATCACAAATATGAACATCTTGCAAATAAAAATCTGACATTTTGAAATTGCATAAAATTTAAACACACAATGAAAAGAAACACACTTTTTTTTTTTTTCTTTTTAATGAAAATGAAATGAAAACACACTAAATCTAGATCTAGATCTAACAAATGCAATGCAAGAGGAAGCAATGATAGATTCACGTCGGGTTCACCAAAATGTGTGGGAGAAAAAGTGACACTAAGCAAACATGCCCTAATCTCACTTTCAACCACACACTTGTGGAATACGAAAGAGCCTAGAGGTATCACACAATTGGCTACTTCTTCTTGTGGAAGAGAGAGCCATGAGCTACCTATTAGGATTTCTATTCCTTTGTTGTAATTGAAAGATGAAATGATGCAAGTTCAATCCCTAACCCCAAAGTGCAAGTATGAACTAATAACAAGATTATAGAATTGAACTTAAATGATGGAAAGCTGTAAACACAAGGACAAGACAAGAATGTAAACGCATACCCGGAGTTAAAATCTGATTGAAAATGTTCAGGACGGGGGCGCGGGCGCCACTATCCTGATTCTGCCCCTGAAACTGCTCTGGAAACTGTTGTTTTGCACTCTGGAAAAGCTGTCAAAAATGCTAAAAATGCTGTCTGTCAGGAGGACCAGGGCGCCCAGTGCCCCTGTCCTGGCAGGACTAGGGTGCCCCATGCCCCTGTCCTGGTCTTTTGCTTTGAGATTTGGTGTGAAGTTCGGTCTCCGTCTGCTTCTTCCGGATCTGTAACTTGCGGCGTCGTCCGAGTCCTGAAACCTGCACTTATATCTGAAAAGGTGTTTGGGTGGCTATATAGGGTTTTGCCTTAGTCAAACCCCCGCTTCGGTGATTTCCACCTCCACGAATAGCCAAGTTGTATTGTAAAATGTATTGTGTGTGTAGACCTAGTGTGTGTGCAAGGTCCTTAAATGCAAGAAAGCAGACTAGAGCAACCTAGAAAGTAAACCCTAATTGCTTGTAAATGATAATGTAAATGCTCTAAATCATGATGCAAAGTGATCTAAAGCATGAATAAAGGATATGTTGAAGCTTATGCAAAGACATGAAAACAACATGAAATCATACCCAACCCTCAAGGGAGGAGTACAAGCCAATCTTCAGTCGGTAATCTCCTATTGTTCTTCAATGTCTTCCAAGCCCTAAATGGATGAATGAAATTGATAAATGCTTGATAGAAGGATGTTGAATGTTGTTGAAGTCTTCAAAGATCTGCTCTTTCGCTGCATATGAGGTTCCTGAAAATGAAAATCGGATCCTTTCAAATGAAGAAAGAGAGCTCTTATGTATGAAACCCTAGGTCTTAATTTCAACTTTAGGCCGACCTAGAGATTGAATATCCTGCCAATTTCTTGGGGTTAAGCTTTATTTTATGATTGGATCGTGCTCCTAAAATTTTGGGAAAAATGTCCGGGACCATGTGCACACCGAGCGCCATGGTCCCGACAACTTTTCACCAAATTTTTAGGGCCATCAGATATGATGATTTTAGAGCGAATCCCTAAGTTACAGCTGATTTCGAGATGTTTTGACCCCCGAAATCAAGCCCCCAAGTTCAAAATAGGACCTAATTAGGGTTTTAGATTAAATGATGCATTGGAAGAATAAAATGAAAGGGGCACACTTTAATGAAAAGGGCCCAACTTTATGATATGGGAGATGATAAAATAGAACCTTAGACCTAATTAATTTAATTAATTAAGTGCTAAAGGGGAAATGCGATGCAAAATGCAAAATGCGCCAAGGCGGGTGCTAAACTAGGTGTGAAATTGTACCACCATAGCAAGTGCGTACAATTTACGACGCTACATTTCTATACTAGTTCAATAAGCTATAAAGGTGTTTTCAAACACCAGCAGTCATTATGATAAAGCAAATAATAGTGATTTCGAAAAATCTCAAGACAAGAATGTGATGTCCCATTTTTTATTTATTACAATTATAAATATCAGGTTTATTCTTTGTTGCCTAGTATTTTTAGCGATCCATTTTCTCTGTGTTATGTTAGTTGTCAAAGTTTCCCTTCCCAATATGCACTTTATGCCCAACTTTTCTTTTTCTTTACTTTCCATCAAATTTTTGGACATACCCATCTTGTCATGCTTTCCATCCATCATCTACTCTTGTCCTTGTGTTGTTAGACTTTTCGACTTGTCCATCCTAGCATACTTATTGCTTGAGCTGTGACACCTTAATCAATGGCATGAGTCTTGTGGTATCCTTGAATCCCGAACTTTGATATTCTCACCTTTGTTGTGTTTAACCCCAACACCTGTTGTAATATCATTGATGATATATTTTGGTGCTATAAGTTATTCTAATTTAGTTTTCTTGCCGAGGAACATTGTTTAAAAGCTAATATTCTTGATTCACATGTACACATGGCATTAGAGGATGAAAATGACATTGCTTTATTATGAAGTGGTTACTATATGAGATCAACATTTGTAAGATGTGATATTGACCATTTCTATGGAGGGTATATAAATGAACACGTCCATTCAAGGAGGATAACTTATCAATTTTTATATTCAAAACACCATTTGGAAAGTGTTTTGACCACTTGTGTTTGGGTGTGTGGATCTAAGGATGAAAATTCACAAATCTATCTAAGGTTAGAGGATGACACCCCTTTGGTTGGAATATTATCTCACTCAAAGGTCATATTCGAGCTTCATTTGGTCATTAATTAGCCACATTGTATGTAATTTTGGTTCATTTTTGCCTTTAGTATGCAAATGATAGTTTATCATTGTTCATTGTTGTAATTTGATATTATTATTGAACATTTGAATGTACTCAAATTCTATTGTAATAAGGAAATGATTAGAAGTTACATATGCTATATGTTGAGTTATTGTTTATTTGGATATAATTTTATTTATTTTAATCAATTTATAAAGTCAACTGTAATTAAGTGACATTTTTTATGGCTCGATTATTTTGAAGAATCTTTTTTTAGTTTTGATGTTTTTGTACAAAAATAGTGATGACAATATCCAACCTTCCAACCCCCTTTTCCTCTCAAGGCCTCAATTAGATGTTCCCACAAATCACCTTACATTCCTTGAACTTAACAAGAAGTGAAATACATGTTGGACAAGAAACAACCATATAAACTTGGAGATTTCACTCAACCAAATCAAAGTCATTCTCTATATATTAGCCATTTTATGTTCCATGTTTGAACTCTAAGGATATTTTTAAACCTTCATTATTTTTTATTATTTTTCATGTCCAACATCAAAGGTATTATAAAGTTACTTCATTAGTATCTAGTGTAGAATCTTAATAAAAAATTGCTAAAAATCAAATTTTATGTTGTGAAGAGATCAATAATTTGATTTCTTGGGGTTCATCTCATAGTGTGATGGTTATGTGGTGGTGTTGTTGTTGTGTTCATTTAGGTTCAAACTCTTGTTGGTCCATTGTGATCATAGGTTTGTGCCTTCATTGATCTAGAATGCTCATGGGTTTGAACCTCAATGTTGATGTTGTTGGCATTTATGTTAGGTGAATTAGTATATCTTCATGCTTATTCTCCTTACCCTTGTTGGACTGGTGTACATATGAGTTATGTGGCTCTACTGGATACTATAGTTGTGGGTTTGGATTTTTGTGCATTCATGTCAAGGATGATGTCCTCCAATTGTGGTATCACCTAATTCGGGTCAGGCTAAAATTTATTGCATGTTTACTAATCAATTTTTTTTTTTGACTTTTTTCTTAGAATTATGTTAATTCATATGATTTAATACTTTATTTCTAATTAGTAATCATGATCAACATCATGGAGATGTTATCACTTTTATTTCTCCCAAATGACATATTTATTATTCAATAATATATCACATTTTAATAAGGGAAATGAACAACATGGATCCATTATTTTAACTTAAAGTACCACATACATACATACGTAGTGTCAAATGACCACTAAAGTGGGGGCTAAATGTAGTGTCGTAAATTGTACACCCTTAGTTGGGTGGTACAATTTCACGCTTAGGTTAGCACCCCCCTTAGTGTGTTTGCATCTTGCATTTCAAATTATCTTTAAGCATTTAATTAATTAATTTAATTAAATCTAAAGTCTTCTTTCATCACTCTACACATCATAAAATTGGGCCCTTAACCCTAAGTGTGCCCCTTTTTATTTTATTCTTCCAATTAATTATTTCATCAAAAACCCTAATTATGTCCTATTTCAACCTTCAAGGCCCGATTTTGCATATCCAGACACCTCGAATCTCCACATACTCCTGGATTTGACTTTAGAATCACAATATCTTGCTTCCCTTAAAAAAATGGCAAAAAGTTGGTCAGACCAAGAGGCAGCCTCTT
The DNA here is from genome assembly GCF_030272615.1 of Cryptomeria japonica. NCBI lineage: Eukaryota > Viridiplantae > Streptophyta > Pinopsida > Cupressales > Cupressaceae > Cryptomeria > Cryptomeria japonica. The sequence continues at coordinate 661,732,781 of NC_081407.1, read as the reverse complement.
AGTCCCGACATTTGTTGGCATATTGGCATAACTGGCAAAGATGATGATGTACCGGTAAAGGATGTTGATGATATATTGAAGGACTGTTGGTGATGATATAATTATGATATGATGCTTTATGATCAATTATTTGTGCTGTCATTGATGGCAATCATATTTGTTTATGTTTGGTATATCATCTAAGTTATCTAAGCCTAATCGGTATTGGAATGTTTGCTAAGTTGACAGTGAACTAGTAAGCAGGAACACTGAAGGAGATGATTGTGGTAGAGATTCATGTACATATATGTATATGTATATGTATATATATGTACACACACACACACAGGTACATATATGTGTATGTATATATATATACACACATACATACATATATATATATATATATATACATGCATACATACATACATATACATATATATATATATATATATATGTATATATATATATGTATATATGTATATATATATATATATATATGTATATATATATATATATATGTATATATATATATATATATGTATATATATATATATATATGTATATATATATATATATATATATATATATATATATATATATACATACATGCATACATACATACATATACATACATATATGTATGTATACATATGGGTATGTGCAGGATCATGGTGTGCCAAAACAGGCCCTTAAGTGGCAATGAAATTTCAGAAAATCAAAGTTATGCAACTTGACATGAAAATTTGAATAAGTTGTGAACATTATTTTTAAAATATGTAAGAAGAGAATATATAGAAAATTGAATGTAGTTTCTAAGCTACTAGTTGTTTTTTGGAAAAAAAAAATCCTATTTGATGAAAATTTCAAATTTCAAATTTCAATGTAGTGGTACTAAAATTTCAGGAAAAAGATAAGAAGTAGACATATGTCTAACCACCCTAATCACAATCAAATCATAATATTTTTTTATAGTATTTATAATATAAGTATTAGACTCATGTCCGGATGTGACACATATTTTTTTAAGTTTTTATAAAATAAATAATTATTTATGATTTTTTTACTACAACTTTTTCAGAAATTCAGAAACTCCTACGTTTGACCACCTTAACTTGGTCAAATCCTTATGAAATTTTTTTTAAATTTTTTTTCCCTATAGTAGATGAAGCATAGGATGTGATGCATGTTTCAGATTCAAAAAATGTTATACCGTTTGAAAGTTATGAGTGTTTTTCAATTAGTCTATCAATCAGGACTATTGTCAGATTTCAATTAGAAAATAAATAATAATTATTTATTAAAGTCTAAATTAGACAGGCCTTATATTGTTGGAAAGCTGAGAATGTCCTTAAAAAACCCTTTTCATTTTATCAATTTTGGCTACAAAAAAAGTCGTCAGCCACCAATGTAAAGTCTGGAAAATCAAGGAATACTGAAAAACACATTTTTTCATTTGACTTTCCAGACTTGTCACTTCAAAGCCAAATCCCAAAGCATTCCCGAGCCAAAATTTGAAATTTGAAAATTTTACAACACAAATCGGATTTTAATAAGTAAATTCACTAACTAAATTTGCACATAATTAATCTAATGTTTACTAATATATTAATTTATAAATAGATTAGGGGGGAGTGGGGAGAGAGAGAGAGAGAGAGAGAGAGAGACCAAATTGTGTCGTTATGGGTCATATGGTGTCCTAAGGGATCATAGGACACTTGATATGACCCATTAGGACACCATAGAACCCAAAGCGACCCAATATGGTGTCAGAAGGGGTCATATTGTGTCCTAAGGGATCATATGATGTCTAAAAGGGGTCATATGACACAATATGACCCATTAGGAAATAATATGACCTATAACGACCCAATATGGTGTCATAAGGGATCATATGGTGTCCTAAGGGGTCCTAGGACACCATATGACCCCTATGGACACCATATGACCCCTTATGACACCACATGACCCCTTATGACAACATATTGGGTCGTTATGGGTCATATTGTGTCGGAATGGGTCATATTATGTCATATAACCCCTTTAAGACATCATATGACCCCTTAGGACACAATATGACCCCTTGTGACACCATATTGGGCTGCTTTGGGTCCTATGGTGTCCTAAGGGGTCATATGACACAATATGAGCCCTTAGGAAACCATAGGACACAAAACAACCCAATATGGTGTCACAAGGGGTCATATTGTGTCATATGACCCCTTAGGACACCATAGGACCCAAAGTAGCCCAATATGGTGTCACAAGGGGTCATATTGTGTCCTAAGGAGTCATATGACACAATATGACCCATTAGGACACAATATGACCCATAAAGACCTAATATGGTGTCTTAAGGAGTCATATGGTGTCCTAAGGGGTCATAGGACACCATATGACCCCTATGGACACCATAGGACCCCTTATGACACCATATGGTGTCGTTAGGGGTCATATGGTGTCCTAAGGGGTCGTAGGACATAATATGACCCCTTAGGATACAATAGGACCCATAACGACCCAATATGGTGTCATAACGGGTCGTATGGTGTCCTAAGGGGTCATAAGGGTTCACGAGACACCATATGACCCCTAAGGACAACATACGACCCCTTATGACACCATATGGTGTCCATAAGGGTCATATGGTGTCCTAGGACACCATATGACCCCTTAAGACACCAAATTGTGTCGTTATGGGTCATATGGTGTCCTAAGGGGTCGTAGGACACAATATGATCCCTTAGGACACCATAAAACCCAAAGCAACCCAATATGGTGTCATAAGGGGTCATATTGTGTCCTAAGGGGTCATATGATGTCTTAAAGGGGTCATATGACACAATATGACCCATAACGACCCAATATGGTGTCTTAAGGGGTCATATGGTGTCCTAAGGGGTCCTAGGACACCATATGACCCCTATGGACACCATAAGACCCATAACAACCCAATATGGTGTCTTACGGGGTCATATGGTGTCCTAAGGGGTCGGAGGACACCATATGACCCCTATGGACACCATAGGACCCCTTATGACACCATATGGTGTCGTTAGGGGTCAAATGGTGTCCTAAGGGGTCATATAGTGTCGTAAGGGGTCATAGGACACAATATGACCCCTTACGACACCATAGGACCCATAACAACCCAATATGGTGTCTTAAGGGGTCATATGGTATCCTAAGGGGTCGTAAGACACTAGATGACACCTATGAACACCATAAGACCCCTTATGACACCATATAGTGTCGTTAGGGGTCATATGGTGTCCTAAGGGGTCGTAGGACATAATATGACCCCTTAGGACACCATAGGACCCATAACTACCCAATATGGTGTCATAACGGGTCGTATGGTATCCTAAGGGGTCATAAGGGTTTATGGGACACCATGTGACCCCTAAGGACAATATACAACCCCTTATGACACCATATGGTGTTGTTAGGGGTCATATGATGTCTTAAAGGGGTCATATGACACAATATGACCCATAATGACCCAATATGGTGTCTTAAGGGGTCATATGGTATCATAAGGGGTCGTAGGACACCGTATGACCCCTATGGACACCATATTACCCCTTATGACACCATATGGTGTCGTTAGGGGTCATATGGTGCCCTAAGGGGCCGTAGACCATAATATGACCCCTTAGGAAACCATAAGACCAATAACGATCCAATATGGTGTCATAACGGGTCGTATGGTGTCCTAAGTGGTCATAAGAATTCATGGGACACCATATGACCCCTAAGGACAACATACAACCCCTTATGACACCATATGGTGTCGTTAGGGGTCATATGGTGTCCTAGGACACCATATGACCCCTTAAGAAACCAAATTATGTCGTTATGGATCATATGGTGTCCTAAGGGGTTGTAGCACACAATATGACCCCTTAGGAGACCATAGGACCCAAAGCAACCCAATATGGTGTCATAAGGGGTCATATTGTGTCCTAAAGGGTCATATCATGTATTAAAGGGGTCATATGACACAATATGACCCATAATGACCCAATATGGTATCATAAGGGGTCATATGGTGTCCTAAGGGGTCTTAGGACACCATATGACCCCTATAGACACCATAAGACCCATAATGACCCATTATGGTGTCTTGAGGGGTCATATGGTGTCCTAAGGGGTCATAGGACACCATATGACCCCTATGGACACCATAGGACACCTTATGACATGATATGGTGTTGTTAGGGGTCATATGGTGTCCTAAGGGGTCATAGGACACAATATGACCCCCTAGGACACCATAGGACCCATAACGACCGAATATGGTGTCTTAAGGGGTCATATGGTGTCCTAAGGGGTTGTAGGACACCATATGACCCCTATGGACACCATAGGATCCCTTATGATATAATATGACCCCTTAGGATACCATAAGACCCATAATGACCCAATATGGTGTCATAATGGGTCGTATGGTGTCCTAAGGGGTCATAAGGGTCCATGGAACACCATATGACCTCTAAGGACAACATAAGACCCCTTATGACACCATATGGTATCGTTAGGGATCATATGGTGTCCATAGGTGTCATATGGTGTCCAAGGACACCATATGACCCCTTAAGACACCAAATTGTGTCGTTATGGGTCATATGGTGTCCTAAGGGGTTGTAGGACACAATATGACACCTTAGGACACCATAGGACTCAAAGTGACCCAATATGGTGTCATAAGGGGTCATATTGTGTCCTAACGACCCAATATGGTGTCTTAAGGGGTCATATGGTGTCCTAAGGGGTCCTAGGACACCATATGACCCCTATGGACACAATAAGACCCACAATGACCCAATATGGTGTCTTAAGGGGTCATATGGTGTCCTAAGGGGTCATAGGACACCATATGACCCCTATGGATACCATAGGACCCCTTATGACACCATATGGTGTCGTTAGGGGTCAAATGGTGTCCTAAGGGGTCATATGGTGTCGTAAGGGGTCATAGGACACAATCTCTCCCCCTCCCCCGATCTCTCTCTCTCTCTCTCTCTCTCTCTCTCTCTCTCTCTCTCTAAAATATGACTAATAAAATTGGACATCTGATTTCTGCCATTGCCATTAATGTGGCAATAGTAAAAAAAAAAGGCGGCAATGGGAAATTTTTTTGGGACCACAAATTTATACATTAAAATCGGATATCTGATTTTTGTAAATAAAAAAGAGCCTTGTGGGCCATTTTGTGGATTCCAACAGCCCATAGTCTGCATATTTTTTTTTTCTGTCGACGATCATGAGATTTCAGATAGGTTGAGACAAATTTGTGCTTTTGGGAGATTCTTAAAGTCAAATCTTACATTGTCAATCATTTAGGAGCATCTGTTTGGACACAATAAGACCCACAATGACCCAATATGGTGTCTTAAGGGATCATATGGTTTCCTAAGGGGTCATAGGACACCATATGACCCCTATGTACACCATAGGACCCCTTATGACACCATATGGTGTTGTTAGGGGTCATATGGCATCCTAAGGGGTCATAGGACACAATATGAACCCTTAGAACACCATAGGACCCATAACGACCCAATATGGTGTCTTAAGGGGTCATATGGTGTCCTAATGGGTTGTAGGACACCATAGGACCCCTTATGACACCATATGGTGTCGTTAGGGGTCATATGGTTTCCTAAGGGGTCGTAGGATATAATAAGACCCCTTAGGACACCATAAGACCAATAATGACCCAACATGGTGTCATAACGGGTCGTATGGTGTCCTAAGGGGTCATAAGGGTCCATGTGACACCATATGACCCCTAAGGACAACATATGACCCCTTATGACACTATATGGTGTCGTTAGGGGTCATATGGTGTCCATAGGGTTCATATGGTGTTCTAGGACACCATATGACCCCTTAAGACACCAAATTGTGTCATTATGGGTTATATGGTGTCCTAAGGGGTTATAGGACACAATATGACACCTTAGGACACCATAGAACCCAAAGCGACCCAATTTGGTGTCCTAAGGGGTCGTAGGACACAGTATGACCCCCTAGCACACCATAGGACCCATAACGACCCAATATGGTGTCTTAAGGGGTCATATGGTGTCCTAAGGGGTCGTAGGACACCATATGACCCCTATGGACACCATAGGACCCCTTAGGACCCTGAATGACCCATAAAAACACAATATGACCCATCTCTCTCTCTCTCTCTCTCTCTCTCTCTCTGTCTCTAAAATATGACTAATAAAATTGGATATTTGATTTCTACTAGTAAAAAAAAAGGTGGCAATGGGAAAATTTTTTGGGACCACAAATTTATACATTAAAATCAGATATCCGATTTTTGTAAATAAAAAAGAGCCTTGTGGGCCATTTTGTGGATTGCAATGGCCCACAGTCTGCATATTTTGTTTTCTACCGACGATCACGGGTTTTCAGATAGGTTGAGACAAATTTGTGCTTTTGGGAGATTGTTAAAGTCAAATCTTACATTGTCAATCATTTAGGAGCATCTATGTGGAGGTAAATGGAGAGTAGTAGTTGTCGGAAGTCTAAACGCAAAAGAAAACTTTCAAATGACCAAATTGAAGTGTATAGAGAAAGAGATAAAGAATGTCATAGGAGGAGAAGACAAGGTATGTTAAATATTGCTAATGTTACTTCAAGTGAAGAGGAAATTGAATTTGAAAATGTTTCACAAGTTATTGAAAATAAAAATGTAGATTTTTAAAGTGAAAATTTTGAAAATGTTGAAAATGTTGAAAGCGATAATGAAAATGCTCAACATGTGGAAAATTTTGACATAGGAGGTGAAAATGTGGAAAAGTTTGACATTGAAGGTGGAATTACTCAACCAAGTGGACCATATGTAACACCTAATTATTTTAGAAATGAAGACCCTCTCATGGATGAAAGACAAATTCCAAATCCAAGACCTTCAAGAACCCCAAAATGGTTATTTGAAATCGATGAAAACATTATTGCGAATCTTGAAGGCAAGAGGTCAACAAGAATCGTTCGGTTGTGGGCTACACAACTTTTCAACCAAAACTTTAGCAATAAGACATTGACCGAGAAATCCCAACTCTTTGTTCAATTGCTAAAGATGATAAAGATGAGACCACTGGTAAACAAATTGAAGATTCGTATGAACAAGAAGATGGAGAGAAATTCTATTATTGCAAAAAATCTATTTGACACTCTCACTTCTATTGGAAAGAATACCAAAGAAAGAGATAAGAGAGCCTCTCAAAGAGTTATTACAACCTCCTTAGTAAGCCATCAATTGAGGAAGGCTCGTCAAATGAGACAAACTTGTGTTGATTTTAACATAAACTATAAAACTTTGGATAGGGCACTTGCACGAAGACAAAGACTCGACGATCCACTTCAACAAGATACATGGGATTTTGGTGGGAGGCTTCCACGTGTTGATAGAAAGTTAATTGAAAATGTGAAGGAGGAGATTCAACAATTTTGGCACTCTAATTCTAGAGTGTCACCCAATGTAAAGGACGTTTTGAAATTAAGAATCAACAACCGAGACCACACACTGCATCCCAGACATTTCCTGGAATCAAGCCAAACAATGTTGTACAATTTTTTTTGTGAAGTACATCCAACTTTGCAAATATCACAAAGGGCCTTTGAATCTTTGAAACCATTTTATTGTGTTCCTCTTAAGATTCACAATACTTGTTGTTGCAAGTACCATGTGGAGTTTTCAATATACCATGAACTTTTATGTCATATTCATTCTACAATGCATACTTATGAGATGTTGCAGGAGTGTGGTGCAATGCTATTTGCAAGATCATCAAGAGACTTGCAAGATCTATTTTTATGCTTGAGAGATGATGGCTGCTATTTTTATAGAAATGATTGTTTGAATGAGAAGTGTTCACAATGTGTTGGGTTGTCAAAGTTTATTTCATGTTTCCATGAGGGTAGCGAACACGAGTTTGGAAAGAATTATGTTGAGAAAAAATGATATGAGACAACATTCGAATGAATGAGACTGACGATTTTTTCGGCCACCGAAAAATTGCTGCCCTAATAAAACCGCAGGGAAACTTGAAAAACTGAGCCTATGCTTTTGTAGGGACCCCTCTCATGGCCCCATTGGTTCAAATGGATCATTCGTAGGTGCCACGGATTCTAAGTTAGGGCCCGTCAAAGTTTGATCATTTTTAGCACTTAGGGCGCTCAAGGGACGATGTCGGTAGGGTATGACCCCGAGCGTTCGACTGAGTCGGGGAGGACAATAGGAGCATGCATAGGGTAATAATGTCTAAATAGACATGTTGGAGCCGATGGTTCATCATCGCGACAAGCAAAATGAGAAATTGGCCATGAGACAACATTCGAATGAATGAGACTGACGATTTTTTGCCAACTGAAAAATTGTTGCCCTAATAAAATCGTAGGGAAACTTGAAAAACTGCGATAGGCTTTTGTAGGGACCCCTCTCATGGCCTTGTAGGTTCAAACAAATCATTAGCAGGTGCCATGGATTCCAAGTTAGGGCTCGTCAAAGTTTGACAATTTTTAGCACTTAGGGCGCTCAAGGGACAATGTCGGTAGGGTATGACCCCGAGCGTTCGATCGAGTGGGGGGGGGGAAAGTAAGAGAATGAATAGGGTAATAATTCCTAATTGGACATGTCAGAGCCGATAGTTCATCATCGTGATGAGTAGAACGAGAAATTGGCCACGAGACAACATTCAAATGAATGAGATTGATGATTTTTTTGCCAACCGAAAAATTGCTGCCCTAATAAAACCATAGGAAAAATTGAAAAATCGAGATAGGATTTTGTAGGGACCCCTCTCGTGGCCCTATAGGTTCAAACCGATCATTTGCAGGTGCCATGGATTTCGAGTTAGGGCCCGTCAAAGTTTGACAATTTTTAGCACTTAGGGTGCTCAAGGGATGACGTCGGTAAGGTATGACCCCAAGCATTTGACCGAGTGGGGGAGAAAAATAGGACCATGCATAGGGTAATAATGCCTAACTAGACATGTCAGAGCTGACAGTTCATCATCGCGACGAGCTGAATGAGAAATTGGTCACGCAACAATAAAAATCTTACCTTTCAATCTATTTTTTAACATTTTTTGGGCAAAACACCGGATATTAGATACAATTGGATATCGGATTTCTATAAAATCGCGTAGCCCATGGGTTAAAAATGACTCACGGGCTGTCACAGTTGAAATATATTGTCTTAAAAAATCGGATATCCGATTTTTATACTTAAATAATTTTAAAATAACATTATATTATATAATATAATAATATATTATATAATACGTATTATATTATATTATAAAATAAAATTATATATTATATAATATAATATAATAATACAATATATAATACAATATATAATATAATATATAATACAATATATAATATAATATATAATATAATATTATATAATATAATATTATATAATATAATATATAATATAATATTATATAATATAATATATAATATAATATTATATAATATAATATTATATAATATAATATAATATATAATATAATATTATATAATATAGTATTATATATTCTAATATTATATTATATATTATGTATTATATAATATATAATATAATATAATAATAAATTACATATTATATAATATGTAATATATAATATAATATGTAATTTATTATTATATTATATTATATATTATATAATATATTTTTTAATTTAAAATTACAAATAAAAATCGGATATCTGTTATCCGATATCCGATTTGTTTAGGTAATTACCATGCCAAGGTGTATTGACACCCAGGCCAAGCAAAAAGTCAACATGGATTTTCGCGTTTTTAGGCGAGTGGAGAAGGCTATTTTTTCACATCGCCACTTTTTGACCCCCCATGATCCTGCACTAACCCATATATACATATATATATCTGTACATAGATATATGCATATATATACATACATATACACATATATGTATGTATGTATACATATATATGCATACATATACATACATACATAAACACACACATATATATATATACATACATATATATATACATACACACACACATATATATGTATATATATATATATATACATACATATACATATTTATATATATACATACATATACATATTTATATATATACATACATATATATATACATACACACACACACATATATATGTATATATATATATATACATACATATACATATTTATATATATACATATATATATGTATATATACATACATACACATATACATATATATACACACATACATATGTATATACATATATATACATACATATGTGTGTGTGTGTGTGTGTAGTTTGTGTACTTTGCATACATACATATATATTGATAGATGGATGGATATTTAAAAAAGAAATCATTATTATTTGATTGCTAAAAAGAGATATATCTGCAACTAACTTAAAAAAAGTTATATCCACAATCCAACAACTTCTTCTAAGGCATTTCTAGATATTGTAATCCTCATGAAATTACATTATTTCATGAAAGTCACACAAATTACAAAATGATCTTATAGATCTCATAAATTTGCATTATACCAAGATGATCACAGAAATTACAAAATGATCATTATCAATCCAATCATTTCTACAATACTCAAAATCAATTATACAAATTCAAAATGTTCCACCTACAGATATTTAATAAATTATATAAAATTTGAATATTCTCCAAACTACAAGCATGTATCACCCATACTTAAACGACTGAATTCTACAAAATAATAATACTATTTCTTACCGTAGAGCTCCCAAAACTCCAAACTAAATGTCCCATGCATCCCCATTTAACTCTTAAATATTCAATAATCAATTATTAACTCAGCCAAAATAATCCAAACTAATTGGTTGATTTTATTTAATTAGCCCAGATCCAATAGAAAGGGTTTTTATTCCCTGACAAGTATAAAATTAAAAATAATGTTAAAAATGTGCTAACTTTTCTCTCCTGACCTCTTCCTAACTTTTCCGTATGTTACGTGGTCCCGTGAATGTCGCACTCAATACGGAAGTCAAATACAAACAAAAGCTTTGATAACACCTGCACGAGTTGGCGATTTCCCTGGAAACGATGTCCGATAGATTTTTTGGCCTTCTCATCTGGAAACTAAATGATATTATTGTTGATTAATCAGCGCATCTTTCTCACCGACTAAATATGTGTTTTTGTACGGCAGTACAGATGCCTGTCTATTTATTGTTTAACAAATAATATTTTTATAAAAATAGTTGGATTGTTAGGTATTACCGACCTCCTTCGATTCAATCGAGCTTGCCACTCGGACAATCGCGGCATATTACCCGGACTTCGCTTATTTAATTTTTACGTTACTTGTCGGTAAGCGGTAGCCTTTACTTTTTTGACTTCAGAAAAAGGACGTTTTCTTTAAAAAGCATAGGGAAAGTGTTGGCATCCCCCGAGTCAAACTGCAATAATTTTATTCTGCACTATAGAAAGCATATTTAAAAGCATGTTGATGGTCATCTGATTGAGTTTGTCAATGTGGGTATCCCTTAAAAGTTAAAGTTTAAATTTGATTTCACATAGGGGAGAGGATTCCGTTGTTGTGCATCTTAACTTCAGATTTCTCGAAATCTTATGTGGAAATTTCAAATCACTTTAATTTTTTAACAAAACTTATTTGACAAGTCTTTTGTTTAAAACTAAGGTTTCAGGGTCACGTTATCAAGTATGATGCCACATCAGCATGCTTTTTTTGCCAAGATGTCCAAAATAGCCCAAAAAAACTGAGACCAATAGGGTGCAAAAGAGGCCCCTATACTTGTGTAACTAATGTGGCATCACATGATTGGTTGCTTTTTACACTTAATGGTACATTTCCTATGAATAACAACTTTAAAGTCACAACTATTGGTGCAATGTATAGTAATTATTAATATATAAACACACAAAAAAATGATATTTTATGTTTCAAACAATAGTTTTTATTTGTACTATTTTTGGAGCAAAAAGTATCAACCAACCTCACAACAATTCATACATGCTCAACTACTGGTGCTCTTCCCCTAATCTTTATGTTTTGTATTTCATTTGATCTTTTCAATGTTTATAAATTGTTTATATTTAGAATTTTTTGGAAGAATTGTTATTGTGTTGTAAAAAGATGTATTTTCTTCGGTTAATTTTGGAAATATGTATAAAAGATGAAAGACAATTTGAATAAGATATTAAATATGTATGAAAGTGTTGACATCCTTTAAATCAAATTGTAATAACTTTATTCAGTAAGATAAAAAACATATTAGAGGTATGTTGTTGCTCATATTAATTGTTAATCATATTAATTTTTGGAAATATATGTGTAAGAGATCAAAGACAATAGATAAGGATCATGAAATCATACATGTAGATCTATTATATTAATTGTTCATTGATCCTCTAAAATGAAAGAAGATTGTTGTCAATTCTTGAATGGTGTGAAATGAATGGTTCTAAATAATAGCACATAACATCAAATTTTACCAAACGTAAACTTGTAGTTAGTTACGAGAAGATAAAAGTGTTTGATCAATCAATTTTGAATTTGAATTTGAATTTTAGATAGGCAAGGGTCAAGGACACAACAACATAAATGATTTGACAATAGGCCAAGAAATGATCTTATCATGGGGTTTAACAATTATATTTGGTTAGATGTATTAATAGGTTTAATAAATGCATTGATAAGATGAATGTTTTCAAGTATGTGTATATAATGATAAAGTGGAGGCTAAATATGTGGGAATGTGCATATATAGATAAACAAAGCTTAAGGGAATGGTCACAACTATGCATGAGATTTCTTAATCTATCAATATATACATATATTAAGATATTTCCTCAAAATCAACACAAAGTTAATGATAAATGATTTGGGTATGCAAATTTAATCATTGCAACAATCTCTTTTTTTAATATATAGAAAGGGAATAAATATATATAAATATAGCATCGTAAATTATACACTTTTAATTAGGTTGTCCAATTCCACACTCTATTAGCACTCATTTTAGTATGTCTCATTATACTATGCCTTATAGGACACTCATGTGAATTTAATTTATAATTAATTTAAAATATGAGTGCTTTCTTGATGTTCACCTCATCACAACTTGTTAATTTTAGGTGCTCTTTATCTTTTAATCACCCTGATTTATTATAAATTCAACCCCATTTTAAATCTCAAGATATGTTTCCCTTACCTAAAGATTATATTTTGGACCACACAAACTTACTTTCAACATTAGAATCCTATCATCTCATGTTCCTAAAAGATCGGCCTAAAATTATCGGACTGGTGCACCTTGGGCATCCCAGTCCAAAGAATTTCTCTCTGAATTTCAAGAGGATAACAAGGTGGTCCTATTCTATTCAAATCTAGTTCCATATGAAAAAATAAGAAATCTCAGTCAACTATTCATCAAATTAAATCGAGAATCTCATATATCAAGCAATTCTTTCCTCATTTGTGATATCTATCTAGCATCATCAATTGAAGGTGGAAATTGGAGATATCCTTATGAAATGAAGGTGCTTCTTTTAGAAGGAATTTTAGATCTAAAAATTATTCATTATCAAATCTTCATCAAAATTCATCAACCATGGAAGATACAAGAGATATTGGAGGATAATACGGAATTAACAATTGGATTGGCTTGTACCTCTTCCTAAGGGATTTTGTATGATTTCATGTTGTTCTCATATTTCTACCATTAAGTTTTAGATCTAAATTTTATCATTCAAGTTATGTGATTCATATGTTAATTTTTTTAAATCATATCATTTAGGGTTTTGCTCTAACACATTTGAGTATACTCTAGTTTGCATTTATATACATTAGCTCATAGTAATCTTAGACACACTTAAGGATTAAGAGCACAAAATTTATTCTAATTTCAATATAAGCTATTTGTGAAGATGGAAATCACCAAAATAGGGGGTTTATATAGATACCACCCTACCCTCTTTCTATTTTGCAGGTGCAATTATAGATTTCTGGTAAAGATAGGAAGATAGGAGGAATATTGATAGACAAATTTATGAACCTTTACCTTCTATTCAATCTAAATCTTAGTAGTTTAGTAGTAATGAATTTACTATGTTGGATGAGGCACTTGATGATTTCATCTCTACTAAACCTCCCTCAAATACTCCTAAACTATATTTTTACAAAAAAAAGATCAATATGATACATGTGAATGGTTATGAACAAGAATCGGTAACAACTAAAAAACCTGTGATTATTGTTAAGGGTGGTAGAAATTCTCAAATTTATCACTCTCATAATAAATCAGTGATTGTGGTTAAAGGAGGTTATACTCCTAGAAGTCCTCATGGGTATGCTAAGCAAACCACTTAAAAAAATTACAATGTGATTGCCCACACAATAGAACAAGAAATAATAGGCAACCTAATCCTCTTCTAGTTATCCCTTGTTCTCTTCCTATTTATCAGCCAATGCTTCCTCCATCATCTTATCTTTCTCAACATCTTAGAAAGGAATATGATCTTATTGAACAACTTGAAGCTATTCCTTCCAAGATATTTGTTTGGGATTTGATTTAGACTTCACCCATATATCATGGAGTGTTACAAGATTCTTTAAATAAGATAGATGCCCCCACATATAGTGTCACCTAATAATATGACTTATTTGATATATTTTATGCATGCAACTAAATCTTTCGTTATCTTCTGTCAAACTGAGTTACATCCTAAAGAAATTCAAAATCAATATGATCCTCTTATGAACATTGTCCTTATTAATGGTAATTCTATAAGAATAACTTTGGTGGACAATGGATATGGTCTTGATGTTTGTAGCATTATTTTGTTACACAAAATTAAAGTGGATACTTCTCTTATTCAACCCATTTCTCTTTCTATTTGTAGCTAGAGCTGCTCATTTGGTACTATAACCTTTCCCATTATGGTAGGTCCTATTATTTTACCTACACCTATCCAAGTCATGCTTAATAATTTTACTTATAATCTTCTTATAGGAAGACGACGGATTCATGCTATGCAAGTTGTTCCTTCAACTCTTCATCACAAAATCAAATTCATTTATGAAAATGAGATGTATACTTTAGAAGTTGACACTGCAAATTTACAAGCTTGCTTACAAACCTCATCTAAATCTCAAAGTCCTTTAAATTTTTCATTTTTTCTCCAATTCAAGAAGAAACACAACCCCGTCCTAAAGATACTCCTTCACCTAAAGAGCTAATCTGAGAATATGACTAGGGATCATTAGATTTTACACCTTCCTTTGTGGGAGAACATAAAGTCCCTCTAATTGAGTCTAAGACCAAGGAAGATGATATGGTGGAGTCCAAAAAAGAATCAAATTTGTCTAAACAACTTAGTAACAACTTTTTGGCTTCTTTTACTTCAAACAATTATTCAAAATATTTTTCTAGTTCATCTACCTATGACATTGAGATGTATGAGGCCCCATCATCTCTTTCCGATATGGCATCTCTTTATTGGCCCGGTTTCCACATTCTAGCTAAGAATGGATACAATGGCAATGATTATGGGACAATGAAAACAAGGGATTATAGTTCCTTTTGAGAATCAAATATGTGAAACATCATTTGGACTTGGATATAATCTTTCGAAGCCCACCAAAGCATCCTATCGACCATATCTCAATCTGAATGCTATATTTTCTTCTAAAAATCTTCCTATAGTTAATTCTCATGTCATTGATTCTGATTCTAGTTCACCTTCACTTGACATATTTTCAACAAATGATACCTTAGCTGAGTTATGAGGAGTTTATGATAACCTTCCTTGATATCATCATAATCATAGATTTCCCTATTGTAATGTTGAGGAGTACTTTGTAAAAGATGTTGAATTACAAAATAATACTAAAGAAATTACTCAATAATTCCCTCAACCAAAAAATATTCCTGAACAAAGTAATTTTCTTGTAGATGATACTATTGATGTTAAAATGGATCCTTACAATGAGAAAAAGATAATTAAAATTGGGAATTTTCTAGAAGATATTAAACAAGATGATCATTCTTCTCTGTTACATGAATTCCCTAAAATATTTGCTTAGACTTATTTAGACATTCCTTCCATTGATAGTAAGATTGTGACCCATAACATTGTGTTTATCCATGATTCTAAGCCTATTTGAAAAAGATAAGGAAGATGAATATTGAGATAGTGTTGCTTGCTAAGGCTAAAATTGAAAAACTATTGGAAGATTTCTTTATTCACCCTATTGATTATTTTCCCTAGATTTAAAATATTGTTGTCATTGCTAAACTAGATAATAAGATTAGAATGTGTATTGACTTTCATGATTTCAATAGGGTTTCCTTGAAAGATGATTTTCCTCTTTCGAACATTGATATGATAGTTGATTCCATTGCTGGTCATGCTTTATTATCCTTAATAGATGGATTTTCTAGATATAACCAAATCTTCATTAATCCTTAAGATCAATATAGAACAACTTTCACAACACCTCGGGGTATGTTTTGTTAGGATTAAAAAATGCTGGTGCAACTTATCCACGTGCTATGACCCTTATATTTCATGACTATATGAATAAGATATTAGAGGATTATGTCAATGATATCTTGGCCAAATCTCTTTCACGCCAAGATCATGTCAAAATCCTTCATCAAATCTTCGAACATATTCACAAATATAACATGCGCTTGAACCCCTGAAAATGTGTTTTTGGTGTAAATAGCAGAAAACTATCAGGATTCATTTTTTTGCATTGTGGTATTGAGGTGGATACAAAGAAAATAGATTCTATTGTGAGCATGCCACCTCCTATAAATATTTCCCAAATTCGTGGCTTAGAAGGAAAGGTTCATGATATCCATAGATTTGTTTCACAACTCATGAATCATACTTTCCCTTTCACTCAATTACTCAATATGGATACTACTTTTAAATGGAATGAAAATTGTCAAAAATCTTTTTAAGACTTGAAAATTTACTTAGCTAATCCTTCTATTTTACAACCTACTCTTCCTAATCAAACTTTTCTTCTCTACACTCTTTCTTCTTCTAATGTTCTTGTGGCCTTATTGGCACAACATAATAGTGATGGTAAATAACATCTTTTGTAGTTGTTTTTTACTTGATTATGAAGTCTGATATACTATGATAGGAAAGAAATGTGTTTCTCTTTCTTTTTTAACTCAAAAATTAAGACATTATCTCCTCAATGGTGAAACACGTGTTATCATAAAATTTGATTTATTAAAACATCTCTTCTCTAAAATTGATCTTTTAGGATGCTTAGAAAAATGGGTTATGTTGTTAACTGAATTTGACCTAAGTTTATCTCTCAAAAAGTGTTTTAAGTCCAAGCCTTAATTGACCATTTGGTTGATGCTCCTTCTCCTTTTACTTTACCTAATCAAGATTCATTTCTCAATGATCTTGTGCTCCCTCTAGAAGTAGGTAAAACATGGGAATTGTATTTTGATGGATGTAGGTGTCAGACTAATTTAGGTGTTGGTACAATATTAATACAACAATTAGGGAAACCGATTCCCCTATCTTATTGTCTCAATTTCCTATATACTAATAACATGGCTAAGTATGAAACCCCTATTGTTGGATTAAAAGTAGTTTTATCCTTTAGAATTCAATACTTGCTTATCTTTGGCGATTCTTAATTTATCATAAGATAAGTCATGGGAGCATATCAAGCTAAACAAAGTAAACTCTCTCAATACCGTGACTTAGTTTTATCATTGTTAAATAATTTTGATTCTTATAGTGCCATAGATCCTATCCCATGGAAAGATAATCCACATGCTAATGCAATGGAAATTGCAACTTCCCTTATACCCCTCAAAGACCCTCCTGTCGATTGTCATTTCATCATTCATAATCTTTATTCACCTGCTATTTCTGACAACTCTAGTGAGACCTATTATTGATATATAACTTAGACTTTGATGAATGGTACTCTCATGTTTGTTGATATTTTCATGATAACACTTTTCCTAATTTTTCAAGTAAAAACACTAGAACTTGAATTGGTAAAATTTCTACAAGATACATCATTCTCTCCAATGTCCTTTATGGGCCTACCGAACTAGTGTCCGTATAGCTATGGGTACCACTCCCTATAATCTTGTTTATGGTGTTAATGCAATTATACCTTTGGAGTTGGAGATTCTTTCATTGAGAAATTCTATTAGGTCATTATTGACAATGAATCCTATAGAGAAAAATCTCTTCAACAACTTGAAATACTCGATGACCAACACACCAATTCTTTAAAAACTATTCAATCTTATCAAAAGAGTATGCAATGAAGTTATAATGACAAATTTATTCATCACCCTTTTTCGGTTGGTGACTTGGTGCTATATGAGAATCAACTTGAAACATAAATTCTCTACTAGGTGAAAAAGGAAAATTCAGTCCAACTTGGCTTGAACTATACATTACCACTAAAGTCTATATATTAGGTGCTTACAAGATAGCCAATGTGGAAGGTACGCCTCTCAAAGAACCCATTAATGCTACGCACCTTCATAGATATTATGCTTAGTGTAAAGTTAAAAATTTGGACTTAGTAAATTCACCACATGGAAAGGGAAAATCACTAAGCCAATTTTCACTTGGAGGACTTTACATTCAAAAGAGGGGATGAATCCAATAGATCCAATCCTAAATGATACAAGGAATGAATACTAAGTAGATTTATTGTGTTTGGAATGTGTTTGACCCTATTTTGTAAGTTGAGTAAGTAAAGCGCTAATATTGAAGACAATATAAGCAGAAAGAGTGAGCTACAGATTTGGGATTTTGTTGTGCACCTAGATTTGAGAAGTATGAAATATTTGACATTTGTCTGTAAAATCTTCCAAAAGTAACAGGGGCTATGTGTTCAGACTAGGACACCCACCCTCTTGCCCTCCAGAACTTTTCGTGTATCAAAAATGGATTTTTCCATCTCTGTAAATAAAGCTTAATTCCAAAGGTATAGCTGTGCACCTATTTCCTACACACAAAAAGAAGGAGAAAGGGGTTGGGAATAGGGGTTTGCCTAAGTCAAACCTTGGTTTGGAATCAACCTTGAATGAAATACTACAAATGCTTGAAATAAATGATGGAAAGTTATACCTTTAGATCTGCAATAGATGATGATGATGCTTTGCTTCTAAGATGTAATCACATATGTTGTATAAAATGGCATGAACATGACAAAACCTTAACACACATATTATTTCAAATTAATGATGTAATAATGCTCCATAATTGATGAATTAAGAACATGCAGCCTTGAGGAATTCTTGATGAAGGATGCTTGAATGTAGTCTCTTTGCCTTCTCCTATTTTTACGTTATGATTGTATGTGAATATCTTCTTATGCTTGTATATAAAAATGAGAGGGGAATACCTCTTTATATACTTGCCTATTGTCAAACTTATCAATTTTCCAACATAGGTTGACATGAGGAATTAACTTCCCGCTCAAATTTGGGATAGGGCCTAGGGGGCCAAAATGGGTCCCAATTAGGGAGGACCAGGGTGTGGCGCCCTGGTGCTACCCCAATTTGGGCCAGGAACAAGGGGCTATGTAAGGTGTAAAGTAAAAAGGTGAATCTTGGTTGCATGGGCCCAAGGCATAAACAGGTTCTAATCAAGCATGGGGAGGAGGTCACTCAGGTGAGGGCCCCAAATGTGGTGAAAATTGCAGAGGGTGCAATTTTATGATGCTACACGTAGTTCTCTCTCTTGTTTAATTATTTTTGAATACTATGCTATCATTTTCATCATTAAAGCATGTCATATTAGATAGTTTGATTATCTTACTATTTGATGTATATTGCTTTGTTCTTGACAAATTAATTCCTATTTTGTCTTGATTTCATTTTTTGTAATTTCCTATTTGTAGGAGATTACATTTCTTTACTTTAGCATATTGTTTAGTATTATGTGTGATTATGTTAGTTATATTATGATGTGTTTTGTTTATAAAACATGTTTAACTAGATTACATAGACATTTAGATTAACTTAAGTATGCTACACCATCAATTGCCACATTAGTTAAACACTTATTAAGTTGTTTGATTAAATCACACATATATCCATTTAATCATTATAGCATTAATTAAAATAATCTACATTAGTTGTTAAAATTAATCATACATGCATTAAATAAGGACATAAATGAACATTGCAATATTTTTACTCTTGATCAAAGCAATATAAAACACATTGTTTTTGTGTTAAAATAACAAGTATGAGAAACATAATTATATAGGTTTTGATACAAAATATACATTACATCACCACTTATACAAAATGTGGTGACTAATAATATCATATAATCTATGGATGATAGATACCTGAGCTCTCAGGCCCTGGTTGCGGTGGTACCATAGAGGTGTGCCTATGAAATATCATGGATCATAAATGATTCCTAAATGAGCTCCTCCTCTCCCTCTCCTATGCAATAGGTAATCCCTCTTTACTGTTATGGAATTTTCATATACTATGCTAAGTTTCTTGAAGTACTCTGTGCCAGACTGAGTGATCCCTCAATCTAAAAATGTTATGCTAAAAGATAAGACAAATGGATGACTAGATTACCAAAGCAAAGTTATTGTCTTGCACAAACATGCTACACCTAAGCCAACAACGAGTATTGAGGATAGTAAGAGATGGAGTGAAGAAAAACAAAAGTATGAAAATGAGATCAAATAATTGAAAATATCCAATGAAGATGTTCTACAAAAGATACCACATTAGATATACAACACTTTTAAGTAGATATTGGCACATAGGGTAAAACTTGTCATTGAAAATCTGGATGATGTTTATAAGGATTATGAGTCTTTGTTAAAGATGTTAGATATATTTATAAAAAATAAACTTGAGTTAGAAGCTTTGTCAAAAATATGGAAACCAACCCATCATACTTTGATCAATTTATGCAAGGTCACACATAGGGATTGAATTGCTCCTCATGCAATAAAGGAATTTGAGAAAGCACTAACTATAGTCACCGAAGAACTCAAGTATCTTTCAAGTGAAGAGTAGAAAGTAAAAGCCAAAATAGACTCCTTCCATATATTCCAACACTAGACCACACCTCACATTATTGATAAGGACAAACATATCGGAGATTTTGGTGATTGGAGGAGAGAATTATACCAAATGGTTCCCAAAATTGTGTCACATGAAAGAGGAGAAAGATACAAGTATTCAAAGTTTCAATTTATTCTTGGATAGGATCATCACATTGGATGTTGGGTACTAAATTTTTTGCAAAAATCTAAGTCATGACATACAAGAAATGGAGATATCACCTTGTAATCGTGTCTACTATCTAGAATTTTAAGTGGACAAGTGACTAAAAATTTGTACCAATGGGAAAACACCTATTTGAAGGCCTCATAGGACTGATGCAGTAGAAAGACCACTAGTGGATATGCTTGATGCCCTTAAAGTGGAACGTTTCCAGACCCAGTGGTCATGGGTTGCCACTCATAGTATGATGATAAAGGGCTTACTCATATTCATTGATTAAAGTTATGTTATGTTATATTTCAATACATGTTACAAAGTACTTTGTTTAGTTGAAAAACTCTTTTTAATATTTTAGTTGTCTTTCTTAAATTATGAAAACTATATTGTTTAGTTATGAATAGTTGCAATGTAACAATTTGAAGCTTGTTGC
Organism: Cryptomeria japonica; assembly: GCF_030272615.1. NCBI lineage: Eukaryota > Viridiplantae > Streptophyta > Pinopsida > Cupressales > Cupressaceae > Cryptomeria > Cryptomeria japonica. The sequence continues at coordinate 661,711,083 of NC_081407.1, read as the reverse complement.
TTCTCCCAATTTTGGTATATAAGGGAGAAACCAAGATCGAATGAGATATAGAGGAGTGTGACAAGAAAAATTTGTACTTCCTTGATAGTGGTGAATATATTATAAAAGAACCCATATTTCTGCTTTCAGTTACTTGTTTGATTATGGATGATAAATGCTGTATGGTTGTCTTCAGTTCATTGTTTTCCTACTTGTTTAAATCAGGCCATCAAGGATATTTATGATTTATCAAAGCAGCTTATTGCTCTATGTAATTTGGTTAATTGGTTTCTGTAAGGAAGAATTAAATTCCAATTAATAAAGTTAAAACAAATTGGAAGAAAATAAATAGATTAAAAAGAAGAACCTACTAACATTACATTGATGCATGTTTATATAGGTATAAACACTTTTGGATGCCAAGTAATTTAAATTTTGATTGGTAATTAGATATATGTAAACTCCATGACCCTAAAGGAAGGCACCAATCTTAAGCATTACAAAAAAAAATTTCATTCAAAATTCAGTTTTCTTTTCATTTATTTCATAGAAATAGAAATAGGAGTAATAAGGAACAACATATCCATTTCAAGTATATGTTCTATATTAAGTGGATTCAAATAAGGGTTTTAGCATAAAATTGTAAGTCTACTTTAATCATCAAAAAATATACTGCCAAGGTTTAGCAGAGCCTAAAGAGTAGAAGACATCTTCCTTCAAAAGATTCTTGTTCATTGGCCAAGTTAGTTGCATAACTTGATTATAGAACTTGGCACATTCTTAGGTTTTTACAATCTGTTGATTTGGGAATTAATAATACTTATGAGATCTAGGGAATTGTTCATTAGAAGATGAACTTTGGTGGCCAAACATTAATGGAGTTAGAGAACTCTTCTTAGCATCGACCATATTAATATTCATGGTTGTTGAGGACAAATTTATAGAAGAAGAAGAGTACCCACCTCTATTATCCTTAGGTTTATAGCACTGATTGTTCTCTTGCAAAGGTTAATTTGGATGCCTCTAATGTAGAGATCTTCTTTTGTGCATCTTTCTTTCAGTTTCCTCAACAAAGAATTGAAATATTCTAGTTTTGAGACTATCTGAGGTAGTCTTGCACACTACCTTTCCTTCAATCATACACAATTCAAAATTAGTTTGGGAATGATTAGAAATATGATCAATTTCCTCAAATATCATTGCTTAGATATATTTTCACATAGTACGCATTGAAACAATGGTGTGAAGCAATCAAGACTTGTCTCAAAACCTAGATGAAACCACTAGTTATAAGGCACAACACACAATTTAGAAGGAACAAGCGATAAGATCTATCAAAGGATTAAGCCAACTCCAGATTTGAATAAAGTAATGAATTATGACATGCTCTCCAATAGAGTCACCATTTTTGTTGGTTCCTCCAATTGATTTCTCAGATTTACCTAAGAATTAGCCTTCTTCTTTCAACAAAAATCCGAGATCATCAAGCATTTAACAAGGATTACAAATAGGATAAGCAAACCCTCTACTCTTTGGGCTCTACATGACCCAGGTGGGTAGACCTTTCACAATATCTATGAATTTGACACCAGTTGAGACAAATATTGTGTATAACAGATAACTCTGAATATCTAGAACAAAATGCATGAAATTCTACTCACAATTGGCTCTATTCTACCTTTGGCACATGACATTCATATCCAAGAGTAAAACCTTCCAATGAAAAACACAAACAACTAATAAAATAAAAAAAGATGATATTAATTTGTAATTGTTGTTGAATATGCATATTTCAAGACTAGTCCGTTATTTGTAGGAACATAGTCATAGATCTAACAAGTCTACATAAGCTGCAAGAACAATTTTGGATACAAATGACTTACAAATGTATCCCACTGTCATTCACATGAATCATAATTAATAAATCATATAGTCATCCTAAAGCTACTACAATACATAGTTAGAATTTAATTTCTTCCTTGAAAATAACCCAACCAACATATCACATATCTATGAGAAATTCATAGAGACAATTTCAGTCGTCCTTAATGAATGAAATCATATAACCAAAAGAAACCTAATGTGAGACAATTCATGGTAATATTTTCATTAATTTCCTATGTCTAGAAAAGTACAATTGGCTGGAAAGAGATTCTACGTCAAGAAAATTCTATTTCAACACTGTCTTTTTCATAATATTTTCAGAACCCTTGCAAAACCACCCTAAATTCCCTTTTATAGAAAAATAAGAGAGAAACAAAGCTTCATGCTGATTTTCCACTTGTCACATTTTCAAAACAATCGGATATGCCAAAGGTATGTTTTAAGACTAAAAAGTATAGTGCCTAGAAAAGGAAATAAAATATGAGAGCTGATTATCCTTTCATGATTTGATCCCTTATCACAAGGAAACCAGTACTAGGAAACTAGTGACTGAAGGAAACAAGAAAGATCGAGTAGAAAGGCACAAGAGACCAACAATGAGTTAAAACAAAATAATATAACCACCTAAACTTGTTAGGGGAAGGACAAATGCGTCTCTTTTAAATCTTATTGATGACCCGTGATCGATGATCTAGAAGAGTCTTCATTCATATTTCTAGTTGTCCTTATGAATCAGTTACTTCCTCAACTGCTTTAACAACACAATATTTCTCATGCCAACTATGCACTTCAAAACTCGTAGGCCAATCAAATTGCTTGATAATATTTACCCTGCTAGGAGACTCTTTGTATTTACTATCCACCACTGATTTCATATCTGTAATAAAATTCACATATACAACATCAGTTGAGATAAATTTATCCATAGAAGTGTAATCAATAGGTTCAACAAGGTAATCACCATCTCCCATTTTTTGGACAACTATGTCAAGAATACCTTCAAATTCTCTTTTCAAATCCCGAAGAGGCTTTAATTTTGATCTTTCATTGCACAAGGTGGGTATAGTCCAATGTTGCAATCCTTTAAACAATCTCATTTTCTCTTCTATCACTTTTTCCCTACCCTCAAGATAGTGAATTTCATTAACCATCAGCTCATAAGTTTTGTATACATTTACAATTTGTTGAGGGGGCTTTGACATATGCTGAGTGACTACTCCAAGGTTGTGAATCTTAGGTCCCAATGGCCTCCAAGATTCATATAGTTCTCTTAATTCCTTTAAATCATTTTCTAAATTAATAACTCCTTTGGAGAGAATATTTAAGGAAAGATCTATTTAAACATTTTCCAATTTATCTAAAATAGATTTCAAAAGATGGGAGAGAGTTCCCCTTATAATTGTGACTACCTTATCTTTTGCCATTGTATTCACTTGGAATACTGATTCCTCTTTCAATTTTAACTGATGTTGTGCATTATGCAGTTCTGTTTTCAAAGTGGCTAACTCTTCTGAGACAGATGAAGATTCATCTTGTTGAGTTATAATAGGAGGTTCAAAAATATTTGACTGCAAACACTTTTCTTAACTGAGAATTCACTACTAGAGCTTTAGTGTATGAAGCATGTATCTCCATTATCTCTCTCTAGATGACAATGAGTTGATTCTGTTGCAGTTCTGCTGCATCCCTAGTCAACATGGCCGCATGTATTGTGATTATGTGGTGCAATCAAGGTAGGGAGATCCAATGAAAGACATCCTCACCTTGCAGCTCATAACACAAAACAACATGAAAGATATCGACATAACACAAAACACTATGCAAGATACCGACAACTGATAATAGAACACAAGGTTTAACAAGTAAGAAACCTTAATCAGTAGAAGCAACACACAATACAACCAATAACATATAATTCCATTATTACAATCATCTACAAAATTACATAAGCCTTCAACGGCTACACATGCTGGACCATAGCCCAAGATTACGAAACATTCCATGCAACACAGTCTCAGATCCCCAAATCTTTTGTTCAACAAGTAGGTCTCTGGTAATAGTTTGCACTAATCCAGACTTTAGTCCCCCCCATACCAGAATCTCTCCAGAAACTACATCTTCGATGGATCACTTCTTTCTCTGATCTCTGTCCTTTGTCTTTTGTTCTGAAATGAATCACTAAACTTCCCCTTTATACTATCCACAAGCAATAACAACTCGATAAAGTCAGCCAAAGACCAAGCAATTCATGATAAAATGTGCAAATGATAACACATTGGCCCAAATAACTAAGAACAACTTCCAATGCACAAAACATCACACAACCCTTCGGGAACATCAGACAAGGCCAAAAGAAACATCTCTCAATGATCCGAAAGTCACAGAAATCAACTGCAACCCGATTCCATATAGTGCAAAACCAACTAGTAAGAGCACACCAATACCAAGCCGATACTAGGATCAATGTCTCACTAGGGTCAAATCCAAGGTGCTGGTTTAAACTACTTTGGTGCTCCTGCATCAGACTCTTGGGGTTAATTGAAAAGTCAGTCCCATCACTTGATCTGGTTCAAAAATCGGTCAGTAGGTACTTACAACTACCTCAAGGGTTTGACAGTCTAACTGTAGGTTTTGGTTGCCTCTCCTCGACGATCTATCAGTCCACTTTGCAACCTGCCTTAGTGTGGCGATCTGTTCAAGTCTCCAAACTCAAGCTCTAGGTTTGGAGGTCTACTTGCAAGCCTTGCATTGTCTCATGTTCGATGATCTGAACAAGTCTACAAGCTACCTCAACTTCCTTTCCAACCAATCGGTACATAACTAGGTCTTCCTCGATCAACAAGTTCACAAACCTACTCTAATACCACTTGGTGAAGTCAAGGTAGGGAGATCCAATCAAGGACATCCATGCCTTGCAACTTATAACACAAATCAATAAGAAAGATACCGGCATAACACAAAACACTATGCAAGATACCGGCAACCAGTAACAGAACACAAGGTTTAATCGGTAAGAAACCTTAACCAGTAGAAGAAACACACAATATAACCTGTAATAAATAATTCCATCATTACAATCATCTACAAAATTACATATGCCTTCAGCAGCTACACATGGTTGACTGCAACCCAGGATTACAAAACATTCCATGCAACACAGTCTCAGATCTGCAGATCTTTTGTTCGACAAATAGGTCTTTGGTAATAGTCTGCATTGTTATGCACTGATCTAGACTTTAGTCCCTTTGGAATTTAGTCCCCCAAGACCAAAATCTCTCTGGAAACTACATCTTCGCTTGATCACTTCTTTCTCCAATCTCTGTCCTCTGTTTTTCATTTTGAAATGAATCACTAAAATTTCTCTTTATACCATATGCAAGCAATAACAACTTGATCAAGTCTACCAAAGACCAACTGGTTCATGATGAAATGTGCAAACGATAACTCATCGACCCAAGTCATTAAGAAAAATTTCCAATCTATAAAACATCACGCGGTCCTCTGAGAACATCAGACAAGGTCCAAAACAACATCTCTCAATGATCCACAAGCGACGAAAATCATCCGCAACCCAATTCCATACACTGCGAAACCAACCGGTAAGAGCACACCAATACCGGGCCAATACAGGGATTGATGTCTCACCGAGATCAAATCCAAAGTGTCGATTTGAACTATTTCGGTGCTTCTGCATCATTATGGTAACTTCAAGTGTTGTTGAGTCTTATAGTATCTTGATTATATTTCCATCCTTTCTCCTCTCTTCTACTCCAATGAGTAATTGAGGTATGTCAGTATTTGGGGCTCTTACCCATTATGCAAGAACTTTAAGGGTAGAATGATAACTTGATTTTGTAAAACTCCCATCTTTGTTGAACTCAGATGTAAAGAGTGGATCCTTCTGCTGCCTTATTTGATCTAATAAGGAAGCATTATCCAAGTTCCATCTAGGGATCAATAACATTCCACCTTCCTTCACAATGAACCTTTCTTCATCAGGAGTGAGATGATCCAGATTAATATCTTCCAGAGTTGCATTCTATGGTAGTCCTCTTTTAGGTCCTTTTACTTTTAACCATAAGGCTTTGAATTCTAGCTTCTTGACAAAATTATCATCTAACATGATTGCATGAATTGTAATGGCTCATTCATCCTCACACTCTTCAATAGGGATTTCTTCGTTAAGGTTTGTGACATGGTCAGGTTCCTCTCCTATACCTTCATTCCTTAGGGGTGAGTGTAGCAGTTGGTCAACTTCTTCATCATAAAAATTCAATTTTCTTAAGACACTCACAACTTCACTGGTTTCTCCCGTTGGAGGAGATTCTTCATGATGTGCCAATGGTGACCCTATGTCTTCAACCTCTGTCTGCATCTCAATCGGTGAATCCTTTGCCGATCCTTCAATTAATGGTCCTTGGGTTTCTTTATGCCCTTTCTCTTGCTCACTTAACGCATAATTTCCTTCATAAATTAGTTGGAAATTTTCCAATGTAATCTCTATTCTCCTTACTTCTTTCTTTTCATTGCTATAAAACTCATGAAAGTTGGGGTGTCATTTTCGCATTTCTTTTTCAATTTAAAGAAGAATAGCCCACTTTTTCCTTCTTTGAACAACAGTTCAACAATGTCAAAATAATTTCTTATCACATCCTCATGGATATCTACATCATGCACCAAACTACAATTACTCAAATGCTTACTCCTGAGCCAATCCACAAGACCCTCAGGATCATAATATCTTCGGGTCCTAAATTTCAAAGCTTATCTTATAATGATGCAATTTTGCAACCTGTCCAAGACCTTGTGACCAATGAAAAAATCACCAAACCCAGTTGACTGTGGGAGGAAATATCCTTCCTATGACCAAACATATCCATCTTTTCCATCCAGAGGAATTGCCAAAAAAATTCAAGAAAAGTTAACCTTGGGGAAACTTACATTTGTAGCTGATGAGGTGGTTGAGGGCAATCATCTACCTTGATAAGATTATGATTTGAGAATAAAAACCAATCACCAAAGTTAAACTTACCCTCATCGTCCATCCTTCTATCCTAATTTGGTCTCAAAAAGTCCATAAATTTTGCTGGTATCCTGTCCATTTCATATCCCATCGAAAAAATGATTTTCATTACAAAGTTTTGATGGAAGGTGATATAATCTGCTACATTTGATTTTCTATCCCAGATATAACATCATCTTTGGATTGGATAAGACATACCTTGGTTATCATAAAAATTTAATTGAAGCTCTCCAACCCATTGATATTTATGCTAAAACAAAATAAGATGACACAACAATGAGAAATATTTGAATTTGATTTCCCTAGGGTTTTCTATAATCATCAACGATCCTTGATGAATTTGTCTTGAAATATATGATGAGAAATTGAAATCCTGATTGGCATATTTATGCTAAATTCTCATTGCTATCAGCATTACCTACATTGGGATCTTATCCTCAACATCAAACCCCAAGATTTGACATAAGACATAATATGTTTTAATGAAATATTTCTCGAATTTATTAATAGAGAAGGGCTCCTTTTCAAAACGTGGTATAGGAACGGTATTGAATTGCCAATCCTTGGGCCTAAAAAGAGGCAGCTCCCCTTCTCTATATGTTTTCATTTTTCTTTTGTAGTCTACCTCAAGGGTTTTTTGATCAATTTCAACCTGACTTGGCCCAGTCAAACCAAAATAGTTAAAAATTGCCAATTCACATATATCCACCAGGATATGTCCCTGTGCATCTCTCACTGTTCTTGAAGCCGGATCATACAGAGTTGATAAATTTCTAATCAGGTCCACTTCAATAAACACATCGAGAACAATAAGTCTAGCCATATTCAGAGACCATGGATTGGACTTGGGGACAGGTTCATCCCTTGGGGACAGGCTCATCCTTATTCCTGTAGAAAATTAAAAACAACCCCCACCCTCTCTCAAGAATGTATGCATCTCCATACTGAACACATACGTCCAACAAGTCATCACTATCACTATTATTCATGGTGTAAGCAGACAATACCTCCAAAAGATCTTGACATAGGACTCCTCTTGTCCTTGCAGGGGCTGGTGGAGCTTCCACATTTACCTCAGGCCTCTGAGTATGCTCCTCCAACCATTCTACAGGAACCCTATGCTCATCATTCTAAACGTCTACAATTTATTCCTTTTCAACAGATTAAACTTCTATCTTCTTTCTAGCGGCCCTAGGTTTTTTCTTCCTAGGTGTTGATGATTCTCTGGCCTCTGTTTTCCTTTTCCTAGAGGTTTTAGGTTTCACTACCTCAGCCTGAACTGCAGCCTCAACCCTAACATTCTCTGGTTTCTCAGAATCCTTTTCAACTACTACCACAGGAGGTACCTTTGGATGCGTATCCACTGTGTCGTTAACCTTCTCTTTTCTTTTACCTGCAGAGGACTCTCCCTTCTTCGGCATTTTTACAAACTAAAAGCACACTAGAGTTTTCTAAAATTCTTCTTCAAATTTACACAACTATAACCTTCAATTATATAAGCACACAACTATAACCTTCAATTATGTAAGCACAACTTTCTTGAAAGAAGGAGGAAGTTTTACTTACTGTTAATTATCTCAATTGCTGTAGGTAATCCATGCTCTCTGATGATCTATAATCACAAACCTTTGATCTCATTCCAAGCTTGCTTTCTCTTCAAATTCCAAAACGTAAAATGTGAAACAACACTTGAAAAATCAACATTTATGACTTTGCAAATTGGCACAAGATCATGTCTCCTTGGCATTAATGGCAAACAACTCCAGGTAAGCAACAAGTAGCGGGGCACAACTTTGAAACCGAACCGTTGATATGTGCCATTTCATCAAATCCCGCAGTGGATACTATCTTTCAACTTCCACCATGGACATCAACTTCGTAAAACCGTCGAGTGTGTCTATTTGTGTGAAAAAACTTCATGAGAATGCGAGCTCTGTTTAATGCTCCATAAAAATCTCATAACTACCAAATAGGGATCTCCCTCAAATATTGTTCTCTTAATGATAATCATTCCATCGAGCAACTGAACGAAGATTAATTGACTCTGACCAGAGTAATATCTCCCTTGCTACTGTCTATCACTGCATTCCACATAAACCAATAAATAAATAAATAGGCAGCAAATTTACTTACAAATTGGAAACAAACTCCCTACTTAGGGGCAAAACATTAGCAAAAACACTTGTAGCTCTATAGCTGATTGACTCCTTAAATATTGACATCAACCAGAACATAGTGTTAAGCCACCATATAATGAATGGTTGAAGAGCGTATCGAACATCTTGAGTCCATTAGATGAACTAACTGTAATAACCTAGCTATTGTAATCCATAGCGGTAGGCTTTCACAAACTAGGAGCAATCATTTGACCTCCAAATTTTAGCCATTCGTTGTGAAAATGAAACTAAGATCACCCAAATGAGTGTTACTGCCTATAAATTTAGCAAGGTAGCCCTATTTATTTCTCTATATTCTAAATTGCTTAGTAGTTACCATGAAAACATAAGCCGCTAACATCCAAATTAGATTTTTCTGACTAAAGATGAATTGCAAAACGAAGCCAATAAATTTTATATATTCTGATGAACCCATTTCAAATAACATGCTTCCTATCTCCATTGCCTTAATCATTGCTACACAGAAAAAAGCTTGAATGTAATTGCACAATCAGATAATGCAAGTAAAGCATAAACAAAAATATATCCTTATAATTTTTTTCACTTTTTTTTTCTGGTACATTCAAATTCAGTGTCATATAAGTTAGAAAACATGTGAGAGGACAAGTCAGCCCACATGCAGATCAATTCACTTCCCCGAGTATATTGATTTATTAGAAAAGAAACAGTTTGGTGCCCGTGATTTACGGGAAACTTGTGTTCCACCGTAACTAGCACTCATGCATTGCTAGATATGCATCAGCTAACCAAGAAGTGCATTGTTAAACTCTACATCTTCCTCATAATTTCAGTTTAACTCTTCATGCATATCTTTTAGTTTATGATTCTGATTATTTGCAGGCAGATTTCTGAAGAATGGAAGCTGACGTAAACCTTTGTTTTTAGAGCATGCTCCTTGCTTCTTTTGTTCATGCTCTTTTTGCACGGGCCTTGCCTTCATCTTCTCCTTTGTGAGACATCATTTCAGTGGACTTGTCTTGTTTTTCCTTTGTCATATTATGAGGGAGATTTTTTACTGTTAGTGCTAATGCTTCTTGGTTTTGTTTCAAGTTTGATCAGTTCACTATTGGCACCTATATTTTCAACTAACAACTTCTTGCATGGTTGAGTAGTGTCATTGGGGTCATTCGTGCAGATTCATGTGCCACTTGCATCTTCGAATCTTAGATGTTTTGCCTTTGTTTACCATTTGATCATTGTTCGAGTAGTGTCATTGAAGGCACTCATGCAGATTCTTGATCTTGATCATCATCTTTCCTTTTGAGAAGGTTCTTCATTCAGCTCTATGGTAGTCATCATTTGACAATTGTTCACACCTTTCTGTATCTCAAAGGATTTTCTTCTGCATTTCCTATAATTGCATCTTTGTAATTAGAGGGGGGGTTTTGTTCCCACTAGGTTTTCCCTCTTTACTCTTTCCTCTTTCCTTTCATTAGGTTTACCTCTCCTGAGTTACACTTAAGGGGGGGGGAGGGTGTTAGTGCATGCAACAGTTTGGTGCCCGTGATTTATGGTAAACTTGTGTTCTATTGTAACTGTAGACGTATAAAAATGACCATATTCCTAAATGAATATTTTATGTTCATTTCTCTATTTAATTAAATCTAATTTAATTAAATTATCCACATTCTTCTATTTTATTAAGTAAATTACTCAATTTATTTAAATAAAATTCACTATACCATTTAATGAATAAATCATTTTATTCAATTAAATCCCCCCTATCCACTTTTAATTAAATTCAAATTTAATTAAATAGTTATCCTAAATTGAATAAATCTAATTTATTTAATTACAACCAAATTGAATGAATTAAATTATTTCAATTAAATCCTATTATCCCCCCCATCCACTTGCAAAATCCCAAACCCCTTTCTAATCCCTTCTAGAATCTTCTAATTGCTTCTAATTAACCTAACCCTCCTCTAAACTTTGTCACATCCCTAAGCAAAGGGAGGTCACTTCTCAAATGGCCCAAAGTCTTTGATAACCATTAAAGGTTTTCAACCTTCAACCACCAAAATCCTTAAAGTCTTTGAAAACCATTGAAGGCTTCCAACCTTCAACCACTTAATCCCCAAAGTCTCCAATAACCATTAATGGTTAATTCAAACCCTCCCACATGGTTAAAACATTTGTTTTGACTCAACCTCTACCCAACCCGAGGGTCTCATCAGGCCTTTAATGCTTTGACCATGATTATCTCTTAATCATTTGCACAAAGGTTTATTCTTGGATTAACTCTTAATCTAGTGGGTAAACCTAATTTAGACTTGACCCTTAGCCTTTAGATAACCATGAGGTCTTCTCAGGCCTTTAATGCTTCCAACCTCTTCTCTCAACCCAATCTTATGGTGACACTTGTCACCATTTTATTGGTGCAAATTATGCACATGGATCCCCAACTTTCAAACTTGGCCCTTGATTAAACCTTTCAATCCTAACCATCCATTGCCCTGTTTGTGCTATAAATAGAGCTCTCATTCCTCCATTTTAAACAATCATCTTTCAAATTTGAAGCATCACACTTATGCTCAAATTCTTTCAAGCTTTCATATCATTTTATGCTCATCATTTAGCCTCTCTTTAGATCGTAAATTAGACTAATATGCATGTTTAGAGTAATTTATTTATCATTTTAGTTCAATCATAGACTAAATATAGTATGCTAGGATAGTATTCATACTAATCTTGTCATCTTACCATTTAGTTTATTGCATTTTAGCATCATACATAGCTTACAACACATCTCATACTAAAATTAATCAACAACATCTCTCGTTCTCATATTTGCCATCCCTAAACCATTTTGCTCAGTGATCTGAGAGCAAAACATTGGTTTGAGGGACATTGTGAGATAGAGAACCATGGGACCCTCCTTGGGAAGCTGAGTAACACTACGTTACTCCATAGCTTGTATCAAGAAGTCCTGTGTGTGTGTGTGGATTAGTAATTTTACATAATTTTCACATTTTAAGTTTTATTCGCCCACTTTTCCCGCATACATTTCTGGCGCCCACCGTGGGGCTCGACCCCCAATAACACATCATTTTTTGAAATTGATCATTTTTGCAGGTCCACGGGAAACGAGAATCAGCGCGTCGAAAAGATATATTAGCGCATCCGCCTAACAGTTTAGTGCTTCTAGCCTACTGTTTAGCGCGTGGGCTCTCTGTCTTAGCGCGTAAACACTTTTCCTTAGCGCATGATGTAGTTTAAAATTTTTTCCTGTAGGTGTCGACGCGGGCAAAACACATAGTAGCGCATATACCTAACAGATTAGCGCATTCGATCCACATTTTAGCGTATGTAATACATCTTCCAGCGCGTAGAAACTAGACATTAGCGCATCAGATTTAAACTTTTCCGACATAACTGACCGCGGGAAAAAGAAAAACACAGAGTAGCGCATCCAGGTAACAGAATAGCACAGAGAAAAGCAACTATAGCGCATCTGAAGCATATTGTAGTGCGTACAGTTTGTTCTGTAGCGCATCACAGACAAAACAATTTTTTTTTTTTTTTTTATTGTAACCAAATTAAAATTCTAGACTTGTAGAAGTCCCCCGAATCAACTGACAATTTTATCTTTTTGTTCGTTTGCAGGGTTTTAACGGTTTCTTGCAAGTAAAGCGAGGAAATTTACTTTTACAGCAAAACGATTTTCTTTTGTTAATCTCCAAAAACATCGAATTTGCTTTGTTGACTATTTCTTTTCATAGATTGGATAATCATTGCTTTGAAAGATTAAAAAGAACATCATGTTTTTGTGGAGCAACATCTCTGCATAGATTTTAGCAAATCACTGATTTAAAAGGATAAAATAAGACCTCATTGTTTGCTTTGTCTCGAAAGTGGAAGGTATATGCTCTCCCCTTAACTAGGTGATCAAAAAGCCAAACCACTCTTACGCTTTCAGTACTTCATGCATTTAAAATCCTTTAGCAGGCCTGCCTTCCCGAGGAGTTGCAATCAACTCTTAAAGCCGTTTATGGCCGGTGTGAAGGGAATGACCTAAGTGGGGAACGGCTTTGATGCCAAGAATTCCAACTCACTATAATCAAATGTGGAAAGTGACGAAAGTCCTTTTCAACGGTTGCGCACAATGATTAGCCTTCCCCCAGTATCCTCAAGATACGTAAAGCCTTTGTTCTAAAGGTTGGGAAGCCTCCTGAGGGAGTTTATCACTGACAGCCGAACGGGAAGCTTGATTACGAACCTTAGAATTAGAAGCTTTGAGCCGAGTCAGTATCCAAACATTTGTAACATCATAGTGCAAGGGTGGGGAAGAATCTGCCCCCAAGATTACTCACCATATATCTCCCAAGATAACTACTCAATTGTGAAGCAATTCACTTTGGGTTAACTTTTAGCAAAAGGCAAAAAAACGGACGCCCTCTAGGGGGTGACACGGCTGTTTGAGCTGACGGAGTATCGAGACTAGTGGGCTATGATGTTGCTTATGACCCTTGAATAAAGAGTCTCTCTGAAGTGTCTTACTTTGTATCAAAACCTATTAAAACATTGGGGATTTGAACACATCCTCGCCAGAACATACACTTTCTGTTAGATTAGGCGAAATGATTGTACTTTGTGTGCCGTGCTTGCATTTTTTATTTCAGAAAATCATCCATCACACTTGAAAATTTTCTCAACAAAATTCAAAATCCTCACAAAAACACACAAAAAGAAAAATCAGGGCAGTCTAGCGCATAAGAGCAACATCTTAGCGCGTATAACAGTTCTATTAGTGCATCCAAAAATCAAATTAGCGCGTACAACTAAAACAGTAGCGTTTCAATCCTAAGGCAAAATAGTGGACAATCCTTTAGCGCATCCAAAACACATTCTAGCGCGTCTCAGCGACATATTAGTGTGTAGGTACCCACAGTTAGCGCATAAAACAAAATAGTTAGCGCGTGTCAGGCCCAGTGTAGCACGTAGATTTTCTGAAACAAATTCCACAACATTTTCCACAGTCCTGTTTTAGCGCGTGGCAGCTACATCTTAGCGCGTGGAATATATATATTAGCGCATTCGTCAAAACAGTTAGCGCATCTAAAGCCCAGTATAGCGTGTAGCTTTTCCAAACAAACTCAACAGCAAATTTCAACAGCCTGAGTTTTAGCGCGTAAGACAAACAGCTTAGCGCGTGGAAACCATATTTTAGCGCATTGACTGAAAAAGTTAGCGCGTGTCAATCCCAGTCTAGCGCGTGAATTTTTCACCTGCAAGAGCAAAATTTTTCTAGAATCAAAATTTTAGCGTGTATTGAGGGGCAGATTAGCGCATGTGCTTAGTATTTTAGCGCATCAGAGAAATTAAGTAGCGCATTCAACTTCTGTGCTAGCGTGTGATCCAAAACCAAAAAAAAACAGAGAGTTAAAAAACTGAAAAATTTTGAAAAATTCAAAAACATTTTAGAGGACCTTTTCATCAAAAAAATCATCTTTTATCAAACCAGAGTGACAAAAACAAATGGTTAAAAACTTTTCTCAAGGTTAAATTTGTGTCAAACAAAGTTGTCAGAATCTGAAATGAATCGCACAATAGAGGACGTCTCTCCTATCATAATCCGGAACATTTTCATCATTAGTCTCAATCAAATCCTTTAACATCTTACGGATTTTATCTCCAAAACACTTGTCTAAAAATTTTCAAATTGTCAAATCCAGTTTCCAGATCGGGAAACTTCTTATCCATATCATTTGACATGCTTTATCGTGAAGGGGCATCTAAACCTTCATTTTGATAAAGTAAGATTTGAAATTTTCAAAACAAGAATCAACTAAATCCAAACAAATCAAAGGAAATCATTGATCACTCATGCATGACTAATCCCCTTATTCTGAGAAGAAAGAACCTTTATCGTAACATCACGTTGAAGAAACAACAACCTAGCTTTTCCAAATTCATCAAGAGAAATAAATTTTTATACATCAATCGTCAACTCTTCAAATCCCATCGGATATTTCTTCATCATGTCAAACGTTATATCCAAAACAAATCCAGTGAATTTGACAAAGAACCCTTGAAAACAAGAGCATACTGTCAAAAGTCTGCTTTTAATCAAAAGATAAACCGCGGAGGAAAGATCAATCCAACATTCCTGCCCGACGAGTGCATCACATATAACACATCTCGACCAGAACCACCAACGCCCGAGCAAAACATCAACAAGGACTTTGTTCCTTTCATCACTGAAAGTTTCTATTGAAATGCCTATCACTCGCTCTCAAAGAAATAAACAAAGCGAGACACCCGCAGAATCAAGTATGAATCGCAGATTATCAAATCCTTTTGAAGTTCCATCCTCAGAAGAGCCTGAAATTACTGACGCAATTCTTCAGGAATGTCAAGAAAATCCTTCATTTCAAAAACTCATCGAAAAACTCATGGAAAATGACAAAGAAAAATATCTACTCATGCTTACAAGTAAAGGCGTCAAACTTCCTGAAGATTTTGATGCAAACGTCTTTCAAACTGGGTCTCAACAATATACATATCAAGAACGACAAAGAGAAGAAGAATCTCGCATACCTGAACAACATATTCCAGAGCAACATATACCAGAAATGCGAGTACCTGCATTCGAAACCCCAAAACAACACATACCATTTACTACACCTTTTCAGCTAAGAACAAATATGAGGGAAGAACTCTTCCCTCGACAAGACAATGCACCCTTGGTTGCTCTTACTCAACAAATGCAAATGTTGCAAAGACAAATGCACGATATGCAACAAGGTACAACAGTGCGGTATTCTATAAACGAAATTTGTCCTTATCCATTTGACAGAAGATTAAACATGGTACCTTTTCCTCCAAACTCAGATGTTCCCAAATTTGATAAATATGATGGGAAAAGTGATCCTCGGGATCATGTTCGAGAATTTTGTACCATGAGTCTTGAATTTGCTCATGATGACACTTATCTGATGAGATTGTTCCCAAGAAGCCCGGGAGGACAAACAATGGAATGGTTATCCAAGATTACACCACCTGTTAGATCATTTGACGAATTGGTTAACAAATTCATCACCCATTATTCTTACAACATCCAACATGCCATCACTATGCTAGATGTTTGCAACACCAAACAAAAGAACAACGAAACATTCATGTTATTCCTTCAACATTGGTGACGCATGATATCAAGATATCCTCGAGATATTCCTGAAAAGGAAAAAATGGAAATCTTCATTGATAACTTAAATGGTGAAATGAGTTACAGACTCAAACTTCAATGCATACCATCTTTTGTCAAATTGATTGAAAATGGCATCCAAGTAGAGGAAGCTTGTGTCAAAAAGGGAACACTCAAGTTCTACAAAGAAGGAACGCACTCATCACACTACAATAACCAAAACAATACCAATCTTGACAAATCTCGATTTTGGACGCGAAACAAAAATGAAGGCAACAATGAATCATATGATCCCAAATCTAAACAACCAGTGCTTGCCTTATCAGGAAATACTCAAAATACGAAAAATCCTAAAAATGCTATTCCCAGTGCTAACACATATGCACCAAACAATGCTCAAGGACAACTCAATACCAACAACGCCAACGATAATCAAAACAAAAACCTGAATCCAGGACCTAACAACAATTCACGCAACAACACCAACAATTTCCAAAAGTGTATCTTCACACCATTGGGCCAATCATTAGAGTCCGCATTCAAAGAACTGTTGGCAAACAAGATTCTTTCTTTACCTCCAATCAACAATTATGAACCCCCAATCAAACCACCTTGGTGGAATGATTCACACTATTGTGATTTCCATCGCAACAAGGGTCATAGAACAAACGAGTGCATGAGATTGAAACACATAATCCAAGACATGATTGATCGAGGTGACTTAACGGTGGATGGTCTCAAAACAAATAATGATCACGAAGCCTTCAAAGATCCTCTCCCAAATTATAAAGATGGAGCATCAACTTCAAATGATACATGCGGAGCTCGTATTAATCACATCTACAACAACACAATCAACCACATATCAGCCGAAGACCATCAAGTCAATGTTATAACCATTCGAGATAGGCATGATCATGAATCTGTCAATGTAACAACCCGGACTCAGAAATATGTCTTGAAGGGGCACACTGCACCTCCAACTACCACACCAAAGATCCAATACGACTTAGTTAACCAACTACGCAAGACTCTAGCTCAGATATCTATCCTGGAACTGTTGAAACTATCTCCAAAACACAAAGACATATTAGAGAAAGCGCTATTAGAAACAAATGTACCTCAAAATCTGGATACAGACAGATTCCAAGCCATGGTTGCCCATATGACATAATCTCATAACCTCACCTTCTCAGAGCATGATAATACTTCATTAAGTCATCCGCATAATACTCCTCTACATATTGAAGTCATTGTTTGCAAACACCGTGTCAAAAGAGTCTTAATAGATGGAGGAGCCGGACTTAATATATGTACTTTAAAGCTTATCCATGCACTAGGTTTCTCAGAAGAATCTATTGATCCTTGTAAAAAGATTACCATAAAAGCATATGATGATGAGGAAAGGTCCTCTAAAGGAACAGTGATATTACCTATTCAAGTAGGACCAGTGCAAAAAGATACTATCTGTCAGGTCTTAGATATTGATCTCACTTACAATATCTTATTAGGATGACCCTGGATCCATGAAATGCAAGCAGTACCTTCTACATATCACCAGTGTGTCAAGTTTCCTTATGAGGGACAGGAAATCTCCATATCAGCTGATCACAATCCATTTGAACATTGCAACGCAATGGGGGCAGCCCAAGACAGTTTGGTTCCTTATAACAGAGAAAAGCAGCGATCTTCAACACCCAATCCACCAACAGCAAAATCCAACTCCTTATGGGGAGACTTCAAACAGAAAATGCAAATCAAAGACCAAGGCATGGGCGAGTATTCTATGGAGCCTTTATGTTTGACCAAATTACCAACATCACCTAGATCGCATGGTTTACCTACTATGTCAACACATCTGGCAACTCAGCCCATAACTAAATTTGATGGTACCTTCATCCAATTGGGGACTCTATCACATGAATCAGAAGATAAGGACGTTCTTAGTTGGCTATACAAAGATGAAGAAGAAGCTAATAGAGCAGCTGCTCTAGACATTGTTCTACCGACACACCTGTATGGAAAAGGCTACTTGATCATGAAACAAATGGGATATGGTGGTAAAGGACCTATTGGGAAATGCCAAGAAGGAGTAACTGAACCTATAGATCTTCCTTCACAACCTAGTAGAAATAAAGCAGGATTAGGTTCTAAATTCACTTTCCTATTGAAAAGGCCGCCACACACAAATGCAAAACCTCAATGGAAGGAAAAGAAGAAGTACAAGGAAGAATCTTGGTAGGAAGCTCTCTTTGAATTAGCAGAAACAATCCGTAAGGCACGAAAACGTCAAGATCAGAAGTTGCATCAGGGAAAGCTTTTAAATCATAAGAAGGCCATATCTGCAGCAGTGGCTCATATTAACATACCCATGGCTCAAAAACAAATCATGTCATCACAAGAAACTGTCATTTCTCCCCGTAGAAGCACGATCTATGAACAAATCCAGACCGTGGAAGATGGATCAGATACAAAATCAACACAGAATATCAAGAAAGTATCCATTATCAAAGATTTTTTTTCGCCATACAACATACCTGTTTACAGCACAGATAGAATTTGGGATGATACCTATGAGACAGATTCAAATGAATATGAATGGGGTACTTGCTCTGATACTACTACAAATATCCCAGATGAAATTGATTTCATATCCATTTCTCAAGAAGAACATAATGCAGAGGATAGACCTCTTGAGTTTGGACCACAACATATCTATGACGTTCAGGAAAGCGAATAGAAATATTACGAACAAGTCTATGTAGAAGATGATACCATCGAAGACCTTGATAAAACCCTAGAATTCTTTAACACCAAGACCCATCACGATGATAACTCTATCCTAACACTTACAGTAGCTGAACTTGACCCGCCCAACGATTCCTTACCACTTGTCTTCCCTGATCTCATTGACTGGAATGAACCTGAGACTCATGATATACCAATTTTCCCGGATGATGAATCTATTATCCATTACTTATGCACCGTTAATCCCGAAACAGGCTCTACCAGTGAACCAAATAACGATGTCTGTTCTTCAGGGAGTGCCAAGTCTCTCAGTCACAAAAATGAATCAAATAATGAATCTAATGCTGAAAACCAGTCAATGGTAGCTATAGATCCCAAAAAAGTAAAAATAAAGGACGCATCTGAGGGTGAAAACCTTTTTAAGGCACCTAACGATGGGAGACTTGACACTCTTCTTGAACATTTTCATGAACGATCACCCATACTGATTGAGCCCACTCAATCAATCAACATTGGTACCATAGAAGCAGCCCGACATATTCACCTTGCAGAATCTCTGACAGAGGAGGAAAGATCAACATTCATCATCTTCTTTAAAGGACAGCAAATTAACTTTGCCTGGTCATATGCTGATATGCCTGGAGTAGATCCACACCTAATCATGCATCACTTGTCCATCTCTATAGGAGTCAAGCCAGTCAAGCAAAAGCTACGAAAGATGAATCCACAGGTAGAACTCATGGTCAAAACGGAATTAAAGAAATTATTAGATGTCGGATTCATCCGACCTATTGACTATGCAGAATGGATTTCTAACATTGTTCCAGTGTCAAAACTAGATGGTAGTATCAGAATATGCACCAACTTCAGGGATGTCAATAAAGCTTGTCCAAAGGATGACTTTCCTCTGCCAAGTATTGATATAATTGTAGATCTCATAGTAGGCCATGCAATGCTCTCATTAATGGACGGTTTCTCAGGCTATAATCAAATCAAAATAGCTCCTGAAGATCAAGACAAAACAGCATTCACTTGTCCTTGGGGAACATACTGTTGGAATGTTATGCCTTTTGGCTTAAAGAATGCCGAAGCCACTTATCAAAGAGCAATGACAACCATATTCCATGATATGATGCACACATTTATGGAAGACTATGTGGATGATTTACTAGCAAAATCTTTTACTAGAGCTGAACATCTCGGCATCCTAACAAAGATCTTTGATCGGTTGCAAAAATTCCAAGTCCAACTCAACCCTAAGAAGTGTGTCTTCGGGGTTACATCAGGCAAGTTACTAGGTTACATCGTCTCAGCTAAAGGTATTGAAGTTGATCCAACAAAGGTACAAGCTATCATGGATATGCCACCACCAAAGAATATCAGTCAACTTCAATCTCTCCAAGGATGACTTCAATCAATCAGGCGATTCATCGCTCAACTAGCAGATAAAAGTCTGCCATTTAACCACTTGCTACACAAAAATGTACCATTCAGATGGGAGACTAAGTGTGCAGAATCTTTTTACCAAATTAAACAGTACCTGATGAATCCACCGGTTCTAGTACCACTAATTGCAGGAAAGCCTCTTATATTGTATATCTCAACAACAGATGTTTCACTGGGGGCACTATTGGCACAAGAAGATCAACAAGGAAAGGAACGCGCCATATATTACATCAGTAGAACATTGAATGGCTATGAACTCAATTATACATTCATTGAAAAGGCTTGCCTAACAGTTTTTTTTGCATCTCAAAAGTTCCGACATTATATGCTAGCACACACTATCAAGCTAGTAGCCAAAATTGATCCTCTCAAGTATCTACTCAGCAAGGCAGCTCTCACGGGCCGATTGGCTAAATGGGTCATGATTCTCAGTGAATTTGACATCCACTACACAGAAAGACGAGCCATCAAAGGACAAGCAATTGCAGATCAACTGGCTGAAGCACCGCTGCCAGGAAAACAAACCATGGACATTGAATTTCCAGACAGGGACGTTTTTGTTCTTTCCTCCCAACAATGGACCCTATACTTTGATGGATCCTATACACAACATGGTTCAGGGGCCGACATTCTATTCATCACCCCTGAAGGACACACTATGCCAAGATCATACAGGCTTATGTTTCCATGTACAAATAATGTGGCTGAATATGAAGCATTGGTCATAGGCATCAAAATGGCTGTCGAATGGAAAATCACAGAAGTAAAAGTCTATGGAGACTCACAACTGGTCATCAATCAAATCAACAACAACTATCAGACAAAGGATGACAAGTTACTACCCTACAAACGGATGGTGGATGACTTCAAACAGTATTTTGTGCACATCACTTTTGAACAAATACCAAGGTTGAGTAACAAAGCAGCCGATGCAATGGCTACAATCGCTTCATTACTACAAATTCTAGAACAACAGAGTCGTTATGAGTTCCTGGTAGAGCAACTGTTCTCTCCCGCCTATGACCACTCTGAATCCCAGGTTATATATGCCTTAACCAGTTCAGATTCTCTGTTATATGGACCAATATACGACTACCTCAAGCATAATATCTTACCCATTGACCAATCCCATAACCAAAAACGTAACTTTATCCGACAAGCTGCCCGTTACACCCTTACCGCTGATACCTTATATCGTTGAGGTCTAGATGGTACTCTTCTTCGTTGTCTTGATCGTAATGATTCCGATTCAGCTTTACACGAGCTTCATGAAGGTATTTGTGGCACACATTCAAGTGGCACTACTCTTGCTAAAAAGCTTCTACGAATGGGATACTACTGGCCTACAATGGAGAAAGACTCATATCATTTCGCCAAGAAATGTCCTAAATGCCAGATCCATGACAATCTAATACATGCACCAGCACAGGAATTGCAACCATTTACAACATCCTGGCCCTTTTGTCAGTGGGGATTAGACCTGGTTGGCAAAATACATCCTTCATCTTCAAATGGACACAAGTTCATTATAACTGCAACAGAATACTTTACCAAATGGATCGAAGCAGTTCCCATGACCACAGTGATCGGGAAACAAATTGCCTCTTTTATCCTGAATTATCTGATCAGCAGATATGGTATTCCTAGTTCAAGCGTCACAGATAATGGACGACCTTTCAAAAACCAAGATGTGTAGGAACTATGTGAAAAATTCAAAATCCAACATCGGTTTTCTACACCATACTATCCACAGGGAAATGGTCAAGCAGAGGCATCTAACAAGACAATCCTAAAAATCCTCAAGAAAATGGTGAATCATGCGGGCAAAGATTGGCACGTGCAACTCAATCCAGCACTTTGGGCATACAGGACCAGCATCCGCACGCCTACAGGGGCAACACCATATTCATTGGTATATGGATCCGAGGCTATTTTACCCTTGGAGGTAGAAATTCCATCTCTTAGAGTCTCTTTGAAAGGTTTGATCCCCGATGAAGAGTATCGAGTTAACCGACTGCAAGAACTGGAACTATTAGATGAAAGACGCCAACATGCTTATACTCGTCTCAAAGCATATCAGCAATGCATGTGCAGGAGCTACAATCATAAGGTCATTCCTCGCAACTTCAAGGTTGGTGATCTAGTCCTAAAAGAAAATCCAAGAAATCAACAAGATAGAGAAAAGAAAGGGAAATTTGAACCTAATTGGTTGGGTCCCTATGTCATCATCTCAGTCTATGGATCAGGTGCCTATCAGCTAACAAATTCTGAAGGAGATGTGCTCGATGATCCAACTAACAACATTCATCTGAAGAAGTACTATACTTAGAATTGCCTAGTGCACGGAAAAAGCCAAAAAAAAAAAAAAAAAAAAATCAATCAAAAAATCCAGAAAAAGCAAAAATACAAAGTACAATAAAAACAAATGGTGAAAATCTGGTAAACAGGCGCCCTTGTGAAAGACTGGCTCCTTTATCTATGTCCATGCCATTTTATCCATCAAAAGACTATCGGCCATCGCCCGACACTTAGCATATATCCATTCAGGACATACTTAGTGTAGTCACTATCCTGAGTTATTCATCTACCGCATTCCACCATGGCTTGGAAATCACTGTACATAATCATATCCAGAGGTACACTCAGCTAGGGGCATTAAATTGTTCAAAAACTTGCAAACATTCAAGACATACCAACTATTGCAAAACTCAGACACATGACATCCAACAAACACAACTATGCTTCATCACAACAACCAAAACAAAAACAATACACAAGAACTTCAAGGATGGATGATTTTCTGAAGTACTAAATGTTGCATTATAGCATAAAAGTCTTGATTATTTTGCATTTTGAACTTTTTAAATTGTTGGAATCTTCTCCTTATCTCATAAAAAGCTTCAAAGCCAGAGATCATGAGGAACTTCCAAAATTTTCTTAGTCTTCTGTCTGAGAGGCGATCCCTTGTACTGTGTGAATATTTGCCTCGAGCCGTGATACATTACATATCACTGAAGGCCTGATTCCATTTCACACATATAAATGATCTACTCTTGCATGTTTACGCAATACGCACTCAGGTCGTCCTGGTTCAATTATACCTTGACGCTTGTGCTATCTTGCAAAATCAAACATCATGTAAATTTTGCTCAGGTCATTATGGTTCAATTATACCATTATGCTTGTATAAATTTTCAACATATCCTAAACAAATCAATGCTCAATGATGATATCTACAAAGAAAGCAAACAAATGGCTATATCGGATGGCAAATGCAGGACGAGGATGCTTCCAAAAAAAAAAAAAAAAAAAAGCATTAGTTGCATATCATTTTAACATAGTTGCATATCATTTTACAATTAGTTGCATATCATATCATACATCTCATTTTCAAAATATCATTCATCATTCATCATTGCATCCCTCACATGCATATCTATCACATCATCATGGAATCTTTCTTCACTTTCATATCTTCTATCATTCTTCCAAACTATCTTCCATCATTCTTCTAAACTATCTTCATCATTCTTCCAAACTATCTTCTATCATTCTTCCAAACTATCTTCATCATTCTTCTAAACTATCTTCTATCATTCTTCTAAACTATCTTCATCATTCTTCCAAACTATCTTCTATCATGTCTTATATAGGTGGTATCCTTCTTGAAACCAGATGCTTGATCATCCATAACTTATACAGGTGGTATCATTCTTGAAACCAGACGCTCGATCATCTGTGTCTTATACAGGAGGTGTCATACCTGAAACAAGACTTGCTCTCATTCCAATCAATCTAATCAATCTTATCAAACCCATGCATGCCATCACTATCTACTCTTCTATCTTTCAAACAACATTCTTCTTCTTTCGAGAGATCATTCATGCTTTGTATGCATGAACGATCTCCCAAGGGGGCATTATCATATCAAATCTCAAAACAAATCCAATATCAGTTTCCACATCAAAACAACGATATCAAAATCAAACTTACATCAACAACATGAAACAAATTTGCTCATCTATATCAAGTTCAAAAACCTATCATTTCATATCAACTTGTAACACAACTCAAGTTCTCAAAAACCATATCAAAACTTGTAAAACAACTCAAGTACCAAAATCACATAAACTTGTAAAACAACTCAAGTTTCCCACCCATATCAGCTTGTAACACAACTCAAGTTTCCAACCCATATCAGCTTGTAATACACATCAAGCTTCACACATCGAACTTGAAATAGAACACGCAAATAAATCATATTTTGATCAAAACAACACATTGATATCTACATAACTTGAAATATCTCACATCAAAACAAGTTATATCGACACTCATATTGGACAACTACATAAAATCATGACAGCACGACACAAATATCAAATTTGGGGCATCACCATCAAATATCGAATCTGGGGCATCACATCAAATCTAGAGCACAACTGGCAAATCATAAGAGCGACACAAAAATTGCATTTGATCATAAAATCACAAAAACACATCATTTTCTTTGAAATAACATGTGCACACACGTCACTTCAAAGAGGGGCAAAATGTAGACGTATAAAAATGACCATATTCCTAAATGAATATTTTATGTTCATTTCTCTATTTAATTAAATCTAATTTAATTAAATTATCCACATTCTTCTATTTTATTAAGTAAATTACTCAATTTATTTAAATAAAATTCACTATACCATTTAATGAATAAATCATTTTATTCAATTAAATCCCCCCTATCCACTTTTAATTAAATTCAAATTTAATTAAATAGTTATCCTAAATTGAATAAATCTAATTTATTTAATTACAACCAAATTGAATGAATTAAATTATTTCAATTAAATCCTATTATCCCCCCCATCCACTTGCAAAATCCCAAACCCCTTTCTAATCCCTTCTAGAATCTTCTAATTGCTTCTAATTAACCTAACCCTCCTCTAAACTTTGTCACATCCCTAAGCAAAGGGAGGTCACTTCTCAAATGGCCCAAAGTCTTTGATAACCATTAAAGGTTTTCAACCTTCAACCACCAAAATCCTTAAAGTCTTTGAAAACCATTGAAGGCTTCCAACCTTCAACCACTTAATCCCCAAAGTCTCCAATAACCATTAATGGTTAATTCAAACCCTCCCACATGGTTAAAACATTTGTTTTGACTCAACCTCTACCCAACCCAAGGGTCTCATCAGGCCTTTAATGCTTTGACCATGATTATCTCTTAATCATTTGCACAAAGGTTTATTCTTGGATTAACTCTTAATCTAGTGGGTAAACCTAATTTAGACTTGACCCTTAGCCTTTAGATAACCATGAGGTCTTCTCAGGCCTTTAATGCTTCCAACCTCTTCTCTCAACCCAATCTTATGGTGACACTTGTCACCATTTTATCGGTGCAAATTATGCACATGGATCCCCAACTTTCAAACTTGGCCCTTGATTAAACCTTTCAATCCTGACCATCCATTGCCCTGTTTGTGCTATAAATAGAGCGCTCATTCCTCCATTTTAAACAATCATCTTTCAAATTTGAAGCATCACACTTATGCTCAAATTCTTTCAAGCTTTCATATCATTTTATGCTCATCATTTAGCCTCTCTTTAGATCATAAATTAGACTAATATGCATGTTTAGAGTAATTTATTTATCATTTTAGTTCAATCATAGACTAAATATAGTATGCTAGGATAGTATTCATACTAATCTTGTCATCTTACCATTTAGTTTATTGCATTTTAGCATCATACATAGCTTACAACACATCTCATACTAAAATTAATCAAAAGCATCTCTCGTTCTCATATTTGCCATCCCTAAACCATTTTGCTCAGTGATCTGAGAGCAAAACATTGGTTTGAGGGACATTGTGAGATAGAGAACCATGGGACCCTCCTTGGGAAGCTGAGTAACACTACGTTACTCCATAGCTTGCATCAAGAAGTCCTGTTTGTGTGTGTGGATTAGTAATTTTACATAATTTTCACATTTTAAGTTTTATTCGCCCACTTTTCCCGCATACAGTAACTGACACTCATGCATTGCTAGATATGCGTTAGCTAACCATGGAGTGCATTGTTAAACTCTACATCTTCCTCGTAATTTCAGTTTAACTCTTCATGCATATCCTCTAGTTTATGATTCCACCGTAATTTCAGTTCTTTTGGTGGTTTATTCTTCGTATAAAATCATGCTTTCAGGCATATTGTAAAACACACATTGAATTAATAGAGTTTCTTTTTTTTTGTTTTTTATTCTGATTCCTTTAGCAAGTTTTTTTTTCTCTTTTCTAGCTAGATCTGTATTTTGCAATGCAAAAATTTTAGCATGTCAACCTTGGTTGATTTTCATGGACCAATGTTTACTGTGATACTCTCCAGGACTCCACACATATTGACAGAATCTTTTTGGGTTTATGTTCAGGTTATTCTGGTGAAGAGAAACCTCTTCCCTACTATTGGCATAATTCAGGCAGTTTTGGTGACGAGATTACTCCTGGCTACCATTCTCATGATTTAGCTTCAACATTGGACTACTACGTAGAGTTATAATTTGGCTTCAAGATTGGACAATGATCATAGCTTGATTAGCTTTAATCCAAAATAAAATATGACAATTTAGTTTTAAGATTGGATCAAGTATTGTAATTTTGGAACATATTTTCAACAATAGGTTCTTGTTAAGCAAGAGGCTTCCTATAATGGCAGTAAAAGTATAAGTTAACATTTTCATTTTTGAGTAAATTTGACGATCATTTGGTGGTTTTCAATAAACAGATTGGAAATATATATAGAGATTACTAATGTTAATATTCTTTAGGGTAAGAATATTTTATTTATATACTAAAAAAAATGAATTTGTGTTGGTATGAATATAATATATTACTAGCTTATATATACGATCATTTGGTGGTTTTCAATAACCGAATTGAAAATATATATAAAGATTGCTAATGTTAATATTCTTTTGAATAAGAATGTTTCATTTATCTATTAAAAAAAATGAATTTGTGTTGGTATGAATATAATATATAACTAGATTATATACATATTTAATAATATATATAGAATAAACTAGTTAAAGATAGTTCTAGTGATTTGTTAATACCTATTTGAATAATTTGCAGCTTATTTTTTTTAAGTCTCATAATTATACTTAATTATGAATAATTTTCGACTTAATTGATTGGTTACGTGGTCCCGTGAATGTCGTACTTAATAGGGAAGTCAAATACAAACAAAAGCTTTGATAACACCTACACGAGTTCACCATCTCCCTAGAAAAGATGTTCAATAGATTTTTTAACACTTTTTGGCATTCTCATCCTCACAAGATAACACATTAAAATGGTTGATTAATCACCACATCTTTCTCACCATCTCAAATTGTCTTTTTGTACGGCCTCTGCTCTTGTGTTCACAGACGTACAAATGCACAGCTATTTGTTTTTTAACAAATAATAATGAATTAAAAATAGTTGGGTATTACCGCCTTCGGTACGATCGTGGCATATTTCCCGTCTTCTCCGCCTATTTAATTTTTACGCCACTTGTCGTTTAGCGTCCGATGGGAATACCCGTCGGTAAGCAGTAGCCTCTACTTTTAGACTTCTTTTGTAAACTTAATAAAGAGCATATTGAAAGCGTTGGCAAACTGCAATGATTTTATTCTGCACTTTAAAAAGCATATTAGAGGTAAGAAGCGAGGTTGCTGATATGTGTATTGTTCATCACTCTTGATTGGGTTTTTCAATCTTGGTCTCGTTTACAGTTGTGAATCTATTTTCCAAAGTTTGAATTTGATCTTACATAATTTTTTTTATATTTTGTATTTCTTTTGGCTTTTTTTTTATGTGTATAAATTGGTAGTATTTAAAATGGTTTCAAAGGGTTGTTATTACGTTGTAAAAATGTGTTATCTTAGATCATTTTTTGAAAATATGTGTAATAGATCAAAGATAATTGACAAGGGTCATGAAATGATATATATATATATAGATCTATTATATTGATTGTCCATTTAATGTTCTAGAATGCGAGAAGATTTTTTTTCGATTATTGAATGACTTAAAATGAAATGCCTCTAAATAATATCACATAGCAACAAATTTCACTAAACTTAAACTCGTAGTTATTTAGTTAAAAATGAGAAAATAAAAGGGTTCAATCAATAATAATTTGAATTTGAATTTGAATTTAAATTTTAGATACGTAGGGGTCAAGTACACAACCACATAATGATTTGACAATAGGTGGACAAATGATCATATGTTTGTGTTTAACAATTATATTAGGATAGATGTATGAATAGGTGTAACAAATTAATGGATAAGATGAATGTTTTCGAGTTTATGTATATAAGGATAAGGGAGAGGCTAAATACGTGGGAATGTGTGTTCCCAAAAGTTTGACATAATTTTTTAGGAGTAGGGTGTATCAATTTTCCATGGTCCTCCAAATTTTTTTGCCTCCAAAAGTTGAACTTGTTTGTCTATGTGAACTTTGTCTATCCTCCCAAACATAACTCTATACTTGTTTCCTGCACATAGAAAGAAAGGGGAAATTATTGGGAATAGGGTTTTGCCTAAGTCAAACCTTGGTTTAGGAATTAACCTTGAATGCAACAATGCAAATATTCAAATAAATGCTAAACAAATATACCTCAGATGTCTAATTGTTGATGATGATGCTTTACTCTTTAAATGTAATCACAAAATGTTGTATGAAATGACATGAAAAATACAAAACCCTAATCACACACACATGCTTGCATAGGATTGATGTAATTATGCTCCATAATAGTTGAAGGATAAATATGTAGCCTTTTAGATCTCTGAAAATGTTTGATAACAAATGCTTTGAAAATTCCTCGTGATCTCTTAGATTTCTTAGATGAAAATGAGTTGAGAAGGATGCTCTATATAGGGATTTCATAATTGAAATCACCTTTAGGCGGACATAGATTTGATATGTTTTCACATAGAGCTAGAATTGGATAGGGTAGGACCATCTTCTTATCCTCCCAAAATTTGATGAAACAAGTGTGGGACCATGGCGAATCAAAGCGCTCTGGTCTTATCAAATTTTTTTAATTTCTAGGGATGCGAGATAATGGGGTTCTAATGCAAATTTCATCTTGGTGGCTCAAACAATAATGTGTAGATATAAGAATTATTCTTTGAGAATTAAAATTAAGGTAGGATAAAGGTTAAATCAAGATAAGACGATAAAGGACACACCTAGAATTAAGGGCCAAATAAGAGTGTGAAGATGTAATCAAGAAGGAATAAGACCCTTAATATTGAATTAATTACAATAAAGGTCCTATAATGCATAGAAGAAAGGGAAATACTAAAATAGGTGCTAGGCTAGTGTGAAATTGGACACAGTAATACAAGTGCACAATTTACGATGCTACAATTAGTTATGTTATATTTTGCAGGTGAACTATTATGTTGTAAAAACTGTTCAAAGTGTTATTGGATTGATTGTTGAATACTCTCATTGAAGAAGCAATGTAGTGCTATTGTGTTGTAATTTTTTATTTTAGTAATACAAAGTATTGTGATTTTGGAGTGTGGAGTTATTCTCCTATAATAGTTTCCCAATGATATATCTTAGGTTTATTGTGTTTACCTATTAGTATGATGTATATATTCTTATATATGTGTTTCCTATTCTCTAATAGTTTAAGATTTGTAAGAAAATTTGCATTATCTCCCCCACTAGATTAGTGGTAGGAAGCATTTTGTGCACCTTGGCTTCCTTCTGCTTGGTATCAAAGCCTAACTAGTTTTCATCCTATTATTGGGTAGTGGGCTTTTTTATATGTTGATATTAGTGTTATCACCATAAAAAATATCATGAAAATTTTGGTGCTCAACGTATAAACTAGAATCATATACATTTCTAGGTCCTTTGAAGAAGCTTCTGTAAATGACTCAGGGTTTGGTTTTAAATTTTGCTGTGCTTCCAAAGTGTATTCAAGTGACCATTTGGCGAACATTTAATATTTGATCAGTGACTTTCTATTCTGGTCACACTTGGCTTAAGTTCTTTTCTTATGGGTTCCTCATTGTTTCAAAACTAGCCCCAAGTTCTAATGTTTCTTTTTAGTTGATAACTTTAGGATTTGATTTATCCCAACTATTTGGTCCCACTTATTCGACATCCTAGGAATATGAGTTATATGCACTTTCTTCAAAGTTAATCTAAAGCGACTCATACTTTCAAAGTTCTCGACTCTAATTGAAGTGGTTCACACACCTTGCCGAGGCTCTGAGTCCTATCTGACATGACAATTTGGTCATGTTTTGCAAGGAAACTTAAGACTCAGTGAGAGAAGAAAATAAGTCATTGAGTTTTGAGTAATGATTATTAATTGCAAGGATTCTAGCTATGTAGCTCAGGTCCTCGGTGGACTATTTCACAAATTTGGCAAAATGTTGAGTTCATGCCATGGGGCATAGGTGATTGTATACTCAAAGTTTGGTGAATTATTTATTGGTGCCTTGGGGAGTGTTTGAGGAAGGTGGTTGTGTAATGATGTAAATATTGACTTGGCACTTGTTGAGAGGATTTCCCTTTCTTAGGCAAGTTTCCAAGAAAATAGAGACAAAATGCTTTATGAGTAGATGAAAGGGATCTAGTGCATCAACTCAAGATGCGGTGAGATGGCTTTGGGGATTTTAGTGAGTCCCCAAGTGAAGAGAAGAGATACTTGTGATGATTAAGCCAAAGACAAATGTACACTTAATATAGCTCAAAGAGACTTGCATCAAGTTCAAATGATAAAATATAAGGAAAAAAATATAAATATTCTAATGGGAAATGTCAATTAGTTTATGATCCATCATGGATATTTTGTAGAAATTATCTCCATAGTGTATTCCTTATCTTACATGAATAAAAATATTAAGGGCTTTGTTATTTGTCTTTATAATAATCTTGTGAATGTGAAATACTCTTTGTGGGTTTTCTTTGAGGAAGAAATCAAATTCCTTCATTCATGTTGTAGTAATTTTGGGCTTACAATATGGATTGTTGGCTCCCAAATCAATAGATCCTAAACCCTAAAGGATTAGCCACTGTCTTATCAATAGGTTAAGGATAGGATTCGGCCAACGAATGAGATTCAATTATAAAACTAAAATCTCTTGCACTTTGGCTCTACAAGACTAAGGCGGGTGCACCTAAGTAATGCCTAAATAACCTAAAACTTTCAACACTCATGACATTACAAAACAAAACATTTATCCCAATATGAATATGCCAAGGAAAGTGTAGAACTTAAGATTTTGACAATCTTGGCTTTACAACTCTCACTTAACACTTGGGATTGATTTCTAAACTAAGCCTACTTCTACAAATAAAAAATAAAAGAGATTTTATGGGAATATATTGATTCTAAAAATTGGGTGCAAGCCCCATGACCAGTGCCTTCCTTAGGGCGACAAAGTCAACTTAAAACATGCAACCATTAAGCCCAAATAGATTCAAACATAACTAGTTAGTTCTAAGCATTAGTACATTACACTAACACCATTCATCATAGTTTCATTGCAGTCATACTTGAAGATCCTACATGCATAAAACACCATTTCTCATCCCATTGAAAGCAGTTTAATCTCTTCCTTGAAGAGAAGTAGAAAGTAAGATGGACACCAGAACTTGTTGGGATAAAATAGCTAATCCTTGATCATTAATTTCATAAAACAATTTTCTTACATGCTGGAGACAACTACAATAAAGCATTAAAAACTTACTTGCACTCTGGTTATAAGCTATTCAAAGCACAAAACATATACAAGCTGAAAAATAAAACTCTAACTTTCTTCTAACTGGGACTGTGCATGGAAGCCTTACTTCCAGAACATTTTTCAAAATTTCATCATAATCCCTTAAAAATGAGGAGAAAAGAAGACTAAATACACAAAGAAGAAAACCCTAAAAGATTCCAAAATTTGACACATGTCTTCCTCTTTGTTAAATTTTGAAATTAAAATCTGCACTTTTCTCCTTTAATCTACCTCTCTTTTGCATCTTTGAATCTGCTAAAGACACATGGAAACTCTGGAAAATAGGTCCCTGGAGTCACATAATTATGATCTCATGTTGGCATAGAAAAGCAATCTTAATCAACTCACACAATTTTTGTTACAATAGACTTGTCACTTTCAACATCTTTGCCCTCTATCTGAACCGAATATTCCCTCTTTTATGTCAACATTTTCCTCTATTTGTAGCCTACATTTTCTCTCTGGCTAGAAATAGAAATTCCCCCCTTCTAGTGGCTGCCCCAATATGTGATTTTTTGTATATTTTATTTTCCTTCTATGAATAGGTAAAAAAATTTAACCCCCTTTGGTGAAAGAACCTTCCTATCTGAAAGTATCCCCGCCCAAGTGTAAACTAAGAGTAATCACAACTTATGTGAAAATAAAATCTGCACTTATAGCTTTCCCCTTTAATACATTGTTATTGCAACACCTTGTTCTTATTCAAAAATAATTTTCCTATGCAAATTAATTGCAGTGTAGCTATTTCATTTCCTTTTTATTTTCACTTCTAAAAATAGATTTTACCCCTTCTTTTCCCTTTTCTTAACCACTTTATGTGAATTAATTCTCACTTCATGAGAGTAAAATGGAAGCACCATTTCCTTCACTTCTTTATAAAAATAATGATGGCCCTAATACTTGATTGCCAAATTTTACCAATTCTCCGATCTTATTGTTTGGTCATGTAATCTTTTATTTGAATGAAGAACACTAATCCACTGGAAGATGAATATTTTTGTAGAAACATGGATACTACAGTTCCTCATTATCTTTGCAGAAACATTAACAAAACATATTCCATATGGAAGTGAATTTATTGTCATATTTTACCAGTCTTTTACCTCTAATAGACAAAATTATTCCCTCTTGAGTAAAATCACTTTACTCTTCCATGTGTAAATCATATCCCTTTTGTCAGTAATTAATTTCTCTTTTAAGATTAAGATGATTTCACTAGGGCAATGTAATGGCAAGCCTTCTTCGAAGCAACAATAATAATGTGATCTTGATGTAGAGTGGATTGTATATCACCAGTTTGTGCTACCTTGTCTAGGTATCTCCTCCAAGATACACAAGAACCATCCAATGATTATACACCTCACACCCTCCAAGGGTTTTCAAAACTTACCCTCTCTGACCTTCCCAAGGTCTTTAGGATAGGATAAGGTCTTGTGGTTTTGTGAGTTCCATTTTCTTGGCTAGGAGACCTTGTTTTTCCACTCCCTTTCACACTCAACTAAAGAGTTCAACCCCTCTACCATAGGATCTTCATTCCCCACACTACACATATTAGGATGGATAATTTTGGAAGGATTACCAACCCTATTCCTTATTCAAGAGCTTTGACACTTACTAGTTTGGTGTTTTACAAACAAACTGCACTTTTAGGCCTAACTGGAGACCTAATTCCAGTATCCCTGTCAGTGAGGTATTCTGCATTTACCGGTTAAACTTCCTTAACAACCCTATGAAGTATTTTACATTCCAAAGAGGAAATACACCATGGCACGTTAGGTTAAAGCCATTTTTCTCTCAAAACCCTAGTTTTTAGGGCTCTTGGACCCGCTTGCAACAAAATGAAATTTATTCACAACCTACAACACTTAAATACTCCAAATAAAAAAAAAATGAAGGTAAGAAACTAGCCTAACAATCCATGAACCTATTTTGGGATTCTTAATCCATACATGTCGTACAAACTTGCAAAGAGAAGCAAAAACTCAGAAGAACACACACAAATGGGAAACCAAAATTGTTTATTTGTTTCAAATATTCAACAAAATTTAATAATAACCAATTATCTTTGGCCTTTCCAAGCCTTATAATAGCCTTGGAGTAGTTATAAATGCCCATAACTAATTGTGTCAACCAACTAACTGTTGGTGTCTGAAAATGTTGCAAAGTTGCTGTGAGCAACTTTTGCAACTTTTGCAATTTGTTGCATAGGTGAGAAAATTTTCTCAAACTCAAACTTGCTCATGTTCAACTGACTCATATGACCTTAACAACTTTTAAGCAACATCCACTAACCTACATTAACCCCAAAACAACTTATCCTATTAAGTGCTTTACTTGGCACCCTTAAGAGCTCACAAGCAAACATTGGCCAAACAAAGACTCTTAGGGCCTTTACAATCATTTGAGAACACACTCAATGGCCTCTTGGCCTTATTACAAAACTAAAAACATGATTCCATAATCCTGGAAACAAACTCAACAAAAATTACTAAGTGCTCCTGCACCATACTCTCAAGGTAGGAAGAACTCAAGTCCCTTGAGTGGATAAGGATTGAATAGTGGTTCCATGTTGTAGCATATCTCCTTCAAACATCCATGTAGCTTCAGATTTAGGGAGACCATTCCATTTAACCAAGTAGTCTCTATAGACTCCTTTCCTAGTCCTTTTGACAATCTTGGAATCCAAAATACAATCTAATGTCACCAATTGGCTTGGAGGTAGGTCTTGTACCCAATCTACATCTTCAGTAGCAGTAGACTCTTCTTGATTTGTAGTTGACTGAGTTACTTTATATTGGAACAAATCACATACATTAAAGATTGGTGATATTCCCAAGTTGGGTGGTAGTTCTGTCTCATAGGCATTGTTGCCATACTCATACACAACCTTAAGAGGTCCAATCTTCTTCATGCATAGTTTGCTAGGCTGCTCCTTAGGAAGTCTCTCCTTTCTTAGGTAGGCCATAACTAGATCACCTACCTTGTAGTGTACTTCTCTTCTTGTTTTATTTGCTTGTGTCTTGTATTTCTCATTGTTCTGCTGCAATGTTTTCTTGACTTGTTCATGGATCTCCTTCATATTCTTTGCAAAGTTTTCACCTTGAGCACTCCTATTATCCATGGAACTGAGGTCTTTGAGTTCTAAAATACCCCTTAGATGACATCCATATACAATCTAAAATGGACTCTGACCTATGCTCCTATTGATAGAGTAATTGTAGGCATACTCTACTTGTCCTAATACTAGATCCCAAACTTGACCATGCTATTTGGTGAGACATCTCAGTAGATTACCTAAGGACCTATTTACTAATTCAATTTGACCATCAGATTGTGGATAGTATGCGGATGAAAAGGAAAGGTTAGTACCAAGTTTCTTCTACAAGGTTCACCAAAAGTGGTTCACAAATTTTGTATTTCTATCACTCATAATGCTAATAGGTAAACTATGGATCCTCACAATATCTTTGAAGAACAACCCTGATATGTAGGAGGCATGATTAGTGCATTTGCAAGGCACAAAGTGCCACCTTGCTGAATCTATCCACTATGACATAGACACTATTATATCCTCTTGGAGTTCTAGGTAAACCAAGAACAAAGTCCATACTCACACACTCCCATGGCCTTGTTGGTGTGGCAAGAGGCTGATATAAACTTGCATTGCTGGAGTTACCCTTATCCCTCTAACAAATAGCACATTGCTCCACAAAATTCCTAACATCTGACTGTAGTTTAGGCCAATGGTAGAACATGCCAACCTATTCTAAGGTCTTGTCAAGACCAAAATGTCCACTTAGACTACCTTGATGCTTCTCCTTGATGATATTATCTCTCATAGAGATCTATGGTATGCAAATTAGGTTTCCTTTAAATAATAAGCCTTCCTGCAACATAACATCAGAATAGGCAACATGAAATGCATTAACAAACATTGAGAAAACATCATATGCTTCACCAAAATCTTTGTTACCTTGGTAGAGGTATTTGAGGTCATTTAACCCCTCACTTTTTAGCTATACTTCTTGGATGGTTAGAACTCTTTTACTTAATGCATCTGCTACCTTATTGCTGACTCCTTTCTTGTGTTTGATGGAAAAGGTGTAAGCCTACAAATACTCAACCCACTTGAGGTGTCTTAATTCAATTTATCTTGGCCATTCAAAAAACTAAGTGCATGATTATTAGTGTAGACTATGAACTCTTAAATTTTAAGAGAGGAAAATAATTGTGAAGTTAGCGAGAAGTGAGAGTCAATAGGTTTCACTAACCTAAATTCCACCAACATCTCACTAGTTAATTTAACTAGATTTGCAAGAACAATGTCATCATGCACTTCAACAAAATTCGTTGGCAGCAAGATAGTAGGATCCTTGGGAGGCAATGAAGGAACCTACATACAAACAAAAGGTATATTTTCATTATCAGTCTCTCTCCTACTCAACATCCATTTGTATTTTAGTAGCGCAGAATACAAATCAATTGGAATCCCCTCCTCCTAAGTTAAAGCATCTAAAACTTCAAAATGGTTAAAGGCCTCATCAATTTTGCTATCCCCAAAAGTTATCTTTTGACCCCTTCCCTTATTCTGAGATTTAACATGAGTAAAAACTGCCTTTTCTGTAACACCAGGTGACATACGTACGAGTTTTACCTTTATCCTTATTTGGAGGACGGTTTGAAGGAGAATTGCTTGCAATAGAGGGCTTCTTAAAACTATGATATTTCCTTTGAAGGTGTCTATACTCATGACAAACTCGACGCATAAAAATTAGAATCTCATTAAATGGAAGCCACTCAATAAAATAATCTAATTTGAACTGCATGTACTAAACATTCATCTCATTGTGTAATTATTAGACTCAATAGAAGGTCATTTGTTTCAATTCTAACTGTTCTAAGAAAAATTTAAATCAATACATAATGCCAAGTTTTGTTAAAGTTCCTACTGTTTATAGTGGACCTATAGTTAGAATAGGTTGTAATTAAGATCTTACACCAAAAGATTGTATCACACCATAATTTAGATTTTGTGTGGTGTCTATTGAGAAATAGAAATGAGGTCTCATAGTTGTAGCCTCAAATCTCCATCATGGATTTTCCCTATTGCGGCAATGAACTTTGATAAAAGGCATTCCACATTATTTTTATCATGTTTCATATTCATTTTTTCCTAGTTTTGTTGAATGCAATGGTTCTCAATAGGCTTGTAGAGCTTGGATTTGATAGAAGTGAAAATAAGTGCAATGAAAATTTTGAAAATGTGGTACAAAAGAAGCAAAAAAGGAATCTCTGAGTAAAACATTAAAAAGATTTTGTTTGGGATGAAGAGTTACCTAAAAGTTGTTTTACAAATAAGATTATATTATATTAGTTGGATTAGATCTTGTGAAAGAATATTTTAAATTCCATTTTTGCATCTTGACATCTTGAAATGCTTTGGTAGAAGCATATTCATGCCTAGTCATTTTCGATTAGACTTGTTTACACTTATCCATTCTTATTTTTTTGCAACAAATTTATTATTTTTTAATCATGTTGAACTTCATGGTGAAAAAATACTTTAAAATTTAAATGCATGGTTATACTCTCTTAAATTGCTTTCTTCATTGATGATTAAAATATGATTCTTTGGAATCCAACTATTTTTGTAGGCTTGCACTATTAATTGGAATGTGTAAATAGGTTTTCCATGAATTATTTTTCTTAGCAAATGAGATAATAATTTTACCTTGTGGTATAACTTATTTTTATCTTTAATAGATTCCATGTATATTGAGGAAGCAAGTGTTGGACATTTGGTGGTTATTAATGATTCTATACTA
This sequence comes from Cryptomeria japonica, assembly GCF_030272615.1. Classification (NCBI taxonomy): domain Eukaryota; kingdom Viridiplantae; phylum Streptophyta; class Pinopsida; order Cupressales; family Cupressaceae; genus Cryptomeria; species Cryptomeria japonica. The sequence goes on along the minus strand of NC_081407.1, from coordinate 661,673,056 downwards.
GAAAAGTTTACTATAGAGGATGAAGAATATTAGTAAAGTTAATATATGAATGAAAATTTGAAGTAGTTATCATTCTTGAAGATGTGTTGCAATGTTAGGATCTCACAAGATATATTTATATTGTGGAAGAAAAAGCATAAATCCAGAAGATTAAATATTGTAACACAAATTAATTGCAAAGAAATACTAAAGAGAATCAAATGGAATAATAGAAAAACAAATAAGAAGCATATTTAGAACAAAACATCTTCTTCTTATGCATTGTTCTATTATTCCATTTGACTCTCTTTATTAATTCCTTTGCAACTAATTTGTGCTGCAACTTTTGATCTTCTAGGTTTATGCTTCTACTTCCACAACACTTTAGAAGGAAATTGAGTATCTTTGACAAATGATGATAGGTTTCAATGAGTTGGAAGCCTATTCTAAATCACTCAACATTGACAAAATTCAGCTTGCATTTTATTTGCATGATTTTCTTCCTTAGCCTTTCCTCTCAAGAAATTATACTTTACTCATGTTCATGCTTGATAAATAGCATTATTATAGAATTAAAAAGATGGAAGCTAAAGTGGATGAGTTAAGGAATGAATCTAGGAATTTATGAAGTTGTAAAAATGATACTAAGGTAAACAAAATGTCAAAATATAGGGAAATGGGAAATAGGGACATGCTCAAAACATGGGAAAGTCTTGAAATTTAAAATAAAGGGAAATGGTAAAGAATGGACATAAAGATAATGAAGGAACATAATTTTAAGAGCTTAGAATAAAGGAAGATGGGGGATTAAAGATTTTTAGGAAGAGGCGTGTGGGTATGAGGGTATCTAAAATCTCCTCTAAGTCCACAAATAGACTTAAACACTTTCATACATAAAAGAAATTATAATAACTTATAAATATTGAATTTGAACGTTTAAGACGTGATTTTAAATTAGTAAATTTTGAAGCACCCAAAGATAAAGAATTCCTCCTTTGACATGACATGGACAATTTCATAAAAGATAAAGAAATAGATATAATCTTTAATAATGACTATGAAATAAGAGATATCCTTGAAAAGAAAAAGTAGACACAAGATGAGGAGTTTACTTTTCCAAAGTAATATTTACAACGATGTGTAAGGGACAAAACTATCTAGCTAATCCAATATTGTATGGTGAAAGCAATGAAATTATATCCAAATTAACATCAACCGATTATCTTTTGTTAAATAGAAGCCAAGAAATATTTTTCATCTGTTGGATCAATGATTTCCAATACCTCAATTTAAAGACAAGATAATTTAATGTTCATATTATGCCATGATAAGTTTTCTATTGAATATAATGAATCAAGATTAAATATAAGATTGTACTATTGTAATAGAGATAATTACATTCCTTCATAACTATAGTGTGGATAAACACCTTTATGAATGCAACAAATATTAGATAAAAATAAATACAAAGTCACTTATTTTAAAAAAAATATTGTCATTTTGCAATCACCCCATAGATAGATTAGGGGTGAAAACCCTTCCACTCCAAACATTCTTCTCTTTCCATAACACATCATTTGATGAGAATGACATAATGAGGTTTGGAAAAACTTTTAGGGTGTAGTAAATTAGAATTAGGTGTTAATATTTTAGAAAATAAATAAGCCATTTTACTGGATGAAGTATAAAAATGATAAAATCAAATTAAATTTGTGATAATCGATGATATATATATATATTAATAATACTTATTAGATCATAATAAAATATAGTACTTTCCATCGCTTGTGCATAGTCAATATTTGCAATAATTTCCAATCAAACTTGGCAATTTAGTTCAACAACATTAATTAGGGTTTGTTATACCTTTTTTTTCATGGTGAGGAGGGGATTTCCGGCTCAGCACTTTTGCCGAGGATTTGAAGACGACGTTACCGTTGGAATGAAGTCCCCTCTTGAGGGAGTGAGGAGATTTCTCTGTACAGTGAATTCTTTGTTATGTTGAAGTGGGTATTTCATTTCTGCTGTAGCAATTTAGAAATGATTGAACGGTGAGGAAGAGAGGATCGCAGAGGAAATGTTTAAATCCAGCATGGTTTGAAGCGGGCCGTTGACCATATCATGTTTTCTGCGAATTCTGTGTAATAGAATTGGTCTTTGATTTGTTAAAAAATTGAGTAGATCACAACGAGCTAATAAAATTTTGTTTGGTGTAAAAGTCTCAAAAAAAGAAGCTCGGACTATGGCCAACAACACGTAGGCAGCTGATGACTTTTCATTCAAAGTCATCACATAATATTTATTTACTATTTTCTTTTGGCCAAATTTATTTTGGTTAAAGTTTAAGAGGTCCACATGGCCTGAGGTACTTTTCATTGAGTTAACTATATTTTTTGTGAATTGAATATTTATATTAGTTTAAAAATATTTTGGAAAATAAGTTATAGAAAATGGGTGAAGATGGTTCCCTTTAAAGTCTAGGTAAGCTAGTGTCACTAAGAGTTATAGAATTAATAGTGGGAGGTGGGTCATTAACATTTCGTATTCATATTTACATTTTTTTTCTATTAGTTATAAAAATTTAGCATTTAAGGGCACCATCAAGGTTATCTTCACTAGTTTGTACTTTCTTGAGAGCTAAGAAGTCATTTTAATAAGAGAAATGACCAAGGTGATCTAAGGGAATTTGTGACTATCTAGTCAACCTAGTGTGGGAAACTTGAGTTGTTGAGTTGTGTAGTCATTGATGTTACTACGTGTTGTAGATGGTCTAGAAGTAATTGCTTTGAGGTTCTTGTGTGATTTGATGGTGGTGTTGAGGTATTTCTGGAAAGCTATTGTAGTGGAAGTTTCAATATGTAAGAAACAGTATTTAAATATACAAGAAAGAGCCTTTTAATGTTCCAGTGGAAAAATGCTTTACATTCCTCTGGTTTGAGAAAATTATGGATTGTGGTTCTAGATATAATGTTTATTATTTGTGTATGTTGCACTATTAGGTTTACGAGTCCTCTGTTGCTTAGAAGGTTGTGTTGGTTGTTGTTTCTAACAGTGAGATTCTCTGTCAAAACTCGTTCAGAGAATGCTTGACGATTCTTTGGTATATGGATTTATTTGTTGCAACTTGGAGGACATTTTTTTTTGGTTTGTCAAATATTCTAGTTTAATTTCTTGGTGTTAGTTTGATTGGCAAGCCAAGTTATGTTGTTCTAAGTTCAGTGGTGTCAGCTGGTTTTCTCTCCAGCTATTAAAGGTGTCGTATCTTGTTCGAATCATAATCTTTTAGTCCAAATATACACAAGAAGTTGAGTTTGGATGTTGATATTAGTCTCATTGTGACCTGTGTGGATCCACATTGTGTATTTTGTATTGGAGATTGTTTTTGGGCCAACTGGTTAATATGTTTCCTTGCTTTACACATTATGGTTGATGTCGACTATGGTGGATGTTCTAGAGTGTGCGGTTAATTGGAATCAAATTTGGAGGATGTGTTGTAATGTGTTTTGGTCCTCTTCATTTTTTTGGAGTGGATCCCAATGGATGTTATGGATTCGAGTGGCCAAATTTATGTAATTTTATATATTTTGTGTAAGGCTGACCTAGTGGAGGTTTTTAATAAATAATTTTGTATATATAGATGTGCAATTTTATCAATAATTCTATCAAATTTTTGTGAATTGATGTGAAGTGGATGTGAATCATATGCAAGTAGAACTGGTTCGAAAGTTAGTTTGTGAAGAGATTTGATGATAATATATTTAGTGTGACAGTGTGTTAAGATAAGGGTTGATGTCAAATGTACTTGCCATGTTATTGGTTTCTTTACACAATAGTTGAAGGATAATTTCATGATCAGGAGATCTTGTTCATTTCATTGTATCTATTCCCTATGCCTTTCAAAAGGTGTGTTCCTTTTAACATCTTGTACAAACCTTTGTATCTTGCTCTAAGGTTGTGCACCTTAGTCTTACAAGACCTATCAACTTTTGTGAGATCCTTGGATTTGAGCCTAAAATATTGCAATCAATTATTCATATTTTGAGCATGATTCTCACCATGGTTTTTACTTGTTTGGGGTTTTCCATGTAAATCTAGTTTTCATTTGTTCATTGTGCCTTATGCTTTCATATTTCATAATTGTAGTAATAAGTTAATTGTGATTAGAAGTATTATATAATACAATTAAATCATTTTAAGGTCCATATTGATTCAACTCCCTTCCTAGTCTTGTGGCGGGTTCAAAAATTGGTATGAGAGATTGGTTCCTCTTAGAGAAACTTAATCACTTGTAGAAGATTCAAAATGGCATAAGTCAATTACAAAGTACCAAAGTTTGATGGCACAAATTACTCTTATTGGAAGGAAAGGATGGAATATCATTAAGAATCTCTACTAATTGGAATATAAAAATTATCCAAATTTGACATACTTCTCTAAGAAATAATCCTCGAACTCTAAATAAGGTTAAGCCACATGAGAATAATGCAAAGGCTAGAGTTTCTATTATCAACTATTTAAGTTATCTAATATTCTCTAGAGTTATGGGGTTGAATTATTCTAAAAAAATCAAGTAGAGGTTGATTAGTGTGTATTAAGGTGATTTGAAGACAAAGAAAGACAAGTTGATAAATCTAAAACTCAAATTTGAGAACCTAAGGATGTATGATTATGAGAACATTTAAAGCTAGGTACATCAAGTAAACAAGATTGTGAGTGCAATTAGAGGTATTGGTGGAACATTAGTAGTGTTGGCATTTGTAATGGATTTCACAAGTATCCCTAATAATTATCTTATCTTCTATCAACATATACAAATATTAGTGGCAAACTAACATGACTTCAATTAAAGATTGATCAATCACCTACACTTTAGGCTTTGCTAGACCGAGGGAGCTTCCCTTCACAATATTAACAAATTAAAACAAAAATATACAAATATTATGATATAGTAGATATTTCTCAATCAAATATAGCCATTTCTCTCACATTTAATTCATGATTGGTTGTACCCATATCTATTTTTAGTAGTTAGCTAGATTGAGAATGAATTTTAACCTATTCCTACTCCTACAAATAGAATATGTAAAATAATTGGTGATGAAAATATTGTTGCAAAAATGAAATGAACTTCACTTATGTCCGTTCCTATATCCTAGTTTAACATGAGCCAATTGATATAACACATGTATTCATGAAATCAAACTTAGATCCCACCATTTACTCTCAATATTTATGCATGACATATACACTTATTAGTGTCACATGTAGAATTCTACTTATAGATCCCTTATTTACATTTTCATACTACAGTAACATAAGTACAAAATTTAATTCTTTCCCTAAAGGAAACTTGCAAAAATGTCACATATTCACATTCAAATTGCAACATCTTTAACATTTCAACTCATATGACATAAAAAAAAAGGATGGGACAACTTTGGAGTATTTTTCATTAACTTTGTAAAATGGTAGATACAATTTCATTAGTCATAATTTTAAAAAATGACTTTCTATTACTAGATGTTTAGACACTTCTACTCTACCTACCCAATACAAAATTTTAAAATAGACCCCCCTATCAATGATACTGAATTCTCTTTTATAAAATGTAAGGGGGGAAACAAGTTTTAGATCTTTCATACACATGTCAAAATTAGATTGATTACAATAAGTATATACCCAAAGGTATATTTACTTGTGCACAAAATAAAACATATTTGCATCTTTGGACGATGTTCATGTTCATAACATAGGGTCAAATTTATTGTCTATGGAGACTATTGCAGTTACCACAGGTCTGGTGGTTAAGGGCATGAACTTCCCTAAGACGCTAAATTGTAATTACAAAGAACATTTTAAAAGGTTCTTGAAGCCAGGTGAAAATGTGGCCCATTATCAGAGTGGTTTCAACATGAACGACTTAGCTGGTATTTGGAAATACTTGGGATTTATCCCTATGAAATTCATCACCTTTGAGGGGAGGTTCAAGAACTTCCACTCATAAGTTTTCCCCATGTGTCTTCACTTAATGTATTAGCTAAATATAAATTTACCTTATTGTGTTTTTCATCTATTTCTCAGTCAATTGTTGTAGCCAAAACCAAAGATGTACATCCCCTACACCAAGAAATTATCCATTGGCTTCACGATTTTTAATTGAACTTAACCCCTTCTAGTGGCCTAACTTGTAATCCTTCGAGACCTTCTTTGTGAATTGAAATTTTAGACATCCTAGACTGTAAAGATCCTATCTCCAATCCTAAACCTAAGGGGACACCTACCTAGGTCACCCCTAACATAATAGATAAACTAAAAAGCCTTTACTCCCTCCTACTATGGTTAGTATTGTTGAAGAGCCAAATGATGAGGAAAATGCCTCTGAGGATTTTGCCTCCTCTTTCTCTATCAAGTCAGAATAGACCTCATATAACCTTGTTAATAAAGAGGGTACCCCTTCAATCTCTTCCTATAGTTATTTCCCCCCTCTTCGATGAATTCACCAAGAAAATGGGACTTTTGTATCTATATAGAGAACTTGAATGAACTTTGTGATGTTTACAATAAATAGTAGGCTATCATCCGATCTCTTCAGAGTTAGCTTGACATGGAAATAAAGAAAATTAGTAGATTGGAAGCCCTTATTGAAGATGGTTCTAAATAATCTAGCTAGGTCATGGAAGACAAATACTAGAGAGTCTGGGAAGTGCCTAATGATTTAGTTGAGAAGTTACATGATTGGGAAGGCATTAAGGAAGAATTAAAAGAGATATAGGAGAATACTGATTAAAAAGAGGACAAGAAGGAAACAATGAAGGCTATCAAGGAGATTCAAAGTGTCACAAACCTCCTCTATCACTTTTTCATTTAAATACAATGCTATTATGTTTTTGGTTAAATTGCTTAAAATGATTGAATAAATGTTATAAAAGAATAAAATGAATACACACACACACACACACTTGGAGAATATAATTCAAAAGGCATTATTTTTATTTATTTGTTTTCCACTCCCAATTATGGCACATGTTATAGGAAGAATAAGAAGCTTCTAGATGAATCTCCACCACCTTGCATGTAACTCCCCCACTAAGTTTAATCAATTTGCATGAGTCCAATATTGGAAAAGAATCTCTTTTTTTAATTAAATTTTCTAAATAGTGGAATAGAGGGATTTTTCTTTTAAATGATATGCAAGTTTTAAAAAATGGGAGTTGGTTATTCCTTGAAGAAATTGTTTTCTCAAGTAATTGTTTTGGTAGTCATATTTCATTTTGCAGAATAGCTAAGGTTTCTTTGGAGAAATTTTTCCAAGCTTGAAGGATCAAGGGAGGCTAATTGAAGGATTCATAAGGGATTCTACATCAATTGCATGTATCCAGGTTCTTTTAATTTAGTTTTATTTTATTTTGAATCATGCATCTTATTCTTGCCGCGAATTAGATTAGTAAAAATCTTGTTTCAATTCCTTGCTGAGAATTAGATTAGATCAATCTTGTTTCAATTCCTTGATGAGAATTAGATCAATTTGTTTCAATTCCTTACTGAGTATTAGATTAGTAAAAGAAAAAAAAGAATCTTGTTTCAATTCCTTGCTGAGAATTAGATTAGATCAATCTTTATTTCCTCCCTCTAATTCATCTCTCTAGCTTTTCGAATGGAAATCTAAATCTCATTCTTTAAATAGATCTCTCTGTGAATATCACCTGAAATTGGAGAATATATCTCCTTGTGAGTATTAGTTGAATAAGATCTCTCTGTGGATATTAGTTGAATAAGATCTCTCTATGGATATTAGTTGAATAAGATCTCTCTATGAAAATTTAGCTGAATAAATTCTTCTTGTGAATACTGGAAATAAACTCTCCCTCTCTGTAAATATTAACCTCTTGTTTATTGTAAAATCAATCTAAAACAATTGTTTGATTATCTATTTTATTCATGTTCTTATTTTCATAAATAAATTCTCTATTTGTTTATATATATCATTAAGTAATTGGGAATGTAAAACCATATATATATATATATTAAATTTATTTCAAATGTTAAAATATATTAATGTTGCAAGCAATGGCACGGTCTTCGAAAAATTATTCGAATGAATAACAGAGGCATGCAGGGGTGGCGGTTAATGTAACCACCGAGGGTAGTGGTACCCCCCACTACCCTTGCGGTCACTGTCACAGAAGTGGCCACAGGGGAGTGGAGGGGCTCATGGTGTCCCCTCAACCTTGTGGGCCTGCGCATGCAGGACCGTAGGGGTGATGGGACCCATGGTCCCCACCCCCCCTATTTATTATTAAACACAAACAATTCACCTATTCTTTTTTGTTTTTATATTTATTTAGGTTTTTTTGATATTAATGTATAAAATACAATTTAGAAATAAATGTATAAATTGCAATTTAGAAATTGTTAATTTTCTTTTCTCTTTTTTTCTTAGTATAAACTTTAAGTTATTAAATTAACTTAGAAAAATTTATAAATATTGGGGATTATTGAGTAGTAAATTCACGATTAGCTTATCTATAGTAAATTTATACTTGTAAATTATATTATATCAAATTTTATAATTAGAATCATTCGATCTATTAAGATCCATTGGGGGCACTTAGTTGTCATTTAGCAAATAATTCACATTAATATGATTTAAATCAAATGCCTAAATTTAATCACTATTTTTGGATTGCTTAATCATGCACACAAGTTACACTATTCTTATAACATGCAAATTACTTATAGATTAATTACATTTATTGACATTTTCATCTCCATGCAAATATGCAAGTTTCATGATGGTCATTGTTATGCAAGTTATATTTCAAGTAGTTATTTCAATTAATTAAATTTTGCACGTTCAATTAGTAATTGTTTTCAAGTATGATGTTTCCATAGCTCGTAGTTAGAAAACTAAATAAAGGAAGATGGAAATGAAAACCTAGTAGTGTTCAACATATACGGTGCCTTTGGGTCACGCTTACAGGTAATGCCGTCGTGTTGAACTACTACACTTAACACCTAATAAAGCTACATCAATGACGTTTGTGGCATCATCCGTATAAATCATCGGGGAGTAATAAGGGACACTTGGAAGTTAAAAATCCAAGGAGTGGGTAATCCCCCTTGGATCGATAATCTAATAAGATAATCTTTAAATGATTTTACATCTGTTTAGTTAATTATGGTGGGTTATTACATGTGGTATCAGAGCAAAGGTTCAAATCTAGGCCTTGTGCTCACTTCAATTTATACAACTAAGGGAATGTTTTGCAATGGTAGGAATTAAATTTTAGAAAAATAAAAAAAATTCCTAAACCAAGAACTAACTACATAACTTAACTTTTAGGTGAAAACCTAGATGGCTAGAGGAAGATGAAGAGGAAGAGGAAGGGGTAATGGAAGACGTACTACGACTAGGAGTCAAAGGGAAGAAAACCATGAGGAAAACCAAGAAGAAAACCATGAGGAAGACCATGAAGGGGATCAACATAACCCAGGAAATAATGAAGATGGGGTTGAGACTATAATCAACCTTCTAACCAAACAAAGAGATAAAATCAACTTCTTGGAACAATCAATGTAGGACCTTAGGGAAAGGCAGAATGACTTTGAAAATCGAAGTGTTACCGAAAATGGAAACCGTGGTAGCAATCAAGGGAATATGGTGGGTAATAGAAAAGAAAATAACATATTGGAACTCTCCAAGGACTTAAAGAAAATCACCCCTCCTAAGTTCGATGGGAGGCAAATTGGTGAAGGAGCTAAGAATTGGTTAAATGAAATGGCAAAGTATTTGAACTAAGAGATTTTAGTGAAACAACCAAGGCCTTATGGGGTTCCTATCAACTCACAAGGGAGGCAACTAGTTGGTGGACCAACACCAAGGAACAAAATGGGTATAGCAGGGATACGATCACATGGGATCAATTTGTTCACCACTTCTGAGAGAGGTGGCTCCCTCAATTGTTCTTTGATGAGAAGGTGATAGAATTCCATAATCTACGTCAAGGGCCCCTATCAATCCAACAATATTGGGATAAGTTCACCAAATTGCTTAAGTATGTACCTATGTACCAGAAAGATGAAGAAGGCCAAGCAAGGAAGTTCATTTTGGGGCTAAATACCAACATAGGGGCAGAGGTTGACATGCATGGAACCAAAAACATGAACGAAGTACTCAAGAAGTCCCTAAGGAAAGAAAGGAAGATTCAAACATTAGCAGGGAAAAACTATAATGGGAACCACTTATTTAAAAGGAAGCAGGAATTCAATGGGAACACTAACTTCAACAAAGGTCAAAGGAATAATTATTCTGAAAGAAGGCCACCCCCTAATCAATATAAGAGGAATGGAAATAATAATAATAACCAGGGCAATAATAACAGAGGCAACTATAACAGAAATGACTAGTAGAATAGGGTAACTTATCCACCCAAGGCAAATGAAACAAGGAATGATCCCCCTCAGAATCAAGGTAGGAGGGGTCCTCCAGGTGGATGCTTCATGTGTGGGGGAAACCACTTTGCTAGAGAGTGTCCTAGGATGCAAGGAAAGATTATGGCCAATCAACCCCAGCAGGGGCCCCAACAAAGGATTCATGCAACAGTTAGGAACCGAAGAGGAAGATACCAGAATGTTCCTGTGGAAACTATAGGTACACTATTTGAACAACCAATTTCAATTCTAATTGACATTGGGTCATCTAAATATTTCATCTCACCTGAATTAGTAAGCAAATATGAATTAAAAGTTAATCAAATGGAGTCATCATGGATAGTTCAATATGGGGATAAGGCAACTAGGGAAGTAACTAAGTGTTTGCCGAGGGCAAGGGTACAATTTCCTAAGTTTGAAACAAGGGTAGATCTCTATGTGGCACCCCTACAATTATATGATGTAATTATTGGAATGAGTTGGTTAACAGACCATCAAGCTAATGTAGATTGCTATAGAAAAGTTGTTGAATGTTTGGATGATGGAGGAAAAAGGGTCAAAATCCAAGGAAAGTTTAACCCCATTAGTATAGAAACCATATCAGCCATGCAATTAAAGAAGGAAAGAAGGAGAGGAGACCTAATCTATATGGTTGAAATTGATGAAGGGAAGGAGGAAAATACCTTGACCTTTGAAAATACCCTTTTCTTAAAAGAATTCAAGGATGTTTTTCTAGAAGAATTACCCGGCTTATCCCCTAAAAGGAAGTTTGACTTTTCTATCGAAGTACTATCGAGAGCTGAACCAGTATCAAGGGAACCTTACTGAATGAACACAACTGAATTGGAAGAGCTCAAGATGCAATTAGAGGAACTCTTAGCTAAGGGATTAATAAGGCCAAGTGTATCACCATGGGAAGCACCAGTCTTATTCGTTAAGAAGAAGGATGGAACCTTAAGGCTATGCATCGACTATAGGATGTTGAACAAGGTCACAATAAAGAATAGGTATCCCTTACCTTGAATAGAGGATATTTTTGACCAAATGAAAGGAGCAGTAGTTTTCTCAAAGATAGACCTCTGGTCAGGGTACCATCAACTCAAAATTAAGGAGGAAGACATTCGGATGACAACTTTTAGGACTAGATATGGGCATTATGAGTTCACAGTAGTTCCTTTTGGTGTAAGCAATGCCCCGGCTACATTTATGAACCTAATGAATAGTGTACTCCATAACTACTTGGACAAATTTGTTTTGGTATTTCTGGATGACATATTGATTTACACTAGGAATGAGGAGGAACATTTAGTACACCTAAAAATTGTTTTGCAAAGGTTGAGAGAACATAAGTTATATGGGAAATTGTTAAAATGTGCCTTCTTCGAGGAAAAGATTCACTACCTTGGGCATATAGTATCAAAGGAAGGAATAGCAGTTGATCCAGATAAGATGAAGGCAATAGTAGAATGGCCGATCCCTAAAAATGTTTCAGAGGTAAGAAGCTTTATGGGGCTAGCAAGTTACTATAGGAGGTTTGTGGAAGGATTCTCTAAGATAGAAAACCCCATCACCTCATTATAGAGGAAGGGTAAAAGGTTTGTGTGGACAGAACAAAGTGATAAGGCATTCCAAATCTTGAAGGGAAAATAACTTCAGCACCCATTCTAAAAGTACCAGATCCGAATGGACACTTCACAGTTGTAACTGATGCTTCTATTGAAGGTTTAGGAGGAGTACTTGTCCAAGATGAAGGGGTAGTAGCTTACAAATCCAGAAAGCTAAAGACTCATGAAATTAATTATGCACCCCACGACTTAGAGTTAGCAGTGATTGTGCATGCCTTACAGAAATGGAGACAATTCTTGCTAGGGAAGCCCTTTGAGTTGAAGTCAGATAACCAAGGACTAAAGTACATCTTTACCAAACCCCACTTAAATTATAGACAAAGAAGGTGGTTAGAGTTTCTAAGTGAATATGATTTTGAAATTGAATACATTAAGGGGGTGGCAGATGCTTTGAGTAGGAGGAGACACTTGATGACTATAGCAACATTCAAAACTTCTTTCAAAAAGAAAGTAATGGATGAGCAGAGTCACGACCCATGGTATGAGCAAGTCAAATTGACATTAGAACATGATCCAATCGATCCTAAGATTGAAGGGTATACATTAGATGAAAATGGGTTGCTCAGATACAATAATAGAATCTATATTCCTAATTCAGGAGACTTAAGGGAAGTAGTCTTGTTGAAGGCTCACAATGCCCCTTATTTAGGGTACCCAGGAGTTAACACACTGTATGCAGATTTAAAGAAGTTATACTTTTGGCAAGGGATGAAGAATGACATAGTCAAGTATGTGGCTAAATGTTTGGAGTGTTAAAGAGTAAAGGCAGAACATAGACATCCAGCTAGATTGTTATAGTTACATGATGTACCTCAACACAAGTGGCAAGTTATTAGCATGGATTTTGTGCAAGGGTTGCCCATGTCACCTTTTAGGCATGATACAATAATGGTGGTAATCGACAAACTCACTAAGGTGGCCCACTTTATACGAGGTAACCTGATGGATGATGCACCTACCTTGGCTAGGCGCTTTGTTAAGGAAATATTTAGGTTGCATGGAATACCAGAGAAAATCATATCAGATAGAGATGCTACATTCACTTCAAGGTTTTGGACCACCCTTCAATCAGCTCTAAGAACTCAACTAAATTTTAGCACTGCATACCATCTTGAAACCGACAGTCAAACAGAAAGGACAAATCAGATTATGGAAGACCTACTTCACATGTACTACATGGACCAACAGAAGAAATGGGAAGAGTACCTACCTCTGGTAGAATTTTCTTACAATAATACATATCAAACATCTTTGGGAATGACACCTTTCGAAGTATTGTATGGTAGACCATGTCGAACACCTTTGAGTTGGGATAGTCTTGAAGATAGAGTAATTGTTGGACTAGATATGTTGAAGGAGATGGAAAGGAAAACTAAGGAAATTAGGCAAAGATTGAAGGAAGCCTCAGATAGGCAAAAGAGTTATGCAAACAAGAATAGGACACCAAGGGAGTTTGAGGTGGGAGAGAAAGTCTTCCTAAGGGTTAGGCCACACAAGAGTCCCATAAGGTTTGGGAAAAAGACTAAGCTTGCACCTCGTTATGTTGGACCCTTTGAAATATTGGGAAGGATTAATCTAGTTGCATACCAGTTGGCCTTACCTCCCCAGTTGAGCTAAATCCATTATGTCTTCCATGTATCTCTTCTTTAAAAGTATGTACCTGATGAGAAACACATTTTGAATTGGGACGCTTTACAGGTCTAGGAAATTGGAGGAATAATGATAGAGCCATTCAAAATATTGGAGAGGCAGCAGTGCCAGTTGCGCACCAAAGAGGTTGATCAATGCAAAGTACAATGGAACCCATATGATGAAAAGAATGCCACTTTTGAAGATACTAAGGAAACGCAACAGTTGTTTTCTTTTTTGTTTTAATCATGAACTATAGACTCTTTTGGATGCGTTCAATAAGTTCATCGGGATGATGCACAAGTTAAGGGAGGGAGGATGTCACAACCCTCCTCTATCACTTTTTGATTTAAATACAATTCTATTATGTTTTTGGTTAAATTACTTCAAATGATTGAATAATTGTTATAAAAGAATAAAATGAACACACACACACACACACACTTGGAGAATATAATTCAAAAGGCATTATTTTTATTTATTTATTTTCCACTCCCAATTATGGCACATGTTGTAGGAAGAATAAGAAGCTTCTAGATGAATCTCCACCACCTTGCATGTAACTCCCCCACTAAGTTTAATAAATTTTCATGAGTCCAATATTGGAAAAGAATCTCTTTTTTCAATTAAATTTTCTTGATAGTGGAATAGAGGGTTTTTTCTTATAAATGATATGCAATTTTTCAAAAATGGGAGTTGGTTATTCCTTGAAGAAATTGTTTTCTCAAGTAATTGTTTTGGTAGTCATATTTCATTTTGGAGAATAGCTAAGGTTGCTTTGGAGAAATTTTTCCAAGCTTGAAGGATCAAGGGAGGCTAATTGAAGGATTCATAGGGGATTCTACATCAATTGCAAGTATCTAGGTTCTTTTAATTTAATTTAATTTTATTTTGAATCATGCATCTTATTCTTGCTACGAATTGGATTAGTAAAAATCTTGTTTCAATTCCTTGCTGAGAATTAGATTAGATCAATCTTGTTTCAATTCCTTGATGAGAATTAGATCAATTTGTTTCAATTCCTTACTGAGTATTAGATTAGTAAAAGAAAAAAGAAAGAATCTTGTTTCAATTCCTTCTTGAGAATTACATTAGATCAATCTTTATTTCCTCCCTCTAATTCATCTCTCTGGTTTTTCGAATGGAAATCTGAATCTCATTCTTTAAATAGATCTCTTTGTGAATATCACCTGAAATTGGAGAATATATCTCCCTGTGAGTATTAGTTGAATAAGATCTCTGTGTGGATATTAGTTGAATAAGATCTCTCTGTGGATATTAGTTGAATAAGATCTCTGTATGAAAATTTAGCTGAATAAAATCTTCCTATGAATACTGGAAATAAACTCTCCCTCTCTGTAAATATTAACCTCCTATTTACTATAAAATCAATCTAAAACAATTGTTTGATTATCTATTTTATTCATGTTCTTATTTTCATAAATAAATTCTCTGTTTGTTTATATATATCATTAAGTAATTGGGAATGTAAAACCATATATATATATTAAATTTATTTCAAATGTTAAAATATATTAATGTTGCAAGCAATGGCACGGTCTTCGAAAATTATTCGAATGAATAATGAAGGCGTGCAGGGGTGGCAGTTATTGTAATCACCGGGGGCAATGGTACCCCCCACTACCCCTATGGTCACTGTCACGATAGTGGCCACATGGGAGTGGAGGGGCCCATGGTGTCCCCTCAACCCTATGGGATTGCGCATGCAGGACCGCAGGGGTGATGGGACCCATGGTCCCCACCCCCCCTATTTATTATTAAACACAAACAATTCGCCTATTCTTTTTTGTTTTTATATTTATTTAGGTTTTTTTGATATAAATGTATAAAATACAATTTAGAAATAAATGTATAAATTGCAATTTAGAAATTGTTAATTTTCTTTTCTTTTTTTTTTCTTAGTATAAACTTTAAGTTATTAAATTAACTTAGAAAAATTTATAAATATTGGGGATTATTGAGTAGTAAATTCACGATTAGCTTATCTAAAGTAAATTTATACTTGTAAATTATATTATATCAAATTTTATAATTAGAATCATTCGATCTATTAAGATCCATTGGGGCCACTTGGTTGTCATTTAGCAAATAATCCACATTAATATGATTTGAATCAAATGCCTAAATTTAATCGCTATTTTTGGATTGCTTAATCATGCACGTAAGTTACACTATTCTTATAATATGCAAATTACTTATAGATTAATTACATTTATTGACATTTTCATCTGCATGCAAATATGCAAGTTTCATGACGGTCATTGTTATGCAAGTTATATTTCAAGTACTTATTTAAATTAATTAAATTGTGTGCATTCAATTAGTAGTTGTTTTCAAGTATGATGTTTTCATAGCTCGTAGTTAGAAAACTAAATAAAGGAAGATGGAAACCAAAACCTAGTAGCGTTCGATATATATGGTGCCTCTGGGTCATGCTTATGGGTAATGCCATCATGTTGAACTAGTACACTTAATGCCTAATAAAGCTACATCAACAACGTCTGTGGCATCATCCCTATAAATCGTTGGGGAGTAATAAGGGACACTTGGAAGTTAAAAATCCAAGGGGTGGGTAATCCCCCTTGGATCGATAATCTAATAAGATAATCTTTAAATGATTTTACATCTATTAAGTTAATTATGGTGGGTTATTACACAAAGTATCCAGATGTCCTTCAAAAGAAAAATGGAGGATGTGATTGTGCGGAATAATGAAATGTGTAAAAGGAATTTTGGCAACCTTATAGGTTATCAAAAAGGAGATCGAGAAGAAGGCTTAGAAGAAGAGGCATTTGAAATCTTCCCTTGGTACAAGATTAGAGGCATTGGTATTCACAATGATTGATACTCTAAAGTCACCTACTATCTTGTCTACCAAGTGATCTAACAAATGACTCTCCTTCTTCAATAAGATGAAGGCTATGAGTCAAGACTGTAAATTTGAGAAGCCCTTCACCTGTTAGGCTATTGGTATATGCCTTTAGCGGGGGTTGTTCTTTGTGTTTTGTTATGTTTCTGTAGATCAGAAAATTGAAAATCATCAAAGCAATAACAATTAGGACAACCACAAAACCTAAAGCTACTATGAAAGCAATCCTAATCCAATCAATGAAGACATAAAGACAAGATATTCAAATCAAATGAAATCAAAGCAAACCAACGTAGATATCTCCTTCATGTGGCTCCATTGTTCTTCTTTCACCTTCAAATTTGATGTGGATCTCACCTACAAGCGCAAAATGCAAGTGGAAAGCAAGTTGTTGAGAGATGAAATTCGTAGTATAAGGTTACTCAAAAATGTGATTGATTCCTCTCTTCATTGAAGAAAATCATCCAATTTATAGCTAAATTGGAGAGAGGACAATATTAGCATGAACAGATTTGAAAGGAAATTCAAATCAGGAATGGAAAAATTATGACAAATGTATGACAATTTCTATGCAAGGTGTATGACAAATTATGCACAAATTATGGCAAGTTGCTATGCAAGATGTATGACAAATTATGAAAAGATTGAAATGCCATTAGGGGAAATATTAGAAAAATTGAAGAGAATAGGAGAAATAGAAATTAGGAATTAGGAGAAATTAGCAAATTAGAAAATTGAGGAAAAAGATGAAATAGAAATTAGGTGAATTAATTAATAGGTTTTCATCTATTAATTAATTCACAAAAGAGACCTAGGACTAAATAAATAGATTTATTTAACCCACAAAGAAGAAGAAAAGGATTAAATGAGCAAATCATAAAACCCTAGAAATAAGAGGACAAGGAATTAGGTCAAGACAACAAGAAATTAATGTAGGTTTGATCATGATTCTGATTGACAAAGGACCAATGTTGATAAATGATTGAGATTGGTTGACAAAAATCAATGACAAATTGACCAAGATTGACAAGGAGATCAAATTGATAGGCACCAATTGACAAGGAACAATGACTATTGGATCCAAATTGACATGATTGAAAAAGACAAGGATTGATGACGAATCGATTGCAAAATGACAAGATTGACAAGGACAAGGATCGATGACAAATTGATCACAAAATGACAAGGCTGACAAGGAAAAGGATCGATGACGAATCGATCGCAAAATGACAAGATTGACAAGTTGATAATCACAAATGATTACTAACAAGCTAAAGATGATTGAAAGATTGACAAGAGGACAAAAACCTAATTCTATCATTGATTAGGATTGACGGTGTCCAAAATGATGATAAATGAGCACGCACCATGATGCGACAGGATAGGATCGACCAAAATCATGACTGAAGATTGCTATCGACAAGACCTAATTCGAAAGTGAGAAAAATGAGGAATGTAGAAGAAGGATTGGATGCTCGCAAATGATAAAGACCAAGTGCACAACATAGAAGAAATGTTAATGCGACGCAAGAACCCTAAAATAAGGCAATGTGCAAATGTTAAAGTATGACTCCACAAGCGTTGACCATTTTTAGATGTCTACATTTTGCCCCTCTTTGAGACAATGCGATTCTAAGCGTTGTTTTAAAGAACAATAATGAAAATACCTTAGACAATAACAATAACATATGCATGCCCACTCGAGGAATTGGCCGAAAAAAAATCCAGAAAAGAGGCCAAGTGATTGATAAGAATGACAGAAGATGATAGGTTCGAACGGACTGCCAAGACTGACGGAAGAAATGTTAGTAAGAAGAAATTAGACAGAGGACAGTTAGAGATGAAGGAAAACTTTCTTTCACAAATGCACATAAGTAGGTGAGAACTTTTATTTATTGTAGCAAAGCAGATGAAGAGCATCATGGCATTGAAGGCCATAGCTGGAATGCAACCCCTTTTGCAAAAGACAAACACATCGCACACAAGGAATGAGTGAAGCATCCTAGGGTGCATACATCAAGGGTCGAGGTATGTGCAACATTCACAAAGTGAACGTACTTATCACAGACATCCAATGATATAGTAGCCCCAGTTTATGACAAACATTCCACAAACAACAAACACAACAAAAAAAAGGAAAGGGACCATGAACCATCCCAGTCACTCTAAATCACTCAGTGACATCATCGAGCAACATAGGAACATGATCGAAGCCAAAGATAAATCCGTAAAAAGATAAGATGCATAAATTCAACCAAGTCAAACAAACATTCTAATCTTCGTTGCCAAAGTGATAGTGTCATGATAAAAGGAGGATCATGTTGTCTAGTTTTAGGGAATGTAGTACCCCATCTAAGACAAGACACAGTCTGGTTTCGAGTATACCACACCCTGTATAAGACCCATGATAATAGTGACAAGGAAAAATGATATTGATGTTGATTTATTGATGTGACAACTGTGATCAGGTTGAATGCTTGCTTGGTCAAATAGTTTATCTGTTATTGTGTGATTTCATTAAAGCATAATGTTTGATAGATTGTCATTGGATGTATGGTCAGCAATTTGTTTATGCACAAAGGGGACCATTTATTGACAAAATCCAAAATGCCAAAGAAATTGTGTTTGGATTTTGATGTTTTTCACTTTGTAGGAATTTCAAGTTTTTTACAATTTTTTTGGTTGTTTTACAAGACTTTATTTGACTTTTTAGGGATTTTTTCAGGACATTATTTGATTTTTAAGGATTTTTTCAAGACATTATATGATTTTTAGGGATTTTTTTCAGGACATTATATGATTTTTTTGATATTTTTGGATTATTTCAGGATATTTTTTCAAATTTTTTTGATTATTTTAGGACATTTTTCAATTTTTATGATTTTGCCCCTAGTGTTTAGCAAGGCAAGGAATATGACAGGTGAATAAATAGGCTTTCTGAAATGTTGGTGGATAGAGGGAAGACAAAGGCCTTTTATCATGGAGACAATACAGATGCAATTTTCAAGGGCTATTGCATGATGGGACAAGAGACTGGATATGACAATGTAAAGCAGGAACATGGCATGAAGGACATGTCAAGAGGTTTTTGAAACTATGTTTAAATTTTGCGTCCTTATGTCAGATCAAGATCAAGGAATGAAAAAGAGTGTATGGATAGTGATAAGATATGGATAGGATAAGCAAGACCAAGAATGGATAAGGGACATGGACTAAAGGTCGAGATTGGCTAAGGGATAGTGGCAGAAAGTTGCAATAAGATAGGGAATATGGATGAAAGGTTGTAATAATCAAATGGATAAATACCAAAAGCTATGAGAGACTAAAAGCTACAAACAAGATGCATGATGCTCACGACAATCCTTAGCCTTGTCAAGATCAAAGGTGGAAAGGGAAACTGGACATGAGGGACAATAGGATATGAAGGGTAATGATAGGGGTTTGATAGGATAATGGAACAATGAAGGACAAAAGGATATGATAGGATAAAACCTGTCCCCAAGTATGGTATGCAAGAAGTTCATAGATTACGCATGATGACTGTTTGCTAAGTTTTCATCACGGTACTTGCCCAATGCGCCTTTTTGCTAGGTTTTCACCAGTGGATGAATTATTTTTGCTTTACTTTTTTTTCTTTTTCTTTTTTTCTCACTTTTTTTTTTTTGATTTTGACATTTTAGTCAAAAATGGACACATGATAGGGGATGGAAGAAGGACTCAAACATCTTTTTGTTTGGATAGTAGCCTTGAAAAAAAATGGACCATGACCTTTAAAAATATGCTCAAAGACGTTAGTAGGATAAGGACATGGAAAAAGAGATGAAATTAAGGCAAGGATTTATGCAAAGGATGGGATCAAAGGGATTGAATGATGGAAAATATGCATTGGATAATGGATAGGGTATTGGAAGAATTGGGCTTCACTAGATGGAAATGAAGGCAAGATCAACATTGGAACACACCTTGATGGGTGGTGGATTGATGGAGGAAAAATGGATCTTAGACTGTGAGATTTGGATGGAGGGATAGCTTGGGATTTTGGGACATTAGGGCCCAAAATGGATGAAGAAGGTGATGGAGGAATATATTTGAGAGGTTTGGATGGAGGAATAGTAACTTTGGATGCCATGTTGGATGTTTCTTTAAGATTTTGTTCTTCAAGGAGCCGCTTAGGGATCCACATGGTTTTTGATTTTTCATGCTTTTGTGGTTCCTTGGAGTGCATTGCCAACACAAGGGATTTAGGAACCCATATAGATTTTAACTTTTGTTTTTGAGCAATGGGCCTTTGTGACCTTTTGGATTTTTCCTTTTCTTTATAGATCAAATTTTTCTTTGTTTTGACATGTTGATTATATTGGACATGTTGATCCTTGAATACATGTGGATTTCTAGACTTATGACTTTTATAATTGGCATGCAAATTGCTTGGAGGGGGAAAGGAATGCATGGATGGATATGAATGAAATGGAGTTCTTTTGGATTGATGAAATTTACTCAAGGATGTGTGCCTTTGCTGACCTTGCATAGAGGAGGAAGGCATATGAGGACCTAAGATGGATGGAAGGTATGATGGGGAAGGTGTATGTTTTGATTTTGATGGAGGGATACCAACGTCTTGAGAGTGAGTTGTGTAGACATGACCTTTAAGATCTTCTTTGATATGGAGGGATTCTTGCTCATGGAGATCTACTCCTTTGCCTTTATGTATATCTTGACTTGTAGGATACTCTTTTCTTTGGGAAGAAGACGCGAGTCCATTATGAGGTGGATATGATATGAGAGAAATAATGAGATCTTAAAGTGGATCGGATTAGACCAAAGAGGAAGAACCCATTATGCAAGTCGAGGGTTCATGAACATCTTGCACTGACACGTTAGAATAATGAGGGGGATTAGAATCATGAGGGGGAATAGGATTGTGTAGTGGACATGGTTCAATGACAGGCTCTTCAAGAGATGGAATGGGAGAAATAATGGGATCATCAAAAGAAATGAGATCTTGGAGTGTATATGGAGCATTAAGACAAGGAGATGGAGGAAAAAAAGGATCTTGTGGAGGATTTAAAGGAATAATTTGATCTTAACAAGGAGGAAGATCATTGGAATCCTCTTTAAAGGTGCTTTGCTCTTGACTTTTAATGGGATCATTGGAAAGGATGGAAGGGATATCTTGATCTTTCTTAGGAAGTGGAATGCCAATGGGATTTGAAAGGACATTTTTTTCATGAAATGGAAGGGGATTGTTTAGGATTGGATGGACTGGGATATCTTGATCTTGCTCAGGGAATGGAGTGTCAATAGGACTTTGGATAGGATGGACAAGAATAGGGGAATCATCGTGAGTGTTTGGGAACATGGGGTCCTGGTCAACAATTGGATGGGATGATAAGGTTTCGAGATCTTGGTATTGATCTTTTTTAGGACACGTCTCTTCATGCTCTAAATTACCCTCTTGACACGGGGTTGGACTTTGGATATGCATGGAGGATTCTGACAAGGAATCAATGCTTGAACATGAGGAAGAGGGACTTTGAATGAGGTCCTCTAAAACAAGTAATGGCAATAAAGTGCATGGTGGCATTGGGTCTAGTATTTCTGAAACATGACAAGGATGTGCATCATGAATTGGATTATATTGGCAATCAATTATGGATAGCCCTTGGATAATTTCATCCTTGGGTGTATTGTTTGATGAGGACAATATGGAAGGTTCTTGTGAAACTTCTAAAGGTGTAGGGATAGATGCCACTGGAGAGTCAATTTGTTTGCGGGGGGATGAGGCATTGCTAGACATAATTGTATTATCTTGATCTTCCTCAAAGAACTCACTTGGTAATTTCCTTAAGATCCTTGCAATAAGGCCACCTTTCTTTCAAGGTTTTGACATAGTTGTATCTACAATTTGAACTTGTTTGGAAAGGAGTTGGTTCTGGTCTGATGTCATGTTTTGATTTCGAACTAGATGTTGATCTAATTGGTTTGACATGTTCAAAATTTGGCTTGGTGCATGTTGCAAGTTTTGTTTTTGAATTTGTGATTGTAGTTGTTGATACTGAGTTTGTTGTCGATAATTAACAGTTGGTTGGACATATTGTTGAAATTGGACCATTGGTTGTGTCTGTTGGAAATGTTGGAATTGTTGAACAATTGGTTGTGATGGTTGAAAATGTGATTGATAGTAAACACCTTCTTGTTCTTGTTGTGGAGGCACATAATGTTGTTGTCTCTTTTCTTGAAATTGTTTCATCATCTCTATTTGTGAGAGGAGATCTAGTATGTTTGATTGTTCGATAAGAGATCTTACATCAATTGGCTCAATATTTGGATTTTGACTTGGAAATTTTTGTTCAACATTTTGGACATTTGCGATTTATTCTTCTCAATGTTTTTCACTTTTTGTTCCAAAATCTCCTTTTCTTGAGCTAGTTTCTCCTCTAGTTTTTGTATTTGGACATTTACATCATCATGATAAGTTTGATCCAAGTTCTGAGACATGTAGAGATTGGATTGACATGATTGATTTCTCAATTGTGATGACATGGCTTCGTAAGAAGGTTGAGACCTCATTTTAACAAACATGTCACTATGCAAATGCAATATCTTTGGGATTTTTTTTTGATTTTAAAATGATGATGTATGATATGCAACTAAATGCAACCTAAATAGATGAAAATGCAGTCTATGGCAAGAATGCAACCTATGTTTTTGTTGTTTTTCAAGGTTTGGACAAACTTTTTGGAATGCAAACCTAAAGACTCAACCTTGGGAAAGGGAAATGAAGCCAAGACCTTAAAGGACAAAGGACCAAATGACAATAGGACAAATTGACAATGTCTCACCTATATGCTTGGATACTAAGCTAGGTTTGACCAAAAAAAAAAAGAAATGATATTAATCAAAGGACAAATTTTAGACAAGGTCAAGACTCCCTAACAACAACTTAGGGTATCATCCAAAGTTTTGATTTTTCAAGTTTGACAAACCAAATTTTTGAGACTAAATGCAAGAAGGCAATGATCATAACAATGACTTGGGATATGACATGAAAATGATCTAAGGATATGATATGACAAGATGATGCCAAGACCAGATGACAATACAATGATAAGGATATGGGAAGACCAATGACTTGGAATATGCAAAATGCAACCTAGGCAAGACCTAATTTTAGCATAACAAGGATAATGCACAAATGTCACCTAAATGGAAATCTAGCTTGGATATGAAAATGAAATTCAAACTTAGGGAAATGATTTTGAGCCTAAGTGTAAAATGAGGACGCTTGCAATGAAAAGGACTAAAATGAAGGGAGATGACAATATGTCCTAGAACCTAAGTTGGACTATGCAACACCTAGCCTAAAGTGACATGAATTTTGAAACAAAGATATTCAATGTTTTGACAAGCCATGTTCAAATGTTGGATGAATACTTGGACAAATTTGGACTTTTGTTTGGATTTTGTTTTGAATTGAAGGTTGTTGATTTTGAAAACCCAAGTTGATTATGAGCACTTTTGAAAGTTTGTTTTTGATTTAACTTTTGACAATCATGGAAGACAAAATGTTTGTTTGACTTTGACTCAAGACAATCAAGCACATTCACAACAAATCCTATGGTTGGAAAGGGCAATATCTGTTGAATCCTCTAACCATAAAATACAACACTCAGCTAGATAGCTAGACGCTTGGTAGCACTGGCTCCCCCTTATAGTGCACTCACTTCTAGGGTATACCAAGCTTCGAGTTCAAGGGGAATCACTTCCCAAGAACTTGCTATCTCTAACTGAGGAGTACATGAGAGGTGTCTTCGACATGCGCATATCGCAATGCCTGAGCCAATAGATAGAAGGATTTTGGCATCTAAAAACAAGAAATTCTAGTAAGGGCATCCATTCGGGTGGGTATTGATCTAGCAAATAAATCATCGCAATACCATTCTAGTACCCGTTGTCTACAACTTTCATTGCATCCACAGCTATTTAGAGTGGTTTGGAAGAGCTTAGTTTTAGCCCGTCACCACTTTGGGTTGTTCCCTCTCACCAATGCTTATGCGAAGTGCTAGGAAAATCTGGAGGTAGGCCCAGTTCTAAGGGTTAGAACATGCAATCAAATTAAAAATAGACAAAGCATGCATGGTGTTCATTAACCTTTAAGAAATGAAATGTGCAACTACTTTAAAAATCGCAAGCAAGATGTTTTAATGAGAGCCTTTGACCGCGTCCTGCATAAGATTCATTAGTAGTTGCATTTTTAGTCTTCGTCACATGTAACGCCAAAATGTTGCACAAATAATTAGTACCAAAGAAAAACCAGAATGCAAGAAACAGAATGAAAACAAACAAATTTGCAAGTAAAAATAACTGATTTCACCTCTATTTCTGGCCTTGCATAGGTGCAGAATGCCTCAACACAGACGCAGAACCCATCAACACAGGCACAAAATGCCTCAACACAGGCGCAAAACCCATCTACACAGGCATAGAACCCATCAACATAGGTGCAGAATGCCTCAACATAGGCACAAAAGTGTCCAGAAAGCTCTAAGTCACCCTGTTTCTTGAGTTTTTCACTTGCAAACAGCTCAAAAGCACTCAAAACATGGTTAAGGGGTTAGTTCACATCAGGTTCACCAAAAATGTAGATCAAAAAATTGAAAATCACCAAAGCAATAACAATTAGGACAACCACAAAACCTAAAGCTGCTATGAAAGAAATCCCAATCCAATCAATGAAGACATAAAGACAAGATATTCAAATCAAATGAAATCAAAGCAAACCAACGCAGATATCTCCTTCATGTGGCTCCATTGTTCTTCTTTCACCTTCAAATTTGATGTGGATCTCACCTACAAGTGCAAAATGCAAGTGGAAAGCAAGTTGTTGAGAGATGAAATTCATAGCATAAGGTTACTTGAAAATGTGATTGATTCCTCTCTTCACTGAAGAAAATCATCCAATTTATAGACAAATTGGAGAGAGGACAAGATTAGCATGAAGAGATTTGAAAGGAAATTCAAATCAATAATGGCAAAATTATGACCAATGTATGACAATTTCTATGCAAGGTGTATGACAAATTATGCCCAAATTATGGCAAGTTGCTATGCAAGATGTATGACAAATTATGACAAGATTGAAATGCCATTAGGGGAAATATTAGAAAAATTAAAGAAAATAGGAGAAATAGAAATTAGGAATTAGGAGAAATTAGCAAATTAGAAAATTGAGGAAAAAGATGAAATAGAAATTAGGTGAATTAATTAATAGGTTTTCATCTATTAATTAATTCATGAAAGAGACCTAGCACTAAATAAATAGATTTATTTAACCCACAAAGAAGAAGAAAAGGATTAAATGAACCAATCATAAAACCCTAGAAATAAGAGGACAAGGAATGAGGTCAAGACAACAAGAAATTAATGTAGGTTTGATCATGATTCTGATTGACAAAGGACCAATGTTGATAAATGATTGAGATTGGTTGACAAAAATCAATGACAAATTGACCAAGATTGACAAGGAGATCAAATTGATAGGCACCATTTGATGAGGAGCAATGACTAATCGATCCAAATTGACATGATTGAAAAGGACAAGGATTGATGACGAATCAATCGCAAAATGACAAGATTGACAAGGACAAGGATTGATGACGAAACGATTGCAAAATGATAAGGCTGACAAGGACAAGGATCAATGACGAATTGATCGCAAAATGACGAGATTGACAAGTTGATAATCGTAAATGATTACTAATAAGCTAAAGATGATTGAAAGATTGACAGGAGGACAAAACCCTAATTCTATCATTGATTAGGATTGATGAAGTCCAAAATGATGATAAATGAGCATGCACCATGATGCAACAGGATAGGATCCACCAAAATCATGACTGAAGATTGCTATCAAAAAGACCTAATTCGAAAGTGAGAAAAATGAGGAATGTAGAAGAAGGACTAGATGCTCACAAATGATTAAGACCAAGTGAACAACATAGAAGAAATTTTAATACGATGCATGATCCCTAAAATATGGCAATGCGCAAATGTTAAAGTATGACTCCACAAGCATTGACCATTTTTAGATGTCTATAGTTTCTTTATACTCTCATCTATCTTTGGTTTTTGTTGCATTTACATCTATTTGGGTGCTTGATAATTTTTCTTCTTTTTAGTAGCTAGCTCAGGGGTGGTGGGTTCTCTCTCCTCATGAGTCCCATGACTTGTCTCACTTTTTCATGTTTATAGTGCTTATGTAATGGTTGAAGCCTCTCTCATTTTCAACTAATCTGAAAATATTTTCATCTTTGAGAGGAAAATGTAAATATAACTAAATTATTGTTCAAAGTTGCTAATGTTAGTGTTCTCTTGATTTGGCTCATCCTTAACTAATTTGTTGATGTGGATATCATTGAATTCAAAATTGAATAATAAAATTGAATTAAGAAAATAAAGTGTCAAATCAAGACACTAAAATCTTATGACCAATAGTTTTGCACTTTAATAAATACTCATATCCTTTCAAATATTGTAAGTTATGGATACACATATCCTTGATTTGGCAAGGTCCTTATGTAGACAGTTGGAATATAATTGAATGTATAGTCCATTCCTCCCCTGTTGCTCTTCGTCTAATCCCTTCGTGTACAATATTCTTGGTACCAATTTGCTACTGCAAGTTCTGATGTACAGTGAAATTGTTGCAATTATTGCACACTAGTAGGACACTGTCTTGGGTTTCTATCTAAAAGTGCCTTGGTATCATTTATAAATTTTGTATACCCTACATCTATGGTAATTATTCTATCAAAGGTTAGATGACCTATTTGTTAGGATAACCGGTGGACAACTGAGAGTTGGGGGGGGGGGGTGAATCAATTGTCAATAGATTATGAAACTTTAAGGACTTAAAACCTTTTACTAGAATGCATAAACCAAATACCATAATAGTAGATATATCAATTAAGTATAAACATAAACCATAATACAAATACCATGCATCCACAACACATAACACCAAATATGTACATAGAAAACCCAGTAAAGGGAAAAACCACGGTGGGAAGCCTACCCATAGTCAGATGATACTTCTGTAGAAAGTATGTGATTAAAATAAGGGGCCTGCACATGCAAGAAGGCCAATAGCCTAGAGTGCACTACTCATCACAAAGGAGCCTCACTGACTACAAAAGATCTTCAGACTACAATCTAGAAATAAGAATGAACTGCAAGAATAACATCTACAAGAATAATATTTACGGGTCCTCTGTTGCTCAAGTTGTGTTGGTTGTTGTCTCAACTGTGAGATTGTCTGTCAAAACTAGTTCAAAGAATTCTTGATGATTCTCTGGTATATGGATTTATTTGTTGCAACTTGTAGGATATTTTTATTTGGTTTGTCCACTATTCAAGTTTAATTTTTTGGTGTTAGTTTGATTGGCATGTCGAGTTATGTTGTTCTAAGTTCACTGGTGTCAGCTGGTTTGCTCTCCAGCTATTAAAGGTGGTGTATCTTGTCTAGATCATAATCTTTTAGTCCAAATATACATTGGAGGTTGAGTTTGGATGTTGATATTAGTCTCACTGTGACTTGTGTGGATCCACATTGTGTATTTTGTATTGGAGATTATTTTTAGGCCAACTGGTTAATATGTTTCCTTGTTTTACACATTATGGTTGATCTCGACTATGGTGGATGTACTAGAGTGTGCGGTTGATTGGAATCAAATATGGAGGATGTGTTGTAATTTGTTTTGGTCCTCCTTATTTTTTGGAGTGGATCACAATGGATGTTATCGACTCGAGTGGCCAAATTTATGTAATTTTATATATTTTGTGTATGGCTAACCTAGTGGAGGTTTTTAATAAATTTTTTTGTATATATAGATGTGCCATTGTATCAATAATTCTATTGAATTTTTGTGAATTAATGTGAATCATATGCAAGTAGATTTGGTTCGAAAGTTAGTTTGTGAAGAGATTTGATGATAATATTTTTAGTGTGACAATGTGTTGAGATAATGGTTGATGTCAAATGTACTTGCCATGTTATTGGTTTCTTTACATAATAGTTCAAGGATAATTTCATGATCACGAGATCTTGTTCATTTCATTTTATCTATCTCCTATACCTTTTAAGAGGTGTGTTCCTTTTAACATCTTGTATAGACCTTAGTCTTACAAGACCTATTGGGTTTTGTGAGATTCTTGGATTTGAGGCTAAAATATTGAAAACAATTATTCATATTGTGAGCATGATTCTCACCATGGTTTTTACTTGTTTAGGTTTTTCCATGTAAATCTAGTTTTCATGTGTTCATTGGGCCTTGTTATTTCATATTTCATAATTGCAGTAAAAAATTAATTATGATTTGAAGTATTATATAATACAATTAAATCATTTAAAGGTCCTTATTGATTCAACCCCCTTCCTAATTCTTGTGGTGGGTTGGACAATTGGTATCAGAGATGGGTTCCTCTTAGAGAAGCTTAATCACTTTTAGAAGATTCAAAATGGCACAAGTCAATTACAGAGTACCAAAGTTTGATGGCACAAATTACTCTTATTGGAAGGAAAGGATGGAATATCATTAAGAATCTCTACTAATTGGAATAAGAAAAATTATCCAAGTTGGACATATTTCTTTGAGAAATGATCCCCAGACTCTGAATAAGGGTAAGACACATGAGGATAATGCAAAGGATATAGTTGCTATTATCAATTGTTTAAGTTATCCAATATTCTCTAGAGTTATGGGGTTGAATTATTCTAAACAAATCTAGTAGAGGTTGAGTAGTGTGTATTAAGGTGATTTTAAGACAAAGAAAGCTAAGTTGATAAATCTAAAAATCAAATTTGAGAACCTAAGGATGTATTATTATGAGAACATTTAAGCTAGCTACATAGAGTAAATGAGATTGTGAGTGCAATTAGAGGTATTGGTGGAACATTAGTAGTGTTGGCACCTGCAATGGATTGCACAGGTATTCCTAATAATTATCTTACTTTCTATCAACATATACAAAGATTAGTGGCCAACTAAAATGACTTCAATTAAAGATTGATCAATCACCTACACTTTAGGCTCTACTAGACCGAGGGAGCTTCCCCTCACAATATTAACAAATTAAAACAAAAATATACAAATATTATGATATGGCAGATATTTCTCAATCAAATATAACCATGAATCTCACATTGAATTCATGATTGGTTGTATCCATAGATATTTTTAGTTGTTATCTAGATTGAGAATGAATTCTAACCTAGTCCTACTCCTACAAATAGAAAATGTAAAATAACTAGTGATGAAAATATTGTTGCTAAAATGAAATGAACTTCACTTAGGTTGGTTTCTATATCCTAGTTTAACACGAGTCAATTGATAGAACACATGTATTCATTACATCAAACTTAGATCCCAACATTTGGTATCAATATTTATGCATGACATAAACTTATTATTGATACACGTAGAATTATACTTATAGATCACTTATTTCTATTTTCATACTATAGTAACATGAATACAAAATTTAATTCTTTCCCTAAAGGAAACTTGAAAAAATGTCATATATTCACATTCAAATTGCAAAAAATCTTTAACATTTCAACTTATATGATGTAACAACACAAAGGATGGGACAACTTTGGAGTGTTATTCATTAACTTTGTAAAATGGTAGATACAATTTCATTAGTCATAATTTTGCAAATGACTTTTTATTACTAGACATTTAGACACTTCTACTCTACCTACCCAATACAAAATTTTAAAATAGACCCCCTTATCAATGATATTGAATTCTTTTTTATAAAATGTAAGGGAAGAAACAAGTTTCAGATCATTCATACAAATGTCAAAATTTGATTGATTACAATAAGTATATACCCAAAGGTATATTTACTTGTGCATAAAATAAAACATATTTGCATCTTTGGACAATGGTTATGTTCAGAACAAGGGGTCAAATTCATTGTCTATGGAGACTATTGTAGTTGCCATAGGTCTGGTGGTTGAGGGTAGAAACTTCCCTAAGAAGATAAAGTCTAACTACAAAGAATATTTTAAAAGGTTCTTGAAGCCAGGTGAAAATGTGGCCCATTATCAGAGTGGTTTCAACATGAATGACTTAACTGCTATTTGGAAATACTTGGGATTTATCCCTATGAAATTTATCACATTTGAGGGGAGGTTCAAGCACTTCCACTCATAAATTTTCCCCGTGCTTATTCACTTAATGTATTAGCTAAATAAAAATTTACCTTATTGGATTTTTTTATCTATTTCTCAGTTAGCTGTTGTAGCCAAAACCAAAGATGTCCTTCCCTTACACCAAGAAATTATCTATTGGCTTCACAATTTTTAATTGAACTTAACCCCTTCTAGTGGCCTAACTTGTAATCCTTCGAGACTTTATTTGTGCATTGAAATTTTAGACATCCTAGATTGTGAAGAGTCTATCCCCAATCCTAAACCTAAGGGGACACCTACCTAGGTCACCCCTAACATAATAGCTAAATTAAAAACCCTCTACTCCCTCCTACTATGGTTAGTATTGTTGAAGAGCCAAATGATGAGGAAAATACCTCTGAGGATTTTGCCTCCTCTTGGTCTATCAAGTCAGAATACACCTTAAATAACCTTGTTAATAAAGAGGGTACCCTTTCAACCTCTTCCTATAGTTCTTTCCCTCCTACCCTATGAATTCACCAAGAAAATGGGACTTCTCTATCTATATAGAGAAATTCAATGAACTTTGTGATGCTTACAATAAATAGTAGGCTATCATCCTATCACTTGACATGGAAATAAAGAAAATTAGTAGATTGGAATCCCTCATTGAAGATGATTCTAAAGTATCTAGCTAGGCCATAGAGGAAAAATACTAGAGAGTCTTGGAAGTACCTAATGATTTGGTTGAGAAGTTACACGTTTGGGAAGGCATTGAGGAATAATTAAAGGAGATATATGAGAATATTGACTGAAAAGAGGACAAGAAGGAAACAATGAAGGCTATGAAGAAGATTCAAAGTATCTAGATGTCCTTGAAAAAGAAAAATGGAGGATGTAATTGTGTAGAATAATGAAATGTGTAAAAGGAATTTTGGCAACCTTATAGGTTATCAAAAAAGAGATCAAGAAGAAGTCTTAGAAGAAGAGGCATTTGGAATCTTTCCTTTCTACAAGATTGGAGGCATTGGTATCCAGGATGATTGAGACTCTAGAGTCACCTACTATCTCATCTAACAAGGGATCCAACAAATGACTCTCCTTCTTCAATAAGATGAAGGCTATGAGTCAAGACTTTAGATTTGAGAAACTCTTCACCTATTAGGATATTGGTGTATGCCTTCAGTGGGGGTGGTTCTTTATGTTTTGTTATGTTCTTTATACTCTCATCTATCTTTGGTTTCTGTTGCATCTATTTGGGTGCTTGATAATTTTTGTTCTTTTTAGTAGCTGGCTCAGGGGTGTTGGTTTCTCACTCCTCGTGAGTCCCATGACTTGTCTCACTTTTTCATGTTTATAGTGCTTATGTAATGGTTCAAGCCTCTCTCATTTTCAACTAATCTAAAAATATTTTAATCTTTGAGAGGAAAATGTAAATATAACTAAATTATTGTTCAAAGTTGCTAAAGTTAGTGTTCTCTTGATGTGGCTCATCCTTAACTAATTTGTTGATGTGGATATCATTGAATTTGAAATTGAATAATAAAATTGAATTAAGAAAATAAAGTGTCAAATCAAGACACTAAAATCTTATGACCAATAGTTTTGCACTTTAATAAATACTCAGTTCCTTTCAAATATTGTAAGGTATGGATACACATATCCTTGATTTGGCAAGGTCCTTATGTAGATAGTTGGAATATAATTGAATGTATAGTCTGTTCCTCCCCTATTGCTCTTCGTCTAATCCCTTCGTGTACAATATTCTTGGTACCAATGTGCTACTGCAGGTTCTGATGTATATTGAAATTGTTGCAATTATTGCACACTAGTAGGACACTGTCTTGGGTTTCTATCTAAAAGTGCCTTGGTAGCATTTATAAATTTTGTATACCCTACATCTATGGTAATTATTCTATAAGAGGCTGGATGACGTATTTGTTAGGATAATCGGTGGACAACTGAGAGGGGGGGGTGAATCAATTGTCAATAAATTATGAAACTTTAAGCACTTAAAACCTTTTACGGGAATGCATAAACCAAATACTAAAATAGTAGATATATCAATTAAGTATAAACATAAACCATAATACAAATGCCATGCATCCACAAGACATAACACCAAAATATGTACATGGAAAACATGGTAAAGGGAAAAACCACAGTGGGAAGCCTACTCATAGTTAGATGATACTTCTACAGTAAGTATGTGATTAAAATAAGGGGCCTACACATGCAGGTTGGCCAATAGCCTAGAGTGCACTACTCATAGCAAAGGAGCCTCAATGACTACAAAAGATCTTCGGACTACAATCCAGAAATAAGAATGAACTGCAAGAATAACATCTCCTATGCCTGAGTATAATTCTGGTGAAGATCAATGCTAGAGGTATTAAACTTCTTACACAAACCCAATTTGATCACCTATGATCAATGAAAACCTCTACATATGATTACAACTTTATTCACATACAGATAATCCCATAATGCACGACCATGATCTACAAAGAGATCTTACATCATATTTATACCAACCCGAGACCTAAATAATTAGGTTGGCCATCTAAAAGATAATAAAATAAATTCATAA
Source organism: Cryptomeria japonica (assembly GCF_030272615.1). NCBI lineage: Eukaryota > Viridiplantae > Streptophyta > Pinopsida > Cupressales > Cupressaceae > Cryptomeria > Cryptomeria japonica. The sequence continues at coordinate 661,639,736 of NC_081407.1, read as the reverse complement.
ACCCACAAACCAATGATAACACAAGTCGGCCTAAGACCAAAACAACATTAACCAAACAATAATTCCAACCGGTAATGCATCAGGAGCATCCACCAACACATTACATAAACTAGTCCATAACCTAACAGAAAAGCACCAGACCTAAAATAGGTCTCCATAAGCCAAAAGAAACACCACCAAACAACTAAAACACAAAAATGATAACCATCAGCATCCCGAAAACCTTCTAGAAGATGAAACAACACCACTTATCAAATCCATCAAAAGATCTTCAATGAAGGTATGCCGGTAAAACCCTTACTGGTAACTGAAAGGCTTACTAGAACAAATGATAGCTTCCGGATCACCAAATCCTGAACCAAATGAACATGACGTGCATCACAATGACATGAATGATCGAACCAAACCAATTCCACCAATTGGAACATGCCACAGACAAATCTCTTGATTATCATCAAAGTCCAACCACTCTATTGAAACTTAGTAGACAACCATAGAAGTTAGTGTTGATATCAATGGCAAACATCAATGCAACACATAATCAATTCCTCCATATTTCCAACAATCTCCTCCTTTAGCATTGATGGCAACACTAGATGTGAAAAACATCCAAGTGCCAAGAAATGCCAAACAAGTCTCCCCCAATGGAAGACATCCAACAAATGATATATCAATGAAGCTCTAAACCAATAGACCAAACTCCCCTTGTGATTGATATTGGTGTTAAGCTCTATTTTTCACTTGTATATATATCTCCCTTTGACATCAATTCCATAAACATCAAAGAAAAACCATAGATGCTCTGAATCACATAGCTGACTACTCCCCTTGAGTAGTAGCACCATCTCATCAATCCAGAATGAATAATAGTTCTGATAATGCAAACCAGAATGATGCCAATCAACATCACTTAAGTCTCAATTAGAGGGGCAAAGACCCCCAATCTATCTCTAAAGTACTCAAATGATTCCCTGGGAAAAGGTTTAGTGAAGATGTCTTCAATCCACTCTTTAGTATTCACATAAACAAGTATGAATTCATTTGCTTCAACCTTTTCCTTCAATACGTTATACTTGATTGATGTGTGCTTTGTCTTAGAATGAAATACCATATTATTTGATATATCAATAGCAGTCAAGTTGTCATAGTGAATAACAACCGGTTCATTAGAATATACCCTTATGTCTTTCAACATTTTCTTCATCCATAGAACTTGTGTATAGTTAGTAGTAGTAGCAACATACTCAGCTCCAACAATAGATGAAGAAGTAGATGACTATTTCTTGCTGATCCATGAAACAAGTTTCTTTCCAAGAAAGAAAGCTCCACTAGATGTTCATTTCCAGTCATCTATATCTCAAACCCAATCTGCATCTATATATGCACATAGTGTAAATTCATCATTTTTAGGATACCATATACCATATTTAGTTGTTCCTTTTAAATATATGAAAATCCTTTTCATTGCACTCTCATGATTTTCTCTTGGATCACTCTGATATCTTGATACAATACAAACTGCATTCATTATATTTGGTCTAGTCTAAGTCAAATATAACAAGCCTCCAATCATATACTAATACCTTTTAGGATTTATCGGAGTTGATACATCTTTCTTTGTTAATTTCTCACTTGTAATCATAGGAGTACCAACCGGTTTATAATTTTCCATGCCAAATTTCTTCAACAACTCTCTTGCATATTTAGTTTGACAAATAAAAATATCTTTATTATTCTGAGTAATCTGCAAACCTAAGAAAAATCTCATTTTTCCAATCATACATATCTCAAATTCATTCTTCATATTATCAGAGAATTCCATACATAGCTTTTCCTCACTTGCAAAAATGATATCATCAACAAAGACCTCAATAATCAATATGTCATTATTAGTGATCTTATAATACAAGTTACTATCAACATTACGTTTAGTGAAACCAAGCTTCAAAAGATGTTTGTCCAATCTAGCATACCAAGCTCTAGGGGCTTGCTTGAATCAATATGAAGCTTTCCTCAATCTGCAAACCATGTTTTTGTTATCTAATAGTGAAAATCCATTAGGTTTCTCAATGTAGACTTCCTCTTCAAGATATCCATTTAGAAATCCACACTTAACATCCATCTGATAAACCTTGTATTTCTTATGGGCAGCATAAGCAAGAAATAATCTCATAGCTTCAATCCTAGATACCAGAGAAAAATTTTCATCATAATCAATTCCTTTCTTTTGAGAATATCCTTTACAGACCAATCTAGCCTTGTTCCTGACAACTTGTCCATCTTCATTTAATTTATTCCTAAAGACCCATTTAGTTCCAATAACATTCTTATTTTTAGGTTGGGGAACTAAAGTCCATGTGCTGTTCTTTTCTATCTGATCCAATTCCTCTTCCATAGCTTTCATCCAACACTCATCTTTACATGTTTCAACTCCTGATGCTGGTTCAATTTGAGAAATTAAGCATACCTCTTTAGCTGCCAACCTTCTCCTTGTCATCACTCCTTTGCTTTTGTCTCCAATGATTTGATCTTTTGAATTATTCAACCTTACATACCTAGGAGTCTTCTGACTTTCTATTTATTTGCTCTAATCTTTAATTATTGTTGAATTTTTTGATACTGATGGGGTAACTGGTTCAACATTTTGTTCTAGTATAGGTGTTGTATTGGTTTAGTTATGATCATTTCCACTTCTGGTTCTCTCTCATACATTTTGATTTGACCTCTGTACTGCCGATCCACCTTGACATAAGGGCTCTCCACAATTCTCTGCAATCTTTTGTTATAACATCCATATGCTTTTCTTTCATTCAATAACCAATAAATATCCATTCATCACATCTAGGATCAAACTTTCCAATGGAATCATCTCTTTTTATATAGCATTTACTACCAAAGATTCTAAAGTACTTAACTGTAGGTGTATGCCCAAACCATACCTCATAAGGTGTCTTACCAGTATCTCCTTTGATATGAACTCTATTGAATGTGTATACCACCATGGTCACAACTTCTCTCCAATAGATATAAGGTAGATTAGCTTGCATCATCATAGATCTAGCTGCATCCATGAGAGTTTTGTTCTTTATTTCCACAACACCATTCTGCTGAGGTGTTCGGGGTGCACACAACTATCTCCTTATCCCATTTTTCTCATGATAACTATTAAATTCACCGGATATGAATTCACCACCCTAATTGAATCTTAAGCATTTGATCTTCAACCTTGTCTTTGTCTCAACCATAGCTTTAAAGATCTTGAACTTTTCAAAGGCTTTAGATTTCTCCCTTAGAAAAGTAACCCACATCATTCTAGAATAATCATCAATGATTAGCATTAAATATATATCACCCTGAAAACTTCTTATTCTAGAAGGACCACACAAATCAGTATGCATAAGATCAATAAAATCATTAAATTTGTCTTGTATAATCTTAAGAGAAGTTCTGACTTGCTTACCCATTTGACATTCCTTGCATACCGAATTATGAGGCTTCACAATTTTAGGTATATCTCTAATTGCCTTAGTTGAACTGATCTTTACAATGCAATCAAAATTCACATGATACAACCTCTTATGCCATAGCAAACTCTCATCAACATGTACAATCAAACATGTCTTCTCACCAGAGTTGAAATGAAAGATGTTACCTCTAGTCTGAGTACTGGTTGCAATCTCTAATCCAAATCTGTTGATTTTGTATTTTCCATTGTTGAACTATAATTGAAATTCCTTATTCATCAACATTCCTACACTCAAAATATTATTCCTTAAGCCTTCTACATAATAGACATTATCAATGTTATTCTTACCATCCAATGATATAGTTCCTCTTCTTGTGATCATGCATGCTTTGTCATCTCCAAATTTGACCACACCACCATCAAATTCTTGCAAAGATAAAAACTTCCTTTTATCTCTAGTCATATGATGTGAACATCCACTATCTATCACCCATTCATCCTTGTCTTCAATTTAAGCAGCAAGAGCCTTCTCTTCATTTTGAATAACAGGTTCCGGAGCATCTTCCTTGATAGCTAAGAATACCCATTCCTTTCCATTGCCAGATTCACTAGCTGAATCTTTTGCTGGTTCATCATCATAGTCATCAGTTACACCTTCCTCATCAACATAGTAGCATGATTTATCTTTGTTCCCCCTATACTTATGCTTGTTATGATATTCATGGTTAGGCTTAAAAGATCTTCTAGCTTTTTCTTCAAATCTTGAATTCCTCTCAGGACATCTAGATGCAAAATGACCTATCTTATTACATGCAAAACATTTGAAAGGTGATTTTCCTTCATACTTACTTCTTGTTGTCGGACCTTTAGGTACTCTTCTAGAAAATAGGGTTTCAAGTTGCTCAATCTCTTCATCTTCTTTCTTCATTTCCTCCATCTCTTTTGCCTATAATTCTTTCCAATCATTCTTGTCGGTTGATGATGTAGATGCCTTGAATGCAGAATCTGTCTTTGCATCTCCTTGAGGACCAAATTCTTCAAGCTTAAAAGAAGATAACTTTCCAACCAAAGTATCCTTGTTAATAGAAGTGTTAGACATTGTTCTCATCACATTAATTGTAGTAGCCTTCATTTTTTAAGTTAGTGGAAAATATCTCAATACTTTAGAAACAATCTCAACTTTGCTCAGAGATCCACCACAAGATTGAATTCCCAAGACAATTTCATTGACTCTTTCCATAAAAGCAGCAATTATTTCATCTTCCTCGATTCTCAGGTTCTCATACCTCACTTGGTAACCATAAAGTTTAGTAGTTTTAATAGTAGGGTCACCTTCATTTAGAGTCTCCAACTTATCCCATATAGCTTTTATAGATGATTTGTCCATTAACCCCATTACTTGCTAATCTGAAAGGGTGCTCAAAAGAGCTTATCCAAGTCTACAGGGGGAGGGTTGCAAGATGTTGGATCATAAGGGGTAAATCCTTTCTCAGTGATCTCCCAAATTTCCTTGCTAAGACATCTCAGATGAGTTTGCATCTGAAGCTTCCATACTGTAATTTGTTCCTTCGGTAAGCAGTTGACTTTGAATGATTATTCACCATAGGATCTTCTTCAAGTGGTTAAGATTTTGTAGAGAGGACCAAACTCTAATACCAATTGTAAGGATAATCGATGGACAACTAAGAGGGGGGGAAGTGAATCAGTTGTCAACATGATTATGAAACTTTAAGCACTTAAAACCTTTTACTAGAATGTATAAACCAAATAACAGAATAGAAAATATATCAATTAAGCATAAACATAAACCATAAGCCAAATACCATGCATCAACAACACATAACACCAAGATTTATATGTGGAAAACTCGGTAAAGGGAAAAACTACGGTGGGAAGCCTACCCATAGTCATATGATACTTCTACAGTAAGTATGTGATTACAATAAGGGGCCTGCACATGCAGGAAGGCCAACAACCTAGAGTGCACTTTTCATCACAAAGGAGCCTTATTTACTACAAAATATCTTCGGACTACAATCTAGAAATAAGAATGAATTGCAAGAATAACATCTCCAATACCTGAGTCTAGCTCTGGTTAAGCTCAATATCAGAGGTCTTAAACCTCTTACACAAACCCAATTCGATCACCAATGATCAACCAAAACCTCTGCATATGATTATAACTTTATTCACACATAGATAATCCCATAACCCATTACCACGATCTACAAATAGATCTTACATCATATTTATACCAACCTGCGACTTTAACAATTAGGCTGGCCACCTAAAAGATAAGAAAATAAATCTATTTCATAAATCCACAAACCAATCATAACAAAAGTAGGCCTAAGTCTGAAACAACATTAACCAAACAATAAATCCAACTGGTAACACATTAGGAGCATCCACTAACACATTACATAAATTGGTCCATAACCTAAAAGAATAGTACTAGACCTAAAATAGGTCGCCATAAGCCAATATCAACACCACCAAACAACTGGAACATAGATATGATAACCATCAACATCCCAAAAACCTTCTAGAAGCCACACCAACACCACTTATCCAATTCATCAAAATATCTTCAATGAGTCTCTACCAGTAAAACCCTTACCCATAACCAAAAGGCTTACAAGAACATATGATAGCTTCCGGATCACCAAATCCTGAATGAACTGAATGTGACATGCATCAGAATGACATGAATGACTGAACCAAACTAATTCCACCTATCAGAACATGTCAGAGACAAATCTCCTGATCATCATCAAAGTCCAACCACTCTACCAGAACCTGGTAGACAACCAAAGAAGATAGTGTTGATATCAATGACAAACATCAATGCAACACATAATCAATTCCTCCATATGGCCAATAGTATTACCATTTTAAGCTTGTTATCATCATCAACCACTATAAAATATATGGTACACATGTTTCAAATTCATTCTTCCAGTCCTCAATTTTTTTCAGCACGCCATATTTCAAAATTATAGAATTGACTAGTAAGCTAAGGCATGAAGGAATTATATCTTCTTTTTGAAGACTTTCTTCTTTCTTACAAATGACAATTCTTCCACCAACTAATCATTTTATTAATTGGTTTTATTTGTGGGAGAGCACTAGCACAAAATTGTGTGGCAAAAAAAAAATATCTTAAAAATCTCGACTTTAGGATGCCACTATTCAAACATTGTTTTCAAAATGGGTAGTACCTCCTAGCATTTCTTCCCTACCCGTAGTAATGATTGATAACTCTTGTGCACTTCTTCAATCTTTTCCAATTTTTTTTGAAACACATGCTTAAAAATACTCCTCATAACTTCTATGGCCTTGTCTTTTGCAATCTCCCTTTCTTTGTATAACAACCCTTGCATTGATTCCAATATATTAGCATAACGTTTTATACTTTCTTCCAGCCTTGGAATCTCCTAAGATGAAGAATCATCTTTTGATATAGAGGGAGATTGTTGACAAATAGCCATTGTCCCCACTAGAGTAGAAGGTTTCTCATCTTGAGCTAAATCTTTTTTCAGTCTCATATTCTCCATATATGATATTAAATGATTCATTTAAGGCAATATTATTTTTATTACAATCATACTTGATATAAATGATTTATCTAATTTGCATGCTAACCCCATTAGTGGATCCCTTATATTCTCTCTTTTTCTATCTTGTGCTCCATCATGTTTGATTTTCCTATGCTTTGGGGAATTTCACTATTACAACATTCTTGTACTTTTTATGCATGTATGACACCTTAAAGAAATTACTCTCAGTAAGGTATATGTAATCAATTTAATGTGGGGTATATGTAATCAATTTAATGTGGGGCATACACTCCACCCTTTGTTACATTTTGTGTACACAAAATTATATTTGGTTTATACACTTCCATCACACATCATGATATGCAATTGATCTTTATTTAGACTACTTTATGAATTGGTTCTTTGTTTTTTAATCTCCATGCTAGGTGCACACTACAATCCCCATTTTATGGTCAATTATTTTCTTTATTTGTGTCACTATGACTCATAGTGAGTATATCTTTACTAGATCGAAAAGTCATGGCTTTTCTTGTCTCTCTTATCTTCATGTGTTGCTTCTGTTATATTTATATTATATTGATAAGATCATAAGTCCCTTAGGGCTTGATGCTTCTTATCTCTTTAATATCTTTGTGAAAGTCTTTCGATAGTATTCTATACTTTATTGAGAGTATGAGTGGAGGTGCATACGCTTGCTAAAATGGGGGATAAATATAGTGTTTTAAGTTATATCCTTATACAATTTCACACTCACTAGGGCCTAAATTTAGTGTTTCAGCTTCTATGCCTTGATCATGCTTGATCTTTCTCACACCAGTGCCAAATATGTGACCCTCATCTTCTCCTTTGATTCATATAACTCTACTTAGGCTAAACGGAATGGTTAAAGGTGTGTAGTGAAGGTGCAGAAGACATAGAGATGAAGGAAATGTGATTTATTGATATTAACCAAAGGCAATAATATATACAAAGAAAAAGCAATTACTTAACATTGGCAAATGATAGTACTTACCTTTGTAGGAATGGTATGGAAAGAACAAAAAATAGAAATGATGATTAACAATGATTACATTGACATTCCCCCCCCCTTAATACATTGTTTCTAAAAAATGATCCCTAAAACAACTCAAATTTGACCTTATTAAGAGATTTGGTGAGAATATCAGCAATCTAAGAATTAGAGGGACAATATTGCTACTGAATGTGGTGTTGCAATACTCTCTCTTGAATGTAGTGACATTAAGCCTTGATGTGTTTGGTGTGCCAATAAGAAACTAGGTTATTGACAAGTTTCAAAACTCCTTGGTTGTCACATAAAATAATTGGTGGTTGATCCTTAGTAATACCCATATTAGCTAAAATGCCATGTAACCAAATTGCCTTTCACATAGGTTCCCATGTAGCATGATATTCAGCGCCAGTGGATGAAAGAGAAACAATAGTCTTTCTCTTACTAATCCACGAAATAGGAGAAGATCCCAGATGAAAAAGATAGCCTAATGTTGATTTCCGATCATCAAGAGACCCATCATAGTCCAAACTTCAACATATCCTTGTGAGAAAATATGATCATTCTTCTTATAATCTAGACCATACTAAAGAGTACCTTGGACATTTCATAAAACATGCTTGGCTACAATCCAGTGATATTTCTTCGACTCTTACATGAACCTGGATAGATAATCGACAACAAAACATAAATCTAGTTTAATATATGTTAAGTAGATGAGACTCACAATAAGCTACCTTTAGAGAGTTGTATCAACTTGAGGGGAATCCTCAAAATGAGAGAGTTACAAAGATTTCTTGATAGTATGGGCAGAGGTTTACATTCAAACATACCAAATTTCTCCAAGAGTGTCTTGGCATATTTCAACTAGGAGATAAAAATATGATGTTCATTCTGCCACATCTCCAAGGTAAGACAATATTGAGGTAGGCCACAAATTGTAGTAGATTTAGTTTTATTGATAATTGAACTCATTAATGCTATATTTATCTCAATTCTTACCTAACTATGTGTACTTACTCCTGTGGATAGGCCTGAGACTGTGATTAGGATGGAATTCATGATGGTAGTTTGGGCCCATTTTAGATGCAAATGATGCTATGGTTCTCAAGAATTTTTTTTCAAAGCACCCAGATCAACAAACGATTCTCTAGACAACTTGCCTACATTTTCTTGAGTACAATTCTCAATCACATCATCTGATTGTGAGAGAAGTCTATGGCAAGAGTATGAATGAGTCGAACACCGGAAACTAGGTGATCAAATACCAAAGCAGAAACTGATAAACTGAAGCAATTGAAAGATAAGAAAATGAACAACACAACACCCAACACTAATATTTTTGATGTGGAAAACCCAAATAAGGTAAAAAACATAGTGGGAACCTACACACAATAAGATGATACTCTACAGTAGTATGTAAAAATATTATAATGGGAATGCACATGCATTCAGGCACACTACCTAGGATCACTGCCCAGAAGATATATGCTCGAAAGGCTCCAAACCTCAAGGAAGTCTTACTGACTTGCAAAATGAATGAGACGACAATCTGAAAGAAATGAATTGCTATAGTAGCATCTACATATGCCTGATAATAGTTCTGGTTAAACACAATTGTCTGCTCTCCAACACCGATCTCACCACAACACTTCACCAAATGATATCTCTTTTTCACACATACAACTCTCTTTGATAATGTAGACATCACATCAACACCTAAATTACATAAGTATATCACCTATATATACAAATCATCAACCTTGATAGAAAGGTTGGCTAAACCCTCAACCCTCACTTCATAAATACAAAAATTACATTACATGATATAAAGATCAGCCACCAGACCAATATTATGATTTAAATTACATATCATGGACCTAATTCAAATCCCCAAATGATTACATCCACCCGAAATTGTGCCAGATAAATCGCAACACGTTACACCATCAGAAATATCGCATAACACACAACTCATCACCGATTTATATAAATCACAAAAACTCACACAACAATCAATACAGATTGCCAAAAGAGATAGGACACAATTAGGAGATACCAACAAACATGTTATAATAATTCAGAATAGTTGCACCAACACCTCAAATCAAATCTTCATCAGTCAATGTCTGAGAGCTCAAGAACATAACCAAACAACAACTCTCATGGAGAAACATAACTTGTGGGTCACGAAATCATGAACCATCTGAAATGAAGACACACAAGGTCATCCAAAACAACATCCCAAAGTCTTAGCACAAGATCTGATCATATCAAAATATACCAGATGGAATATCGATAGGAACACCATTAGGAAACACTAGGAACTGGTAACCAAAGAACAACAAACTGGATCAAAAAATCTTCACAAGCTCACCGGAAAAAATCAAAAGAATATGTTCACATCAATGACAACAACATATCTAAATCCAACAACCAAATCCAAAAGACTACAATAATCTCCCAACAATATCAACAACTCAATAATCTCCCCCTTTGGCATTGATGGCAACATATGAATGTGAAAAACAATCAATGCAAAGAAAGAAGATATCACTAGAAAACTCCCCCTAAGATCAGGATAGATAATGTATTTTTTTACATGATCTCTCTCCCTTTGACATCAATGCTAAAGCTCTCCAAAAAAATAAAACCAAGCACATTCTCCTCCTTTGAATATGAAACACAGATCTCTCTCCACCAAAACACAAAAACATGAATCTGTTACAACCAAATCAATAAACTAATCCAATAGAGGAGCAACACTAACACATCAATCTGAATAAGAAGAATAAAGCTCTAAAATCCACCAGATCGATGCAAGTCAATGCATTTAGTTGTCATAAGGAGGGGTGGTTACCCCTAGCTTATCTCTCAAGAAGGCAAATGTATTTTCAGGCAAAGGCTTAGTAAAAATATCCACAATTTGTTCTTTTGTAGATACATATTCCAGCTTCATCTTCTATTCACTAACTTACTCCTTCAATTAATTATATTTGATTGATATATGCTTAGTCTTTGAATGTTGTACCAGATTCTTTGACATGTTTATATCATTGGAATTATCATAGTATATGATAGTAGACTCATCATAAATAATTCTAATATCTTTCAACAATTTTTTTATCCATACTATTTGAGTGCAAATACTAGCATTAGTAATGTACTTAGCTTCAATAGTAGATAGAGATACTAAGTCTTGTTTCTTGCTATCCCATGAAACCAACTTCTTACCCCAAAAGAATTCTCCATTGGTAGTACTCTTCTTGTCATCTATATCACCTGTCCAATCTGCATCAATGTAAGAACATAACATCAAATCATCTTTCTTAGGACACCATTAACCATAATCCATAGTTATCTTTAGATATCTGAATATTCTTTTATTAGTAGTAACATGACTTCCCTTTGATTCAACTTGATATCTAGCAGCCATACATACAACATGCATAATGCCAAGCCTAGTTTGAGTAAGATATAATAGTCCACCAACCATATATTTGTAAAAACTCTGATTAGCTTTAGGAGATTCATCATTTTTAGACAATTTACAACCAGTCGCCATAGGAGTTCCAACCGGTTTGGAATCATCTAGTCCAAACTTCTTCAACAATTCCTTCACATAGTTAGTTTGAGATATAAAGATACCTTTCTTTGTCTGTGCAATCTATAAACCTAAGAAAAATTTCATCTCACCAATCATAGACATCTCAAATTCTTTTTGCGTATCACCGACAAACTTCATACTCATATCATCATCACCACAAAAAATAATGTTATCAACAAAGAATTCAACATTTAGCATATTATCATTTTCAAATTTAAAGGATAGATTACTATTAGTAACACCTTTAGTGAATCCTAATTTAATCATGTATTTATCTAATCTAGCATAGTAGGCTCTAGGAGCTTCTTTCAATCCATAAAGTGCTTTCTTCAACTTGCATACAATATCACAATCATCTGATAGTAAAAATCCATTAGGCTATTCAATGTAGACTTCTTCTTCTAGATCACCATTCAAAAATGTAGATTTGACATCCATCTGATATACCTTGAAATCTTTATAAGTAGCATAAGCAAGCAACAACCTAACAACTTCAATTCTAGCAATCGGAGCAAAAGTTTCTTCATAATCAATTCCTTCTTGTTGAGAATACCCTTTGTAGACTACTCTAGCTTTATTTCTGACTACTTCACTGACTTCATTCAATTTGATTCTAAAAACCCATTTAATACCAATAACATTTTTATCCTTAGGTCTAGAAACAAGTTCCAAAGTATTATTCTTTTCAATCTGATCTAATTCTTCTTCCATGACCCTTATCCAATTCTCATCTTTACAAGCTTTACCAACATCTTTAGGTTCAGCTTTGGATATCAAACATACCTTTTCTGTAGCTAACCTTCTTCTAGTCATCACACCTTTATTCTTATCACCAATAATCTGATTCTCAGAGTGATTTAATCTAACATACCAGAGTCTTTTAATTCTCAGATTCCCACACATCATCACCTACAATAGCAGCAACATCTGGATTAATAGTCTCTATCTCTTCTAAATCTTTTTGCTTATGTCCTTCAGGGTCAATAGGAGCTAAAAAAACATACTGACCTTCATCATAAGCATTGATCTCCTTTACAAGGTTCTCATCCACCTTCACACTTGCACTCTCAACAATCTTTCTTAGTCTCTTGTTATAGCACCGGTAGGCTTTACTCTTTGTGAAATATCTCAAAAAGATACCTTCATCACTTCTAGCATAAAAAAATTCCAATATCCTAATCTCTCTTGATATAACATTTACTACCAAAAAATTTGAAATATTTCACAGTAATAACGTGACCAAACAAAATCTCATAAGGGGTCTATCGGTATCACCTTTGATATGAACTCTGTTAAATGTGTAGACTGCAATGCTAATGGCTTCTCTCTAGTAGATCTTTGGAGCATTTCCTTCAATCAACATAGTCCTTGCAACATCCAAAATAGTACGGTTCTTCCTTTCAACAACTCCATTCTGCTGTCGAGTTCTTGGAGCAGAAAGTTGTCTTTTGATTCCATGCATCTCACAGAAAGAATTGAACTCACCGGTATCGAATAATCCACCTTTATTAGATCTCAGATACTTCAACTTTCATCTGGACTCTGTTTCAACTTTATGTTTGAATATCTTGAATTTTTCAAATGCTTTTGATTTCTCCTTCAAAAAGATAACCCACATCATCCTGGAATAATCATCAATTAGTAGCATAAAGTATCTATCTCCCTACACACTTCTAACATTTGTAGGTCCACATAAGTCAATATGCACATGATCCACCAATCCATATGATGTATACCATTTGTTCTTAAAATAAATTCTTGTTTTCTTACCCAACTTACACTCATTACATAACAGATTAACAGGTTTAGTGATCTTAGGGAGATTTCTAACAATGTGTGTAGAACTAATCTTGATCAGTGAATCAAAGTTTACATGGCATGTCCTTCTATGCTATAACGAACTCTCATCTATCTTAGCCATCAAACAAATTTTCTCACTTGCATTCAAATGAAAAATGCTACCTTCAGTCTTAGTCCTAGATGTAATCTTTATAGTGAAGTCATTCAAGATTTTGCATTTACCATATTTGAATTGTAGATCATAACCCTTGTCAACCATCTATCCAACACTCAAAATATTATTCTTCAAACCTTCAACATACAAGACATCATTAGTGTTATACTTACCATCAAAAGAAATAGAACCTCTCCCATGGATTACATAGGCTTTGTCATCTCCGAATCTGACTATTCCACCATCATACTTATCCATACTTGCAATTTTTCTTTTATCACCGGTCATATGATGTGAAAAACCACTATCCATCACCCATACACTCTTTTCTTCAACTTTTGGAGCCAAAGTCATTTCTTCAAAAGAACAACTAGTGGAATCAATAGGCACAGGTCCATATTTCTTAATGGCAATAAACACAACTTCATCTCCTTCTGATTCTTCATTTGTAACACCTTCATCTATAGTATAATAATAGTTCTTCTAGTTCATAAACTTTCGGTTAGACATATAAGTCTTATCATACTTCTCATGCTTCCCATATCTACCATTCCTATCATACTTATCAAACTTATCATGTCTGTCATACTTAGCCATTCTCTCTAGACATCTAGAGGCAAAATGTCCTATCTTATTGCAAGTAAAACATTTCAAAGGCAACTTTCCATCAAACTTACCGACACCTTTAGGAAATCTCGAGGCAAACAATGCTTCAAGCTCATCAAGCTCTCTCTCTTATTTTTCTATCTCTTTCTTTTCTCTTTCATACCTAGATATCCTGCATTCATCAAGATCATACTTCTACTTACCAGAGACAGATGATGATGCTTTAAATATTGTCTTAGACTTTCCATGTGATTCTCCAAATTCCCTCAGCTCAAATGCAACAAGTTTTCCAACCAACATATCTCTTGTTACTGTAGTTACACTCTGGATTTCATCTATAGTAGAAACCTTATGTTTGAAAGTACGAGGGAAAGATCTCAACACCTTAGCAACAATCTCATCTTCCTCAATATTTCCATTGGCACATCTGATACAAAGGATAAACTCATTCACTGTAGCCATGTATGAATGTATGTTCTCATCATCTCCCATCTTCAATGTCTCATGATTTACTTTCAAGCTCTACAACTTAGCAACTATCACTTGACTATTACCTTCATACAAGATCTCAAGCTCCACCCAGATCTCATGTGCGGTCTAAAGTTTTATTACATTTGTCATTTCAGAATCAGTCAGGGCACTGAGTAATGCTTCATTCACTCTGATTACATTCAACTTCCTTAACTTCAACAGGAGTGGATGGTCCATTGTGAGAAACAACATAGACATTCTTAGTAATCTTCCATTAATCTTCTCCAACATATTTCAAGTGTACCTCCATCTAGTTCTTCTACATAGTATAGTTGCTTCCATCAAACCTCAAACTGTCATTTTTGAAAAGAATATCTTGAGCTACCATCCCTGATCTCCCCAAGTGATTAAGCTTATACCAGAGGATCTATCTTTGCTACCAATTGTTAGCAGCAATCAAGAAGGAAGACCAAGAGGGGGGGGTGAATCAATCTTCATCAAAAAATAGATAATCAAACACCAAAGCATAAACTAATAAAATGTAGCAACTCGGGGGGGGGGGGGGGGGGGGGGGGGTGTGTGAATCAATCTTCATTAGAAAATAGATAATCAAACACCAAAGCATAAACTAATAAACTACAACAACTAAAAGATAAGCAAACAAACAACACAACACACAACACCAAGGTTTTTGATGTGGAAAACCCGGT
Source organism: Cryptomeria japonica (assembly GCF_030272615.1). Lineage (NCBI taxonomy): Eukaryota > Viridiplantae > Streptophyta > Pinopsida > Cupressales > Cupressaceae > Cryptomeria > Cryptomeria japonica. Next base: position 661,624,353 of record NC_081407.1, on the reverse strand, counting down.
TAAGGGAAAAACCATGGTGGGAACCTACCCACAATAAGATGATGCTTTGTAGTAGTATGTGAAAATATTACAATGGGAATGCACATGCATTCCTATACATTACCTAGGCTCACTACCCAAAAGATATATACCCAGAAGGCTCCAACCCTCAGGGAAGTCTAACTAACTTACAAAATGAATCAGACTATAATCCAGAAGAAATGAACTACTATAGTAGCATCTACATATGTTTGATAACAATTTAGACTAAGCACAATTGTCTACTCTCCAACACCAATCTTGCCACAACACTTCACCGAATGATATATCTATTTTTCATAGATACAAATCTCTCTGATAATATAGACATCACATTAACACCTAAATTACATAATTATATCACCTATATATGCAAATCATGAACCTTGATAGCAAGGTTGACTAAACCCTCAACCCTCACTTCATAAATACAAAAATAAATTACATGATACAAAGATTTACCACCAAACCAATATTATGATTTATATTAAATAGCATGGACCTAATTCAATTTCCCAAATGATTACATCCACCGGAAATCATGCCAAGATCAACCGCAACATGTTACACCACTAGAAATACCGCATAACACACAAATCATCACCAGTTGATAGAAATCATAAAAAATAGCACAAAAATCAATGCGGATTGCCAAAAAAAAAAAGGAAAAAATTAGGAGACATCAAGAAACACGTTAGAATCATCTGGAATAGTTGCACCAACACCTCAAATCAAATCTTCATCGGTCAATGTCTCAAAGCTCAAGAACACAACCAAAAAGAAACTGTCACCAAATCATGAATGATATGAAATGAAGATACACAAGATAATTCCAAACAATAAAGTCTCAGCGTAATATTTGATCATACCATAATATACAGGAGGGAATACCGACAAGAACACCAACAAGAAACACCAAGAACTGGTAACCAAAGAACAACAAACTAGATCATAAAATATTCACAAGCTCATCGGAAAAACTCATAGGAATATGATGACATCAATGAAAACAACATATCCAAATTAAACAACGAAATCCAACAGACTACAACAATCTCCCAACAATCTCAACAACTCCAGAACTGTTACTAAAAACTGAACTCATCAATGCTAGATTCACCTTACTTCTTGCCTGACTATGTGTCCTTACTCCTGGGGAGAGGTCTGGGAGTGTTCTTAGGATGAAATCCTTGATGGTAATTTGGGCCCATTTTAGATGCGGAAGACGCTATGGTTCTACAAAATGTTTTTTCAAAGCACCAAGATCAACAAACAATTCTCTCGACAACTCACCTGCATTTTCTTGAGAACAATTCTCAATCACATCATCTGATTGTGAGAGAACTCTATGGCAAGAGTATGAATGAGTGTTATGTAGTTGAGAGTCAAAAGATATCCCATCATAAACCACATCTCTTCTCTCATAGATATCACATGTCTTAGGATCCATGAGATGATAGGCTTTGGAAGGAAAATTGTAACCCAAAAAGATGCACTAGAGTGTCTTAGAGTCAAGTTTATTCCTCCTATGAGTTGGCACATGTTGGCATTTTGAGTTTGTTGGTATTTTACATAGAGATTGCATTAATGATGTGTTGTCATTGATGTTAGTTGAATCGGTAATGGTATTCATGTTATTGTTGATATCGTTGTTTTTGATATTGGCTAGTAACTGGTTAGAAGAGCTTTGTGGAAGATGTTGTTAATTGGTATGTAAATTTTGTGAGCTGAATAGGTGAATTGGTGTAAAGGGTTAAACCTTTCTATTTAATGTAACTGGTAAACCCTATCAGCTATTAAACCCTAACTGATCAATTTTGATGGTTTATTATTTGATAAGCGGTAATGATGGAGACACGTGTGATCATTGAATAAGGATATGTTCAAATTGTTTTGGCACGTTTGTTTTTTGTCTAGGGAAGGAGCAAAGTGGATTGTATCTAATGCACAACATGTGATGAGTTACAAAGTCCAATGAAGCGGTGATCATGGAGTGGTTGGAAGTGTTTTGAAGAATGTGAAGAGATTGTCATGATTTCTAATGGTCAAGATTGTACCAGCTTGTTTGTAATCTCGATGATGAGAATTAGGTTTTTGCTATGTTATCGACCTAATTGATTTCTATTTAAAGTCAATGAAGTTGTTTGTAAAGGTTGTTGGAAAGATTGATAGAAACATGTTGAGTCTGTAGTTGCCGAACTAGTGAATGGATCTGCACTTTGAGTGAAGGTAGATTGAAGCTTAGAAGGATCTAATCAAGCAAATGTAGTGCTACTCAGACATATCAAGAAAACCTCATGTTTTCTAACAATTACAACAGAAGTGAAATCCCTTAACCGGGTAAGCTCTAACAAGCTTGGTTACTCATTAAATCCTCTAACAAGGTGGTCCATTAGCTTGGATTCTTGAATCCTCCAACGAGGTTACTCCTAATAGGGTATTGTTCCTTTCATCAAGGCCTATTTGTAAATCACTTAACCAGGTGATTGCTAACCAGAATTCATTCTTAACAGAACTTATTGTAAAGCTTTAAGGCTTGGCTCCTAATAGGATGGACTTCAGAAGAGTTCAGATAGTTATCCTTGTGAGTCTCATCTCACTGTGGTTTTTAACTATTTGTGTTCTCCACATATAAACATTTGTGTCAAGTGGTGAATGTTTTTGTGGTTGTGATCTTATTTGTTGATTTGGTTAACTTCTGATAAGGCATGTTAAGTAGAAGCATTTAGAGTTGAATATGTTGAATTATGATTAAGCATTGTTTATGTTTACAAGATTGAAGTTGTTTACTGTTAAAGTTGTCATAATAGTTAAACCGATTAATGTCAAGTATTCTTATGAATATTGATCTTGACTCAGATATTTTTACTTTGTTTGACTGAGTTTGAGTTTGGGAACTTTGTGTCAATTTTTCAATATAATGATTCACCCCCCATCTCAGTCTTCTATCGGATACTTACTCTTTGATCATACCATCAATTGGTATCAGAGCATCTCAGGCCCTGTTAATATAAAAGCCTAACAACTTGAGGAAACTATCTTGTAGACCATGATGAAGATAGAAGGTCCGAAGTTCAACATAGATAACTATAGAATATGGAGTGATAGAATGAAGATTTATATTAAGATTCTTGGTATTCAGTATTGGGATCATATAGAAAATAAGTATACTACACCTACTGGACCCCTGACTGATGATCAGAAGAAAGATAAACAAGAAAATCACCAGGCATTAGAAGCTATTATCAGTTCCTCATCTGATGCTGAATATGTAGATGTTCATCGTCTTAAAACTCTATATGAAATATCAAAGAAATTAGAAGAGATTTATAGCGGTGATGAACATTTTAAGATTGCCAAAGAAGAGAGTTTAAGAGGAAAGTTTGATGACATGAGAATGTTTGAAGGTGAGAATATCTAGCAGTACAAAAAAATGATTAAAGAGATAGTTGGTGAGATAAAGAGTGCAAGAGGGAAAGTGGAAAATACTACAGTAATCAGTAAGGTACTAGGAACCCTACTACCGGTCTATTCTATATGAGTTGCAGCTATTCAGGAGCTGAAATCCATTGACAAGACAAAGCTAACTCTTGACTCTATTATTGGTAAACTTACTGCTTTTGAACTAAATGGCTATGATGGTAGTTTGCAAAAATTAGAATCTGCATTTAGAGCTTCTGTCTCTAACCCATCTATGAGAAGAAGTAGAGATACCGGCCATAACTATGAATCTAGATCTAGCAAAGATGTTGAAGGTGAAGAGAACTTAGTGGAACTTGAAGCATTGTTGGCAAAACGATTTCCTAGAGGCACTGGTAAGTATAGAGGTAAGCTACCTTTAAAATGTTTTGCATGTAACAAGATTGGTCATATAGCAACAAATTTCCCTAATGGTGAAAATGAATACAAGAGAGACAAATTTAAGAAATACAAGGGTAAAGGCAAGAGAGATTGTCTTATAGCTATTGACAGTCGTATTACTTATGAAGAATCTGATGATGATGCTAGTGAAGATATCATGTTTGTAGCTATTTAGGAAAAAATATTAGATCAGAAGGCACTAGTATCTAGAATGGATAACTATGATGATTGGATTATTGATAGTGGTTGTTCACATCACATGACCGGTGATCAGAGCAAATTTATTTCCCTGGAGGAATTTGATGGTGGTGTTTTCAGATTTGGCAATGACTCACCCTGTATGGTTAAAGGTAATGGAGTTATTTGTCTTAATGGGAAGAGCAGTGCTGATGATGTCTATTGGGTTGAAGTCCTAAAGCATAATATTTTAAGTGTGGCACCACTTAATGACACAGGATACCCACTGGAGCTTAGAAATGGAATTTACAAAATCTTTGACAACAAAGATGAATTGATTGCAACTAGGAAATAGACCACAGGTAATTTATTTCATCTAAATCCTAAAGTTAGCAACTATTTGATTGCAAAAATAGATGATAGTTGGCTTTAGGATAGGAGATTTTATCATAAATTTTTTGACAATATTGTTAAAGTAAGCAAGTCTAAGACAGTAAGAGGTCTGCCTCAGCTAGACAAACAGGTTAATGTTCTTTGTAAAGAATGTCAACTAGGAAAGAATATTTATTCAACTTTTAAGAGCAAGTCCTTCTCAGTAGAGAACTTGTTAGATTTGGTTCATACATACCTATGTGGACCAATAAGAAGAAGAAACATTCAAGGTAACAGATACATCATGATCTTCACTGATGATTGTTCATGGATGACACGGATCACATTCTTGAAGGATAAGAATAAATCTATTGGTAAATTCAAGGCATTCAGAGCCTTAGTTGAGAAAGAGAGTGGACAAAAGATAAAATATCTTAGAACAGATCAAGGTGGTGAATTCACTTCTATGGAGTTCACTAAGTATTGTGATGACAATGATATCAAGTGACAACTTTCTACACCAAGGACACCACAACAGAATGGTATAGAAGAGAGAAACAACCAGACAGTAGTTGAAGCTACTAGGACTATGTTGATACAAGGAGGTGTATCAAAAACATTTTGGAAAGAAGCTGTAAGTACAAATTTGTACACAATGAACTGAGTTCTGATGAAGAGAGGTAAGGACAAGACCCCACATGAGTACTGGTATGGGAGATCACCTGATGTTAGCTATTTTAAGATATTTGGAAGCAAATATTTTATTAAAAGAGGTGATTACATAAGAAAGTTTGAAGCTAAGAGTGATGAAGGCATATTTCTTGGCTATTCCAACAAGGGTAAGCCCTAATACTTCAACGGCCAAACATAGAAAATTGTTGAAAGTGTTGATGTTCATCTAGATGAATATCTTGAAATTTAAGAAGGAAATAATTTAGAGAAGAAGGATGAAGATCCTTGCTTTTTTATTTTGGAAACTGAAATTGTTAAATTAGAAATCAGTAAAGAAAATACTGATGTACTTGTTCAATTGGAACAAATAAATTCCGAGGAAGGTGATAATGAAGAAGCTGAACCTAAAGAGAATGATCATGTTATTCCTAGGTATGTGAGACTGAATCACAGTCCTGAACAAATAATTGGGGATAAGGTTGCTGGTGTGCTAACCAGAAAGAGAATAAGAGAGAACTCTTACATGATCTCCACCTTTGAACCTAGAAGTGCTAAGGAGAAATTTGGTGATGATCATTGGGTGAAAGCTATGGAGGAGTTGGAACAAATTGAGAAGAACAACAGTTGGACCCTGGTACCTCGAGTGGTAAACAAGAATGTTATATAGGTACTAAATGGGTGTTCTGAAACAAATTAAATGAAAATTGTGTTGTAGTTCTCAATAAGGCAAGATTAGTATGCAAAGGATATGCACAAGAAGAAGAGGATTATGGAGAAACTTTTGCACCAAAGCAAGACTGGAAGGTGTCAGAATATTTCTTTCATTTGTAGCTCATAAGAAGTTCAAGGTAAACCAGATGGATGTTAAGTCTACATTATTGAATGGGATAATGGAAAAAGAGGTCTACATAGAGCAACCTGATGGTTATGCATTAACAGATAAGGAAGACATGGTATGAAAATTGCATAAAACCTTGTATGGATTAAAGCAGGCACCTAGAGCATGGTATGAACGACTTCATACTCATCCAATAAAGATAGGATTTGCTAGAACTAGTGACGACAACAACATCTATCTCAAGTCTAAAGGAGATGAAATACTGGTCAGTGAAGTATTTGTAGATTGGAGGTAATGATGACATGAGTAATTGTTTTGCAGATGAAATGAAGAATGAATTTGAGATGTCATTAGTAGGGGAAATAAATTTTTTCATAGGCTTACAAATACAACAGATGAAGAATGGTATTTTCATTACTCAATCCAAGTATGTGAAAGGGGTTTTGAAGACTTTCGGTATGAGTGATTGTAAACCAATTGGAACCCCAATGGTTATAGGTTGTAAATTATCGAAGGAAGATACATCTAAGTTTGTAGATGAAAAGGAATACAAGTCAATGATTGGTAAATTACACTATGTTGTTCATAGTCAACTGAATATTGCCCATGCAATTGGTATTGTTCCTTGATTTCTAAAGAATCCAAAGGAGGCACATCTTATGGCAACCAAGAGAATTTTTAGATATCTGAAAGGTACGATTGACAATGGGTTATAGTATCCATATGGTGGAAATTTTGATTTGAAAGCATACATAGATGCTGATTGGGCAGGAAATGTTGATGACTGGAAGAGTACTACCAGTGGAGCATTCTTTCTAGGAGGAAGCCCAGTCTCATGGAGTAGTAAAAAGCAGAGTTGCACTTCAAAATCTACTGCTGAAGCTGAGTATGTAGCAACTTATATGAATTGCACACAAGGTATGTGGATGAGGCACATTTTACAAGGTTTGAAGATGGAAATCTCAGAACCAATAAATATTTTGTGTGATAATACAAGCGCAATAAACATTTCTAAAAATCATGTTTTACATACAAGGACTAAGAACATTGAATTACAATATCACTTCTTGAGGGCAAAAGTTCAATGTAAAGATGTTATCTTGGAGCATGTTTCTACCAGGGAGCAACTTGCAGATATCTTTATGAAACCTTTGCCTAAGACCACTTTCAAGTATCTTAGAAGTCAATTGGGGCTTGTTCCTCTTCATGAAGTTAGTTGAGAATGATGTTGATTGCATCAGTCCTTGAACCACTTACAGAATTTTACATGGATTGATGAAGAAGTGGATGTATTCCATAGGGGGAGTATCAAGTTGCAATATGATTTTGATGTAGAATAAGAGTAGAATTACATGTTTTACTTTCACTTTTGCATTGTTGTCAAAGGGGGAGAAGAATTATGTGATTGAGGAGAAGAATTATGTGTCTGATTAGGTGAACCAATGCCAAGCTGAAGATAGACAAAGCAAAGTGAATACTTGGTAATGTAAACCAGGATTCCTATTCACCAATCTTAGCAACAATTAGAGGCGTTGATATTTGTATTGCCATCAATGCCAAAGGGGGGGATTGTTGGCATTTTGAGTTTGTTGGTATTTTGCATAGAGATTGCATTAATGATGTGTTGTCATTGATATCAATTGAACGTGTAATGGTATTCATGTTATTGCTATTATTGTTATTTTTTATATTGGCTAGTAACCGGTAAGAAGAGATTTGTGGAAGCTATTAACCGGTATGTAAAGTTTGTGAGTTGAACTAGTGAACCAGTGTAAAGGGTTAGACCTTTCAATGTCATATAACTGGTAAAACCTATCAGCAATTAAACCCTGACCGATCAAGTTTGATGGTTTATTATCAGATAAGCCATAATGATGGAAACACGTGTGATCATTGAATGAGGATATGTTTAAATTATTTTGGGGAAGGAGAAAACTGGATTACATCTAATGCACAACACGTGATGAGTTACAGAGTCCGATGAAGTAGTGATCATGGAACGATTGGAAGTTTCTTGAAGAATGTGAAGAGATTGTCATGATTTCTAACAGTTAAGATAGTAGCAACTTGTTTGTAATCTTGATGATGAGAATTAGCTTTTTGCTGTGTTACCAACCTAATTGAATTCTATTTAAGGTTTAAGAAGTTGTTTGTAAAGGTTGTTAGCAAGATTGATAGAAATATGTTGAGTGTGTAGTTGCCTAATGAGTGAATGGATTTGCACATTGAGTGAAGGCACATTGAAGCTTAGAAGGATCTGATCAAGCAAATGTAGTGCTACTTAGATAGATCAAGAAAATCAATTATTTTCTAACAATTACAACAGAAGTGAAATCCCTTAACTGGGTAAGCTCTAACAAGCTTGGTTACTCATTAAATCCTCTAACAAGGTGGTCCATTAGCTTGGATTCTTAAATCCTCCAGCGAGGTTACTCCTAACAGGGTATTGCACTTATCATCAAGGTATATTTTTAAATCCATTAATCGGGTGATTCCTAAGCGGAATTTATTCTTAACAAAACTTCTTATAAAGCTTTAACAGGATTGGCTCCTAACAGGGAAAACTCTAGAAGAGTTTAGATAGCTATCCTTGTGAGTCTCATCTCACTGTGGTTTTTACCTATTTGGGTTTTCCATGTATAAACATTTGTGTTAAGTGGTGAATACTTTTGTGGTTGTGATCTTATTTGTTGATTTGGTTAACTTCTGATAAGGCATGATAAGTAGAAGCATTTAGAGTTCAATATGTTGAGTTATGATTAATCATTGTTCATGTTTACAAGATTGAAGTTCTTTACTGTTAAAGTTGTCATAATAGTTAAACTGGTTGATGTCAAGTATTCTTATGAATATTGATCTTAACTGAGATATGTTTACTTTGTTTGAATGAGTTTGAGTTTGGGAACTTTGTGTTAGTTTTTCAATATACTGATCCACCCCCACTCTTAGTATTCTATCAGATACTTACTCTTTCATCATACCATCAACACATGCATATATAGTACAACCAATGACTAAAAGATGAAAAATTGATGGTTTTGGACCACACGATACCTATTTTGGTGTTTTTTTTCTTTTAAGTTAATTATAGGAGCTCGATTGAGAAGGTACACTACTATTTGGACTACTTATTCCCAAAAACAATCCTCCAACTTGGTTGTAGCAAGCATACATCAAGCCATGTCCATAGTAGTTCAATTGTGTTGTTTTGCAACACCATTTTTTTGAGGTGCATAGGAAGTAGTCAAATGTTGTTTAATGCCATGAGACGTTAGGAACTCCATAAAATCCTTAGAGATGAATTGCCCCACTCAATTGGAATAGGGGAGGACAAGAGGTTTGTTAGACTGTAAAACAAATTGATGGTAGAAAGCATCAAAATAGAGAAACAGTTCACTCTACCTCATAAGAAAATATACCCAAGCCTTGCAATAGAATTCATCTGCGAATAATTAAAAATATTTGCATCCTTGAAAGGAGGCAGGCAATTGTCCACACAAGTCAATATGGACAACTACAGGATATTTTATGGCATGATAAGTGATAGACTTGAATGGATCTTGATGTTGTTTTCTTGTAAGATAGTTAGAAAAAACTAGCAAATTGGAAGGAAGATGAGGAAGACTGCTTACTGTCTCTTAGGAGTTAAGGTAGTGGAGAAAATAGGTATAAAGATGCCCATATCTATAATGCCAAAGAGAAGTGAATTCCATCCTAGAAGCACAAAGTGCAATCTAAGGGGAGGAAACAACATAAAGGGAAAAAATATGACCATTCTTAAAGCCTTGAGCAGTAACGTTTCCATCTTGGGATATGAGATAAGACTTGACACCATATGTAACTTGAAACTCTACCTTAAGATTATGATTCAAAAGTTAATAGATAGACAAGAGATTGGATGCCAAACCTAGTACATAGAGTACATTGGTGCGAGAATAACTTCTTGTGCCAAGAGGAATGGTGGCAGTATAAATTCATTTAGCAACATATTTGTTATCATCTATTTTTTGAATAGTATCACCAATAAGATTTCCAACAAGAGGTATATCCTCATCAGATGCCTCATCGTGTTGTGTAAAAACATGTTCTCTTTTCTATTTATGACAAGGATATCCTTTCAATTGGTGAGAATGAATTCAACCAGATGGATCTCCTTTGCTATAATTTTCTTGTGTAAGACCATTGTACCAATGACTATCAATATCATGTCTATCAGTATGAAAAATGTGAAACAAATGATTCCATTTGGAGGACTTTTGCAGATGTGGAGACTTCCTCTGAGAGGGCTTGCAAATATTCTTGGCTCACTTTTGTTAAGAGACTAGATATTTCTCTCCAAAATGATTTTGTAAAGATTAAATGACCCCTTCTTGTTGAAGTAGATTCACTAATTCTTCAAAAGATACTTTTTGTTTGGTTATATTCAAAGTCATGACAAATGTCCTTAATTACAAAGGAAAATCTCACAAGGCTATTGAGACAAGCAATTTGTCTTCTACATCCTCACTGAGAGTAAGAAGATTTTCTCAGAGGGTAGACATGCGACACAAAAAGCTTTCAACTTTCTTACTAGCTTGCATACTAAGCATATGAAGCTTAGACTAAAGATGAATAATCTTAGTCTAATTATTTTCCTCATAGATGGTAGAAAGCACATCCAAATCCTCCTTTGATGTTGTTCTGTCACAAACATATGGTTGAACTTCATCTATTATACTGAGTCTTATCAACATCGAAGCTTGGGTATCAACCTTGTAAAACTTCTTTCTCTCATTAACATCATTTGGATGTGTGATGGATCTTGTAAAAATATCCCATAATTCTTCAAACTAAAGAACTGTGTGCATCTTAGTCTTCTATGTAGTGTAATTCAATCCTTTAAGAAGCTATGCATCTGAAAGTAAAATCTTTGGAGTAAACATGATAAACACCAAAAATAGAAAATATACTTCACACAAAGAGGAATTTTATTAGTAATATAGTGACTTATATAATTTTATTAAGGTAAATATATTATTCTATGAACAAGAACTATTTAGGTGAGCACGATATGCTTGAGTTGTGAGACTGGGACATTTAGAAGGAACTTTTGCCTCATCTTCAATATCAGCTTCATAACCCTCATCAAGTTGCACACACATTTTCTATGCTTGACTGTGTACATAAAAAAATGAAATATACTAGAATGCCTTGTTTTATAAGCTCATTGAACTATAGATTTCTAGTATGATGTTGGGAATTTAGAAGGCCTACATAGAGAAATTTTTAGCCTATGTGGAGAAGAAAAATTGTGAAAGTTTCACCCTGCATGAAGTTTTTAGCCTATGTGGAGTAGAGACACATTCTTGGTACCCTGTTTTGGCAAGTGTTGTAGCATTATGGTGATAGTGAGGATGATAATTTACGTAAACTAGTGAAAGTTTGACTTAGTCACTGTGTTGTTAAGAAGGCACATTGTTTTATTGTTTTTCTTTAGAATCTCAATTGTTCCTGATGATGTCAGTAGCATTGTTAGTAATCATGGTGCTCAGAATGTAGTTCTAGATAGCAACAATTTTTATTTTTCTTTGTTAGATGCTCTGATACCAATGAAAGGTGCAAAAGACAAATATCAGGGCAAGGCATTGTCTTGATAATAACCAAAGGCAATAATATATAAAATAGAAAAGCAGTTACTTACGATTGGCAAACAACAGTACTTATCATTTTAGGAATAGTAGGGAAAGAAAATAAAATATAAATAATTATTAACAATGATTATGATAACACATAGCACCCTTGAACACTCCTAGTCAAGGATGCCTAGTGTCATTATCCAAACTAAAAGGGTCTAATTTTGAACCCTCTAATAGTTGAAACATTTGTATGATTACTGATGTCGACCTTATTTTTCATTTTAATAGGTTTAATGAGGATAGGTATAAAAGGAAGTCTTACCGCCTCATTTGAAATGTATCCCAGTTTTAGAATTTAATTCATATCAAGCAATTTAAGTGAGAAAGCAATCAAGAATCATTAAAACAATGAAGGAGAGGTCAAGTATTTAGATTTTCAAGCATTCAAGATGGCATCCATAATCAAATTATTCTCAGTTTTAGAATTTAATTCATATCAAGCAATTCAAGTGAGAAAGCAATCAAGAATCATTAAAACAACGAAGGAGAGGTCAAGTATTTAGATTTTCAAGCATTAAAGATGGCATCCATAATCAAATTATTATGATGATATCCATGAATTATTAGATGGAAACAACAACCTTTTCATAAAGAATTCAATAAAGGAAGGTTTATAAGGGTATAACATTTCAATCAAGCATTTAAACTTTAGATATTTTCTCTATCCTATAATGGCACACTTTCCTTCATATTTCATTTCATCATAGGGTTAATTAAAAACTCAAGGTTTGACCATCGAAAACTTCCATCAACCCAATAACATTTTCCCTCTTGTGTGTCTAGGTGTGAGCTTCTAGAGAGAATGAGTAGATATAAAAAAGGAGTCAGCTAAGAAACAAAAAATCAAATTTTTACAGAAGTGAAAAGTCCTAGTTATTTTCTCTTAGCAATAGTGATCAACACTGTTTTGAAAATTTTTTAGGGATATACTTAGAGAAACATCCTAATTGTGAAACTATTTTTGAAATGTGCATCTAACACTTTTGGGCCAAGGTTGCCTAGAAATATTGATATATATTTTTAAACCCATATTTTCAACACAAGATCCTCTCTACTTCCTATTTTCATAATTGTACTTGGTATCTACATATCTATTCTTAAATTATTTATTTATATTGATGATTATCAATTTTACATCATTAACACTCATTTACATCATTCAAAAATAAAATTTCATCTCAAACAAGGTGAGTATTTAGATCCAATTCATTCTCAACCCTTTTCCATAAGTTTCAGCCTAAACCTATTAAGGCTTATTCCACTAAATGAAATTTTTATTTGAATAGATTTCATTCTTAGTTCATACAATTAGATCATTGAATCCCTATTTTCAACCTAAACATAGTGAAACTAAGATTTTCAACCTATTTTAGACTAGGTGAGGCCACGATTGGGTGACTTCTTCCTTGAAATCAATTCACAATAATCAAGATCTATGGACATGGTAGCCTAGGATGAGAACAAAGCAAATGAGAACACCAAATGAATAACATGGGAGCTTAATTGGCTAGGACATATGATATCACATGCATTCATATTGGGGGGTTTAATATCCCAAAAATTAGGGTACAATATATTGCCTATTGATGAAAATAGGGTTTTTTTAATTTGGGCCATGAAAAAATACAATATTTTATAAAAATAGGGGGATTCTTTAGTGTGCAATGAACACATGTGTTATATCCTAGGTTCACTAAGTGAAGCCCATGTATCGAATAAGGTATGGATCACAAGCATGAGTTATTGCTAAGTCAATTGGCATGAATCGAACAATATTAATTCTATTGTTCTAAACCCTAAGAACTTCGGATCAACAAAGGTACAAGCATGTTATCACAACAACACAATAGTAGTTTATTTATATTTATTATATTTTCTCATTCAAATTTTATGTTTTATATCTTTTGGTAAATTCTCATGGAATATTTGATTGTAATTGCTATTATTGTAGGGGATTCTTGGTTATTTAATACATGTCCTTGGTCATTTTTTCAGTTAGGGTTTCCAAGTTTTATCTTATACCCTCATTTTTTAACTTGTGTAAATTTTATCTTGCAACATTTTTTTGTTAGTCATTGATTTGCAAGATTTTGACAAACTCTATATTTAAGACTTTTTTATTTTTTGTTTAACCCTAATATTTTACTTTGTGGTTTTAATACTTTTGAATCAAATTTTGTTGTTTACATTATTTTAACATGTTTTAGACAGTGTTCATTTGGCTTATCTAATTCAATTTATCAAAGATTTCTGATATTTTATATTCCATTCATAATGATATTTATCATAACCTTATATTTTGTAGAAAGTTGTGGCAAAGTCACACCAATTTATTAACTTTTATTCTAGAAAAGACTTACTTGACACAATAAGTATATCTTAGTAGTAAGAAAAGAGGATCTATAAGTATGAAAGGCTAAGGAAGAATGAGATCAAGGATTAGGGGTGATCTATACTAGCACTAAGGGAAAAGAAAATGGTCAAATTCAACCAAGGTTTGGCATTGAGTAATCTAGAATACTAAATAAAATATGGGTTAGAGAAAACATAAAAATTTGGAAACCTATCATATAGTAGAGATTAAACTCAATGACTAGAAAAATTATATCATTTGGTAACAAGGAAAATACTGGGAATGAAAATCTAAAATAACATGGGATAGAAGGTAGTGAAGTTTCAAGGGTTGAAGAGAGAAGGATGATATCAAGGAAAATATTTCAAATTCAAAGGACCAAAATGGATGCATTGAGTTAAGGAAAGAAATTAAATTGTAGTAACTTAATTAAATTTTTAAAGGTTCATAATTAAAGTGATATAGAGGTAGCTTGTGTGAAGGGCTCAATATAATTCGTACTTTAAGTATAAATTTAAGGAAATCTTGAAACTCAAGTGGATGAGTTTAGGAAAGGATGTACGAATCAATGAACTTGTAAAAGGTTTACTAAGATAAACAACATATCAAAATATAAAAATATAGAGAAATGGGAAATCAGGGATATGAAGAGAAATAAGAAAGTAAGAGAAATCTAGAATCTCAAAATAAAAGGTAATGGAAAAGAAGGACATGAAGAAATTGATAAAGGGGGAAAATCTAGAAGCTCAAAATAGAGGAAAATTGGAAAGGATAGACATGATGAAAAGATAAGAAATGAAAGAAGGTGAAAGCTCAAAATAAAGGGAAATGAGGGACTAAAGAATTCGAGGAAGAGACATGTGGATATGATGATGTCTAAAATATCACCTAGGCCTCTAAATGGAATGAAACCCCTTCATATGTAGAAACTTAATGAAGTCTTTTATAATTTGGCAACATGACCAAGAAATAAGGATCCAAAATTATAAAAATAAAGATAGTGTTAAGGGTTTAGGAAATTTGTTATAGTGAAAAAATGAAAGTAAGAGAAAACCTATATCCCTAAACCCTTCATGATCAAGTACTAAGGTAAGAAGAAGTCCAAATTATTTTTAACTCACGTATACACAAGTTGAACCTTTATGACACGATTTTAAACAAATCATTCATTTTGAAGTACTTGAGGGGAAATAATCTCCCCCACTTGATGTGACATAAATAATTTCTTGAAAAGTAAAGAACAAGATCTACTCTTGAATGATGACTACTAAAAAGGAAATCTAGTGAAACAAAAGTAGACAATAGAGGTCTTTACTTTGCTTGGACACAATGGGGAATGTTTTGTTACAAGAGACAATACTTTGTTCTACCATTATATGATGACATCAATAAAAATAGAGGATGAATGACTTCCAATGCCTTAGCTTTTAGCCTATAATTTAATTTTCATATTTAGATAAAGTCATGATAAGTTTAATATTGAATCCAACAGAATAAGATTAAACATGAAATTTGATATTATTATAATAAAAATAAATATATTCCCTCAAAACTACGACGTGGATAAACACCTTTAAAAGCGCAGCAAATATTTGAATTAAAATAAATACAAAATCGCTTATTACTAAAACAAAATATTTGTCATTTTGCAATCAGCCTATGCATACACTATATAGTTAGTGAATGCAGCAGTGGTGAACGGAGAACCCATGATTTTGCATGGGGAGATAAAAATTTTACCAAATTTACGATAAAACCTTTAAACAATAACCTATTTTAGAATTATACATAATAAATAGAATGTTTATACTAAAATTAACTACTAACAATGGTCAAGATCAAAGAATCCATGATCTTGCATGGATCAAATTAAAAATTTATTAATTTTTAAAAGAACCCATGATCTTGCAGGGATCAAATTAAAAATTTATTGACTTTTTTGAAATTAATGGAATGCTGACATAATCATTCATCAAAAAATTTACCAAATTTATAATTAAACCGGTAACAACCAATTTGAGAATTATTCTTAATAAACAAAATCTTTAAACTATAAAGTAACTACAAACAATACTGATCAGTGTCTTGAAAAATAAATACGATCCAAATCGAAGGCAATCAAGAGCAGTCTATGTTGTCGAGAATTATAATGAGAGCAACAATGAAAGCATTGTCCACACCCGGCTGCACCATTACTGAATACGGGGTTCTCTTCAACAGTAAGTTTACAAACGTGCATTTCTTCTTCATCTGATACATATATAACCAAAATAGACATTATTCATCTCCAAACACAGCACCACAACCAAAATCTCCAAATCAAATTAGCAGCAATTTATACTATTTACCTCTGCAATGACCCGGTCGCCTTGATAAATTTTGCAGGATCGGTTGAAGTAGCTGCTCTTGACATGGAAATCACAGAGTTTTTCGTCCTTATTATCAGACATGAACACATCAAGAGAGGTCTTTAGCTGAAACACCGATGATCTCTTCACACTGAAGGCAAAATTTTGCCCATTGATGCTATCCCCATCAAATACTCTCCATCGTTTGTGCATCGTCAATATCTGCAATAATTTCCAGTCAAACTCCATAGTTTAATTCATCAATGTTAATTAGGGTTTGTTATACCTTTTTTTCCATGGTGAGGAGGGGATTTCCGGCGGCTCCTTGCAGAAGGCGGCGGCGATGGAGGCTCAGCACTTTTCCCGAGGATTTGAAGACGACGTTTCCGTTGGCGTCTGTGACTGTGAAGTCCCCTCCTGAGAAAGTCGGGAGATTCCTCTGTACAGTGAATTCTTTGGTTTGTTTAAATGGGTATTCCATTTCTGCAGAAGCATTTCAGAAATGATTGAACGGGAAGGAAAAGAGGATTCACATGTTCATGAGATGATCGCAGAGGAAGCATTTAAACCGGGCATGGTTTAGAGCGAGACGTTGACCATATTATTCCACTTCATTTTTTTATTTTTCTTTCAATTTCTGTGGAATTGAATTGGTCTTAGATTTGTTTAAAAAACTTATTGCTCAGGTGATGATTGCAGAGGAAGCGTTTGAATCTAGCATGGTTTAGAGCGAGGCATTGGCCATCTTATGCCACTTCATATTTTATTTTTCCTGAAAATTCTCTGTAATGGAATTGGTATTTGATTTGTTAAAAAAAATTGAGTAGATCAGAACGAGCTTAAAAAAAAAAAATTTTGAATGGTGTAAAAGTTTCAAAGGATAAGCTTGGACTGTGTCCAACAGCGGGTAGGCACCTAAGACGATATCAAAAGTAATTGTTAAATATTTCAAACTTCTCTTAGTTGTTTTCAAAGAGTTTCCATGTTTCCTTAAATACAATGTAATTTTGATTTTATAATATATATGAAATCTTGGCACTCACAATGTCTATGGTCCCACATGGCCGGAGGTACTTTTCATTCAAAGTCATCACATAATATTTATTTACTTTTTTGGGGCCAAATTTATTTTGGTCAAAGTTTTACAGCCCCACATGGCCCGAGGTACTTTTCATTGAGTTAATTATTATTTTTGTGAAATTAATATTTATATTAGTTTTAAAATATTTTGAAAAATAAGTTATAGGAAGTGGGTGAAGTCTAGGTAAGGTAGTGTCACCAAGATTTATAGAGTTAGTAGTTGGAGGTGGGTCATTATCATTTGATATTGACATTTATATTTATTGTCTATTATTTATGAAGATTTAGCATGTAGGGGCACCATCTTAGTTATCTTCACTAGTTTGCATTTTCTTAGAAGTTGAGAAATAATTCTAATAGGAGAAATGGCCAAAGTGATCAATGGGAACGTGTGACTATCTAGCCAACCTAGATCTCGTCTAAAATGTTGTTGAGGACAAAGTGACTATTAGAGCGAACACTAGGACCACCATGTGCACTATGACCATAGGTTTTGTGCTCAAAATATGAGAATCATCACACACATGAGCCGTTTGACTTTTTTATGTCGATACCGTGGAATTAGGGATTCATGCCTAGTTGAAGAAGGGTAGTTTAGTAGCATTGTAGCAATCATATAAGGAGGACTATACTGGTGGTCTAGATGAAACACTAACAAACATATGAGGAGCACCATGCTAGTGGTCTATAATAGCCTCTATAATGGGCCACTTTAAGTGAAGTTTTAGTTTCCTATACTTGGATATGTACTTTTAGATGCTCAAAATTTCCCTAATTAATTAATTAAAGTATCTCAACTTCGACCATCACTAATTAGAAAGACAAATGCTTATCTAATTAGTAGTCCAATTAATGTTCATCTCCTCACAAAGTAAATAATAAATCATTTCCACTTACAAGTAAGGAAAAACCCAGAAACCAAAAAGAAAACTCTACTAAAAAACCATGGATTTAATTGTAGGTAACGATTTTATGGGGATTTATTCACAATTTTACTGGTCAATAATTCATTTGAACCATTTTTTCAAATTATCAAAAAGAAAAATTCAGTGAAAAACTCAGGATCGGGGTGAGAAGATAGTATGCACATCCCAAAAAAGACATCTAAGATCATTATGCACATCCAGCATCAATTACAAAAGTTCAAAGTTGTGCCAACACCGGATGATGCTATTTATTCCTATGAAGAATTGTATTTTCTTAGTAGGCTAAGGGAGAGAATTGAAAGAAAAATCTTATACCTGCTCGAGATGTGGAGTAGAAGGTTTTCCAGGGGTTTAGAATGTTTTTGGATGTTACCGGAAAAGCAGGTAAAAAGGGAAAGTTGTTTTGGGAAGTATGCTTGTCATTAATGTCCATCCGTCTGAAAGAAAATATATTGGAAAGTAACATAATTATTTTAATCACTTGCAAAAATAAATCTTAAGAAATATCAGGGTGAAGTAGTGCTTAGTGTGTTGTACAAAGAAACCCTGTCTACAACATGTCATTTCCAGTTGTTGTTGATCTTGCTTTGAAGCCTCAACTAGTATTGAAGCCATATCCATATGTCGCAATGTTGATTGATAAAGATGTTCAGTATTTTCAAGGGTTCTCGCTAATTCTCTATACAATTAAGATGTCCATGACTATATTCATGCTGAAATGGAAGAGGTAAATCATCTAGGATTCAACAATTTATGGAAGAAGTTAAGTGAAGATGATGGTATAACCCTAAAGAAGGAATATAAAAATCTTAAGGGATCTGGGTTGGACATTTAGAGATTTCTTCTTGATTTTTCTGATGAGGTTGAGTGGATTAGAATACTCTTGAGGCTAATTCAGAGAGACACAATGTATCTTGACAAACCCTACCAAATTATGAAGGAGGTTCTTCAAACCCTAATTGCTCTTTATCAAAGGGGAGAAGTTTCGACTAAGAGATCGCTAAAGAATGATACTATTACCATTCTAATAGGATCTAAATGTGACAAAGGAGATATGACAATTGAAAACATCAATGACATTTGAATGAAGCTTGCAACAAAATACCTAGCTTACAAAATTGATTTTCAAAATCAACAAGGTACAGCTACAACAATAGCTCTTTATATGCATTCAAAATTATGATATGTAATGAGTCTTTCGATTTGTGTGAGATTCATTTGAATGAATTAGAATGAGGAAGAACAAATACCCTTTAAAGTATGGATCTTTGATAATTTGTTTAAATTTTTATGTTCTTAAGTGAACTCCTTGGTAGAGATAACATTGTTTGGGAGAAGTCATTTCTATTGGGGATGCAAATGGATGATTATGTAAGGAGGTGCATGCCCAATGATAGGAAATATCGAAGGGATTTTAGTCATTGGTTTAAGGAATTGCAATCATCTATGCAAGAAAGATATACGTTTTCTTCATATCTTGCGAACCATTATAGAAACACATTTACATTTTCTATTAGTAGAGACAATTATTATATTATCATAGTGGAACCATGTGTTGGATAGATTCTAGAGATGGCTTATGAGATGATTGATGAAATGGCAGTAGAAAATCTTGAATAGGTGAAGAAACTAGATATAGATCCGAAAGAGGAACATTTTGGAACTATGGATGAAATTGAAGATAGTATCAGGAAAGATAAATATACAAAGACTTTTAACCAAAGGATGCATGAGATAATCACCAAGTTGGGGCTTATAAAATCTGCACAAAAATATGCACCCTGGATGCCCAATTCCACTCCATTACCACCTATTGCTAAGCACTATTTTCAGAGGCATCTAGAAGTGCATAGAGTGGCGGTGTATCTACTGTAAAGAAAAAAAAAATTTGAAGGAAGACAAGAGACCAAAGAAAAGAAGAAGAAGAAGATGATAGTACTGATGAAGTAGTAGAAAAGGAAAGATATGTAATAAGCCCTAGGAAGTAGAAGCCTAAAGAAACCCCTATGAAGAAATCTCTAGTTAAGAAGTAGAAGAGAGGATCATCCTTTGGTTAGGAAAAAGGATATTCTATGGCAGTAGAGGATAATCCAAAGGTAGAGGTTCTAACTTAGAAACTTTGTTTAATACAATTGTTGACAATTAAGATTTAGAATATATTTAAGAAAACTATGATGAACCTGAAGTTGTAAATAAGGACGTCATGCAAAAAGTCATAAGTAGATATGTGATTTAATTTGACAAAATATTGAATGAGATCAAATATGATATTCCCTAAAAGATTAATGAGCTATTTGTTGAGAAGATACAAAATGCAATAAATAAAGAATCCAATTTTAGAATTGCTACAATAGATGGAGTTTGTAGAACTTTAAGAAGGAAAGCTAGATTGAAGGTTCAACAAGCTCTGAACACTCACTTCCATACTAAAGAAAGAGTAAATGTTATTATTGGTGATGATATGGGAGATATTAATAGGATAGTTGGAAAGAAATAGATGATATAGCTGGAAAAGTTACAAAACAAGTTGCCATTTCTATATATTCTCATCCAAAGAATATTTCTAAGAAAATTGATTATGGTGAACCAAGTGGAAGTAGTGTTGGTTTAGTATCTAGAGTATATGTGCCTATTATTGTAACCAAATTAGTTCTAGTTATTGTTGATGTTTCTAATTCTAAGACAAAGAAGGTAGAAGAGAAAAAGATTGAACAATACCTTAAAAATGTATTTGAAAACTTGGAAGATTTGCAAGGCAATAATGCTTTAGATTATTTGTTACAATCTTATGGAAGTTGTTCTAAAGGTGAGAATGTACAAGCGAAAGGTGAAGGAAGAGTTCAGGAAGAATTGAAAGGAGTTGAGTCTAAAAGGACTTTAGTTCGTCTATCTATAGTTGTTTCTGATATTTCATATGAGTTGCTACAAGATCATATTTCACAAGGAAAATTGATGATTAATATGTTATCCCCTAGCAAATGCTATTAATTGGAAATTACTTGTTGTTTGAAGCAAGAAAAAAGAGTTATGTTTTGAGAAATCTAGTTGACGATTTGTTGAAGTTTCTCCATGAGAAACTTCTAGAAGTTAAGATTGAATATTGGAATGATGAAGGGTAGATGAGAAATTCCTTTAATAAGCTGAAAGTGGGTACTATGAACTTTGTACAGAGAAATTTACCAAGTCTATTGAGTAGAGGATTATGTCTGGAAGATTTCAGTCTCTATTGTTTTAAGTGTACTACATCTCATGTTGGGTTGAAAGAATAGATAATCTCTCTTGATACTAGTATTGATTGTGCTATAAATATTCTTAGAGTTAGTTTGTCTTGGTTGAAGGCCACTATAGACATTCAAAAAATATTTTAGTTATTGAACATTCTATTCTAGATATTCAAAATTAGTTTAACCCTTGGTTAGATGAAGATGGTTCTAAAAGAATGAAATTTCCTAGTTGAATAAGTATTTAGAGCTTTAGAATGTCAAGAAGGAAGAATTAAGAAATACTTTGATATATTACATAATAAAATTGAGGTTCACATCTATGGTATGTTAAAAGTGATCATAAATGCAAAGATTTTATCTGATGCTGTGTCATCTACATCAAATTATGAAGAAGGAAAAAAATGTATTTTAGAATTGGAGAGTCAAATCAAGGTACTTCATTCAGTTGATATAGATGCAATGCTATTTTAAACCAACTACAATCAATGCATGGTTTAGAAACTTCTCTTGTTCTCCAAGGTTCCTAATTTCCTTTAGTTGTGCATTCAATTTTGTGTATATGATTTATTTTTCTAAAGGCAGTCCTTTGTATCCTTTGTCTTTGATGGAAAAAGGGGAGAGAAAGATGAGTAGAATGACATTTTGATAATTGGTTTTCCAAGTCTCTTTGGAATCTATTTCCATCAATGACAAAGGGGGAGACTATTATACATATGGCTTTATCTTGTCATTGCTTCCAACCCCTTTGATCCAGAAGTAGTTTTAAATTCGGAAATAGACCTGAAGCTATGTATTGGGTGCAAAAGGTATGATTTGATCTTGAGTGTTCATGGATTGATATGGAAGTGTTTTGTGTCTAGATATTTTCAATGGTGATTACCAAAAGTCTCTTTCATGTATTGGTTAGTGATCTAGCAGTTTCTTTTTGGTCTAGAGCTTTTCGGTTGGTTTAAGTTTTTATTTAGTTTAAGGAAAATATATTTCACCTTGTGGGCCCTATTCTATATTTTGGGTTAGGAGGATGGATACATGTTACAATCCCTTTTATGGATGACTTGATGGATATGTTTTTTCCAATTTGGTATATATATGTATAAATGTAGGATAGATAAAATGAGAGAATACATATGTATGGGTAAATCTGAAATATTGCAGCGATGTTTTAGTGTGTGACTTAATGTAAGTATGGAAATGTGAATGATGTAGAGATATCAATGGATGTATATTCAATGATCTACAAGGTCTAATGGTTCAAATATTTCAATAACAACAAATATTGCACTTTAACTATAACTGTGATCAAATATTGAGATGCTTCATTCTATATAGTTCTTTTTCTAATTTTTTTAATTTTATATCTTGTCCTGAGTGTAGTTAGCTTCACATAATTTCCAAGCCTCTTTTGTATCTTTCACTATGAGCAATTAGTCTTGAGCAATGAGCTCCCTTTTGTAATCATTTCTATATAGTGGATTATCTTGTGACTTAACACTCATCATGGTTTTTCCTAGTTTAGGTTTTCCATGTATAAAATATTGGTGTTTTTATGTGGATGATTTATGATGTTCTTGTTTAAAGATCTTCAATTTGCATATTATAAATTAACTAGCTAAATTAAGTCTATAGTTTGAAATTTTAATCTATGTTTTATTTACCTCCCCTCTCAGTATTTGGTGTGTGTTCAAAATAAAGGATCTAAATATTTAAATCATTTAAACATAATTAAAACTACACATATTTAATAATATGTACATACATATATGTACTAAAATAAATTATAATCTAACTATAAATTAAACTATCTATGTATCATTTGGAACATTCAAACATATATGTGTATTATAACATTCAATATTTAAAGATATCTTACTAGAACTTTTAAATACATGTACATACTAGAATTGAAAAACTTTGTTCTTGATATTTAAGTGACTAATGATTGAGCATGATGGAACTTAAATGCATGTCAAGTCAATACTCATACATGTCTTAAGGGTTAATATGATTGAGAATTTCTTAAGGGGTCTTATTTT
The DNA here is from genome assembly GCF_030272615.1 of Cryptomeria japonica. Lineage (NCBI taxonomy): Eukaryota > Viridiplantae > Streptophyta > Pinopsida > Cupressales > Cupressaceae > Cryptomeria > Cryptomeria japonica. The sequence continues at coordinate 661,600,776 of NC_081407.1, read as the reverse complement.
AGCTAGAGGTCCTAATACTGAATGTTGAAAGATACATTGAAAATATGTTAAGTATGAAAGCTTGCTTAAGGGTAATGATCAAACTTATACATGAGCACATGATGCCAAGTGTATGGAAGCTTTTAAAAGACCTCCAAATTGGTTATCTAATTTTTAAGTATGTAAAATTCATGACAGGATGGCTTAATGGGATTTCAACATGATTAGATATAAATGAAAGCAAGCTTAAAGGGTCATGTGATTGAGGATACATCTTAAGGGGTCTTATTTAAGCTTAGAGAGGTATTAAGATCCTAAATGCAACTACATACATTGAATGCACACATTAAAAATATGCACTTGAGCTTAAGGATCATGATCAACCTTATACATGAGTACATATATGTCAAGTGTTGGTTTAAGGCACAACTTAATTGGTGATCTAATTGTTAAAATTATGTCAAGTGCATGTCATGATGGCAAGTAAGGTGAGTTAAACATGATCTTAGATATAAATTAAAGCTTAAATAAGGGCTCATGAATGATTGACAATATAGATTAAGTGGTCCTAGCTCAACCCAATGTTCTAATCATTAATATTTGTCAAGTATACATGTTGAAAGTATTCTAAGCATGAAAGAGATTAAGACACCATGATCAAACTTATATATTTCTAAACATTAAAATTACATGTCAAGTATGAAAGCTTAATCTTAAAACATGTCAAGGACCATCCTAGAATGGGAAGGGTTAAGGGGTTAAGATCTAGTTAATGTTGCTGATTAGGTTGAAACGTCCAGAATACTGAGAGGAGGGTGAATTTTAGTATTCCCATAGATACAAAAACTTTTCTCAAACTTTAATCTTCCATTGAAATATCAGTCTTCATCAAACAAACTTAACATATATAAAACAACAAATATAGAATGAACATGAAGAACACAACCATAAGAGAAACATCGGATTTTATATGTGGAAAACCCAAATGGGAAAAACCAAGGAGAATGTTGACTCTCAGGAGGAAATAACTATTTATCTGGTTTTTACAAAAGGGGTGGCTCACTGCCGAGTGGCTCATTCACAGATTACAAAAGCAACTCACTGTCGGACTACTCACTGTAAAGATACAAAGGAGTCACTTATTGCTGGAATGCTCACTACAATAGAAAAGGTTTAACTATAAAGGATTGCATCTTCCAAATGCATGAGATTAGTTGTAAGATTAAGCTCAGATACAATTTACAAACTATAGAAAAAATCTAGTTAGAGATCTCTGTATAACTGTCCAACATCAAGTCTAGTAAAGAACTACTAGATCAGTGCAATGCTAGATGCCTTCATTTTCTACAACTCACACTTCACACATTTCTACCTTTGTTTCTAACTCTCTTTCGTATATCTTATGGCCACCACATTATCAAGACACTCATGTCAGCTTCTACAAGATCTCTGCATGCTTCCCTTTTTCATTCTACATTTGCCAATGTATATGTCGAGATTACTAGAATGGGACAGGGTCATCCAGACACAAGAATATTGATCCATTATTACAAAATTAAGTACAACATCACCAAACTATAGAATCCACAAATACCAAGAGTATCACAACATAAAACCTGAAGAGATACTATGACTTTGACCAAAGCAACTAATAACTGATACCAGGATCAATGAGAATTCCAAATTATTGGAACACGGATCTTCCAGAGATTTTCTCATCACATTATCTCCATCATACTCCATCATACTGTATCATAACATCTGTTTATAATAGAAACATCTATCAATAAATAAATAATTGCACATATTGATTGCATAAACATCCAAACCAATCCTGGATACAAATATTGTCTGGTCCAAACCAGATAGCTGATTTGACACTAATGACAACAATATTCACACAAGTCTAACAATATCCCCCTTTGTCATTGATGGAAAATCATATCCAATCTACAAATTTGCGTATGACATAACTCCTCCTTACTCATGCAAATCTTCAAATACAAGAAACCACATTCCTTTTTGTTAGACATAATTCACCACTAAGAGTGGGGTGAATCAGTGCTTCTCAATCTTCTCCCTTTAACTATCCTATGTGAGTACACCGATTAACATATCTAACCAAATGTAGACTTACCAGTTATTGAGGAGACTAAACACAAATGCATTCACACAAAAGGACATCAAATAACACTAGTGTGTATGAGGAAAACCCAAGATGGGAAAAACCTCAGTGAGAAATGCTGTTGGAGACTACTACTCCGATCCAACCTCACAATGAAAATATGGTACAATGTTTAGGGCACCAACCCAAGGAGCACCAACCCAAGGAGCACCAACCCCTAACTTGTTTAAGGGATACAACCTAAAGGAGATATAACCCCTGCACCGAGCTACAACTAAGTGAATACAAAATGTAATCATTTACAAATTAATAACCTTGTTAAAATGAATTTTGTAACTCTTCTACAAATCTTTCTTCTGGATCTTCTATCTAGTTCACTGTCAGTTCTCTACCTCACCCACTCACTGCTGCAATCTTATCTTCTTGCTACAACCTTATCTGTTCAACCTCTTTTCCTCCTCTACTGGTCCTCTCTCTCTCTCTCTCTCTCTCTCTCTCTCTCTCTCTCTCTCTCTCTCTCTTCTAGTTCTCACTTCTTTCAGCTGCTCTGCCGCTCTCCACTGATACTACACTCAGCCGGTTCTATGCTTGCCTTCTCTGTAGTTACCTTTTCTTCTTCTCTGTCGGTATGGACACTACTGGTTCTGCACTTCTACTGATTGAACACTTCAACCTCATTCTCCCTCACACCTAGTCTCTTCTATATCTCCTTGATGAGAACTTGATTGATCTCCTCTCACATGCAACTACTCTATGTTCTTCTTTTTAGTAGCACTTCACCATATCTTTGGCTTTCTTATTTATAGCCCAGTCTTCCCACCAAAAGCCAATTCAAGTCTTAGGTAGTTATGGTTTCCTCATCAAGCTTGAGGCAAACCAAGTATCTGATCCGATCCCCCAGACAACTGTTTGCACATCACTGCCATTAACGTGCCTTCCAGTACATGTTTTCTAAACTTAGCAACAACGACCTTGTATCTCAACCTGCATCTGTGAAAATTTCATTAATATTTCTACTGTTTCCTTCTCGAGGTCTTCTCACAATCTGATTTTCTTGCTTCAATTAAGGTGACAACAACTCCTTGATTTTTCTCTGTCATTCATTCTTCCTCGAGCTACACTCCTCTAATCTGATCCACTAATCATGGGATCCATATTAAATGCATATCTATAGAAATACCTATCCCTAAACGACACTTCACGGATCTCTACGAGCTTTCCACTTCATCTCTTTGTGGCATCCATGTTGACCTCTACCTCTGCTACATCTTCTATGTTAGTATGAATAGGATAATCGACCAACCCTTCAACAACCGCGTCAGTGCACATTACATCTACAACTGCATGAAAGTTCACCACCTTGACTCCATGTGGCATCCATGTCAACTAACTACTAGCTTGGATCGATGTGTCGGTTCAGACAGGATCACCTACCAAACACACAACCAACACTTCTTTTCTCCCGATTTAATAACCGTGCACTGGTATCTCACATTTTATTGGTTAATTCCTCATGTCTACTCTTTACTGAACTGTCGGTGGAAGTCTTCAACTAGTCACCAGACATGTATATCCATAGCATGTTCATCTTCATCAGATGGGAGTCTTCTGCATCTGCAGCTTGTCTGTATTACCAATGGACATAGATACCAGTAAACGCTCTTGATGATACTATGACTTCAACCTTCACCAGACTCCATCTTCAATCTGACCATTCTCCTCTGACTACCTCTGCTCAGCCTTGCCTTCTCCCTAGTCGGCTTGAACCATATCTCAACCATTTTGTCAAAAAGCCAAACCCAACATATTTCAATTGCACTGGCATCCCAACATGCCTTCTCTTTTGGTCCAGTGCATAACGTTGATTTCATGCACTTGAGGCATTCCTTTGTTTTACTAGTAGATCCGGTGTGAGCCTACAAACACTTTCCTTTACCTCTTCTTCATTATCTCATAGAACTATAATGCACATTATCCATAATAGGAGATAAGCTCCATTTATCGGTGGAGTGATACCTTGTCATCTCCATCTTGCAGTGCACTCATGTGACTTCCCTATTTGCGCAACATATCTTCAAACATATACATGTGATCCAGTGTGAGCACATTCACTATCAGTCATCACTACACATGGTGACAAAAACATCATCCTGTGCGAGTCCTGCTATTCTGCAACCTCACAACATACCAGTGACCGATTCATTCTTCTCCTTTCCTGTTGATGTGATTTAGGTAACATTTTGCCTCTTCATTATAAACAATGGCTCAAGCACCTTTCCCATCCTACGTGTACACTAGTAATGAGCTTGTCAGATGGCAACTACACACTGTCAACACAACACTTATTAGTTGACATCCTTTCCTTACCAGTGATACATTGTACCACTAACCTTGCCCTTTCATCCACACAATTTAGGCACTAAGTTGTGTATTGGTGATTCCAGTGATCATTCTCTTTCTTACCATACCGGTGTTTTACAACACAAGGTGATATCAAAGATATGACATTCTATACTCTTTCATGATAGTATTGCACATATATCTCTCATAGCGGTAGTCATCCCATACCGATTGACATCAATGACAACACAATGCCAATAATCTCTTGCTTTGACATTGATGTCAACTCATGTAGTAATTAGGTATACTACATAATCACTCTCCCCCTTTGTATAATCCAATGGATTCTCACAGATGTAGAATGCAGTATACTAAAAAATCTTCTTCCCCCTTTGACAACAATGGCAAAGAGCACTTTTAGGATGTATATTCTCCTTTGATACCACTTGTTACAATTTCTCAAGTCACAACACTTGAGATGGAGGACTCCAGGTCAAACTGCATCACCTCCTGTTTGATCCCAAATTTATTTAGAATCAAATGTGATTGTACTATGAATACAACCAACCAAATGACAAGCAGATACCCATAACCATGAAATTCTCCAGGGTATTCCTACTGCAATTTCTATCATCTATAGTTTGGGTAGTCATTATGTTTACAAGTTCAAGCATTCCGGCTCTACATCATAAGCACTTGAACTCCCCTTGAGTCATACATCTGAGGTCCTCATCTCTAGTCAGGTCCAATATTGGGGCTCCACTCTTCGCCATATACCAGTTGAGCTGCGCAACTGTGATCATCTGATAATCTTTCAGCTCCATTATGTCACCATAGCCTATGACATGATCCTAGATGTAGGCAAGGCAACCTCTACACACACTTATCATCTCATTTTCTTTGTTCATACCAACAACAACGTTTTATTCAAGTGTCCTTCTTCACTTAGGGGGTGAATTATCTAGTTCAATATACTACGTCCCCCTGAGAGCCTGCATCTCCTTTAGGCCTTAGAAGATATCACTTGTGCATTCAATACATAGTGCCAGTCCATGGTAGCATCTTCTTTCTTCTTGCTCCATACTTGCTTGGTCTCACTCTTCTTCCCATTTTCAATCTTGGGAGCAGGTCTCACCACCTTCTATTAATGGGTCTTTTCTTTTCTGGATTTTGCATCATCACCCGAAGTAGTGCTATAGTAGAACACAACATCCATCCCAACTTCATGATTGGGGAATCTCTTGACATATCGGTTTGACCGTTTGCTTTTGGTCATGTTGTTGTGATTAACAACCAAAAGCGGTGGACCTCTTGCTCATGCAGGGACATTTATCCTTTGGTTCCATGCAGGCCTCTGACTTCCATATGCTCTATATCCATTTTTCTGTAGAGCATAGTTTTTGTTTTGACCTTCATATGACTGCAAGTTCCTCTTCCTGCATTCAAACTCTCTATGGCCAAATCCATTGTAGTTATAACATACAATAGTTACATTATTAGGAACAACAAATTGATTCTTTCTAGCATAACCAGGAGAGGGGACATGCATGCGTCTACTCCTCATTACATTTTTCTCACATGCATGATGTCTATGAGATCCTAGATTATTCCTTCTAGATCTCATTCTACATTCTTTTGCCCTATGGCCATAACTATTACATGCAAATCAATAACTAGTAAAGGATGGAATATGACTTACAAATTTATTCTACCATGCATGGGGAGATCTTATCGGTTTAGCTTCTTCATTTCTGCTTCTTTGGGGATGGATGCTATGTCCATTTTGTGCAGTTCTTCCATCCGATCTCTTCTTTTCCCACACTTTCTTTGTCTTGTGGGTAGTAACATTTCCTTGTCCTCTACCAGTAGGGGGTCCTCTTTGTTGTCTTTTGATGTTCTTGCTTTTGGTGAAGCTATCTTCTCTCATCTTCCCTTTACCTTTGGGATCTGCATTGTTCCTCCTTCTTGTAGCACCAATCTTCATTCTTGTCTACAAGTCTTCACCGGTTGTAGTTAGATAAACCTTCTTCTGGGGATCATTTTAGACTATGAAGGTCTATCCCTTGTTTTCTCCATTTATGGAGACAAACATAATGTCATTATGGGGGACATTCTTGCTGGTGGAGCATTCACTGGCACCACCTCCTAAACCTTCAGTTTCATTGGCATGCTTTTTCTTCTTCAACATCTTATCCAAGGCATCACTGTTGCCATCAAACTAGATTCTTACCTTGAGCTCATCCTGACATTTCTCAATGTCATTTCGAAGAATCTACATTTCTCCAACCAGCTGTAGATATTATTTATCTTTAACTTCTAGCACATATGCTAGATCATTACATCGGCACTCCTTGATGCCTTCTTCATGAGACTTCAGCTCTGAGATGTATTTCTCATGGTCTTCAAGGAATTTAGTTAACTGGTTCTGCTCCACTATAGCAGCATTCTTGAATAGGTTATATTCCTTTCTTACTCTACTGATTTCTTCAAGTGCATTTATAATCTCTCCTTCAAGATCAACTTCTGTTTCATCTTCTTCTTCACCTTCACTATCAAATAGATCTTGGTGGCTAGATCTATCTACCTTATCTCCTTCTTCTTCATCTTGCTCATTATCACTGCCAAACACATCATACTGGTGGGATCTATCTCCATTTACCTCTTTTGATGTTTGATTCTCAAAATTTATCTCATGGGCCATGAAGAGACTATTCTCTTTATCACCATTGCTACTACAACAACCTAATCTACCTTTGTCATCCATGCATGTGTCTGTAACATTTCTCTTTTCACTCTCACAAACCGATCCAATGGTGTAGGGTTCCTTTCCATATATCTTCTTCAGTCTATCCCATAGACTTTTTGTTGATCTACATTTATCCGCTTGTGAAGAAACATCACTGGTGAGCCCACTGAATATAGCCTTCATGGATTCTTTATTGCACATGCATCTTCTTTCTTCTTCAGAGCAAGTGGGAGGACATACATTTCTAGGGAGACCATTAACAACTGACATCCATACATCAAACCCTAGAGAGGACAAGTAGACTTCCATTCTAAAACTCCAAATAGAATAGTTTGAACTATCAAACACTAGAGAAAGGATTGACACTAAGCAAACCATTGTTTCCTTAAGCCACAATCTACCCAAGCGAGAGAAAGCTTTATAAATAGGGTACCTAGGATCTGATACCAATTGTTAGACACAATGCACCACTAAGAGGGGGGTGAATCAATGGTTCTCAATCTTTTACCTTTAACAATCCTATGTGAGTACACCGATTAATAGATCTAACTGAATGGAGACTTACCGATCAGTGAGTAGACTAAACACAAATGCATTCACACAAAGAGTTATCACATAACACCAGTGTGTATGAGGAAAACCCAAGATGGGAAAAACCTCAATGAGCAATGCTATTGGAGACTATTGCTCCAATCCAGTCTCACAATAAAAAATTGTTACCATGTTTAGGGAGCCAACCAAAGAAGCTACAACCCCTAATTTAGGGCACCAAACCAAGGAGCACCAACCACTAACTTGTTTATGGGATACAACCCAAAGGAGCTACAACCCTTGCATCGAGCTACAACTTAGTCAATAGAAAACATAATCATTAACAAATTAATAACCTTGTTACAAATGAATTTTGTAACTCTTCTGCAAATATCTCTTCTGGATCTTCTATGTAGTTCACTACAGGTTCTCTACCTCACCCACTCACTGCTGCAATCTTATCTTCTTGCTGCAAGCTTATCCATTCATCCTCATTTCCTCCTCTATCGGTTCTCTCTCTCTGTTGGTTCTCACTTCTTTCAGCTGCTTTGCTTCTCTCCACCGATACTACATTTAGTCAGTTCTATTCTGGCTTTCTCTATAGTTGCCTTTTCTTCTTCTTTGTCGGTATGGACACTACCAGTTCTGCACTTCTACTGGTTCAACACTTAAACCTCATTCTCCCTCACACTGAGTCTCTTCTATATCTCCTTGATGGGCACTTGACTAATCTCCTCTCACATGCAACAACTCTATGTTCTTCTATTTAGCAACACTTCACAATATCTTTGTCTTGCTTATTTATAGCCCAGTCTTCCCACCAAAGTCCAATTCAAATCTCAGCGGTTAGGGTTTCCTCATCAACATCGAGGCAAACTGAATCCAATCAGATCTTATCCAATCTAATCCCCTAGATAGTTGTTTGCACATCATTTCCATTAACGCACCTTCTAGTACATGTTTTCTAAATATAGCAACCACGACCCTGTATCTGGACCTACATTTGTCAAAATGCCATTAATATTTCTGCTATTTCCTTCTTGAGGTCTTCTCACAATATGATATTCTTTCTTTGATTTAGGTGCCAACAACTCCCTGGTTTTTCTCTGTTGTTCATTCTTCCTCGAGCCGCACCCCTCTGATCTGATAAACAAATCATGGGATCCATATTAAATACATAGCAGTAGAAACACCTATCCCTACATGACACTTCACCGACCTCTGTGAGCTTGCTACTTCATCTCTTCATGGCAGCCACGTCAACCTCCACCTCTGCTAGATCGTCTGTGTCGGTATAAACAGGATAATCGACCAGCCCTTAAAAAACTTCATCGGTGCACATTCCATCTACACCCGCATGCAAGTTCGCCACCTTGAATCCACATGGAATCCATGTGGACCAACTGCAAACACACAACCGACACTTCTTTTCTACCTATTTACTAACCCTATCAGTATCTCACATTTTACCGATTAACTCCTCATGTCTGCTCTTTGCTGAACTGCCAGTGGAACTCCTTAACCAATCACCAGACAATTCTATCCATAGCATGTTCATCTTCATCAAATGGGAGTCTTTTGCACCTGCACCTTGTCTGTATTACTGATGGACATACATACTAGGAAACAGTCTTGATGATACTATGTCATCAACCTTCACTAGACTCCATCTTCAATCCGACCATTCTCCTCTAACTGCCTCTACTCAGCCTTGCCTTCTCCCTGATCAGCTCGAACCTTATGTCAACTAGTTTGTCAAAGAGACAAACCCAACATACTTCAACTTCACTGACATCCAACCATGTCTTCTCTTTCGATCCAATGCACAACCTTGATTTCATGCACTTGAGGCATTCCTTTGTTTCACCGGTAGATCTGGTGTGAGCCTTCAAACACTTTTCTTTATCTCTTCTTTCTTATCTCACATAACTATACTGCATATTATGCATAATAGGAGATAAGCTCCACTTACTGGTGGAGTGATATCTTGTCATCTGCATCTTGCAATGCACTCATGTGACTTCCCTATTTGTGCAACATATCTTCAAATAGACACATGCGATCCAGTGTGAGCACTTTCACTGTCAGTCATCACTACACATGGTGACTGCAACATCATCTGGTGGGAGTCCCATTGTTCTACAACCTCACAGCATACCAGTGACCTATTCATTCTTATCCTCTGGTGTTGATGTGATTTAGGTAACATTCTACCTCTTCATCACAAATAATAGCTCATGCACCTTGCGCATCCTGCTTGTACACTGGTCATGAGCTTGTCAGATAGCAACTACACACTGTCAACACAACACTTATCAGTTGACATTCTTTCCTTACTAGTGATACACTATACTGGTAACCTTTCCCTTTCATCCACAAAAGTCAGGCACTAACTTGTTGTAGCGTCGTAAATTGTATGCACTTGCTAGGGTGGTACAATTTCACACCTAGTTTAGCACCCGCCTTGGCGTATTTTTCATTTTGCATTGCATTTTCCCTTTAGCACTTAATTAATTAAATTAATTAGGTCTAAGGTTCTATTTTATCATCTCCCATATCATAAAGTTGGGCCCTTTTCATTAAAGTGTGCCCCTTTCATTTTATTCTTCCAATACATCATTTAATCAAAAACCCTAATTAGGTCCTATTTTGAACTTGGGGGCTTGATTTCGGGAGTCAAAACATCTCGAAATCACCTGTAACTTCGGGATTCTCTCTAAAATCATCATATCCGATGGCCCTGAAAATTTGGTGAAAAGTTGTCGGGACCATGGCGCCCAGAGTGCACACGATCCCGGACATTTTTCCCAAAGTTTTAGGAGCGCGATCCAATCATAAAATAAAGCTTAACCCCAAGAAATTGGTGGGAGATTCAATCTCTAGGTCAGCCAAAAGTTGAAATTAAGACCTAGGGTTTCATATATAAGAGCTCTCTTTCTTCATTTGAAAGGATTCGAATTTTGGTTTTAAGGGCCTTCTATGTAGCAAAAGAGCAGATCTTTGAAGACTTCAACAACATTCAACATCCATCCATCAAGCATTCATCAATTTCATTCATCCATTTAGGGCCTTGAAGACATTGAAGAGCAATAAGGGATCACCGACTGAAGATTGGCTTGTACCCCTCCCTTGGGGTTGGGTATGATTTCATGTTGTTTTCATGTCTTTGCATAAGCCTCATTATATCATTTGTATTCATGCTTTAGATCACTTTGCATCTTGATTTGGAGCATTTACATTATCATTTACAAGCAATTAGGGTTTACTTTCTAGGTTGCTCTAGTTTGCTTACTTGCATTTTAGGATCTTGCACACACACGAGGTCTGCACACACACTACTTTTACAATACAACTTGGCTATTCATGGAGGTGGAAATCACCAAAGCGGGGGTTTGACTAAGGCAAAACCCTATATAGCCGCCCACCATACCTTTTCAAATATAAGTGCAGATTTCCGAATTCGAAGGACCCCGCAAGTTGCAGATCCGACGGAAGCGGACCGAGATAGAACTTCACACCAAATTTTAGGGCAAAAGACTAGGACAGGGGTGTGGGGCGCCCTGGTCCTGCCAGGATAGGGGCGTTGGACGCCCTAGTCCTTCTGTTAGACAGCAAGTTTTAGCATTTTTCTGACAGCTTTTCAGGTTGCAAAACAACAGTTTCAGGAGCAGAATCAAGACAGTGGCGCCTGCACCCCCGTCCTGAACATTTTCACTCAGATTTTAACTCCAGGTACGCATCTGCATTCTTGTCTTGTCCCTGTGTTTACAGCTTTCCATTGTTTAATCTCAATTCTGCAATCTTGTTATTAGTTCATACTTACACTTTAGGGTTAACAGTTGAACTTGCATCATTCTATCTATCATTTGCAACAAAGGAATAGAAATCCTAATAGGTAGCCCGTGGCTCTCTCTTCCACAAAAAGAAGTAGCCAATTGTGTGATACCTCTAGGCTCTTTCGTATTCCACAAGTGTGTGATTGAAAGTGAGATTAGGGCATGTTTTCTTAGTGTCACTTTTTCCCCCACACACTTGTGTACCAGTGATTCCAATGATCATTCTCTTCCTTACCATACCGGTGTTTTGCAACACAAGGTGATATCAAAGATATCTCAATCTGTACTCGTTCATGACAGTGTTGCACATACATCTCTTAGACTGGTAGTCATCCCATACTTGATTGACATCAATGACAAAACAATGCCAACACTTTCTTCCCCTTTTTGCATCAAGGACAAAGGCTATCTTTGATGAAAAAAGAAAAAAGAAAAAAGAAAAGGAAAAAATAGAAAAATGCAAAATGTCAGAACTTGAATACCACACAAGAACCTTTAGTTTCTCTTCTTTAGAAAGATAAATTTATAGCCATTTTAATGCTAATTGAAAGGCTTCTGCATTGCACCGATAAATCAATTGCATGGGAAAAACTATCTAGAGCATACAGGTTCTGCTCATACTCAACTACACTTCCAAGCAATCCGAAAAAAATGCTCCAATTTAGCTTCAACAAGCTCCTTTACCTTACAAAACATATTCATAAATTCTTCTTTCTACCTTTGCAGCAATAAGAGTTCCTCTTGAGGAGAATTGATTCTTTTCCTCTTCTCACCATCCTTATTATTTAAAAAATCAAAAGATTTGCCTAGATTTGTTAACTCATCCTCAATAGTATCAATCTTGTTTTTTGTGCTTTGCTACAGCTACCAGCAAAGAGATGCAATACTTGTAGACTCTACTAGCACTATAGATATAGCTACTCAATTCTTCAATACATGCTAATAAAATATTTTGTGCATCAACACATTCATTTAGTAGATTCTATATATCCAAACATTTTTCCTCAATAAACTATTAAGAGAGCCTCTCCTTTAGAACCTCAGTTAAGGATTCTAGAATCAAATTAATGACATTCTCAATGCTCATGTTATTCTAGATCAAGTGATTCAACAAAATGCTTTCAATTCTATCTGACTCAATTGAAGTCAGCCACATCACACTAATCTTCTTGATTCCATCCACACTATCAACCAATTTCAACAAATTAGATTCATCATCTGATTTTCCAACTTCTTGCTCTACAACTACTGAATCTCCTTCAGCTACAAGAGATTTCAGATCTTCAATCACAATGACATCTTCTACCTTTCTTTTCTTTGGGTTTGAAACACTAATGGGAATATATTGACTCCTTTTCTTCTTTCTAGGTGAGGAACCTCCAGAACCAGGAATGAAAGACATAGATACTGGGCCAACACTCCACATGTCTAGAAAAGATTTGAAATAGGCATCACAAACTTCCTCTTTATTACCCAGAATATTCAAATATCTAAATATCTATCATGCAATCGGAACACCCGACTCCCATATGACATTATCTTTTCCCAAAAGGGATCCCAAATAGTACATAACCAAACTTACAAGCAATGACCCAAACCAGAAAGCATAATTCTTTTCTTTTGTCATCTTAATATTCTCTAACAACAATGCTTTCAACAATTCACACAAGTTTAATGATTTGTTCTCCATCACAGGCATATTTTCCATATATAGTGCAATTACTGAGTTGGCACCTTCCCTATTCTTGAAATATATTTTATAAGAGATGTCATAGGCAACATACCTTACCATAAAGTTGATAGTTGTAGTGTCCCTCCTTGACTTATCTTTTGATTTATACCTTGATAGGCTTGATTAGACTCTTATGCGATGTTTTGGATTTATATTTATGTCTCTATCTATATATCAAATCCTTATGGATGATACTAGACATTTATATGGACAGTTGATACATGATGGCTTATGTGGATGATTGATATATCATAGAATATTATGATGATGGACTTACATTGATGATCTATATTGTCTTTATTATTATAATTAGATGGTTCATATTTTTATGAGATTATGATGGTATCTTTATTATGCTGACCCTATCAATGATTATGATAATTGAGTTGATGATATAATGATTGTGATTGTGTTCTAGTGTATTTGTGTTAGAGACAATATCATACCAGTCATTATGAGCATGATATAACATTGTGATTCTCTATCACTTGTTAGATATTTATGATATGTATATGTTATTGCATATGTTGTCTTGTGGCTATTGGTGGTTGTAGGATTCCAAATACTAGACATGGAATTCACTTGGTCTCTCATAGGTCTGAGTGTGTCTCTATCATAATGGCAAGTTGTTGGAGATGGTAAGTTTCCTTCCTTATCCTCTAGGTCTTAGTTGATATCCTAGTTATTCTTGTGTCTGAGTTGAGTTGCCTTGTGGCATTGTAAGTATTTGATTATTTAATTAATCAATAATTAATTAATATAGTTTAATAATGTTAAAACTAATTTATTATATAGTTTGGATATTTATTATTATTTGTTTAATTTATTATTGAGATTTAACATTTTAATTATATTAATTGGTTATAGCTTTATGAGCTTTGGTTTTATGGTTTATTATTTATTTATACCATCCTTGGTTATTTTATTTATCGGGCCTTCGATTTAATTAATATAAATATATCTCTTACATGCCATATTACTGTATTGGTTAATTTGTGATAGCAAGTAAATAATATATTTTTATATTATTTACCTCGTATTAATTCATGGTAAGTATAGAATATAGTTGTTGGGAAATTTTTGATTTGCTGGAATATTTCTATAGTGTGGTTTCAAATTTTATTTATTGTTTTTCCCCTGTGCATTGTTGGGTTGTCCTCTCTGAGAATTTTGAATGTTGCTGGAGATCTTGGTTTCTATTTGGAGCTTGGTTGGATTGTTGAAGCTTGCTGGATTTTGGTTTGGGATTGTTCTTCTTCAAATTTCACTTTGCCATAACTTCTAGGTCCAGGTTGGTTTTGTCATAACCTTTGTGCATTTTCATTCCGGAAAAGCTTGTCTCCTCTGTGTTTGCATAAATATTGTTGCAAAGGGGAGTAATACTATTTATGAGTTTTAATATAAGTTTTGGGATTGATAAATGGATAAATATCTATAATGTATTTTTTGTAAAATTTTGGTGATGGAGTTTTGTTGTGAATTGCTTTTTTGTATTCCCTATGTGTGCCATGAAACTTCTTTGTCTCTATGATATTTTTTTTGTGCTTTTATTATTTACCCACTTTAGTGTAATGTTTCCCTTCCTTATTTTGTTATTTGGTTGGGTGGAATGAAGTTTGGGCTTGTCAAGAACCAATAGTGTATTATTTTGCTGGGTAATTATGTTGAATTACTTTAATATGATCATGTTGGCACCATTTGTATTTTTCATTGGATCTATTATGGCTTACTCACCTTCAAGGAGTATTTTTGTACCCTTTTTGTGAGTCTATGTTCATTCATGTGTGAAATCACAACTTCATTTCTTCCAGTTTTCAAAATTTTACACTCTGGCATGGATGCACCATAGAATGGCTTAGATTCCCCATAGAATGCATTGTATGTGCTAATATTCACTATGGATGTGCTAATCTACACCATGTATGTGCTAAACTGGTCCGTGGATGTGCCAATCTTCTTAGTTTGTCATTTTGTCATTTTTTTGTCTTTTTGTGATCAATTTATGGATTTTGGCTTGGTACGAGAGGCTTTTTGTGAATATCTTGAGTTTCCCTCTGATGCTTATTGTTCTATTTTGGTCATTTTATTTTTGTTTTTATCTATGGCAATAAGGGTTACACCTTGCTATTGAGGGTTGGGCATAGATGTTGTTTTAGTTCCCGCAATAAGGAGAATGCCTTATTATTGAGGATGATCTATGTAAGGTCCAATGCGACGGATGCACTCCACTATTGAGGATTTCATAGTATAATTTATGATTGGGGATCTTGATCAAAATGTTGGCTTTATGACCCTAGTTATGCTTCAGAAATGTATGGGTATTTTGATGTTATTGTGGATTCTCTTTGTATGAGCCTCCTTATGATGTGGTTATTTGTGTTTCCCCTAAGGTCTTCATCCATGGTTAGGGAGATTGGGCTCTTGCATGTGTGGACTAGGTTCATGAGCAATAGGTTTCTAAGAGGTTACTTTTAGGATTCTTAGGGTCTAGACCTGTCAAGGAACCACATGGGGAGTTTAATTTTAATTTGTAAGTGATAACCATAATAATTTCATTAGTGGGTTTGGTAATTAAGAATTAATTAATCAAGATAATGAAATTGATTTTGGAGCCCCACCTCATAGCCCTCAAGAAGAGTCTCAAGATGAGCTTGGGAAGATCATAGGGATGGTAAATTATAGTCCCTTGATTTTCTCAAACGTTGAGATGGTTCCAAATGTCTATCAAGGGAATGTATTTGTACCCATTCTTTGTGAGGGTAGCATGTGATATACTCTTTCCCTACATGTTTCCATGATCCTTATGCCTCAATTGTTGGTACACCTTTGGGAGTTTATTGCATTTCAGTTTAGCCTTGTGATGTGATTCGGTGTATACTTTATGAGGTTGCCTTAAATGATTGTGAGTTATTTTCCTTTAGTTGTTAGGTGTCAACTTATCTCTATAGTGTTAGTTGGAACCTTCTATGATCTCCTAGCATGAAGGGTGGTTCCTTATTGGTTCCAAATGGTTGGGTGGTTTGATGCCTTCTTCCATTGGGATATTCTTCGTTGGTTTCTAATTTGCGTTGATGGGGATTCATATCTCTTCTTCATATGGATGGATTGTTGGATCTTATTTTATGTATTAATATTGTAATCAAGTATTTTGTATCATGATGAATATGTAAACTTTAAAAGAAGCTAGGTATCTTGTATCTTGAGATCATATGTAATAGGTCTTGTAGTGGTTGAGATCATGTTGTATTGTAATGGATTATGCTATTGTAGACATTGTACTAGCCTTTGTAGTAATAGGATATTTTTGTTCATAATTAGTGATTGGAAATCTTAATGGAAGCATTATTAATTATTGAAAATATTTTATGGATTATAATAGAAATGCTAAATGTTCATGTATGCGTTAGAGTGAATGTTTCTAGTAGAAGGAATGTAATTCTTAATCAATGATTATCTCTTGAAAATGATTATGTATGAGTATCTTGTAGGTATGCATGATTATCTTTAAAGGAAATGAAGTAGATTTGCACTAGGTGATATATAATGTGTAAACATGATATTATCATGTTAGATGGTTTAAAAGAGAATTAGGAACATTTGATTGGTGCCTTAAAATAAATCCAAGAGTTGATGGGGATATGTAGGATTGCATTTGATAGTTCATAATTCTCATGTTATAAAGGAAGTAGTTTATTAGGAACTAAAAGTAATTTATGTTAATGGTGTCATCATTATGGATGGGCTTATGTGTTTTTGAATATGGGAAAACAGGTTTTGAAGGGCCCCTGAAACCCAGTACAGTAAAAAATCAAATGAAAAATATTACAGCACAACTAAACAAAGGAAAGATAGCTGGCGAACCAAACACCAACACACAAGGGAACGTAGAATAAAGACCAAAAAAGACCGACAAAAGCCCAGGCTTAGGTTAATTTTTGAAGCATTTCCACTACTTCCAGCTCCATCGATTCCATATTGTCCGCTTCCCGCATAATATCCTTGATCTCCTTGTTATGGCTTTGCATCCTTTTAGTGCTTTCTCTCATTCTTCTCCGAAGCCCTGTGTCCCTATCATCTGGGTTGTCATCCTTAACATTAATAATTCCCACCGCGACCTTATGCCCTTGGTAGTTCTCTAGCTTACAGATAAGTACTTTCATGCTGGCCAAGGCAACCTTCAAAATCTTGTGGCTTTGCTCTCCTATTTTTTTGAGCATTTACTCAATTCCATCAAGTCGCTTTTCAGTTACACTTTCTCTGTTTTCCAAGCCAAGAAAGCTATTGCGGTTGGCATTGATAATCTCCTCAGTGTTACCAATCGCTTTGGTGAGCTCATTGAGACATTCTGATAGTGAATTGAACTTTTTGGAGCCTAAAGCTTGTAATGTCTCAATTTTCCCTACTTCCTGGGCTTGCTTGGTTTTGATTCCTTCAATTTCTTTATGCACCTAGCCAAGCACCTATTTGAGGCTTTCCATACCGTTATTGATGTAGAGATCAATATCTAATTGATTCTCTTCCTGGTTCTTATCATCAGTAGTGTTATGATTAACCTCCAGGCTAACCTCCCTATACTCAGAGCTCTGAGCTTCTTTCATTGATGTATCCTCCCCATCAATCCCTTCTTCTTGAAGTCTATCCTAAGAGGTGACCGGTCCTTAGTGTCTGCCTCCTTACTTTTAGAGGTCTTCTTTTTCTACTTCATGCTCACGAGGATTTGGACCCCCTCACTTCTAGTGTCCATGTCATTGTCAGTCCCATACTCCTCCTCATACCAGCTGTCTTCCTCCCCTTTCTATTTCTTTTTGGTAAACCCTTTGTTTTGTTTCCCCTACTCTATTTTTTTATTTCTTCTGCTTGACCCAACAATTTGGGGGTCATTCTCTTTCTCTGCTTCCATATCACAGGCATTTCCTTCCTCCTGATCAGATTCATCAAAATCCTCTTCCGATTTGGAAATCTGAGTTATATTCAACTAGATAGTCATGTTCTTAATGCGATTATATAGAATCACCATCAGACCTTCGTGCATTGTAGGATTGATATTGGGGTTGGAAATTGCATCCTTGATCCTAGCATTAAGGGAACATAAAAGATAATAGGGAAAATAAATTTTATCTTTATACCTAAAATGATTAAGTAAAACAAAGTGGTACTTGTAAACCCTAGTGTATCTACCATCAAGCGTGATAAACTCCATAATAACCAGAAAAACCATTCTCCAAATTAACTTAATTACCTTTGGTGAAAAGTAGGTATGGCTGGCCTTCACCAGTCTAGCCCTTTCCTCCTCATTCTTTGAAAATTTCTTAACGGCAGCATCTGAAATCTTTTTGTCCCTGTAAAACTTGATGCCCTCCATTGGAAGACCTGTTGCCTCTACAATAATAGTTTCGGTCACCTTGAGCTTCCTATTTCCAATGGTTAACATCCCTTCATTTCTGCCCTTCTTGAAGATTCTTGTGATTTTGGGTTGTTTCTCCTGCATATTTTCTATAAAATCTATCATCTTGGTAGCTTGAAGGATAGCCCAGACCTGCAGATGACTCTTCCATTTCTCAATGGTGGTAGCCTATGTTCTCTTTCGTTTACCACCCATGATCTTATTGATATCAATAATCTGCAACTCCCACATAATTCCTTTCTTCACAATAGACTCTTTGTGATAACCAGTTCGAATTCTATAGGAGTTTTTGATGCTATTGTTGCAGAGTGATAAAAATGCCAATAAATCATACGAAGTTACCCTATAATGATTGTTGTACCTCCTTCTTGGTAGCTTGCAGAACCAACGCCCGCTGCCATGATGTCTACTTACACTTCAAGAAATGATACCAAATCTGTCCCTACTTACCATACAATCTTTCATAGATTAAGATGTCATGTGCTACGCATGGTAACTCCCCTTCACCATTCCAGGTTATAATTATCTCACTCCATACTGCCACATTGGCTACCTAGTCAGTACTCCGATTAGCCTCTCTATAGACATGTGTGATGTGGCATTTTTTAAACCCCTGAATCAAGTGTTTGGCTAACTCAATGATGTTCTTGATAGTCCACGAAGGTTGATGATTACCAAGAAGGAAGTTAATAATGTTTTTAGAGCTGCCTTCCAACCAAAGCATCTTGACCCCTAAATTAGAGGCCAATTTAATAGATTGAACTGCCCCCATAGCTTCTGCCAAATGATTGGTTTGAATTCCTAAGGGATAGGCCACCACTCCAGTGTAAAAGCCAACCCCATTACGGATGATACCACCGCAACTAGCTAGACCTGGATTTTCTTTTGCTGCCCCATCAAAATTGGCCTTGAACCACTCATTGGGGGGAAAGGACCAGCAACACAAGCTTCTATTAATTTGGTTGATGTTAGAGCCCAAAGAGGTTGTGATATTCCATCTTTTGAGAATATCAAAGTCGTCATTATCCCCCAGAGGATATGGGAAAAAGAGAATTTCCAAACATTTCTTATGGTGATGTTAGTGGTGGAATAATGCTAGCTTCTGAAGCAATCCTGCGTCTCCTCTTGGAAAACCCAATTCAGCCCCCACATTTTGAAAAAACATCCCCCAAATAGGAGTGGTATAAGGATAGTGTAAAAAGTAGTGTTTCACTGATTTCTCATTATTAAGACAAAGGTAGCAAAAGTTAGGGAAACAAAAGCCCCTCTTTCTTAGGTTGTCAGTAGTAAGAATCTTGTTTTGCAAGAGGATCCACAAAAAAATGTTGATTTTGGGAGTCAACCCTAGATACCAAGCCTTGGCCCAACATAGAGTAGGGTCTTGGGAGTGTTCCAGTAAAAGGACAGTAGAAGAGACTGAATGAGTTCAAGACGAAGTTCCACACTATACCATATTGTCTTCCCTTCTAGAATTCAAGACCGCATGGTTGATCATTAAGTTTAGCTTCTTGAGTTTGGGATCAATTGGTTTGAGGTCCACCCACATTTTATCTTTCCAATAATTAAGCAATTTGGTGCCTATCTTCTCCTTGCAATTCTAGATGAGTGTATGAGAAGCCAACTTATTAAGAGGGGCTCCTCCAATCCAAGAATTGTCCCAAAAGTCCACCTTCCTGCCATCACCAATGGACCATACATTGCCAAGACTAGCAATACCTTTAGCCTGGATAACACTATTCCAAATGAAAGACCTGCTTGGTATCTGATCTGAGACTAGGAAATCCTCAATGGTGGGACCTTTCCTTAGGTACTTAGCCTTCCAGATATCATTCCATTCTCCTTTTCCCTGATGAGTTCTACAAATTTGTTAAGCCAGGAGAGTTTTGTTCAAAGTTCTGATATTCCTAAGACCCAAGCCCCCCTTCTTTTCAGGTTTACAAACATTTTTCTAGGCTATGAGAGCCATTTACTTCTTCTCCTCCACTCATGACCACAGGAAGGCTTTCTATATTTTCTATATTTTCTCCCAATTGATGGTTTGACCTGTTGCCTTACTATAAGTGTTGAGAAGGTTCTTCAAATTGGAAGCTTCTTTGATAGTGGATGATTTCATTAAAATGGTATCATAAACAAATGTTGATGAGTGTAGGCTCTAAAACTAGACGAAGGCAAAATACCACAAAAGAGCCCCGCAAAAACAGAGTTACTAATAGATCTCCCTAGACATTCAGCCAAGATGATGAAGGGTATGGGGGATATAAGATCCCCCTGCCTGATACCCCTAGAAGTTATGAAGAAAGTGGAAGGCACCCCATTGACAATGACAGAAAAAGAAGGGGTCGAGATGAGTTGTTCAATCATCTTAATGAAACTCACTCCAAAGCCAAAAGCACCTAGTACCTTACCCAAGAAACTCTAGTCCACATAGTCTTAGGCTTTAGACAAATCCAGCTTCATCAAAAATCCTTTTTTTTTTGAATCCACCAACGAATGAATGTTTTCATGGATAGAAATGATGGAGTCAAGGATTTACCTTCCAGGAACAAGTCCACTTTGTTGGGGTGAAATGATCAGAGGAAGAATTGTTAACAATCTGCTAGTAACCACCTTAGAGATAATTTTATAAAACGAGTTGCATAAGCTTATAGGTCAGAAATTCTCCATAGAATCTACTCCCAGGCATTTGGGAATCAAAACCAGGAAGGTAGCATTAAGCTCCTTTAAGATAATTCTAGCCCCAAATAACTGTTGCACACCTTTAACAACATCAACTTTGAGGATGTCCCAGAAGGTTTGGAAGAAGAATAATGGAAAACCATCCGAGCTTGGGGCTTTGTTCCCATGAAAATAAAATACAACTTTTTTAACTTCCTCCTTAGAAGGGATGACTCAAGACCTTGTTTGGATCCTCACTAATAGTTGGAGGGATATTGTCAAGGATGGCATTTTGAGATTGACTGTCCAGACCAACATCCATCGAAAGAAGAGAAGTAAAGAATTTCCTGGCCTCCTTCGCAATTTCATCATCCTTCCTCATTTCAGTTCCCCTAATTTTCAACTTCAAGATTCTATTATCCACCTTGTGTTTCATCATAGTCATATGGAAGAATCTAGTATTTCCATCCCCTGCTTTAAGCCATAGGGATCTGGACCTTTGTTTCCAGAATTATTCCTGTCTTCTAATAATCTTGTGGTACTTCACCAGCACTTCATTTTCCTCACCGATTGAATCTTCATTGTATTTGCTAATTTGGATTCTATCATGTATTTCCTTGAGTTCCAGCTAAGTTTTAGTTTTGGCAGCAAACAAATCTCCAAAAACCTTCTTATTCCATCTTTTAATATTGTCCTTCACATTTATTAATTTTTGAAAACTCTATACATAGCAGTACCTTTGACATCAATGGACCACCACATCTCAATGACCTATGCTAGGTTAGGGTGATCAAGCCACATCCTTTGAAATCTGAATGGGAAATTTCTCTTTTAACAATGGTATTATCAATAGTAAAAATCATAGGGAAATGATCAGAACCTATTATAGAGATACCTGAGAGGGAGCATTGATAATGATTAAAACACTCATTAGAAATGAGGGCCCTGTCAAGACTGACTTGAATGAGATCATCTTTCGTCCTTCTTTTTGACCAAGTGAACTTGGCTCCCTCGAGCTCTGGTGCAGGAGCACCTAGTTTCAGGAGGTTCTATAAGGTCAACTATGATGTCATGAGTAATTTCAATAATGTTTGGAGTTTATAAGGTCTATTTGAGTCATTGTAAATCATAATGTAAGGCTATGTAAGCCATTTTTCATAAATTGTCCAAAAGGTCCTCATGAGGTTGAAGTGTTCCAAAGTGTGTTAAAAGACCCAAATAAGGGTAATACGGATGTAAAATGCATAAATGAGGAGGTCCAAATTGGTTAAAGGGTAGTTATGATAGTTACAAAGGATGGAAATCACTATTTAAATTATGTAATGTTAATCCAAACCGAATAGAAAAGGAGTACATTTTGATTGAAATTGGGAATTCAAAAACTTTTGTTTTGCAGTCCTAAAATAGTTATTCTCTCTATTTCCAAGCCTTGTACGGCCATATAAGGCCTAAAAGTGGTGTATAATTATTATGAAAAGTTAGGGAAATGAGTTAAATTTCTTTTGGCTTTGGTTTGTTGTTTTTTTATGAAGGAATGAATGAGTTAAGTTAGTTTTTATAAAAACACTTTGTAAACCCTCATTTACAAAGGTGTGTGCAAGGGTTTGATCATTTTCCAAATTTTAACGATGGGAAAAATCTAAATCTTAGTTATTTTGAGAGTATATTCAAGAGGCTTTCAAATGGATTTGATTTGATATCAAATGGGTTTGCATTTTTGGAGATATTTGATGCCCTAGGCGGACTATACATGCATAATTCTTGTTTTTCTGTAACAGTCAAAATGGTCTTGGTGCATAGACCATTACTCTTAACTCCATCGTTGGATTGTTCTAAATTTTGTATATGTTTTAGTAATCCTAATTATCTACATCTCCACTAGAGATATTTCAACAATGTTGCCTATTTTGAAAGATGTGAATAACAAAATGCAGGGTATCAAAACTATCACAACAGGGACAAATTTGGAAGGTGATTGGAAGCATGAATTGGATTGGATCATGATTGATTTGTATGATTTTGTAAGGATATGGTGAATTTTTTGTGATTAATTAAAGGTTATTTATTGAATGTTTAAGTTGATGGGATGTAAAGGTTGTAATTATCTTTGATAAGATTGAGGAACCTATCATATATGTTATTGATTCAATGATAAGGTGTGTTGTTACATGAGAAATGCCTCTAAAATGTTATTCTGATGGTTGGATCAGCATGATCCTTGATGGTTGGTTGGTTTTCCATGACGATCTGCATCAAGCTCAATATCGTGAATGCTTTGATTATTGATAGAGTTCAACAGATCCATTCTGCTATCCAGTTGAGAGGGGACACCTCCAAACTTCTCATTGTCTTTGAGGGGGGTGTTGAAATCCCCCATAACAATCCACATATCATTCTTGTAGAGAGCCCTAATAGCCTCCAGCTTTTTCTAAAATTTTCTTCTATCATATCTATTATTATGGGCATAAATATTGGTAAGAAGTAAAGAGGTACCATCCCCAATGTGATGGAACCTAATAAAAGCCAAATTGCTATCTTGTGTGACTAGCTCCCCAGAAACCTGCTTTAGGTTCCAAAAAATAGCTATGCCCCAAGAAGCCACATCAGAGCTTCCACCACAAACTTCCCCATTCTTAAAAAGCTTAATCTTTTCAACTTTCTCTTTAATCATTTTAGTTTGTTGGATAATAATAATGTTTGGTTTATGTTCTCTAACTAAATTTCTAAGAACATCTTGTTTATATGGACTATTCAGTCGATGTATATTCCATGAGATTATTTTCATTTCTAACTAGGGAACATACCTCATGGATGGTCATTTGACTACCATTTTCTATGTTCTTACTAGCATCTTGATCTTTGATCTAGCTTTCCTTTTTCCTTCCAGGAGGAGATGGGTTGAAACTCATGTCAGCTTTTCTCCGGTTTCTTGTCTTGACTGAATTAGACTGAGGGGTAGATTTAGACCCCTTTTTGACCCCTCTTTTTCTCTACAACATCATTTGTATTGCCATCGTCGACCTCCACCCACTTAGCATTAGGAAATGAGGTTGTTGGTGATTGCTAAATGTTGGCTCATACCATTTCTATAGATTGTTGTGATCCTGACAACGAGATCTCTCCAAGGATCAAGCATCTCTGGGCTTCTTCAAAATCACTACTGAAGCCTGCCCTGTTGGTGTTTTCTATTATGTGGTTCAAATATTCTTCCTCATTGTTCAGTAACACCACCTACATCTCTCCTTCTTCCAGGTTATCACTCTTTTGATCCTCCTGATTGGTATCTTGTTGTTCTCTATCATCTTTACTTGATTGATCCATTTTACCTTTATAATTCAAAGGTATTTCTAGGTTTTCCCCATTAACATCTATTTTTTTCTCTATCGTGTTAGGGCTAATGACACTCTAGGCCTCTTCAATTTTGTTCTCTTTTTCAAAGCTCTCCAGTTGCTTAACAGGGTTTCTTACTTTCCATTGTAATGTGATTTCTTTCTTTTCTTTCTCTTTGGCCACCTAAAAAGGGCATTTCCTTGCTATATGTTCTACCTTTTTGCAATGAAAGCAAGAAAAAGGGACTCTTTCATATTCCAAAGGTTGTTTCCATTTTGCCAATCTAGAGTTGATTTCAATGGATAAAGGCATATTTGTGCCCCGCATAACTCCGACGCAGATCTTGGAAAAAGTAAGTCTTCTTCTCGTTGTAGTTATGGGGTGCATTGAGAGGATTTCACTAAAAGAGCTAGCAACACCTTTAAACACATCTTCCATCTAGAATTCTAAGGGAAGGCCCGACAATCTAACCTGGACAAAAAAATATTCATTAAGTTTCATCTTAGGCGCCCTTTTTTGTAGAGCTAGCGTTGCTTTACTGATCAGCCAGGGACCATCACAAAGCACTCTTGACATATCTTCCTTGGAGGAGAAGGCCAAATACAACATCGCTTTTGACATAGTTGTGATCCCCACTTGACCTTTAATTGACCATTTGTGTTTAGCAAAAGCCTTGACAATATCAATATTTGGCCTGGGACCCAAATTTTTTCCAACCAGTGTCATTGCAATAAGGCTGATGTTATGATCAATAATAGGGTCTGGGATTTCAATAGAAAATCTACCCTTTTCTGGGTCTGAGATATTACGAATTGGGGGGAGCAAGGACTCTCCACTCGGTTTGACACCGAAGAGAGAAGTCCAAGACCGACCGTTGTCCTTTTGCACCAATTCCTGCCTAGGAGTGTCTGCAGCTCGTGAATCCTCCTTTTTTCCATCAGGATCGATGGGCTTGTCGCCTTCTTGTGGGTCCCCATCCGCTGGGTCTTTTCCACTCAGCTCAGAGGAATCCAGGCTATCCCAAGAGTCATCATTACCCTTTTCCCCCTGGTTTGCTTGTCCATTGCAGGGTTCCCCGCCTTGCCCTGAATTCAAATGTCCCGCTTCTCTATTCTCCCACTGCTCCCTCTTCTCGCGCTCCATTACTTTCCTTGTAATTCCACCATAGGATCGGCTTATGTGTTATTGTTAGTTAAGTAATGGCATTGAGATACCCTAGGGATGGATTAGTGTTGTGTTTTTATTTCGCTTGCATATTATGTTGTTAAGAATATGATTTCGTTTAAGTTGATTATGCATTCATGTAATGTTGTGATTAATGCATATGAGTATTTGTAGCATAATATGTTGCATTAGTATATATTTTTAAATTTTTTTATCTCTATTTGTTAGTTAGATTAGTTATTTTCTCTAGGGTATTTTGGCGGGCATTACAATAGTGTTAATGATCAAAGCTCATTGATCACCCTTCACGTCAGTTAGGTAATCCACTTCTCTATTCAAAATTGACTTCTTTGTCAAAACTTCTCTACTATTGCACAAGCTGGTGATCACAGAAATAAATTCTTTCATGACTGGATAAGGTTTATCCAACACAATATTGTCATCCCATAGGACAATCTTGATAACCTCCACATTATCAAACCAAGCAAATTTTTTCCAAATATTCAAACCTTTGCTTTCCAATTTTATGACCCTTTGCAACTCAACATTACTTAGACCAGCTTCAACACCTCTAATTTTCTCAAGGTTAAATTCATCCAGAAGTACCTCTAATGATCAATTTTCCTTCCATGATTACTCACATTGCTCTTTTTTCTACTCCTCTACTATTTGCAATATATTAAGCACTAATAACTAATAATGAAAGAATCAATTCAAAAAGTCGATACTTATCTTACCAAAAATACTTTTGTAGGGTTTTGTTGCCGAGAACTATCATGTCAATGATGTTAGAAAAATTCCTCTAATTACTAGATAGTACTTAGAGCATAGTCATGCCAAATCAACAACAAAAATCACTCAGACTAGGAGGACAAAATATTTTCTTTCAAAACAAAATCCCCCTAACCCAAATCTCTATAGTTAGTTACTAGAGGAAGATGTGCATGCACTGGATTCTGGTACATTAGGCTCACTTGCTTTATTCTCACGCTTCTTTCTCTAGACCAAATTTTGTTTCTTCTTTGATTTGCTATTATTCATGACACTCTTCTCAATATATTTCTCCACATTTCAACTTCTACATTGATTAGCATAATGTCTACACTGCTTGCATTTGAAACAACTAATAATATTCCTTTTAGATCTTACCAGATGTGATCTTTGTCTACATTGAAAGACAAGCTTGATTTTGTCTAAATTAACTTGTTTCATGTTGATCAACTCTTCCAAAAGCTTGCTATTATTAAGGAACTTATTTTCTGGCTTTAGATTCTTCACCTCTTGCTCTACCTTTTCACATTCTTCAGACTTTTGCTTTATCGTCTCTTTCAAGAATTGCTTTGTCTTGTGTTTTTCCTCAATCTTTTGTATCAGATATTTAATGGTATCATTCACCTGGTTCACTTGATTGTTAACCTCCTTATAACATAGTTTGAATTTCCAGATTTTCTCTCTCAGCTTCCGCACACATTCATTTTCTATCTTCACATTCTCTTTCAATTCTTCATATTCTAATTCAACACTTTCAAAATCTTCAAGAGCTCTCTTCAAATATTTATCCAGCTAGAAGTCTTGAGTCATACATGTAGGTGTCATGATTCAACCATCATGGATCTCCCTTAAGTGGTTAAGCTTCCAAGCAAGGGACCAAGGCTCTAATACCAATTTTTTATTAGGCTGAAATGAATGAAATACTGAGGGTGGGGAGTGAATCAATATTCCCACAAATACAAAAAAATTTCTCAAACTTTAAGCTTGCACAAAAATATCAATCTTCATCAAACAAATTTAATGGATACAAAACAACAAATGTAGAATGACCATGAAGAACACAACCACAAGAGAAACACTATATTTTATACATGGAAAACACAAATAGGAAAAACCATGAATAGTGTTGACTCTCAGTAGAATATAACTAGTTATATGAAGTTTATAAAAGGGGTATCTCACTATCAGGTGGCTCACTGGAAAATTAAAAATTCAGCTCACTACTAGACTACTCACTGTAAGGATACAAAGGAATAAATTCTCTCTGCAACATAAAGGTTGAATCGAAAAGGATTGCATCTTCCAAATGTATGAGATAAGTTCTAAGATTAGGCACAAATTACAATTAACAAACTTTAAAGGAGATCCAGTTAGAGATGTCTTTATAACTATCCTGTAGGAGGTTCGGTGAAGAACTACTGTATCATTGCAACACTATCTGCCTTCACTATCCGCAACTCACACTTTACACATTATTACCTTCACTAATAACTCTCTTTCACATATCTCATGTAATTTCTTAATCTTTTTCTCACACGCAGACATTCATAACATGTTCATTCTACAATATATTAAATATATACTTGAGGACACAAATACAAAATAGTATGTTCGCCAAGCCGAACATGTTATCAAGACACTCATGTTGACCTCTACGAGATCTCTACATGCTTCCCTTTTTCATCCTTCATTTGCCAATGTATATGCCAAGATTACCGGAATGGGGAAGGGTCATCGATACCCAATAATACTGACCCATTAGTACAAAATTAAGCACAACATCTCCAAACTATATAATCCATGCATACCAAGCGTACTGTAACATGAAACTTGAAGAGATACTATGAATTTGACCAAAGAAGCTAATGTCGGGACACATAACTAATAGCAAGATCAATGAGAACTCAAAATTCTTGTAATAGGGATATTCTAGAAATTTCCTAATCACATTACCTCCATCATATTGCATCATAACATTTTTTCATAACAACATCTATCCATTAAAAATAATTCAATAAATTGATTGCATACAACATCCAAACCAATATCCAGACCAATCTGGGCTACATATATTATCTGGTCCTAATCAGATAGCTGGTTTGACATCAATGATAACAATATTCGCACAAGTCTAATACTCTTCCCCCTTTTTCATTGATGGCAAAATATATCCAAAATAAATCTATGTATGACACAACTCCCCCTTAATCATGCAACTCTTCAAATCCAAGAAAACACATTCCTTTCTGTCCCTTTTGACATCAAGGACAAAGGATGCCTTTGATGAAAAAAGAAAAAGAAAAGGAAAAAAAGGACAACTGCAAAATGTCAGAACCTAAATACCACACAAGAACCTTCAACTTCTCTTCTTCAGAAAGATAAATTTGTATTTTTCTTTCAAACGTGGAAGAAGATCTTCCCAAGAATTTTTAATTACATGTCAATTGTTAAATTTTATGCTTGGGTCATGATTGAGGATTTCAAGGGGTCCTATCTAATAGAATGCTACACACGTATGAGGTTAAAATAAATTATTAAGCTATAGGTCACATATAGGAGGGCTCAAGGGGTGAAGATCTAGTTCGCATGTCTTAAGGGGATCATTATAGGATAGCTTTAAAGGATTTTAACATGATTAGATAAATGAAAGCTTAAGGGGTCCTAGTTTATACGATGTCAACTATGACCGGTTCGGCTAAATTGTTAATCTAGAGGTATTTATAAAAAATGTCACTTGCATGCATTGTTAAAGCACATGTTACATATGAAAGAGCATAAGGTATCATATGATCGAACCTATATGTGAAGTATGAAATATTAACAAGAGGTCCTAATTGGTCATCTAATTGTTAAGTACATGTTTTGGTTCTGGTTTTGGTTTTGACGTTCATTTTTATTTTCCTATTCTATGTTTATATGATTATGCAAAGAAAATTATTATACCAAAAAATACAAACTACATAAATTTTAAAACATGCATAGATACAAAATTATAAATTACTTTAATATTCAAACCTAAAACCAATTTTTTTAATTAAAAACAAAGAAAAAAAAATCTTTTCATTTATGATAAAAAAATACATAAATATTAAAAGAAGGGAGAAAAGAAAAAAATATACTTGAAGGGATTTCTAGGTGGCTAACAAAGCTCTCAAATGGATTCTTGAGTCATTCTGACAGTTAAAATGAATTAGATTTCCTTTTTGCAAAAAAAATAATATTTTTTTGAAATAGGACCCTCTTTTGAAATTTTAGGCTCAATATCTCATTTCATTTTTGAGCTCGAGACCCTGAAAGAAAATAGGATCCTAATTCATTTTGGTCAAGATCCCATTGTGTCCTATGCAATTTACAAAAAAATGACCAAGTGTAAAACTTCTTTCTCTTACACGAGCTTCTCTTCTTACTTTTAGGAATGTGTAGCTTATACCATCAAACTCAAGTATCTTGTAGGATCCATTTGGAGCCATCGTAGATCTTTGTCAAGTGTTTAATATTACTTTAGAGGAACCTATCTCTAATACCAATTATTGAACACATCCCAAGAGTCAGAGGAGTGATTCAATCTTGAACAAAAAGTATAATTTTAAGCATAATTCAATACTTTAATAAGAAGACTACCTTCTATGTGCTTTTGAATCATATCTGGAAAATATGAATGTTTCCCTTCAAGAATTAATATGGCCTTGAAGATTTATGAAAGAGTTCCAATTGGATACATGTTAAAGTACCATCTTACTTGAAGTTGTTTTACTCCTCCCAAGAATATTATTTCTAAATAAAAAAAGCATGTTGAAGATCATGAGAACATCACTAAAGGTAATGCACTTCATCATATAATTTTTCTTCCATTTCATCATAAAAAGCACATTGAAGATCATTGGTACATTATATATCAGAATCATAGCCATCACTTTGAAATCCTCTATTTAGTGATTATTTTTTTAGGTGATGCCATTAAGGGGAAGTGTACATGACTCCACCTAGTGGCTAAATCCTAGATATATATAATACCTAATTGTCATAAGACCTTTAGGCATTATATGCTCCAAATTCGAATAAAGCGTTGCCTTAGGTGATGCCATTGAGGGGCACTATGCATGTCAATGACACCACCTAGTGGCTATATCCTATGCGAAACATATCGTAAGTCCTATGAGAATTTTTTTTAAGTCCTACGGGCACATTATTGTAAGTCTTAAGGGAAGATATTTTAAGTCCTACGAGCAAATTATCATGAGTCCTACGTGCAGATGTTTTAAGTCCTATAGGAACATATCATAATTGTAATAGATGTTTTTGTCCTACGAGAACCTTGTATTAAGTCCTACAGGCATATTTTAAACTATTCTCCTCCAGTGTAAATCTTCCACTTGTAAAAGCATTGTATTAATTCCTACAGGCACTATGTAATGGACCTAGGGAGAGGCTAATTTCAGGAGACCGTGGCTCTAATATCATTTTTTTAAGACCTCATAGCATCATTTTTAAAATACTGGGATTATAAATTATGACAAGATGACTTTCATGTATTCCAGAATGCACGATCTTCATGTTGGCATATATTTGTGTCCCTATTTATCACTATTAAAGAAGACCTACGTTACTGGGGTAGTTTTGTTTTTGTTTTATGGAAATTGACATGTGATCCCCTAGTAAGATTAAGGGGGAGTGTTAGACCATAATCATTTTAGGGATCACATCCTTATAACATCTAGATATAATATACTAATATAAGGCTTGAAAAACATATATATAATATTCTCTATAAGAGTATCCCATTTAAAATAATTATAATCTAATAACTATTAGATTATTAATTATTTATGAGTGGGGTTTATTGAAAAGGTTAGACTAGTGAAGCCACCCTTCCTCCTGTATTTAATGAGGTTCTCTCTCATTTGAGAGGTGTGTGAACTTGTAGCCTTGTGGTGAGTTACATCACTATGCACAAGACATATTATTAGTCATGTGGAAGTATTTGAGGACTATCCCGAGGTTCATATAATAGGCTATATTTGTAAGTGTTTTAAATAAATGATGCTTTATGGGGTTTTTTCTACCGAAAAGGGTTTTCCCCATGTATATCTTGTGTAATGTGTACATTTATGCATGTATGTTTGTCATTTCATTTAATTTATGATCTTGTTTATAATGATTAGTATCCTAAGATCCTAATTTCTAACATAATTAAAATTTTAAATCCTTAGTTTTATTGGTAGTAGTGAAAGATAAGACAATAGACACCAATTAATAAGAAAATTCAAACTTCAAATGGAAGGAAAGAACCACATTATCTCATAATATGTGAATAAGTTTACAAATTTATTTTAACGCTCATTACCTAAGGAATCATACTAGCCCCAAAAAGAACTTGTTGTTTAGATTCACTGTATTATGATAAGACACTTGGAAGGACTTGTCAAAGATAAAAAGATATATCAGAGTATGATACATGAATATATGGTTATAATGTATAAGCCTTCACTATTACTACCTTCGATAGTCTCTTTAGAATGTAGATGGTCTTGACATGTTACCTCAAGGAACCATTGAACAATTCAGCTCCGAAACTTTTACCATACATATTGACTGTGTCAAATTTGCATCTTTCATAATCCACACCAATCCAAACTCTTTCAACTGATTTCATCTTTTATTTATATCCTCCACAAGATCTCAAAACTTCAATTAGGCTAGCCAAAATTGGGGACAAGGAATGATTCTAGAATGTCAACCTTAAATACAATAATATGTAAATGTTGTCCAATGTAGGAGATAAAGATGAGCTAAGACAACTTATTTCTCCTTCCAATGCATCATCAATGTTAAAGAACATTGGTCTACATCCTTCCAAGTCAACAATAGGGGAATGTGAAGAACATAACTAGTCAGCGCAAAATACATCCATAACATATCTTCCAAATAAATTTACTCAATGTGAATCAAAATAAGGAATAGTAGGACCAAAAATACAAATAATCACATCCTCCAATGCTAGCATAAACCTCCAAATGCATAGTGTAAGCAAGAGACTAGGTCATATCAGCTAGATAACAATAAATCACACTAAAAACTAAGTGCAAATAATATGTAGCACCAAAGGATAAATTATTGTCATGTAAACCATATAGAGACATTCCATGAACCCTCAAAAAACATACCCATACACTTAATTCATGTTTTCATGCTAAAACAAGCTAGTATAAACAAAACGGATCTCAAGTTCTTTATACCCTAACAGCGAGAAAACCACATTCATTAAATTAAACATTAGGAAACATACTTGTTGTACACATCATCACCTTAAATTTGAATCAAGACACTACATAGAAAATATTAAAATGTCCAAAAAGTCATAGGAGAATAAATATCAATTTAGATAAATGCAAAAAATTATATTAATTAGTCTTGACAACTAATTAAACTACCAACATATTGCATTCAATAGAAACCATTAGCAACAACACTATGGACCTGAAAAGGTAGGAGGGCAATTTCCACAACATAGTATAGAAGAATAAGGCCATAGTATCAAATATGGAGGAATGGAAAAAATTCTCCAAGATAATCTTCAACACACCTCCTTCCTTTTTTACACTTCATCAATTATAAAGAACAATTTTTTTTTTTACACTAGTTGCCTAGTTTGAGGCAACATGTGAGATAAAGCTGCAAGTGTCATATCCAGAAGACAAAAACATCATATCCACTTCATCATCATGATTATAATCCTTATATTAGTTCTTTTAATCATCATATTGATGATTATAATCCTTATCTTAATATGCTATTATCCTTATCTTTGCTTCTTTACCAACACTATTATAACACATCATCACATCATCAACATCATCATCAAGATACTACAACATACAAATTATGGCTTTCAACACCATAAGGGTGGACATCTAGCCATGAACATATTCAATGACAACACACATCTAATAGAACAACCATGAACCATATACACTCTATACTAGTGACAACACATCCTTGAGTGTTAACATCAATGGAGAACATGATAACTACACAATAGACATTGATGACTAGGATCGCCAACCTTCTCCACAATATCGAGGATTGTCATCAATGACAACACCATAGTTTCCCAAAAAAATATGACGAAGCAACTACATTGAAGATGTATATTCTAACACTAATGATGCCATTCTATGAATACTATCTAAAAATCATAATAAACTTACTGAAATTTCTCTATTTCAAGGGATTTTCACTTGATATTCATTTTTTATAAATGAATTCTACCATTATAACATGAGCCTTATTCAATTGAAAGTAATATTTAGGTAAGTAGTTAGTTTTATTTATTGATTTCTTATAATGGGAAAGCAAGGTAGTGTTTACAAGAACCCTTTTGTTACATTAAGCTATATCAAGTCAACTCCCTATAATTATAATCTTTATACTCTTAGAAAAATTCTTCAATTTTACATATTAAGTTATGTAGGTAGCCTATATAATTTTTTTTATGTAGTGGGTTCCTTCAAGGTTATATATCTAAATATTTTTAGAATAAATTCTCATTATCCTTCAAGTCAAGTCACTTAATTTTTATTTATTAATTTATTAATTATAGAAATAAATATATTTAGATACCAAAGCATAAAATAATTAGTTTCATAAATTTTAATGAAGTCAGCTAGTATTAAAGTGTGAAAGTGAATCATTTTGATTTTGTAGTTTACATTGAGGAACATAAAATTGAACTTTAAAATTGTATGATTGATCTGCATAAAAATATTCAATTTTAGGTTAAGGAACAAGTGTATAGGGACTTGGGTCTATAGTAATCTCAATGAGTTGAAATAGTTGTAAATAGAATTAAGATAAAATCAAATACATGAAATGTTCATAAGAGAATTTTAATGTGGATATATTAAAATTTGAGATAGAAACAAACCAAGTGAAGGAGTGTGCCACATTACAATATGTAAGTGAGTTAAATAATTTCATGAAAAATTTCCTAAAAGTAGAAGAAATTTAAAATAGGTATGTAAAATTTAGCATTCCAATTGTTTTTTATTAGGATAAACAAGTTTTGAGGGGACCAGAAACCCATACAGTAGGGTTTGAAGGGACTTGAAACACTCAGATATTTCACGAATCCGAAACCAACAAAGCGACATTGCAGAGCTAACCAGCAGCAAAGCCATAGTCATCCAAAAATGAATAAACATTACAACTCTCATGGCACCAAAGGGAGCAGCCAAAATGAAACAATTGCTAGTGAGACACAAAAGAAAGACAATATAAATTAGGCTGGAAACAACAACAGATCTAAACCACCTTATAGATCTGAGAAATTGAAAATGAGCGTTTAATTGGCACCCCCAGCCCAACATGAGGGTTTTCCCATGCGCCCTTAACTTTTAATAGAATTTCCAGCTCACCAGCAACAAAACTTGAGCCTAAACAAAAACACAAACTGGACAAACTTGGCCCTTGAAAATCACCAGCATCTAGCCTGTCCAAAGCAAAAAACCAAGGGTTTTTCCTACCTCCCTTAACCTTGAGAGAGGGTTTTAAGAGGCTCCCACAACCTGACAGGGTCTGAACATAGCACCCAATACCTTTAGCAATAGAAATAGGCTTTCAAGTGTAACCAACAACATCTAACTCCACCTCAATCGAAGAAAGGTCTCCTCCAACCACCTCCATATCCACCTCCATAGGAGACAAGTTCACGTCAATAAGACTAACCAAAGAAACCTCAATCTGCAAATATAAAAGCATAATAAACCGAGCCATGGACTTGGGGAAGATAGGGATAAACAAACCCTCATCAAAAGGAGAACTAGGGTAAACCCATCAAGTGCAAAAAAAGATCAGTTCCCAAAACCATGAAAAATAAAGATTTTGAAAAGGCTCCCTTAACTTTCTGCTGAAACAAGAAAATAGGGGCTATCATAAATAACTCAAGACCAAAGAAATCCACCCCACAGGTTTCAGTAGGCTCCCCATACCCAAATCTCTTGGTTTTAGGAAGGCAGCCATCCGACAAAACTCCCTGCATCTACTCTCGGGAAGAAAAGATAGACACTACTCCACCTCAATAAGAGTTGGGATCACCTCAATAGAAACCTCAACAAATGACCCGTAAGAGAGAAAACATAGAAAGAAAACGAGAAAGAAAACAAACCCCCAAACGATCACAAAGCCGTGCAGAAAATAGTCATCATCATTCCCATAGATAGGCACGACCCAATCTGGACAAAACCATCGCAAAAGAGACCACTAGGCCGTGATAGAGAACAACACCCCTCCAGCACACCTCTCTGTGCACACCAAACCCAGATAAGAACCAGGCTCTGGATGCACCACCCGGATCCCAAACCTCTCCTCCACGCTAGGAGAGAACAAAAACGGAAGGCGGAGAACAAAGCCCAAAACGAATACCAAAGAGGCACCCAAGACAACCCCTCCACTCCCAATGCACCCCCATCCTCACGAAGCAGAGCAATATACGCCTCCTATCGCAAAGAATGCAAAAGGCTTAGACAACCGAAAAAAGGAGGATCAACACAGGGGGGAAGGGCGTCCCCAAACGAGATCTCCAGCCGCCAAAGGAGCCACTGCCAACACACCAACATGCATCCACACACAAGCCTAGCGCAAAATCAAGCCCGCACAGCCAACCGCATGAGGCAGGAATAGAAC
Source organism: Cryptomeria japonica (assembly GCF_030272615.1). Taxonomy (NCBI): domain Eukaryota; kingdom Viridiplantae; phylum Streptophyta; class Pinopsida; order Cupressales; family Cupressaceae; genus Cryptomeria; species Cryptomeria japonica. Next base: position 661,564,482 of record NC_081407.1, on the reverse strand, counting down.
ACGGGTTATCGTCTCCCCAACCATCTGCGTCACCATCTCCAGGGTCTTCGTCGATGAAACCCTAGCTTGCCCTCTATAGCCCTTGTAAGCAAGATATTTTAAAAGGAGTGAAATAAAAAATATGATATATTTTATTCTAACATTTCCTTTTTATGATATCTTAAATATTATATATGTATATTCATAAACATTACCTAATTTATTAGGATTTAAATTATATTTATTTCATAAATATATAAAAATAAAACAGTAAATACACATTTGATAAATCCTATAAATATGATATCTTCTTGATACTATTCTAAAAGAATACATAGACCTTTTGAGCAGGTTACTTGGTTAATCAAATTAAAATAACATTATTAATCAATATTAGTTTAGAAGAGCTAGTACAATGATAAAATGAAACAACAATATGGAAAATTAAATGTTGATTTGAGAACAGTTATGAAAAATATTTTCATATTACAAGAATTCCACTAAATGAATGTAGTGCACTTAAATCTGATAGCATAGTATTTTTTTAAGATATAGAAATTAAATCTCAGACTATCGTAATTTTTGAATCTTTGGAGGTTTAACATGTCTCTTGCAAACTTAATAACCTATCAGAATGATTTTCAAGCATTATACTATTATAAATTATTTCACTTTTGTTTATATGATATTTTAAAGAAATGTTCATTACATATAGGAATACTTTGAAAATAATGCTACTATGAAAATGTAACAATTAGCCCCATGAACACATACTAAGATGCTTTACAACAGCTAGAATCAAGGATGAGAGCTGATCTAAATTTTCAAATTAAAAAACGAAAGATTTGAATTTTCAAAAACCTAATTATACGTAAAGTAGTATTGCTATTATTATTAGATAACTTATTTGTCATGTCCATATACAATACTATAATGCTTTGAAGATGTGAATATATTGAAGAAGTACCTTGTCTAAGCATGAGAATATCCCTCTACATATACAAGGTTATTATTCCATGGCAATTTTACTTATGTTGATAATTATAATCTTTAGATGATTATTCGTCAATAAGACATGGTCATGGAATTAGGGACAAGAGAGTCACAGAGTTGATATTACTCACGATCAACTTGTCTTGTTTTTCCTCAGAAAATTCGGCATGGTCCCTGTTCCGGCTCACTAGTGAGCTTGTAATTCATTTTCAAGAGCCCTAATTCTAGCTTCTAAAATTAGTTTTACTGACTGTGCTTCATTTTCAGCCGTCTTCCGTGCAGAATGTGTAGATTCCAATTGCTTTTCTAATTCTGCTGTCACAGCTCGCATCCTCTCTTCCATTGCACTCGTGTTCTGTTCCATCTGAAGGCACAAATATCGTTAGAAAATATGGTCTTTCAACAGTATCATATGATTATTTTAAAATAATCCATGAAGAACTTTGGAATGTAAACATATACTTAGATTACCATCTCGTTCAATTGTTTGATTTGATCTGCATACACTTTTTCCTTGTCTTTTATGTGAAATAACTGCGATGTCATCATCTGTATAGACAATAAATAATAATAATGAGTTGAATGCCTCTGGCAATTTCATATAATGTATTCATTTATTCATTTTGACTACAAATATTTAGGGCTAATCGTACCTGAGCTTTAGCGAACAACTCGTTGGAATAAGGCTGATTTCCATTATCAGCAACTATACGGTCCACTTGCTCCAATAATTTAGTTATTTGATTTTCCTTGACTTCTGCCGATGCGCTTTTATGATTGTTGAAAACAACCATTCTTGAATTGCAACGATTTATGATGTTCTGCATGAAGCACAAAGATATTATCATAAATATATGTTAAGTTGTATGTATATCATATCTGTAGCTATTTTTAAGTTTGCCAACTTTTAATGTTTCGGGCATATAAGAGGCATTACATACCAGGGACAACAGAAGGTGGAATGGAGACCAATTAAGCATACCATTTGTCACTGCCACAATGCAACTCTGGCGATCTATAATGTCTTAAAAATCATATAGTTCTGCTAATCTATATACTACGAACCATTTCCAATAGCTATATAACTATGGTGTCAAGTACACACAAATGGATTTCTCTTAGAGTTAAGACTCTCAACGCATGTTAGGGGAGAAAGATTCAGAATATTTTTACGAGGCGTAAATATTTATTGCACGAATAGAGGGTCACAGAAAATGATGCTTGCAGCTACGAATTGTAATTATTATTTTGGGCCTGCAAGCAGACAAATGATAATAGATGACTTTGCTAACATATTGTATCATTGAAAAATGTTCATAAGAGATGGGTGCTTACTTTTATCTTTCAATGAGCTTCAAGGTTGTCTGTATTAAGATTAAGTTGCGTCTGATGAGTGTGTTCTTAGAATGGTTTTCATTTAATAGCCACATCATATAGTTCTCACCCTTGGTGATCCGAAAGAGATATTCTCGATTGCTACTTAGAGTTTAGCCAATGATATGAGAGATGGTGGAGGATCAGAATAAACAACGTCATTCGTTAGCATCGAGTGAAACATTATGAGTAGGTATATGCTACCGTTGCATAAAAGTTACTCATTTAGCTTAGTGATTAAAATAGCCAATGCAACATAATTTTTCATGGTCACTATGAATGGTCAATGCATAAAGTTATTAGTGAAGTTAGAGTCATATTAACTAAAGTATGTGATTTTAAGAAGCAGTACTTCATGGTCCTGCTCTATAAGATGCTATAGAATTCATTAAAAAAAAGGAATTATTTTTCAATTTGGATTTAAAAAAACACAATGTTTTGCATGAAACGATATTTTTCAAAACTTTTATAACTAATTTGAATCAAGAGATGATAACTAATTATAAGTATCAATTGAATGAAACTACATAAACAAGGAAAATAAATTATACTTTTATTATAACATAAATTTAATGTAATATGTAAATGAGTAAGGTTAGAGTTTACAGTTTGTTGTTTTCCAATCTGGAATCTCATACAAGTCTCATCTTATTATGTAGAATGGAGAACATCCTCAAGGTGTTTTACCTCTAAGCACAGATCTAGCGCTCCCCCACACATCTTCATTATTGAAGTGGCTCTACCCCTCATGAGGGTGCAGACATAGAACTAAGTCTAATTGTCATATGAGGTTGGTGTTTAGAACCTGTACGACTCTAGTTTGTCACACACAATAGGTACCTCCTATCTATTATGACCTTCTAACTAGAAAGTGTTTCCAAATCAAACAAACCGATAGATGCATGTAGAACACTGTGCCACATTGGCCAAAGGTTTTATATAATTGTAATCCACATTGAACACGCAATCGTTCTTCACCATCTCACTTGACTTGTTATAACATTAGTCAAGTTCTAATTGACTTGACTTCATTTGATTTAACTAATATGACATGCTAACTCTCCATACTATTAATTGATAATAATAGGTCACATAAGACTCAATTGGATGAAGTTCACATTTAATCAGAGTTGAGTGTGAACTTCATTATATTTCTTAATCTTTAAAGATGTTCTTTCAGGCTAGCTAGTAAGTTACTATTAAAGTTTTTAATGATCCCACTTCTCTAACCTAGCTAGGATTACTTCCTAATCCTCTAGGTAGAGACTCTACACTATTATATATAGGGTCGCCTAAGAGTTACTACTATCATCATGACTCTTATTAGTCACTCTCATTACTTTACTATGCATGCAAGTGGATGCTTCTTGGAATATTGCATCTGTATGTATGTATGTGGATCCCTCACACATACAAGTAGGCACCTTTTGCAAAACACTATATTTATATTCTTTCACTTTATCTCCATGAACCAAAAAAAATCTATTATTGATTAGGTTAAAAACCAACCAAAGGTATTCCAATGCCTTATTAGTTGATTATGGTTCAATAAGTAACAAGTAGTCTTGATCTATTGAATTCTTCGATTCAATTGCAATGAATTATTTACACAAAATAGAGGATGTTTACTTTCCACAAGTGTCAAATCAACCACTTAAGGGTATTAAACAAGTATAATAGACAACAACATTGTCATTCTCAACTTGACTATAGCTAGATATAAAAGAAAACTATGTCAAAGCAAATATTTATATATGAGATTGAATTCATAGTTTATGATTAGATGTTATAGATTTCTTACAGAGCAAAAGAATGATAGAACAGATTAAATTCTTAATAAAAATAGAGATTATGTCTCTTTTAATTCATTCTCATGTTATTTGATAACACTGATTCCTTGAAAGATTAGATTTACTTTTTGAAAAAATAGAATTGCATTAAATACTCTATTATATGGAAGCTTTTCTAGGTAAATAGTCTATATAAATTGTTGCAAATGATTATAATGCCTATATTCAATTTGTAGGAACCAATATTACTATAGATCAATGCATAACTACTTCTAAGAATGCATATAAAAGATCGATAGAGCATAGTATGAAAGGTAATCATCCATGTTTGTTAATTAGATCAACAAGGAAGAGAATGAAATGTTGTTCCTTCCCAGCTAAGTATTGCATTCTCTAAGAACAAGCTATTTAATTTCATTCCCTTTTATCTGTTATTTTCTATTGCTTTTAATGGAATTCATTCTCAACATTATAATAAATGTTTACAAGAATCCACTCAACCTCTACATGACCAAACTCCAAACCAAATTATTTTCAATTGGTAAATCAAGAAATAGTTATCTTGATTGCCATAGTTTCTTGGTATTTCATTTATTTCACATTTTTATTCCTCTATGAAATCAACCACCACCTCCAAGTAATGAATGTTGTGACAAAAATAACACCCCATCTTATTTGGTATGCTTGACCTTAAATATGCATTTACATGGAAACTTCAACATTATGAGTGATTACCACATTTTCTCCCACAACTTCTCTGTATACATACATACATATGTGTGTGTGTGTGTGTGTACATATATATATATATATATATATATATATATATATATATATATATATATATATATATATATATATATATATATATATATATATATATATATATATATATATATATATATATATGTATGTATGTATGTATGTGTATATTTATACATATTCACACATATATGCGTGTGTGTGTATATATATATATATATATATTTGGTTGAGTACTAAGATATCTTCAAGCTCAAAATCATTTGCTGATATCAATTAAAATTCTAATTTAGTGTCGGAAGCTATAAATTTAGTTTTATAGATTATTAACATTGGAAGGATAACTTTGGCTTGACCATTTGGATTTCAAAAGACCTTGCATCTAAACATCATAAAATTGACTAAACCTTAATGAGTGTAGGACAACAAGAAAAACCCTAATAGGTTACTTATTTCATAAATCTTGACAATGATGGCAACTTTGACCTTTTCCTATATTTTTCCCACTCTCCTTGATGATACTCTCCCTCCCTTCTTAGAGGGTGATTAAATTTACTTCATCTACTTATACACACAGATGAAGTTAATCATAATCTTTTTATCGTTCAAAATATCCATATAAAATATCATTAATTTATCAAATTAATATTCATTCATTCTATAAATTTCAACAAACTAATGTTCTTAATAAGCATCAGATAATTATCAATATATCTCTTATATGCAAATAAGCAAGGTGAAATTATCCATGAAGGAGGGGTGTAACATGCCTTAGGCCCACTTATAAAAAACCAAAATTTCTACTCTAACATATAGGTTATTCACCTCTACTTGACTTAGTGGTTGATCTAGAGTCTATAAGGGAAGATAACTCTCCCATTGCACCTGTTGAAGTTGCTATTGCACCATTAGAAGCCCTTAATGTTGTGAGTTGTGTTGGTGAGTGCTCTAAGTCAAATTCAACTACATATTCTTGTAAATGTTCTACTTTTTTTAATATTTCTTATGGTGTGATGACAACTTTTGGTGTCATTGTCTATGGTGGGGTTGCAACTTTAAGTTCAATGGTGTCCACTAGTATATGGGAAACATCTCATGTTTTATCTCATTCCTCCTCTATGATGGTTCTTATGGTGGTTCTTAGTCAAGATATGCTTGACAATGAGAGCTTCATTTCATATAAGGGTTTGGTTTGTAGGTTTAATCCATGGCCATTGATTCTTGAAATTCACAAGTGGATTTCAGACAATTGGGTTACTTGGGTTGAATGTAGGATGGTGATCTAGGAAAAAAATTCTTCCTTAGAATACACATTCACACAGACAATTATCAACATTCTATGCCATGATAATCATTCTTGGATGACCTAAATATTGCAGACCTACTTTACAAAAATAAATGAAGTGAAATTCCAAATGAATACCAACAAACCAAAACATACATGAAATGTCTTTGGGTGGTGTTGATTCTTGTTGAACACCCGGGCAAGTGCAAGGTAATGAGTCACAAATTTGCGGAAGTCCATGCGTTGGAAAATGCGCTTTTATAAATGGGGGCCCGTTTTCAAAAAATGGGGGCCCGTTTATGCTTTGGGCTCCCGAGCCAAAAGGTAACAGGGGTCCGAAGCAAAAAAAAATGGGCCCCCATTTTGTTCTAAAATGGGGGCCCGCTTTTAAACAAAATGGGGGCCTGTTTTTTAGAAACGAGGGCTCATTTTTAAAAACGGGGGCCCGTTTCTAAAAAATGGGGGCTCGTTTTTTAAAAACGGGCCCCCATTTCTAAATCACATTTTTCCCTTTTTTCCACAAGCCGCCCTTGTTTGAAAATGGGGGCCTGTTTTGTGGAAGTTGATTCCACAACCCGCTACTTGGCTCGAGATTAGGCCCGAGATAGGCCTGGGATGGCCACACCTGAGACATGGACCTACAAATTCAAATCTCCATGAATGAAAGAACAAATATGAATTTCAGAAATAGTTTACGCGCCTCTAATCAGAGAATTTTTATACGAAATTAAAACCCATTTCAGATTATACTGTCTAGATTCTAAATATATAAATTTATTTAAAAATTGATTATTTTAACTATTTTTCATTTAATTTATACGAAATTGGGTCCATAAATTTGAAATATTAACTAATTTTGTTAATTTAATAACTTTTTTATTTTGAAGAATTTTGGAAAAAAATTATATGTCATCAATCTACACAAAATTCTTTTGTATTTAAAGAATCAAAAATAAAAAAATGTTAAGTTTACATCAAATTATGTGGGTTGTACACGTCAAATTTTTAAAAAGATAATTACAGCCATTCAAAAATTAATTTTAAAAAAATATTAGAAAAAAGAAAACAAAAAAATATGCTCATCAATCTTCAGTGTGTTACAAACCATTTCCCAAAACGGTTTGAGAAAATAATTTTAATTTTGTCAAAAAGTGTGGGTCGTACACATGCATGGTATGGTCCTGAAACAAGCATTTTTAAAACATAGTTTTCAGAACTCCATTCAAAAAGTTATTTTTTACTATGTGGGTATTAAAATAAATTACATATTTGGAAAGTACACTCAGAGAGCTATCTTTTATATTCTTGACTTTTTCCAAGATTCAATCTTTAAGTGTTTCAAAATTTAAGCTCAAATGAGACAAAATCTGAAAATCAAGGAAAACACTTCCACTTTTTGGCCAAAAAGTGGACTCATCTTCTTGCACTGACCCACCCAACAAGACTGAGAGCAGGGGGAGGGGGGTGAATTAGTCTAAAAATTTAAAATTAATTATTAATAAACTTGTCCAATATGAACACTTTAATCATCAACAAATCAAACAAAATAACAAAAACACTACATATACATGGAAAACCCAACTAGAGAAAAAACATGATGAGAATATTACTTACAATATAATAGAAATGTTTACAACTTTTTAGATTTATATCCAAGGAACACCAACACCTGAAGCACTTATAGAACTAAGGTGCACTACCTTAGGCAAGATACATAGGACTTCTGCAGATAAAGAGTACTTCTTCAAGACAAGATACAAACTGTTGCCGAAGGTCTCACTATCAATAAACAACGAATGAACTAGATAAATTGAAATTGAGAAAGATTATCTTGGTCATGAAATTTTTCTTGAACAGTGTTCAAGTGACCAATAGCATGGCAAACATATCTAACAATCTCCATAGCTACAACACTCCATCTGACAAAATATGTCATCTTCAAATATTTTCCCAACCTATCTTTTGCATCACCGAAAACTCAAATTTCCCTGCAAATAATTTACATCCACTTCTCACACAATTAACTTTTCCATGTATTTTATATATGAGACACAACATTGAATTCCTAAACAAGGGTTAGCTAAGAAAACATAAGTCACCTGGATCTAAAAAACCTTATATTGGTCTAGTCTAGAAGAAAGAGGGAACCAAAAATTATCATAATACATCATCTCGTGAATAATTATACAACTACACATGCTAAAACATATCCCAAAATATGTTATAGAATATAACATGTAGATATAATCAACTAGTCAACCACATAACCACTTCCGATGCAAAATAGTCCATGTGGATCTCCACAAGCCAAAGTGAGATCCAAATAATCAACTTAACACATTTTTCAACACATATTTAGAGAAAAAGAACATGATATACTAAATCACAATGCAATTAAAAACCTAGCCAGATGGCACCAAAAGAGTTTTGAACCATCCTAAATATAGGATGTCACAACTAACACCAAAAGAGTATCTAAACCAAACTCCATCTAGATAAAAAAGGTTTGACATATCATATCGAAAACAATATCCATCCATATAAGTAGGTTTGACATCAATGACAACCATACAAGCTCACGCTTCTGACAGTCTTCCCCTTTTTCACTAATGGCAACACCAATAAGAAAATTCTAATAGACATCGACTGATAATATCACACCAACTCTCTCTCATAATCTCACAACAACTCTCTCCATAATATAACAAAAAAATTCTCCCATAATCTCACAACAACTCTTTCCCCCTTTGACAATAATAACAACGGGTGCATAAATAGAGACATACTAACCACTCACACCACTGCTCCCCTGACCATAGCAACAACATCAATCCAAGAACAAATATAAGCACCAAGTCTCCCTCTAGAAATATGCACCACCAAATTGAATCTATTTGGAAGGAGGAGCAATGACCCCTAAATTTTGTCCAAGATACTCAAAATTATCCTTCACCAAAGCATTTGTAAAAAAACCTACCATCTACTCTGACATAGAAATGCATTCTAGTTTGACTTCTTTCTTAACAACCTTCTCTCTTAAAAAGTGATAACAAATTGAAATGTGTTTAGTCCTTGAATGCATAACTGGAAATTCTTTAAAATGTTATAGCATTGGTATTTTCACACATGATAGGAATACATTCATCATATACAACTCCAATATCCTTAAGATTCTATTTCATCAATAGAAATTGAGAACAACAAGATGTTGCTACAATGTAATCATCTTTAGCAATAGACAATGATATAAATTCTTGTTGTTTCAAGGTGTGCGCCCTTGGTCTCCTTGTTTTGTGCAGCACAATGCTCGAGTTTGTGACATGGCTTAATCACCTCTTGCAGATTCTATAAGTCTAGTGGTTGTATTGGGCATTAACAGGTCAATATTTTCATGCAATGACAACCACACTTGTAACAAGTGGTATCAGAGCTTGGTCAAAATTTCAAACCACTTGCATGCACTAGGGGGGATTTTTGCAAGGTGTGCACCCTTGGTCTCCTTGTATTGTGCAATGCAACACTTAGGTTTGTGACATGGCTTAATCACCTCCTATGGATTCTATAAGTCTAGTGGTTGTATTAGGCATTAACAACTCAATCTTTTGGTGCAACAACAACCACATTTGCAACACTTGTTTCTTACTTGTAGTATCGTAACTTGTTACCAAACAAACTTACAGCTCATGTTTGTGCCCATACTTTAGTGTATCCTATCTTGATCACCTATGTAGGTCCATTTTATTTCCAATCTCTAGTTTTGATGCCATGAATGCCCACTGTAGTAAGGGATATTATCTTATATTTCATGGGTCTAGATGTGACATTAGAAAAGGAACTTCTAGTAGATTATGTGAGAAAGCTATATGTACTAGTCGTAATGTATACTATCTAAAGAATAAATAGAGGAATAACTTGTATGTTGGTGTAGAGAAGTAAATTTTAGTTATGGCACAAAAGGATGGGATATAATAATTTTGACAATATGGTGAAGATTAGTTTTACTCATGTTCTAAGGTATTTACCAAATATTATCATACCTATTGATACTATGTGAAGGGAATGTCATTTGGGAAATAAAATAAAGATTAGATTTAAGAAAATTGAATATAGACCTATGTGGACCTACAAGGGTAAGAGGACTAAATGGTGAAAGGTTTTTTATATTTCTTATTGATAATTATTCTAGAATGCAATAGGTTGATTTCTTGAAATAAAAATGTGAGGAATTTGAAAAGTTCAAATTATTCAAGTCTATTGTTGATAATCAAGTATATGCTAGGAACAAATGTTTAAGGTATAATAGAGGAGGAGAGTTCATATCAAATAAATTTAAAGATTCTATGAGGATCATGGTATTAGAAGACACTTTTATTCTTCTTGGACCCCTCAATAAAATGGAGTTGTAGAGAGGGAAAATAGGATTTTTGTTGAAAAGCCTTGAACTATGATGAAGGTTGCCAACCTACCTATTGTGTACTGGAAAGAAGTCCATATTATTGTTTACAATATCAATAGGGTACAAATAAGAGTGAATTACACAAATATTCCTTATGAGATATGACATAGAAGGCCCATTGTAGTCAAGCATTTTAGAATCATTGGAAACAAGTGCTATATAAGGAAAGATGAGGAAGATCTAGGGAATTTTGATGCTAGATGAGATGAAGGCATATTATTGGGATATTCTGTAAGGAGTAATATGTACCTATGTTACAGCAAGAGTCTAAACAAGATTGTGGAAAGTGAAAATGTAAGACTTAGTGAAGATTGCAATCAGAATGAGAACCGGTGCACCTTAAGTAGAGATAAATATAGAAGTTATTATAATTATTGTAGAAGAGAATGATGCTCCAAACTAAAAATAACAGACAAGTATAGAAGAAAAATAATCTAAATAGAATCTTAAGACACTAGCAAAGTATGTGTAGAAGAATCATCTAGAGGAACAAATCATTAGAGGCAAGAATAAAGAAGTTCAGACAAGAAGACTTGTAGAAACTAGTGAAAAAGAAAAATATGGTTACTTATCTTAGATGGAACCAAAGACATATGCAGAAGATTGAAAAGATGGGAATTGGATTAATGTAATGGAAGAGAAGTTGAATTAGATAGTGAAGAATCAAACATTGAAACTGGTACTTGGATTGGTGGATAAGAGTGTGATAGAAACTAAGAGGGTTTTCTAAAATGAGCTAAATGAAGATGTAAAATTTACAAAGAACAAGGAAATATTTCTTGCATCAAAATAATGATGTTTCTTGTATTTTTTTCTTACAATTACTTTGAAGCATTAGATGGATGCCAAATTAGCATTCTTAAATGGAGAACTTGAAGAAGTGTACATTAAACAACTAGATGGATGTGACCTATCAAAAGATATACACATGGTTTGTAGATTGAAGAAGGCTTTCTTTATGAACTCAAGAAAGCTCCTAGTGCTTGGTATGCAAGGTTGGATAGGTATTTGTTGTGGAAAAAAATAAAGAAAGTTATTATAGATGGAAATATTTATTTCAAAGTTGAAGGTGATAAACTCTTGATTATTGTTTTATATGTTGATGACATTATTATAAACATATAAAACATTCCACACAATTTATCCTCATGTGGTAATCATAAGTATTATATGATTTAAATGGATTTAACTATATATTTATTCATTAATTAATAACTTATTTTATTCTAAAATAATTTCATTTTAAAAATCATTTAGCTTCTTTATATCTTAAACTCATTTTCAAATCCATCCCTAATTTATGTTATTTTTCTCTTTCTTCTCCCATCCACTACACTCACTTGGAGAATGTGGGACAAATATTTATCCATAACTACCTCCTTTATCCCACATTTCTCCCACAATGAACTTTCTTCACTACCTCCTTTATCCCACATTCTCCCACAATGAACTTTCTTTATGAGTATGCCTATAAATTCATTTTCTCCTCTTACATTGAGCTCTTTTGTATCTTTCAATCTAGAGATCCTAATGTTTTTTTTTTTTATGTACGTGAGAAATCATTAGTCACCTTTCAATAAATTTGTTTTGTTCCTTCACAACTTCTTGCGCATTTGCATTTTAAAATCTCAGAGAAAATATGATCAAAGATTGAGATCTTGGAGGATTTTATTTAAATGCATTTGTCTTGTTTATTTTAGTTAGTATTTGTTTCATAGATGTATTTATTAATAATTGTCCATTGTGTGATGTTAGATTGAACACTATGGATTCTTGGCTTATGATTGGGCTTCAAGGGGTTCAAGAAGAGTCTTTCATATCCCTCATCTATAATTATATTTGGTGGAGATTATAATGTATTCAAGAAGTTTGTAGAAGAGATGTAGAAGGAGTTTGAGATGTGTATGATAGCTGAGCTATTATTTTCTCTTCATCTTCAAGTTACTCAATCAAAAAAGGCATTTTTATTTCTCAAACCAAGTATATCAAGGAGATTTTGAATAATTTTGTTACAAATTTTTTTGAACAGTTGCAATCGCTGTGACAACTAGTTGTAAGATAAGTAAGGATAACATATATATTTTTTTTTATTGAAAAAATATAGATCTATGATTGGAGGATTGTTGTATTTGATTGCTTTAAGATTAGATTTTATGTAGGATCTATGTTTTCTTGTAAAATATAAAGCTTATCCTAAAATCACATGATCAAGTAGTGAAGATAATATTCAGATGTTTGAAAGGGACTTTGGATTATGGATTATGGTATGATAAGGATGATAATTTTACCATAAAAGCATATGCAGTTATTGATTGGGCCAGATGTGTAGATGATAAAAGTACAAGTGGAGGTGGATTTATTTATGAGACAATTTTGTCTCTTAGGTAAGTAAGAAACAAGGTTTAGTATCATGATCTAGTATAGAGGAAAAACACATTGCAACAACAACTTGTTCTACTCAATTTATGTGGATGAAGCAAACTCTTAAGGATATCGCGGTAAAGTGTGATGAGGTAATTTCTATTATGTGTGATAATACAAGTTTGATTAGCATTTCAAAGGATATGGTCATGCATTCAAGGACAATTTTTTTTTATCCAATATAATTTCTTAAGAGAGAAGGTTGTAGAGAAGGAAGTCAGATCATTGGAGTATGTACTGAGAAAAAACTAGATTGTAGATATCTTTACTATGGATTTGGCGAAGGATTCCTTTGAGTATCTATAGTATAACTTGGGGGTTATTTCCCTTCCTTATTTACACTAGATATATTAAGATGGTGCATCTATCTAAGGGGGGTATTAAAGTTCAGGTTTTGCTCCTGGATTAATGGGGTTGATTCTCTTAGGGTTCATAGGGAGTATTGTAATTAGTAGAGTTTGGAGGAGTGATCAATAGAGTGGCCTTAATCTTTGATGTCAAAGAGTGAGAGAGTGTATAGAGATATAGTTTGAGAGAAAGATAAGTTGTTTTCTCTTTTATATTGGCACTACAAGTGTTTCCATCAATAACAAAGGGGGTGAATGTTGGAAACTTCAGTTATGTTTAGCTATGTTGCTACTGATGTCAACATATTTTGTTTGTCAAAAATGTTACTATGAGTACTGGGAATTTTGAAGATGGCCTATAAGTGAACGTTTTGGTGTTTTTGTACGGAAGTTAAGGTATTTTTGGAAGGTTGGCATAGTAGAAGTTTTAATATGTAGGAAAGAGCTCTTGATGTCCCAGTGGAAGATTGCTTTACATTAATATAGTATTTGAAGATAATGGAGTTTATTTCTACATATAATATTTATGACCTATGCATGTTTTACTATAAATTTTATACGTAATATATTGCTAAGATGGTATAGTTAGTTGTTATTTTTGATAGTGGCATGTTTATCAAAATTAGTTTAAAGAATTCTTAGCGGATATCTGATAGGTTGTTTTTAGTGTTGCAGCTTGGAGGAAATGATAATTTGGTTTGTGTAGAGTTCGAATTGAGTTTCCTAGTGATAGTTTGATTGGAAAGAGAATTTATGGTGTTCTAAGTTTAGTTTTATCAGTTGGTTGAGTTTCTAGTTGAGTGAGGTCGTATATCCTATTTGGATCATGTCGCTTTCATTTGGAAATATTTTTGTGGTTGATTTTTGATGTTGATATGGGTTTGATTGTTTCATGTGTAGATCTACATTGAGTTTTGAACATTGGAGAATTATTTTGGTCCAATTGGTTGGTGTGCTACACTCTTTATCTATGTTTTTCACTTCCTATCAACCTTGGAGAATATGTTAGTATCTACAATTAATTGGAATAATTTGAAGATGATATTTTATGGTTCTTTTGGGTCGCCTTTATCTCCTAGAGTCCACCATAATATATGTTATAGGTTTGGGTGACCAAATTTATGTAATAAATGGGTAAAAGCATAAACCTGTGTCACACTTCTACAAAGGAAAAGGTTAACACAACAATAACTGTTCAATTTCGTTGCCACAAAAGTATCATTGGCATTTTGAATTTGAAGATGATGTAAATTGATGAAATATGTAAAATTTGTTGAATTTTAACTCCACTATTTTTTGTCAATAATTTATATGTTTTTTTTAGCTTTAAAGTCCATTTTTTTATTGCTGAAAAATGTTGAAAATCAGGGGGTTTAGTTCCCACCACAAAAGAAAATGTAAATCAACTTATTTTTTTTGATTTTGATATCCATTATAGATGACATATATATATATATATATATATATATATATATATATATATATATATATATATATATATATATATATATATATATATATATATATATATATATATATATATATATATATATATATATATATATATATATATATATATATATATATATATATATATATATATATATATATATATATATATATATATAGTGCATGAAAAAAAATAAAGTAATTTTTGATGTATATTTTCTTTGTTATAGCATTTGGATGTCAAATATGCCAAAATTTGATGGTTTTTGTCTCCCACCACAATTTGTCTATTCAATTTATGATAATCAAAAAACTAAAAATACCCTTTTGGAGAAGACTCTCTCTTCTACTGAACCATATTTTTTTCAAATTTTTTTGAAGTGATTCGATATTTTTTTTTGTTTTTCCAACCAACATGTTATAGAACAAAGTAATACATAGTTGTACTATTTTTAATTTTTTATATATTGAATGTTATCAAAATATTATAAAAATTATATAAGTAGAATCTTGACTTCGATATCTACAAAAGGGTATTTTAATTTTTTTTAATAAGTTTAATTTACATATTGAATTTTATTATAGAAGTGATAAGTTTCAGAAAATCATCATTTTTGTTGATGTGGCTACCACTTAGCATTCCACATAGACAGTTCGACTGAAACCATTCTGAGGCGGAACTCTGTTAGAGAAAGTTTTCGGCTGGAAATCCATTGCCATGCAAGCGCTATATGGACGCCAAGTCAGTTCGGCCAGAAGGGGTCTAACCAGAACCCTTCCGGCCGGAGCAGGTATTGTTAGCCTAAAGTGCGACATAGATCCATACGATTACCCAAATTATTTACTTTGATTATGACTAACCCTTAATTAGGGTTTCAATGAATTATCTTGTATGCACAAATGTATGATTTGGGCATGGGGTATATTTGAATTGGCATGAATTCAATGTTGTTGAACATAATAGAATACTAAGAGGTGGGGGGGGTGAATCGGTATTCCCTAAACATAACACATTGAAAATATGAAACTTGATTTGATCTTAATTAACCTTAGCATGAAGTAATATATAAGCAACTGAAATGAAATACAAAACATACACAACCATAAGAGGGAGACCAAATTTTTATATGTGGAAAACCCAAATGGTAAAAACCATAGAGAGGGTTAACTGTTAACATAATATAACTAGTTATATGTGATTACAAAAGGCTCACTGTTGGAGGGATCATTGCCCGGAGGGCTCACTACCCAGATTACAACAAGTTACTACTAGAAGGTTCACTGCTAAGAATCAAAAGAATGAACTAGTAAAATTGCATCTATATATGCATTGGATCAATTCCTATTAAGCTCAAAAAACACATCAACTCTCTGTAGTAGATCCGGTTAAGAAACTTCACAATACAAAAAGTTGTTGCACTAAATATGTCCTTGTTCTTCACCCACAAATATAAACTCTCTCACTCTGTCACTCATCACCTTCTCTTCATTCATAGTTCACTCTTTCTTATCTCCGAACATAATATGTATGTGGGTGATCCCACAATATTTGGTTACACTTTTTGGTACATCTTGATTTTATTTGAAATCATATATTTTTTAGAAAATCTAATGATTTAAGCTTTAAGAGGACCCATTTGAAGTGATTAATTGAGGAGAGTTAGATCAAAGATTCTTAGATCAAAATTTCTTGGATAGAACCTTTTTACTTATAAATCATACTAGCAATAGAGTCTCCTTCACACCTATCAAAATGCTGATAGAAAACCACTTTTCATTAGATTTTGGGGGATCAAATGAAATATTTGAAAAGTTTTATTTTTTTAAATATTTAGTCCTTATTATAAGCTTTCCAAATATTATAATTTTTAATATATTTAATTTTATTAATATATTTATGTTTTATTTCTTATGAATGTAGGTTTTTCATTGAACATGAAGGATTACATTTCACACATGTAAAAAATAAAAAAATAGAGAAAAAAATTGTAAAAAAATATCTTTCCCTAGGTATGGATATACCCATTTCGACACAAAAAGAAGATGTTGCTTCAAATGCATACTAAAAAGGTTATGCATTATGAAATACATCTCTGTCCAAATTAAAATTACTTTATCTAAAATAAAATGTAACAAAAAATAATGAAAAATAGCCATTCACTAGATATTGGTGTGACAATTCTATATTTCAAAAATTAGAATTTCCATCTTGCTATAAAAAATGTTATGCATTACAAAATAAATGTCACTTCTAAAAAATGTTGATTACTATAAATTTTGAGTTATTAAAAGTTATACAACAATATGGACAATTTATTTCTAATTATTTAAAAATATATATATTTAGAATCTATATGAAAAATCTCACAAATTACTAGTTTACTTCATCTTCAAACTCTTAATGGTTTAGCTACTATAGGTTTTAGAAAGTAAAGACCTAATATAAAATATTGATTTTAGTGTCAAGTTTGGCCTAAAGGTGTAACCCAGTATTATGGGATCATTCATGTGTATATATATGTGTGTACACTAATAAGATTATACATAAATTGTCAACCTCAAAAAAATAATCCAAAAGATACTCCAACAGTCAGATCACATGCTGCAATCATCAGGGCAAAAATAACAAAAATAAAAGCATTCAAGGTTGGCTTGCACCGAATTAAACACAACCTTGAATCTCCACAATAATATGCTTTTGAAGCATAAAGAACATGATCCACCTTAGTATAGAAATAGTTAATGGAATAAACAACTGATAATCAAAGGATTATCGTTAGATATAAAAAATCTAAGGTCATAGAATTGTCAAACACTTCATAACCGAATATAGCTCTAGAACACTACATCCGAAGCATGACTTCCAAAGCACAAAAACTTGAGTACATTAATCTTGAGAAATGACAACCAACGTATCAAAAATATGCTATCATATCTACAATGAGACAAGAATATGGAGTACTACAATCTTGAAAAACATCAACTAAATATCACGAGACTACAATATCATTAAACAATATACACCTAGAGAATGAAATGGATTTCCACAACCAACAACCAAACTCAGACAATGTGAGAAACATATTCATATATTGACACAACACAATTTCAGAGAAACAGTCCGCCGAAATAATATACTAATATTAAGGCTTCAAATTTTTTTAAGCATGTTATATTAAACTAAATATTATTTAGATTTTGTTAAACCTTATTTTTAAGATTTTTGTAATTATTTGTAGCTTTTGCACTTTTTTCAATAACTGAAATTAAGGGGTCATTCACGTCTTAACAACTCCTACGATATACTAGGTGGTATGTTGTACCTACTAGGATTTTAAAAGGGGTCATATGGGGTCCTAAGGGGTCACACATCTGTGGCCCCTTAGGACCCCATATGACCCCCTAGGATGTTATATGATCCTATGGGGTAATATGGTGTCCTAAGGGGTATGTTGTACCTACTAGAACTTTAAAAGGGGTCATATGGGTTCTAAGGGGTCACACATGTGTTAGAACACGTGTTTCCCCTTATGAGCCCATATGACCCCTTAGGATAATATACAATCCTATGGGTTCACATGTTGTCCCAAGGGATCATATGGTGTTGTTAGGGGTCATATAGGGTCCTTAGGGGCCCCACATGTGTTATAACACATATGTGGCTCCTTAGGATCCCATGTGACCCCTAATGACACCACATTACCCCTTATCACACTATATGATCATATGGGGTCAAATGAGGTTAGTAGGGGTCTTAAGTGGTCATTAGAAGTCATAAAGGGTCATTAAAGTCCTAAGGAATCTTAAGGGGTCTTATGGTGTTGTATGGGGTATTATGTTATACATGCTAAGATGCTAAAAGGGTTCAAAATATGTCCTAGGATGTATTAAGGGGTAGTCCATGTCTTAATAGCTCCTAAACTATATTGGGTGGTATGTTGTACTGACTACAACTTTAAAAGGTGTCATATGGGGCCCCAATAGTTCACACATGTGTGGCCTCTTAGGACCCCATACATGACCCCTTAGAACATTATATGACCCTATGGTTTCCTAAGGGTTGATATGGGGTCCTAAGGGGTCACACATGTGTGGTGCCTTATGGACCCCATATTACGCTATGGTGTCCTAGGGGGTCATATGGGATCCTAAGGGGTCACACATGTGTGGTCCCTCAGGACCCCATATGACCCTATGGTGTCCTAAGGGGTCATATAGGGCCCTAAGGGGCCATATGGTGTCCTTAGGGCTTAGATGGTGTCATAAGTGGTCATATGGTGTCATTAGGGCTTATATGGTGTCCTAATGGGCCACACATGTGTGGCCCCTTAGGACCCCATATGACCCTTGATGACACCATACCACCCGTTATGATACTATATGATCCTATAGGGTCATATGGGGTCAGTAGGGGTCATTATTAGCACAAATCAAGAAGGAATACTGAGAGGGAGGGGGTGAATTAGTCCACCAAAAATAAAATAATCAAACACCACAAACATAAACAGATAAACTACAATAACAACAAGATAAGAAAATGAACAACACAACACGCAACACCAAGATTTTTGACATGGAAAACACGGTCAAGGGAAATACCATGGTGGGAACCTAGCCACAATAATATGATACTCTGCAGTACTACATGTGAAAATATTATAATGAGGAATGCACATGCATTCAGGCACACTACCTAGGCTCACTGCCAAAAGATATATGCCCAGAATGATACAACCCTCAGGGAAGTTTCACTGACTTACAAAAAAATTGAACTGTAATTCGGAAGAATTGAACTAGAATAATAGCATCTCCAAATGCTTGATGATAATTCTAGTTAAGCACGGTTGTCTTCCCTGCAACACCAAACTCACCACAACACTTCACTGAATGATATATCTCTTATTCGCACAATTATTTATCTTTGATAAAATGCAGATATAATATTAGCACCTTAACTAAGTGAATAATTCACCTATATATACAGATCATCAACCTTGATAGCAAGTTTGGCTAAACCCTCAACCCTTAACTCACAAATACAAAAATTAAATTACATGATACAAAGATCGACCACTGGACCAATATTATGATTTACATTACATAGAGTAGACCTCATTCAAATTTCCAAATGATCACATACACTAAAAATCATGCCAAGATCAACCACAACACGCTACACACCAGAAATACCACATAACACACAAATCATCACAGATTGATAGAAATCACCAAAAATCGCACAATGATCAATGTGGATCTCCAAAAGAAATAGGACATGATTAGGAAACACCAAAAAATACATTAGAATCATCTGGAATTGTTGCACCAACAACTCTTGGCAAATCTTCATCGGTCAATGTCTCAAAGCTCAAGAATAACTGTCACAAGGAAAGACAACTTGTAGTTCACCAAATCATAAACCATCTAAA
Organism: Cryptomeria japonica; assembly: GCF_030272615.1. Lineage (NCBI taxonomy): Eukaryota > Viridiplantae > Streptophyta > Pinopsida > Cupressales > Cupressaceae > Cryptomeria > Cryptomeria japonica. The sequence continues at coordinate 661,544,197 of NC_081407.1, read as the reverse complement.
ATGAAGATGGATAGGATCATCCCAAAAAACATCCCAAATTCTCAACACAAGATCTGATCATACCAAAATATACAGAAGAGAATATCAACAGGAACACCAATAGAAACAATAGCAGGAACCAGTAATCAGAGAACAGTAAACCGAATCAGAAAATCTTCCTAAACTCACTAGAATAAATCATAGGAATATTTTTACATCAATGACAACAACATATCTAAATCCAACAACCAAATCCAATAGACTACAACAATCTGCCCATTTGGCATTGATGGCAACATATGAATGTGAAAAATAGTCAATGCAAAGAAAGAAGATATCAGCAACAAACTCCCCCTAAGATCAGGATAGATAATGCAGTTTTTCACATGATATCTCCCCCTTTGACAACAATTTCAAAGCTCACCAAAACAAGAAAACCAAATACATTCTCCCTCTAGGATACACAACCAAATCAATAGACTAGTCCAGTAGAGGAGAAACAACACATCAATTTAGATAAAATAATAAGGCTTCGAAATCAACCAGATTGATGCAACTCAAGTGCATCTAGTTTTGATCAGGAGAGGTGGCTACCCCTAGCTTATCTCTCAAAAAGACAAATGTATCTGCAAGCAATGGCTTAGTGAAAATATCAACAATTTATTCCTTTGTAGATACATATTCTAGCTTCACCTTCTGTTCACTGACTTGCTCTTTCAAGTAATTGTATTTGACTGATATATGCTTGGTCTTTGAATGTTGTACCAGATTCTTTGACATGTTTATAGTACTATAATTATCACAATAAATAACAGTAGGTTCATCATAATAGACAATTCTGATATCTTTCAACATTTGCTTCATCTAAACTATCTAATTGCAATTACTAGTAGCAATAATGTACTTAGCTTTAGAAGTGGATATAGATAGAGTCTTGTTTCTTGCTAGCCCATGAAACCAAATTCTTACCCAAAAAGAATGCTCCATTGGTAGTACTCTTCTGGTCATCTACGTCACCTTCCCAATCTTCATCAGTGTAGGCACACAACATAAAATCGTCTTTCCTAGGATACCATAAACCATAGTCCACGATTCCCTTTAGATATCTGAATAGTCTTTTAACAATAATAACATGACTTTCCTTCATATCAACTTGATATCTAGCAACCATACATACAACATGCATAATGTCAGGACTAGTCTAAGTAAGATACAATAGTCCACCAACCATAGATATGTACAAACTCTGATTAAATTTAGGAGATTCATCATTTTTAGACAATTTAAAACCAATCACCATAGGAGTTCCAACTGGTTTGGGATCATCTAATCCAGATTTCTTCAACAATTCCTTAACATACTTATTTTGAGATATAAAGATACCTTTCTTTGTTTGTGCAATCTATAAATCTAAGAAGAATTTCATCTGACCAATCATAAACGTCTTAAATTCTTTTTGCATATCACTGACAAACTTCATTCTCATATCATCATCTCCACCAAAAAAATTGTAATCAATAAAGACTTCAACAATTAAAATGTTATCATTTTCAATTTAAAATATAGATTACTATCAGCAACACCTTTAGTGAGTCCGAATTTCAACAAGTATTTATCTAAACTTGCATACCAGGCTCTAGGAGCTTGTTTCAATCCATAAAGTGTTTTCTTCAACTTGCATACCATATCACCTTCATCTGATAGTGAAAATTCATTAGGGTATTAAATGTAAATTTCCTCTTCTAGATCACCATTCAAAAATATAGATTTGACATCCATCTAATATACCTTGAAACCTTTATAAGCAACATAAGCAAGCAACAACCTAACAACTTCAATTTTGGCAACTAGAGAAAAAGTTTCTTCATAATTAATTCCTTCTTATTGTGAATACCTTTTGCAGACCAATCTAGCTTTATTTCTAACTACTTCGCTGGCTTTATTCAATTTGTTCCTAAAATCCCATTTAGTACCAATAACATTTTTACCCTTAAGTCTAGGCACAAGCTCCCAAGCATTATTCTTCTCAATATTATCTAACTCTTCTTCCATAGCTCTTATCCAATTCTCATTTTTACAAGCTTCAACAACATCTTTAGGTTCAACTTTGGAAATTTAACCTACCTCTTCTACAACTAACCTTCTTCTAGTAATCAACCTTTATTGTTCTCACCAATAATGTGATTTTTTGAGTGATTCAATCTAACTATAGTGTCATAACATTCCAACCCTAGCAATTTTCGATTGCATTAGGGTCCTCATGCATGCGAGATCGAATCCTCTAGCCTGATCAGAGACAGGAGATTGCTCGGTCCTCAAAATAGCTTCAATCTTTGCCTCTTCATCACTCCATCCGCACTCTGCCCTAGAGAAAGGGGTAGGACAAGGGCATGTCACCCCTATCCTCCCAAGATAGAGGCATGGTGCCCCTATCCCTTCCCTATTTTGGGGAAGGACCCTTCCTAGGGTTGCATTGTTGGTTGTGCATTGAGCAGGAAACTCCCCCCAATGTCGGCTTGTGACAAAAATCAAATGCACTAACATGTATTTAAGGGGCATTTGTCCTCTCATATGCATAAGTTCAATAAGCTGGATGAGTGGGAAGCTTACATGAGATCAAGAATTCAAGAGCATTCAAGCATTCTTTTCCAGCATTGAGAATTCTCAACTCTCCCTTAAAGGGTAAGTGTGGCATTCAAGTCAAGGATTCAATTATTGAAGAGGAGATTGATTCAAACATTCAATTCCACACAAGCACTTCTATTGGCATTGCTATCACAACCTCCCTTGAGGTGATTTACAATTTACTCTTTCATTTACAGCTACTTGCAATTACTTTCTTTCATTACTTGGTTAATTCCAAAATTGGGGTTTGACCTAAGGCAAACCCCCAATCCTAACCCATTTTCCTCTCTTTTTTGTGTGTGTGTAGGTAGTAGGTGTGTAGCTGTACTTTTAGATTCGGGCTCCATTTGCAGAGACAGAAAAACCCTTTTCATTTTGTAGATTTTTTAGAGGATCGTGTACATTCCTGCCACGGTATGGACAACTTTTCCTCAAATTCGTAGGGCAAATTCGTCTCGACATATTACTACCAGATCCAAGTGCACAACTTCGTCCCATATTCCGATCTCAAGTTATAATCGGTTATTTGTCACTTTTGCATTACATAATTCATCAATTCCTTTACATTTCAAGTAAGGAAGAGGGGATCAACTTATCATTCCCATTTCATTCAAAACTCAATCTTGATCTTCGAAGGTTGAATCTAGTGAATTCTCCTCTCCTCTTCCAAATTTAGTTTGGTGAAAAGTGTTTGAAGTGTAATCAATAGTAAAACTCTCATCTCTCTTTGAGGGAAAGGGTAGTTTTCCTCTTGATCTCATCAATTGCCATTTTTCACATTATATTTTGGTGAACCTGACGTCTTGCATGCTTTCCTTTGAACAAAATTGCATATTTTCATTTACATGTTTCAAATTTTTGCAAACTTGGTGGTTAAATCATTAAAAACCCTAGGTTTTTAATTTAAAATTGAGCTTTTAATTTGTAAAAAAATGCTTGTGGTTATGTTAGATCTGAAAATTGTTTTGATTATCAAATTCAATTTCTTCATTATCTTGTTCAATTTGCAATTAAAATTTACAAAATTAAGAGGTTACTTGTTAAAACCCTAATTTTCAAAAATCATCTTAAACTTGTGTAAAAATTAGATTTCCACTTAATTTTCAGATTTTTGATTGTTCTCAGATTTGTCTTCAATCCTACAATTCAAATTTTCAATTTCCCCCCTTTTTTCCCAAAATTCAAATTTTAAAATTAAGTTATTAGGTCATAACACCTAATTTTCAAAATTAATTGGATTTTATGCAAATTTCTAGTCAATTTCATTCCAGTTCAGATTTCTAAATATTTTCCAATGTGTCCCTATCCATTAGGTTTGACCTTTTTCAAAATTTCAATTCAATTCCTCTTTTTTCTTCAAAACCCTAATAGGGTCCTATTTTACATTTGTGCCTTCATTTCTGTCATCTAGAGGTTGCAAAATTCATCAATTTTTAGGGGTTAGCTTTAAAATCATCGTAATATCCATCCCTGAAAATTTTTAAACAAGTTGGTCGGACCATGTGCGTTCCCGCCATAGTCGTCGACTTTTTTCCCAAAATTTCGGGAGACTCTTATGACTACATTTAATAGCCTAAATCCAGAAGTTTGGTTGATTTTGTCAATTGTTTATCCCTCTAGAATCAGAAATACCTTCAAAATTCAACATTTCAAATTTTAAGAATTTTTTTTAAATTAAGAGGTTAAATATGGTCTACCCTGATTTTAAAATTAAGTGGTATTCCCTTGGCCCTAATTTTAAAATTTTATTTTCCTTTCATTTTAAGAAATTGTGTCATCCTCTTCCCCCAACAAAGTTCAAATTGTGTAATAATTATTTTCTTAAATTGTGCATTAATCAGTTTTGTAAGCTTTGTTTCAAAATTCAAAATTCAAACATTTCCTCTAGTGCATGAGTTTTACCACTATTAGTCCTACCTATCTAATCCCCATTAAATGAAGGATTAGAATTAAGGTTTCAAAAGTTTTAATTACCGAGGAGATGGAGCCTAATTTGGGTGACTTCTTTAATAAGGATCATGCTAATTCTTCCCATCCTAATCATGTCCCTATTCACCCCATTGATAAATCCCATGATGAAGAAGAAGCTTTTACTAGGGTCTCTATAGATCAAATTTCCACACTAGACAATCAATTTGATAACTTTCAACAATGGATGTCCCAATAATACCCTAATAGTGAAGCTCTTCCATTAATTAAAGGCCTTAAATGCATGATTTAAAGTGATAAGAATGGAATTGATATATTGTGTGGCATTTCACATATTGTTGATTCTAATGTCATGCCTATCAAGAGTTGTGCTGAAACCATAGGTTATTCCCAACTTCCAACACAAGTCAATCCTTCAATTCCTTTGACTACTCTTATGACTAGTATTCCTACTTTTACCTCCAACATCTTGCCTACTTCAACTCAAAATATCATTCCTACAACCATTAGTCATGTGGCCATTCCCTCTTCTTCATTTAAACCTCCATCTTTACCTATGTCTTCCATAAGTGTTCCTATTTTTCCTGAACCAATCAGTGTGACACAAGGAGGCAATTCCTTCAACAACTTTATTCCTCCTTTAAGTGTCCCTTTTCCTACCCAATCATCACCTATGTCTACTTATCACTATGTCCCACCTTCCTATTCTCAATCGCTGCCTTCTTTCAATAACATCACACCACCTTCTAAATCACCTATGTCTAACATCAATTGTTCTACCAAATTGACAATTAACAATCTTGCTCAAACCATGTCTTCCTTACAACAACAAATTGCTTCTATGATTCAATCTAAGTTTAGTATGCCCACCTTTGATCTTGTGAGCCCACTTTCTCTTTGTATTGCTAAAGTTGTGCCACCTAAACATGTTGAGATCCCTCAATTGGAACTCTATAATGGAAAAGATGATCCTCTAATGCATGTCAAAACATTTCAAACCTTGTGTACTGATTTTCTTATGATCAAGGATTGTTTGCAAAATTGTTTACAAGAACACTAAGAGATAAGGCTTTAAAATGGTATTTCCCTTTGCCTTCTTATTCCATCACTTCTTTTCAACAACTAGAAAATGTTTTCATTCAATAATTTTAAAACAACATTAGTCCTAAAATCACTTTGACTGATTTAATGCATTGTAAAGAAGGTGTTAAAGAAAAAGTGACTGATTTAATTAGTAGATATAAGAATTTGTGTGCTCAAATTTATTTTCATGTACCTGATAATGATATTCAAATAATTTTTATTTCTAATTTACAAAAAAATATCTCGGAAAAGCTTCCTTTGTTGGAGTTTACTTCCTTCTTGCAGCTGTGCGCAACACTCTACAATTATAAACTGGCTATGAGTCAAATGGAGAAATCTACTCCTATGGCTCCAAGTTATAAGGGGGAGAGTGTTCAAAAACCATTTGTGAAGATCAAACCAACAAAAAGCTTCATCAAGTTGAATGATACAATCAACAACCACAATGTGAATTCTACAACAGGCGTGCCTTCTATTTCTAATTTTTTTCAAAGAGAAAGACAGGTTACTTCCTTGAATGAACCTTTACATAGTATTATGTCTTATTTGTTGCACATAAATGTTATCAAACTTCCCCTATAAAACCAATTGATGCTTTTAAACTTGTATCCCCTTATTTTGATAACAATTCCTTCTGCCAATTTCATCTTCAGCCTGATCATGATACTGAGAAATAGTTTGCATTGAAAATTAAGATTGAAGACTTGATTGATAATAATACTATATCTATGGTAGGTGTGAATGATAAAGGGAATAAATTAGTTTCTCTTCCTAATAAAATTCTTAACATTTTCACCGATTCGTTTCTTTCTCATACCTCTAACATTATTGAGATTATGCCCAATTCTCTCTCTTCTGAAGAATTCACCTCTATGGTTCCAAACTTAATTAATATGGTAGAAACACAGGATATCACTAAGGATCCTTGTATTACATTTGACCCTAGTGAGACCATCAGAGCACCTGATGGCCCTTTATACATAGTTGTGAAGGTTAAGGATATTCCTTGCCATAGTACCCTTATTTATCCCTCTTGCATGGTTAATGTCATAACTGAAGAGTATCTTTTCACTTTACGATTGTATAAACCAATATATGATGCTTCTCATATGGTTGTGAAGTTATTTCATGACTTCTCTTATCCTACCATTGGCTCTATCACCCTTCCTATTGAAGTTCATACTAAGTCCATGGATGTTGACTTTGTTATCATACCCTCTTTCGAGAAATTTCGTGTGAAGTTGGGCTATCCTTGACTATCTACCATGAAGGATATTGCTTCTCCAATCCACAAGTGTCTCAAATTTCCTCACAATTGAGAAAACATAACCATGAACCATAGCTTATTTCTTCCATCTGAAAGAAGCCCTGGTGTTCCTATTGATCTCTTTTGGCCTAAACACTGTCAATCTCTTTCATCAAGGAGCAGTGCTCTTTTTTAATGTTATAAAAAATGAAAGAATTATATGATTTTATCCTTAAGTCAACCTAGATCCCCAACACTCGACATTCCTATTAGTCTTGAAGATGAGGTTCTTCCCCTCACGGATAGGACAGATCTCCCTCCTAAGGAACATCGTTAACCTATACCTATGGATATGACTTTACCTTCTCTTAAGGAGAACACAAATATTCTTCCTAAGGTTAGACCAATACCTCCTCCTCATGATGTGATGAATACTAAGAGGGGGTGTATGCCAAAAAATACTATAAACAAACTTTTAAACTGTTTAGCAGATAACCGGTGCAACAGATTCACTAATAAACCGGTTAAGGTAAATGCAAACCAAATAGAAAACAAAGAAGTCACCCACAAGAGAAAAATCACCATAACACAAGGTATTTGCCATGGAAACCCAAATGGGAAAAACCACGGTGAGCAGAAAATCACAAGTAACTATCTGCAGAATAGAAACTAGACTGGTTAAGCTCATACAATGTTCTTCACCAGAATAGATCCTATTAGGAATCTAGATCTTTGTTAGGAGATTAGTTATGTTAAAGATACCTTATTAAAGGATTTCAAATCCACAGTTGTGAACCACCTTGTTAGAGGATTTACAAAGGCTTTGTTGGGCCTACCTGGTTAAGGGTTTTAGACTTGTCGAAGATATTAGTAATCAACAAGTGAATGATCTAGATAATAGCACAGTATGCTTAGTTAGATCCTTGACATCTCATTGTTAATGCATTTCAGCATTACTTAAGTCTTCAATATCTCCACACTCTATCTCTTCACATAGACCTAATATTATCTTCAATGATCACGCATAACCATTTCAATTCTGTATCTCACATATCACATATCTCACATGCAAACCCTAGACATGATGTCCTTATAAAGGAAACAGATTTCATGTCAGTCTAGTAGGATTAGACTACAAGTTCCTAGGTTCAGTGTATCTAGACACATTTGGTAACATGACACAAAAACACCTCCAAAGTGTTGGTGGATGATAACTCATCACATATTACAATAATATAGGTTGGTAACTCATCACAGAGTAATACCAGTTAATACAATATACCTATTACTGGTTGTCAAAAATGAAGACTGGTAGATCGTAGTGTTCTGATCAAAAGCTAACTACCGCTTCGTTCCTTCATACTACTTGAGCTCCTCGAACTGCTTGGGATCCTTGTACCGCTTGGTTTCTTCATACCGCTTGCAGTCTTCATTCAATCTGTGACTGGTAAACCATTTTCTGCAAAACACCGATAGTCTAAAGACTATACATTCAATAATACACAATACCGGTTGGAGCAATTACCAGTTGAGCATAACTCATACATCAAGAAAGTATGTGTCCATCAAAATGCCAACAATCTCCTCCTTTGGCATTGATGGCAACACTTAGGAAAATTTGGACATCTAAGTGTTTTTACAACAAAAATGCCATTATTAAAATTACTCCCCCTAAGCGTATACACTACCCCTTTTGCAAAGATTACAATGTACACTACCACCCAAAAATGGTAACATGAAAGTACATGAAATGGTAACATTCACCAAAATTTAAATGTACACTACTCCCCCTTTGCCAACAATGATAAAGTTATGCAAAGTAACCCCTGTTTCCTTATACAATAAAAATAGAGTAAATGTTCATGACAATAAGGAATGAAATTTCTCAAAAACAGATTTAAAATCCTGCACAAAAGTTTTCATGGCCAATGTCCATGACTCAAGTAAGGAGGTAGCAACCTCACTTTCAGTCTTCATCTGGAATGCCAATTCTTCCATTGCATCAATGGTACTCATCTCTTGAGTTACTGTGATAACTTCCAGGTTGAGAAATCATTTTTGAAGAATCTATAGTCTTGGCAATAGGAGCAGTTGAAGCTCCTGCAAATCTTGAGTATGGATGCTGATCTCTAAGTCCATCTTGGCAGTTTGATGCTGAAAATGATGAACCATTTGTCCATAGGTAGTGAATGAATCATATTGTATCTTGAAATTGCTGATATATGCCTGTAACTCTGATTGGAGTTTATCTTTCTATTTAAGCACATCGTCACAAAATAGATGGGGTTGGCAGATTTTACTCAATAGTAATTTACCTTCACCCATAGCAACACTGATATCAGTCTGCCACTTTAATAGTTGTGTCCTTAGTTCATTCATTTTCTTGACTAAGGAAACATTGAGTGCCTTTTCATGGTTCTTCTTTGCAACTGCCTCAACAACATCTTCCAAGCATTGTACCTGGTCCTCCACTATGGTACAGAGAAGTTTGAGCTTGGATAGAGAGGAATCGGTACTAGGGAGGTTGGTACAGGGAATTAGACTGGTAAGGGTGTCAACCACAGTTTGTATGACATCCTGTTCTTTCTTCCTTCACAATTCTTCCAGTCTATCCTATGCAAGTTTGATGCTTCATAGTAGCTCAAACTCATTTGCTGATTGAGTCAAACTTGCAAGAGTTAGATCAATAGGACTGGTGGTATCAACCTGTTTGGTTTGATCACCTATTGCCTTAGGAGTCTACCCTCCTTCTTTTGTTTTGATCTCCACTTATTTGATCTTCTCTGCTTCCTTCTCCTCTTCTTCTCTTTTCTTATCCTCTTCTTTCTTCTTTTGCTCCTCTTCTTGTTTTTTATTCTCTTCCTCCTTCTTCCTTTCTTCTTCCCTCCTCTTCTCTTCTTCTTTTCTCTTATCTTCTTCTCTCTTCTTCTCTTCCTCTTTCTTCTTTTCTTCCTCTTTCTTCTTCTCTACCTCTTTTCTCTTATATTCCTCTTTCTTTTTCTGTTCCTCTTTTCTCTTATCTTCCTCTTTCTTTTTCTCTTCCTCTTTTCTCTTGTCTTACTCTTTCTTTTTCTCCGACTCTTTCCTCTTGATTTCTTCTTGCCTTGCTTTTTCCTCTTGCTCTTTCTCCACTTTCTCTTTGTCCCGTTTCTCTTTCTCAGCTTGTTCTTTGTCAAGAGTCACATCCTCAATATCTAATGCATCAACATCAATAGGGTCAATTTGTTTTGTCACTCTTTCTCCTTGACTACCAAATACCTCATCCGGTTTGCCTGATGATAGGTCAGGTTCTTGTTCAGTCTTCTTAGTGGCTTCAGCTACCTGGTGTATTTTGACAGTAGCTTTAACATGTATATGTGTGTCATTTTTAACTTTAGAAGCTTTACCTTCTAGCAGCCCGAGTCTTCTCCTTCTCATGAAGAATATGCCTTTGTTCTTATCCATTATTTTGAATAATTCAGAATTTGAAGCATCAGGAAAGTATTGTGCAAAAAATTTCTCCCTAATCTCCTATTCTCTTTCAATGGCAATGAGCCATTTATTATCTAAAGAATTATACAAATAATCTGGTGTGACCGATCTAATATCAGATGGTGATCGATCATTAATACATAAGTATTTAATGACTTCATGTTCTACCTCCTCTTTCTCACTATCATTAAAATCATAAAAATATTCCTTTTAATCATCAAGCACTTTCCTCTTAATATTATTTAGTGTCCTCTGACAATGTGTCGTTGGCTTATAAGAAGAAATATCTATATTTACTGGTGCTGAAGTTGTAGGAACATTATCGGTAGACTTCAGCTTTTTGCTTGATTTCGTTGTCTTCTTTGTTTGAATCTCCGGTTCAGTGTCCTTCGACTCCGGTGAGTGGGTTTTGGATTTCTGCTTCCTCTCAAATACCTTTGCTGGAATAATCTCAGGTTTCTTCTTAGCTGGTGACTGCTTGGTCACTTTCGGACTGGCAGAGGTAACCGGTGCAAATACTGATGGCACTGCTTTACCCTTTTTCTGTTTTGGTTCTTCAATCGGTGTGACCCTTTCCACGTAGGTACCGGTTATCTTTTTCTTTGCATCCAGTGGTGAGGTAAGTAGGATAGAGGCATACCCGATCAACATGTCATTCACCACTTCATACCCATAGGGCCAACTACTTCCTTTCTCGGTTCCACAACTTCCATTATGTAGTCATCTATCCTTATTGTGAAGTAGATGTCATCTTCATACTTTTTCATAATATCATTAGATATCCTCATTCTCTGGCTCATTTTCTTCTTGAATTCATCAAAATACTTTTTTAGAACCTCAAGATGTGTAGTTCCCACTACTTGAAGACTCTCCTTAATTTGTTTGGAAACCAGTAGGTCAGAAGACCATTGAACATCACCTACTCAAGGGAATTAACCTTGAAAATAAAAGAATAAACCAACCAGAAGTTGGCCAAACTTGAACCTTAGAGAATTGTCCTATTTGATGGACTTCAAAATCAATAGCAATTGCTTCTGTAGACAGGTACATAGGTCAAATATAGTGTCTTCCTTGATCATCCTGTAAGTAGCATTCACTGCAGTAGTAGGGACAAAATTCATTCTATTGGCATAAAATATTTGGTAACCAATAACCATGCAAGCATATTTTACAAGATCATCAAAGATGGTGTTGATAGTAATCGCCCATTGGTCACTCACAGAATCGGTGAGCTTAGTCATTTCAGTTTTGGTGACCTTCCGTAGAGCTGGTACCTCTCCAATATTGAAGAAACTGGTGACAGCATAAATTGCTTCTGGTGTGATGTCATGGGTCCGCTTGAGATATATCTTGTCACGATGCGCTCTGCTAAGGATGATGCGAATATGTTCTTTTGTGAACTCTTCCAAAAAATATACCACATTGTGCAGTTTCATCTTCTCAAGGACACTATACTCAGGTTTAATTTTCTTGTCATCCCCACAAAACAGACTTAACTGGGAATGAATCACTAGGGATCCTAGGTCTTCCAATTTACAGTCTATATACCCTGAAATATCTCCCTCAACAATAACTCTGATAGGTATTTGAGATAGGGCATTGTATTTCATTTTCTTTTGAAGAAATTTGGCTGAATCTACAGGTGCACTAAAACTAGAGTGTGATGCAGAAGCCATGATCAAATGATCAGTAAGAATTTTAGAAAATACCTTCACAAACTAGAATTTAGGTTTTCCAATGTCACGCACAAAAAACCACTTCGGTTGAAAGTTCACCGCTTAGAGTTCTTCACTGGTTGCTTGAAGATGGTTGTAGGATTTCACACAAGATTTTATCAACTGCTAGACAAATTACTCTGGTTGCTCTGCTCTTGAAAATTTCTTCTTTCAAAAATAGATAAGTGAAAATTATGACAAAAACCCTTTTAAACAAACTCTCACTAACCATAATAAATGCATCACTGCTAGGGCACAAACCCTAGTTTTACCTTTTACCACTTCAGATCTTCTACCATCTGATAGGTAACATTTACCAGTAAGGGTCTTTACCGATATAAACTAGGGGTTCAAAATATTTCACCGATATGTTCCCCATAAGCTTTTCTAAAGCTCAGTTTGTCGGTTCAGAGACTTCCACACTAGGTGTAGAAACAAGTTCATTATGTGACTCTTCTTCTGATTTCTTTTTCCAAGTTTTATTCATTTCCGTTTGAACGGTTTCAACATCAATCTTCCCTTCTGGAGTGATCGGTATATTACCTGATAGGTTGTTTCTCAGTCTGCAAGTGTTGGTAGTGTGTCCCATTTTGTTGCAATGATAGCATACCATTCCAGGTGTTCTCCATGGCCCGTTATTCATACTTCCATTCTTTCTTTTGCATGTTGCAGCAATGTGACCACTACCATGACAAATCAATCAAGTTTCTCTCCAACTAGTAGCCGCTTCATAACCACCTGACCGATGGTCATAGGTATTGTATCGGTTGGGATTTCGGTTCACAGAAGGTTCTGGGATAACTCCTCGAGTCATTGGAGGATATCTTCCAGTGTTGTGCAAAATTGACCTGCATTCAAATGCTCTATGCCAAACGTGTTGCATGCATAACACTTTCCATTGAATCTATTTGATCTAGGCATATTGTTTTGAAAATAAGGAAAATTGTTATAATCCTTGCTTCTACATACATTGACAGTATGTCCTTCTTTGAGATAATTAAAGAAAATAGGTTTAAATTTTTTCTTACCTTTTCCTTTGGAATGTCGATTGCTTCTTTAATGCTTTAGCTTTTGTTCTAGAGGTCTCACCTTCCTCATATCTAGAGAAACCAAGTCCAGTGGTATTCTTTACTGGCTTTGCCGATTCTAGCTTTTTCTCTAGCTTAGCAGTACTTTGATTGAATTCGGCAAGTATCTCCTTTGACTCAGTAAGTTCCTTGGAAATAGAAGCATTAGATTCCATAAAGGTTAAATTCTTAGAAATAGCCATGTTTAGTTCACCTTGTATTTCTTCTTTTTCCACTTTACTCTCCTGAAGATGAGCAGTATGGGTACTGATTTCTTTCTTCAGTTTGGAGATCTTACATTCTTTCTCCTTTACTAGATCTTCAACTCCTTTTGTTCTCAAGCTCTTGATACATTCTGATAGTCAGTCCTTCCAACTCTTTTCTTAGATTGGCTTTAGATTCATTCAGTTTTTCAACTTCTTCAACTAGGGCATTCATGTCAGCTTCATCAGAAGAGCTATCTTCAATGAGTTCCATTAGTTTCTCAGCATTCTCTCTTCTCTCGGCCAAAGAGGCTTTATACTTGACTTTGAGTTTGTCATAGGCTTTCTCAGTCTGAGTGAGATGATGAGTAAGCTCTCTCACACTATATTCCCCCATATCTCCTTCCAAGTGGTTAGACTTATAGAAAGGTTGGCTCTGATACCAATTGATGAATACTAAGAGGGGGGGTGAATTAGTATGCCAAAAAATACCATAAACAAATTTTTAAATAGTTTAGCAAATAACCGGTACAATAGATTCACTAATAAACCGGTTAAGATAAATTCAAACCAAATAGAAAACAAAGCATTCACCCACAAGAGCACAATCACCATAACACAAGATATTTGACGTGGAAACCCAAAAGGGAAAAACCATAGTGAGCAAAAACTCACAAGTAACTATTTGCAGAATAGAAATCAGACTAGCTAAGGTCATACAATGTTCTTCACATAAATAGATCCTATTAGGAATCTAGATCTCTGTTAGGAGATAAGTCCTATTAAGGACTACCTTGTTAAATGATTTCAAATCTATAGTTGTGAACCACCTTGTTAGAGGATTTACAAAGGCTTTGTTGGGCCCACCCGGTTAAAGGTTTCAGACTTGTCGAAGATATTAGTAATCACCAAGCGAATGATCTAGATAATAGCACAATATGCTTAGTTAGATCCTTGACAACTCATTGTTAATGGATTTCAGCATTACTTTAGTCTTCAATGTCTCCACACTCTATCACTTCATATAGACCTAATCTTCTCTTCAATGATCGCACATAACCATTTCAATTCTATATCTCACATATCACAAATCTCACATGCAAACCCTAGACATGATGTCCTTATAAAGGAAACTGATTTCATGTCGGTCCAATAGAATTAGACTACAAGTTCTTAGGTTTAGTGTATCTAGACACATTTGGTAACATGGCACAAAACACCGTGAAAGTGTCAGTGGATGATAAATCATCACACATTACAGTAATACTGGTTGGTAACTCATCACAGAGTAATACCGGTTAATACAATATATCGATTACCGGTTACCAAAAATGAAGACTGGTAGATCATAGTGTTCTGATCAAAAGCTAACTACCACTTGGTTCCTTCGTACCGCTTGAGCTCCTCGAACTTCTTGGGATCCTCATACTGCTTGGGGTCTTCATACCGCTTGCGGTCTTCATGCAATCTATGGCTGGTAAACCATTTTCTGCAAAACACCGATAGTCTAAAGACTCTACATTCAATAATACATAATATCGGTTGGAGCAATTACTAGTTGAGCATAACTCATACATCAAGAAAGTGTGTGTGCATAAATGACAATCAAAACATCATCAAAATGCCAACATGATGGACCTAGTCTCCTTCCTACACCTAATATTCCTCCTTTCCATGGAGCAGTTCCATCTCCTTCCTCTTATTGAGAGAAGAGGCCTGCTTCTCCTATTGCTCAGCAAAAAAGACTTCAACCTAAACCTTCCACTATCAAGGAGAGAAATATTCCTTCTTTTTCAAGTGTTCCTCCTCCTTCTCAGCCTTCCACTAAGACTCGACAGAATTGTTGTGTGAGAGAACATGAACAAAGACGGTGTGTTTGAGTTTGCGAAGCTATCCCTCAGAATACTCAATCTCCTCACACTCTGACAGTTGACATGATTCTCTTTTCTCCTAAGAAAGATGTTCAACTCACATCTCCAAATCCTAAGATGCACAAAACATGTGATGGTTTTACACCTATTCATTCTCTTGCTCCTCTTTCTATACACTTTGATGAATAAATGTGTGAAAATGTTATTCATAATGGAAATACAACTCCTAATTCTTCTAATAGTGAGTATGAGTATGTTGATGTGGGCAAGCATTTATCAACTAAATTTTCACAAACCCTAATCCTAGCTCCTAGAATTGAACAAAGTAACTTACAACATGAGCATAGTCCTTGTTTGGGTTTTGTTATAGCTCTATCTGTTGTGCTTGATTACGCTCCTCTGGTGTGTTGCTTGCCTTCCCAAAATAGTGATCAAGAAGATTAGGAGGCAAATTTCATACTAGATTAGCAATATTAGCACTATAGATCTTTTTCTCTCTCCATATATTCTCTTTTGTGACCATTCTTCTATATGTATCCATGTTATTCTATTATTCTGTTAATGTCCACTTGGGGACGATGCATAGTATTGGGATCTTTTTTTGGTCTCTTTCATGTTGACTCAAAAGACATCATCTCTTCCCTTTCTTCTAAGGTAGTGTCCTTCTTTAGGGAATGATGATTATTACATGCATATACATACATGATATATATGAGTTATCATATAGCATACTAATGTTGAGGAAATAAACACTACCTTTTGTTTTGTCTTTATTATTGTTGGGTTTATTCATCGATTGGGGGCTAGATCCTTGTGATAACATGCTTTGTCTCTTCTATCTCTCTTGGGTGTATCCTAACTTAAATCAATCACTCCCAATAAGGTGTGTGCAATCTCTTTAACATGGGGGTATACACTCCACTCATATTTTCCTTCTTTAATACATAGAATTACTTAGTCAAATTTGTTTTTCTTTGTAATCTTTGGTATCCTTGCTTTCATGACTCATAGTGGAGGGAAATTTTCTACTTGTAGTCATGGTTCTCTCCTTCTCGATCTTCCCTTTTACTTTGTCAATTGAAGTTGTAAGATCCTACGTCCACTAGGGGCTTGGCACATCTTTCCTCGATGTGGTAAAAGTATTTCAATCTTGTTTTCTTGTACTTTATTGGCAGTATTGGCATATGCTTATACTCCCGCTAAAGTGGGGGCTAAATGTAGTGTCATAAAATTGCGACCCTATAAATTTTTGACTACATAAGGGTCCTCACACGTGCGAGATTGAATCCTCTATCCAGATCAAAGACCAAAGATTTCTCATCTCTTAGAACAACTTCTTTCTTGGCCTCTGCGTCACCTTGTCCACACTCTACCCTTGATAAAGGGGTAGGATAGGGGTGTGGTGCCACTGTCCCCCCTAAGACAACGGCATGGTGCCCTTTTCCTCCTAGGATCAGGGTGTGGAACCCCTATCCCTACCCTATTTTGGAGCAGGACCCTTCCTAGGGTTGCATTGTTGGTTGTGCATTAGGCGGGAAACTCCCCCTGATGTCGACTTGTGGCGAAAATCAAATCCACTAACATGTATTTAAGGAGAATTCATCCTCTCATTTTCATAAGTTCAATAAGCTGGATGAGTGGGAAGTTTACATGAGATCATGCATTCAAGAGCATTCAAGCATACTTTCCCAGCATTGAGCACTCTCAAGACTCCCTTCAAGGCTAGGTGTTGAATTCAAGTCTAGGATTCAACCATTGAATAGGAGATTGATTCCAACATTCAATTACACATAAGAACTTTTATCAACATTGCTATCACAACCTCCCTTGAGGTGATGTATAATTCAGTCTTTCATTTACATCTACTTGCAAGTACTTTCTTTCATTACTTGGTTAATTCCAAAACTAGGGTTTGACCTAAAGGAAAACCTTCAATCCTAACCCATTTTCCTCACTTTATGTGTGTAGTTTGTTGGTGCATAGCTGTACTTTTGGATTCAAGCTCCATTTGCACAGCCAGAAAAACCTTTTTTCATTTTGCAGATTTTTTCGGAGGACCTTGTACGTTTCCACCACGGTTTGAGCAACTTTTCCTCAAATTGGTAGGGCAAATTCATCTCGACATATTACTGCCAGATCCAAGTGCACAACTTCATCCCATATTCCAATCTCAAGTTATAATCAGTTCTTTGTCACTTTTGCACTACATAATTCAATCAATTCCTTTACATTTCAAATAAGGAAGAGGGGATCAACTTACCATTCCCATTCCATTCAGAATTCAATCTTCATATTGGAAGGTTGAATCTAGTGAATTCTCATCTCCTCTTCCAAATGTAATTTAGTGAAAAGTGTTTGAAGGGTAATCAATAGTGAAAATATCATCTCTCTTTGAGGGAAAGGCTAATTTTCCTCTTGATATCATCAATCACCATTTTTTCACATTACACTAACATACCTCAAGTCTTTGGATTGTTCTGATCAGTCTTCGGATTCTGAGAATATTCACCATCAACAGCAACATCCTGATTAATAGTCTTTGTTTCTACTGGATCATTCTGCTTAGGTCCTTTAGAATGAATAGGAGCTAAAACAACATGCTGACCTTCATCATAAGATTTGATCTCCTTCCCAAGGTTCTCATGAACCTTCACACATGCACTCTCAACTATATTTCTTAGTCTCTTGTTATAGCACTTGTAGGCTCTACTCTTTGTAGAATATCCTAAAAAGATACCCTCATCACTTCTAGCATTAAACTTTCCAATATGCTCATCTCTCTTGATATAACATTTTCTACCAAAAGCTTTGAAATATTTCACAGTAGGAACATGACAAAACCAAAGCTCATAAGGGGTCTTACCGGTATCAGCTCTTTTGTGAGCTCTATTAAATGTGTAGACTGTAGTGCCAATGACTTCTCTCTATTAGATCCTTAGAACATTTCCTTTTATCAACATAGTCCTTGCAGCATCCAAAATAATACGGTTCTTCCTCGTAACAAATCCATTCCGTTGAGGGGTTCTAGGAGAAGAAATTTGGACCATCTTCTGATTTCATGCATTTTACATAAAGAATTGAAATCACCAGAACAAAATTCTTCCCCCTCTATCATATCTCAAATACTTTAGCTTCAATCTAGACTCAGACTCAACTTTATCTCTGAATATCTTGAATTTCTGAAATTCTTCTGATTTCTCCTTCAAAAAGAGAACCCACATCATCTTGGAATAATGATGAATTATCAGCATAAAGTATCTATCTCCCTGAATACTTCTAACATTGTAGGTCCGTATAGGTCAGTATGCACAAGATCCATCAATCCATCTGATGTATATCATTTATTTTTTAAAGAAATTCTTGATTGCTAGCCAAATGACATTCCTTACATACCAGATTAACAGGTTTAACAATTTTAGGCAATTCTCTAATAGCATGTGTAGAACTAATCTTGATCAGTGAATCAAAGTTTACATGACATTTTCTTCTATGCCATAATCTACTCTTGTCTATCTTAGCAAGCAAACAGTTTTTCCCACTTGCATTCAAATGAAAAATGTTACCTTTAGTCTTAGTCCTAGATGCAATCTCTATATGGAAGGCATTTAAGATCTTGCATTACCATCCTTGAATTGTAGATCATAACCCTTGTCAACTATCTATCCAACATTCAAAAGATTATGCTTCAAGCCTTCAACATACAAGACATCATCAATGTTATGCTTACCATCAAAATAAATAGAACCTCTCCCACGAATTACACAGGCTTTTTCATCTCCAAATATTACTATTCCACCATCATAATTTTCCATAATTACAAATTTTCTTTTATCACTGGTCATATGATTTGAACAACTATAGTCAATCACCCATACACTATTTTCTTCAACTTTAATAGCCAAAGGTTTTTCCTCAACAAAACAGCTAGTGGAATCAATAGGCACAAGTCCATCTCCTTAGTAGCAGTAAGCAAAAATTCATCTCCTTTTGATTCTTCATCTACAGCATAATAATAGTTCTTCTAATTCCTAAACTTCTGATTAGACTTATAAGGCTTATCATACTTCTCATGCTTCTCATATCTATAATTTCTATCATACTTATCAAAATTATTATGTCTATCATACTTAGCCATTCTCTTTGGACATCTATAAAAAAAATGTCCTATCCTATTGCAAGTAACACATATCAAAGGCAACTTTCCATCATAATTACCGATACATTCAGGCAATCTTTGGGAAATCAATGCTTCAAGTTCATCAAGCTCTCTCTCTTTCTCTGCAATCTCTCTTCTTTCTCTTTCATACTTGGATATCTTGCACTCATCAGGATCATACTTTTGTTTACTGGAAATAGATGGTGGTGCCTTAAATGTTATCTTAGACTTTCCATGTGATTCTCCAAATTTGCTCAACTTAAATGCAACAAGTTTTCCAGCAAACATATCTCTGCTTACTATAGCTGCACTTCGGATCTCATCAATAGTAGCAACCTTATGCTTGTAAGCAGGAGGCAAATATCACAATACCTTAGCAACAATCTCATCTTCTTGAATGCTTCCACTGACACATTTGATATCTAGGAGAAGGTCATTCACCTTAGCCATGAAAGAATGTATGTTCTCATCATCTCCCATCTTTAATGTCTCATACTTTCCTTTCAAACTCTGCAACTTAGCAACTTTCACTTGTTTATCTCCTTCATATTGGATTTCAAGCTTCTCCTAAATCTCATGTGCGGTCTGAAGTTCCATAGAATTTGTCATTTGAGAATTAGTTGAGGTACTGAGCAATGCTTCCTTCGCTTTGATATTATATTCTTCTTTCTTAACCTCATCAAGAGTAGATGGTCCATTCCGAAGAACAACATACATTCTTAGTAATCTTCCAATAATCTTCCCCAAGATATTTCAAGTGAACCTCCATCCAGTTCTTCCTTATAGTAAGGTTACTTCCATCAAACCTCAGATTGTCCTTCTTGAAAAGGATACCTTGAGATGTCATCCCAGATCTCCCCAAGAAATTAATCTTCTACCAGAGGAAGTAGCTCTGACATCAATTATTAGCAGCAATCAAGAAGGAAGAGTGAGAGGGGGGGGTAGGGTGAATCAGTCTTTGCTGGAAATTAGATAATAAAACACCCAAGCATAAATAGATAAACTGCAACAACAACAAGATAAGCAAATGAATAACACAACAAGAAAAACCAATATTTTTGATGTGGAAAACTCGGTCAAGGGAAAAACCATGGTGGCAACCTACCCACAATAAGATGATACTCTATAGTAATATGTCAAAATATTACAATGGGGAATGCACATGCATTCAGGAACACTCCCTAGGCTCACTGCTAAAAGATATATGCCCAGAAGGCTACAACCCTCAGAGAATTCTCACCGACTTAAAAAATGAATTGGACTACAATTTGGAAGAAATGAACTGCAATAATAGCATCTCGAAATGCTTGATGATAGTTTCCATTAAGCATAGTTGTCTACCCTACAACACCAAAATCACCACAACACTTCACAGAATGATATATCTCTTGTTCACACAATTATCTCTCTGATAAAATGCAAACATAATACCAACACCTTAACTAAGTGAATAATTAACCTATGTATACAGATCATCAACCTTGATAGCAAGGTCAACTAAACTCTCAATCCTCAACTCATAAATACAAAAATTACATTACACAATACAAAGATCAACTAGTGGACCATTATTATTATTTAAATTACATAACATAAACCTGATTCAAATCTCCAAATGATCACATCCACCAAAAATCATGCCAGTATAAACCACAACACGCTACACCACCATAAATATCTCATAACAAAAAAATTAGAACCGGTTGATAGAAATAAAAAAAACATGCACAATGATCAATTCGTATCACCAAAAAAAATAGGAAATGATTAGGAAACACCATAAAATACATTAGAATTATCCTGAACCATTGTACCAATAAATATTTTCAAATATTCATCGGTCAATGTCTCAAAGCTCAAGAATGCAACCAATCAACAACTGTCATGAGGAAAGATAATGTATGGGTCACCAAATCATGAACCATTTGAAATGAAGATACATAGGATCATCCCAAACAACATACCACAGTCTCAGCACAAGATCTGATCATTCTAGAATATATCGGAGGGAATACTGACAAGAACACCAACAGAAACAACAATAGGAACTGGTAATCAGAGAACAATAAACTGGATCAGAAAATATTCCCAAACCCACCAGAATAACACAAAGGAATATGTTAACATCAATGAAAACAACATATCCAAATCCAACAACCAAATCCAACAAACTACAACAATCTTCCAACAATATCCAATGGTCATTAGGGATCATAAGGGATCTTAAGGTGTCATTATAGGTCATAAGGGGACTCATGGTGCCATATAAGGTCTTATATTATACATGCTACGATGGTAAAAGGGGTTAAAAGATGTTTTAGGATGTATTAAAGGGTTGTTCATGTGTTAATAGCTTCTAGGATGAACTAGGGGGTATGGTGTATGTACTAAGAGTTTAAAAAATATCATATGGGGTCCTTAGGGGTGACACATTTGTGGCACCTTAGGACCCCATATGACCCCTTAGGACACCCTATGACACTTTAATGTCTTAAGGGGTCATGTGGGGTCCTAAGGGGCCACACATGTGTTAGAACACATTTGTTGCCCCTTGGGACCCCATATGACCCATTACGAAAGGATATGACCCTGTGGGGTCATATGCTATCCTAAGGTGTCGCATGTGTGACCCAATATGACCCCGTATGACACTATATGACCCCATGGGGTCCTATAGTATCCTAAGAAGTATGTTCTACCTACTAGTACTTTAAAAGGGGTCATATGGGGTTCTAAGTGGTCACACATGTTAGAATACATGTGTGGTCCTCAAGAACCCCATATGACCCATGACGAGACTATATGACTCTTTGGGGTCATATGGTGTCCTAAGAGGTATGTTGTACCTACTAGGACTTTAGAAGGGGTCATATGGGGTCCTAAGGGGTCATATGACCCTACAGTGTCCTAAGGGGTCATATGGGGTGCTAAGGGGTCATACATGTATTAGAACATATGTGTGGCCTCTTAGGACACCATCTGACCATGGTATGTTGTACCTACTAGGACTTTAAAATTGGTCAGATGGGGTCCTAAGGGGTCACACATGTGTGACCCCATATGACCCTGTACGACACTATATGATCCCATGGGGTGATATGTTGTCCTAAGAGGTATGTTCTACCTACTAGTACTTTAAAAAGGGGTCATATTCCTATAGAGTCACATATGTGTGGCTCCTTAGGACCTAATATGACCCGTTAGGACACTTGATGACCTTGTGCGATATATGGTGTCCTTAGAGGTATGCTGTACCTAATAGAACTTTAAAAAGGGTTATATGGGGTCCTAAGGGCTCACACATGTGTGGCCCCTTAGGACCCCATATCACCCCTTAGGACAACATATGATCCTATGGCATCCTAAGGGGTCATATGAGGTCTTAAGGTGTGACACATTTGTTAAAACACATGTGTGGCCTTTTAGGACCCCATATTACCCCTTAGGACACTGTATGGGGTCATATGGTGTCTTAAGGGGTATGTCGTACCTACTAGGACTTTGAAAGGGATCATATGGGGTCATAAGGGTTTACACGTGTGTTCTAAATGTTAGCATAACCAGTGAACAACTGAGAGGGGGGGTAAATCAATTGTTAACAAATTATATCATTTAATCCACTTAATAACCTTTAACCAGATTAAGTACCGGTAAAGAAGAAATAGATATAGGTAAGCAATAAAACTTAATAATAAAGCAAATAATCAACATAAAGTAACCATACCACATAACACCATGATTTGTACGTGTAAAAACCGGAAAGGGAAAAACCACGATGGGAAGCCTACCCACAGTCAGATGATACTTCTGCAGAAAGTATGTGATACAATGAGCGACCTACACATGTAGAAAGGCACACTGCCTAGAGCATACTGCTCATTATAAAAGAGTCTCACTGACTACAAAGAGGTTAAAACCATCTCAAGAGAAATGGAAAACAATCTAATAGAGTGAACTGCGAGAGATAGCATCTACCATGCCTAATTACAGTCCCAGTTAAGCTCAATACTAGAGCCCTTTGGCCTCTTCCTTAATCCCAGCTCGATCACCTATGATCGACCAAATCTCCTTCGCATATGATATTGCATTTCCAGACCATGACACATAATCCCCATTACCATACCATGATCTACAATAAGATCTTATATCATTTTATACCAACTGTGAGGCTTAAACCAATTAGGTTAGCCACCTAAAAGATATTACAATAAGATCATAACATAAATCCGTATTACAATGATATTCCATGTCAGCTTAAGACCAAAACAACAATTAAAAATCCATAGAACATATTGAAACATCCTCGTAATGTGTAGAGAACACGTTATCATGATACTGGTCCATAACCTAGATAGGCACTAGACCTATTCTGGGTCCACCACTCCAAAGCAATGTCTTCAAGCAGTTGAAGCACGATCAAACAATGTCGTCCACATCTTGAAATCCATCTAGAAGCCAAACTAATACCACTTATGCATCTTGTCAAGATTTCTCAGTGAAAGCTCTATCGGTTAAACCTTAAACCAATGCCGGTAAGGGTTTACAAGAGTGTATGATAGCATCTAATTACCAAGTCAATACCAACTAACCAAAACATGCTCAAGGAATATGTAACACATAAAATCAAACATACTCCATTGATCCAAACATGTCGGAAGTGTCCAACAAATAGTCTCTTTTGTCGATAACACTAGATCTTCTACCGGTAACCAAAACCTGTCTGCCGATAACCAACCATAACAGCTAGTGTTGACATCAATGACAAAACATTAATTCAACACATAATCAGTTCATCCATAATTCCAAAAATCTCCCCCCTTTGGCATTGATGGTTGTTGGTATTTTGGATATGTTGGTATGGTTTTGTCATTGATGTCAACACCTGTCAACACTTATCAGCAATTCGAGACTCTTGGTTATGTTCACCGGTTCACCGGTAGGATATATTGTTCACCGACACTTGAAATGACTTGGAGACTACTTGGTTATATTGAAGACATTGTTTGGACACTTTGTTTTGGTAATTTGTTCACTAGTTTAACTGGGATTGCATATTTGCTATTACCGGTAAACAGGTCCAGGTTATGAACTGGCAAGCATATCTATTCCAGATCAACATGAAACATCATGAAGATGATTTGTTATTATTGTAAATACATTGAGCTAACATGATGCATCACATATTGATTCATTTGTAATTGATTTTATTATAATATCTGTAGTGAGCTGGCCTACTCAATTAGTCTTAGGTTATGGTATAAATGTAAGATCTCATTTGTGAGATTGATATGGAATGGAATATAAGTGGTAGAGCATAAGGTATATGCAAATATAAGCAGAGCTATATATGTAGACATCATTCAGGATTGAAGGAAGATTTGAAAAAGGCAAATAAGAGCTAAACTAGTACTGAATCCAGGATATGAAGATGCTATTTTGGGTAGTACATTATCATTGGATTTAACCATCCAATTGTAGTCAGTGCGACTCTCATTTTCTGATTGAGTAGTGAGCTCTGGGAAGTTGGTCTTTTTGCATGTGCAGACTCCATATTGTACACACATACTATCTGCAGTAGTATCATCTGATTGTGGGCAAGGTTTCCCACCATTTTGTTTTCCCTTACAAGCTTTCCACGTACAAATATCTATGTTTTGTCTTGTGGATGTTATTGTCTTTTTGTTTCATTCATTAAACTTTACCAGTATTGCAATAAACTAATAAAACTATCTACCGGCATAAAGTTTGGTTTATCGGTATTAAGCATTAAGTTTGGTTTACTGGTATTAAGCATTAAGTTTGGTTAAGTTTATTTTGGTTTGAATTTGCTGGACAACTGATTCACCCCCCCCTCACCCCCCCGTTCTTAATTGTCTCTGGGACCTAACAATTGGTATCAAAGGCTTGTTCTCTTTTTGTAGAAGTTTAACAGCTTGACAATATCCAATGTCTTCTAACTATTTTAGGAAGGACAATCCTAAACTTGATGGAACCAACTATGGCATATGGAAGTTCAGGATGGAGACACATTTGAATTGCATTGAAAAGGACATATAGGATGTTACAAATAATGGTTGTGTTGCTCCTACTCAAAGTCAACCTAATCCACCAACCTTGGCTAAAGATGAGGAAAATGATTGCAAAGCAAGAGAAGGACTTTTGAGCAAATTGTCAGATCAACAAATAATGGGATTATCAGATAGATCTAATGCTAAATCTATCCAGGACAAATTGGAAACATTGAATGAAGGAGATTCCATAGTCAAAATTGCAAAACTTGAATGCTTTCGGGTCAGGTATGAAAATCTAAAAATGGAAGAAGATAAAAGGATTTCTGCTTTTACAGAAAGAGTAAATGAAATTGTTTTGGGTATACAATGTTGTGGAGGAACCTTAAGTGAAGATGAAATTTTTTCTAAAGCTTTAAGAGCATTTCCAATGGCATATAAGATGAAATTTACTACTATAAATGAATTGAGAACAATGCTTAATACATTAGTATCTAGAGATACTTTGGTTAGAAAACTTTCAGGTTTTGAACTTGAAGAATTTGGTCCTGTTGCTACTATTAAGATAGATTTAGCTTTGAAGGCATCATCATCATCTACATCATCATCATCATCATCTGATAAATCTGATTGGAAAGCCTTTTATTCAAGAGAACTTGAAGAAATTAAAAAAGAAAAAGAAGAATTCGAAGAACTTGAAGCACTATTTGCAAGGAAAATGCCTAAAGGTCCAGTTGGAAGTAAGTATGAAGGTAAAGCACCCTTTAAATGTTTTAACTGCAATAAATTTGGTCATATGGCATCTAGGTGTCCTGATAGACATGCAAGATTGAAAGAAGAAGCTAAAAGAACATATAAGCCTAACCTTGAATATTAGAGATACAGATTTAAGAAGAATAGAGACAAATCTTGTTACTATGTTGATGAAGGATTTACTAATGATTTTGATGAGGAACTGATAGACAATGGATGGGCTTTTGTTGCTATAATAGAAGATCATCTGACACCTACTATTTAACTGGTAGAGTAAGCCTTGGCAGCTAAAATTGAAGATAAGGATGAATGGATCATTGCTTCAGGATGTTCACGTCATATGACAGGTGATAAAAGTAAATTCTCAACCTTTCAGGAATACAATGGAGGTCTAGAAATATTTGGAGATGATAAAGCTTGTTTGATCAAAGGAAAAGGCACTATATCTTTTGATGGTAAGCACAATAATGATGATGTTTACTATGTTGAAGGTTTGAAGCATAATCTTTTGAGTGTTGGTCAATTAGTTGAAAAAGGTTTTCAGTTACAATTCAAGAATGGTAAATGCAAAATCATGAAAATAACTAGTTTGGAAATTGCAACTGGTAATCAAACTAGAGGTAATTTCTTTCATGTGAATAACTATGAGAAGGCATGCTTGATTGCACATATTTATGAAAGTTGGTTATGGCATAAGAGGCTCTGTCATGTAAATTTTGATTGCATTGTGAAAATTAGTACAACTAAGACAGTAAGGGATTTACCTAAGATTGTTAAACCTCACAATCTGGTATGTAAGGAATGTCAATTTGGAAAGAAAGTCAGAACATCTTTTACGAGTATTCCAGAAAAATCCAATAATGTTCTTGGCAGGTAATTCATACAGATTTATGTGGTCCAGCAAGAACTAGAAGTTTACAAGAAGATAGATATTTTATGCTAATCATTGATGACTATTCTAGAATGTGTTGGGTTACTTTTCTCAGGGAGAAATTAGAAGCTTTTGGGAAATTCAAACTATTCAAGGTAATGGTAGAGATTGAAACCAGTAAGGAAATGAAATGTTTGAGATCAGATCAAGGAGGTGAATTCACATTTAAGGAATTTAATGCATTTTGTGAAGTGAATGGAATGAGAAGATAGTTATCAGCACCTCGAACACCCCAGTAGAATGGAGTTGTGGAAAGAAAGAACAAAACTATTTTGGATGTAGTTAGAAGCATGATATCAAAAGCAAACCTACCTCATGTATATTGGAGAGAAGCAGTGAATACAACAATCTACACATTCAACAGAGTTCACATCAAAGGTGAAACCGGTAAGACCCCTCATGAACTATGGTTTGGTAATACTCCTACTCTTAAATATTTCAAAATATTTGGAAGTAAATGTTATATTAGAAGAGATGATTATATTGGAAAATTTGATCCTAGAAGTGATGAAGAAATATTTCTTGGTTATCCATCTAAGAGAAAGGCATATAGATGTTTTAACAAGAGATTGCAGAAAATTGTTGAAAGTGCAAATGTGAAGATTGATGAACAGTTTAGAGGAAATTCAAGGTACATGGACTCTGAACCAACAATAGAGATAATATCAAATGAACCTAAAATGAGTACACCAGTACAGAATGTTGATTCAGTTACATTGGCATCATCTAAGGATTCAATAGTGACTGAAGAACAACAAGAAGTAAAAACACCCTAGTATGTAAGATTGAACCACTCTGAAGATAAGATAATTGGAAACAAGTATCAAGGTGTTATGACTAGAGGAAGACTAGAAAATGAAGAGGTATGTCTTATTTCTCAAATTGTACCAGCATCAGTTAATGAGGCATGTGAAGATAAACACTGGATTAAAGCTATGGAAGATGAATTGGAACAAATTGAAAAGAATAACACATGGACATTGGTTCCCCAACCTAAAGACAAAAATGTAATTGGAACTAAATGGGTATTCAGAAATAAACTTAATGAAGATTGCAAGGTAATCAGAAACAAAGCAAGACTAGTTTGTAAGGGATATTCATAGAAAGAAGGAGTTGATTATAATGAAAGCTTTGCACCAGTAGCTAGAATTGAGGTAGTCTAATTATTCTTGGCTTTTGCAGCACACAAGAACTATAAAGTATATCAAATGGATGTTAAATGTGCATTTCTGAATGGTGATCTTGAAGAGGAATTTTACATTGAACAACCTGATGGATTTTCATTGACAAATGACAAATATATGGTTTGTAGGTTAAGGAAAGCTTTGTATGGACTAAAGCAAGCTCATAGAGCTTGGTATGCTAGATTCAGCAAATATCTTTTGAAGATTTGTTACACTAAAGGTAATGCTGACAACAATCTATATTACAAAGTGACTAATGATGACATCTTGGTTATAGAAGTTTTTGTTGATGATATAATATTTGAAGGAGAAGATGAATTATGTAAAGACTTTTCTAAAAAGTTGGAGGAAGAATTTGAAATGTCTATGATTGGGGAGATAAAATTCATTTTAGGATTGCAGATTTCATAAACTGATAAAGGTATATTCTTATGTCAATCTAAGTAATTGAAGGAATTACTAAATAAATTTGGCATGGAAAACTCTAAACCGGTAAGTACACCTATGACTACAACTGATAAACTATCATTGCAAGATGAATCAACACTTGTTAATCCAACTATGTACAAGTCTATCATAGGAGGTTTAATTTATTTGACATAAACAAGACCTGATATTATGAATGCAGTATGTATTGTTTCAAGATTTCATAGTAATCCTAAAGAAAATCATGAATTAGCAGTGAAAAGGATTTTTCGGTACCTACAAGGCACAACAAATCTTGGTTTATGGTATCCTAGAGATGAAAACTTTGATTTATGTGCATGTATAGATGTAAATTGGGGAGGAGATGTAGATGACAAAAAAAGTACCATCGGTGGAGCATTTTTTTATGGCGGCAGATTAATTTCTTGGTTAAGCAAGAAACAAAGTTGCACATCTTTATCTACAACAGAATCAGAATATGTTGCAGCAGCAACTAATTGCATACAGGTATTATGGATTAAGAAAATGTTGAAGGACATAAAGGTAAAATGCAAGGAACCTATAACTATCTACTGTGATAATTTAGCAGCAAGTGATATATCTAAGAATCTGGTATTTCTCTCAAAAACTAAACATGTTTCTATCAAATTCAATTTTCTGAAAGAGAATGTTGAAGCAAAAGAAGTGAAGTTGGTTTATGTACTAAAGAGCAGATTGCAGATATTTTTACTAAGCCTTTGCCTAAGGAAACATTTGAATATCTCAGAGAGCAGCTTGGGGTTATACCCCCACCGATAGAGACTTAGACAATAGATGATTTTCATCAACCAACAGAATTAACAGAGAAATCTTTTTCCAGCTTTGATGAGGAGAGCTACTTATCAAGGGGAGTAGTTGGATAAATTGATAAGTTGTAATTTTGTATGAACTGTTTGAATCTAGTTTTCATATTGCTTTGGCATTTGATGTCAAAGGGGGAGAGATATCTATGGAAAAACATATTTTCCTTTGGAGAGATTATTGGGGGAGAGATAATTGTATTGGGGGATAGATTATTACTCTCTGTATTTTGATTTCTGATTAATGATCTCTTTGGGAGATTGTTGGTTTTTGGTTTTTGGCATTTCTATTTTGACACTATTGTTGGTCTTAGTTTATTGTATAAATATAAGATCTCATTTGTGAGATTGATATGGAATGGAATATAAGTGTTACAACATAAGATATATGCGAATATAAGTAGAGCTATACACGCAGACATCATTCAAGATTTAAGGAAGGTTTGAAGAAGACAAATCAGAGCTAAACTGGTACTGAATCCATCATATGAAGATGCTATTTTGGGCAGTACATTATCATTGGATTTAACCATCCAATTGTAGTCAGTGTGACTCTCATTTTGTGATTGAGCAGTGAGCTCTATGCAGTTGTGGATGTTATTTTCTTTCTGTTTCATGCATATAATTTTACCTGTATTACAATTAACTAATAATACTATCTACCGAAATAAAGTTTGGTTTACCAGTATTAAGCATTAAGTTTGGTTAAGTTTGTTCTAGTTTGAATTTATTGGACAACTGATTCACCCCCCCCACCCCCCCTCTCAGTTGTCTTCGGGACCTAACAATGGAAACACTAGATGTGAAAAACATCTAAGTACCAAAAAAATACCAAACAAGTCTCCCCCTATGGAAGAAAACCAACAATCTCTTGAATAACTCTCCTCTTGTGAATGATATCTCTATAAAGTTTTGCATTTATTTTTCACATCACTATCTCTTCCCCTTTGACATTAATGCCCAAAATTTGACAAAAATATCAAAGCAATAATACACACCTCTAAAGCTCAAAGCTGACTACTCCCCCTGAGTAGTAGCACCACTCATTAGGGCTAGAATGAATAATATCTCTAATAATGCATGTCGGACTGATGACAAACTGCATCAATCAAGTCTCTATCGGAGGGGCAGAAACCCCTAACCTGTCTCTCATATACTTAAATGATTCCTTAGACAGTGGTTTAGTAAATATATTTGCAATCTATTCTTCAGTGTTCACATAGACCAATTTGACTTCCTTTTCCTCTACCTTGTCCTTCAGAAAGTTATACTTTATTCATATATGCTTAGTCTTAGAGTGAAATACTAGATTCTTAGACACGTCAATAGCTAGAGAGTTATCACAATAGATAACTACCGGTTCACTACAATTTACCTTGATATCCTTCAACATTTTTTTCATCGACAAGACATTAGTGCAATTAGTTGTTGCTACAACATATTCAACTTCTTGTAGTAGATAAAGAAATGCATGACTATTTTTTGCTGATCCATGAAACTAGTTTCCTTCCAAGAAAGAAAGCTCCACCAAAAGTTCTCTTCATGTCATCCGTATCTCCTACCCAATCTAAGTCAGTATATGCACATAAAGTGAAATCATCATTTTTTAGAATACCATAAGCCATATTTTGTTGGTCCTTGTAAATATTGAAATATCCTCTTTCCTACACATTCATGATTTTCTTTAGGATTACTTTGATATCTTGAAACAATACTTATTGCATTCATAATGTATGGTCCCATCTGAGTTAAATATAATAG
This sequence comes from Cryptomeria japonica, assembly GCF_030272615.1. Classification (NCBI taxonomy): domain Eukaryota; kingdom Viridiplantae; phylum Streptophyta; class Pinopsida; order Cupressales; family Cupressaceae; genus Cryptomeria; species Cryptomeria japonica. The sequence continues at coordinate 661,512,950 of NC_081407.1, read as the reverse complement.
ACCACCAATCAAAGACTTATACCTTGTCGGATTTATCGGTGTAGAAGTATCCTTGATAGATAATTTCTCACTTCTCACCATAGGAGTACTTACCAGTTTGGAATTATCCATACCAAAATTATTCAACAATTCCCTCAGATACTTGGTTTGATAGATAAAAATACCTTTGTTAGTTTGAGTAATCTGCAAACCTAAAAAAACATTCATCTCACCAATCATGGACATTTCAAATTCATTCTTCATATTGTTAGTAAATTCCATGCACAATTTATCTTCTCCTCCAAAAATGATATCATCAACAAATACTTCAATAATCAAAATATCATCATCAGTGATCTTATAATATAAGTTACTATCAGCACAACCTTTAGTAAAACCAAGCTTCAAAAGATATTTATCCAACCTTCCATACCAAGCTCTAGGAGCTTGTTTCAATCAATATAAAGCTTTCTTCAATATGCAAACCATATCTTTATCATTTGCCAGTGAAAATCTATCAGTTTTCTCAATGTATACTTCTTCCTCAAGTTCACCATTCAAAAATGCACATTTAACATCCATTTGATAAACCTTATGGTTCTTATAAGCTGCATAGCCAAGAAATAGTCTAACAGCTTCAATTCTAGCTATAGGTGCAAATGTCTCACTATAATCAATTCCTTCCATTTGAGAATATACTTTACAAACCAATCTAGCCTTGTTTCTTATAATTTGACCATCCTCATTCAGTTTATTCCTAAAAATGCATTTACTTCCAATAACATTCTTAATTTTAGGTCGGGGAACTAAAGTCCAAGCCTCATTCTTCTCTATCTGATCTAATTCATCTTCCATAGATTTTAACCAATGTTTATCTTTACAAGCTTCAATAACAAATGTTGGTTCAATTTGAGAAATAAGACATACCTCTTCATTTGCCAGTCTTTTTCTTGTCATAAATATCTTGTTCCTATCTCCAATGATTTGATCTTCAAAATGATTTAATCTTATATACCTTGGTGTCTTCTGAACTTCAAGTTCATTGCTCTTATCATCAGTCACAGATGAATTTTCTGATTGTGCCAATGTAACTGTCTCAGTTTCCTGTACTAGTTGAGGCATTGTCGGTTCAGTTATGATCATTTCCACTGTCGGTTTCCTGTCATGTGATATAGATTGATTTTTGTATTGCTCATCGACTTTCACATTAGCACTCTCCACATTTTTTTGTAATATTTTGTTATAACATCTATATGGTTTTCTTTGAATTGAATAACCACTAAATATCCCTTCATCACATCTATGATCAAACTTTTCAATTGAATCATCTCTTTTGATATAGCATATACTTCCAAAAATTCTGAAATATTTAACAATGGTGTATGTCCAAACCATAATTCATAAGGGATCTTACTGGTTTCACCTTTGAAGTGAACTCTGATGATTGTGTAGACTTATGTACTCACTACTTCTCTCCAAAATATGTGAGGCAATTTGGCTTCCATCATCATAGATCTTGTTGCATCCAAAATGGTTCTATTCTTTCTTTCCACTACTCCATTCTGTTGAGGAGTCTGAGGTGCAGATAATTGTCTCCTAATTCCATTTGTCTCACAATAACTGTTAAATTCATGAGAATTAAACTCACCGCCTTGATTTGATCTCTGACATTTGATTTTCAATCTAGTTTCTGTTTCAACCTTTGCTTTAAAGATCTTGAATTTCTCAAAGGCTTCAGACTTCTTCCTTAGAAAAGTCACCCACATCATCCTAGAATAGTCATCAATAGTCAACATGAAATACCTATCACCTTTAAAGCTTCTAGTCCTTGATGGACCACATAAGTCAATGTGAATCAAATCAAGTACATCATTGGATTTATCATGTATGATCTTAAAATAACTTCTAACTTGCTTCTTAAGTTGGTTTATGTACTAAAGAGCAGATTGCAGATATTTTTACTAAGCCTTTGCCTAAGGAAACATTTGAATATCTCAGAGAGCAGCTTGGGGTTATACCCCCACCGATAGAGACTTAGACAATAGATGATTTTCATCAACCAACAGAATTAACAGAGAAATCTTTTTCCAGCTTTGATGAGGAGAGCTACTTATCAAGGGGAGTAGTTGGATAAATTGATAAGTTGTAATTTTGTATGAACTGTTTGAATCTAGTTTTCATATTGCTTTGGCATTTGATGTCAAAGGGGGAGAGATATCTATGGAAAAACATATTTTCCTTTGGAGAGATTATTGGGGGAGAGATAATTGTATTGGGGGATAGATTATTACTCTCTGTATTTTGATTTCTGATTAATGATCTCTTTGGGAGATTGTTGGTTTTTGGTTTTTGGCATTTCTATTTTGACACTATTGTTGGTCTTAGTTTATTGTATAAATATAAGATCTCATTTGTGAGATTGATATGGAATGGAATATAAGTGTTACAACATAAGATATATGCGAATATAAGTAGAGCTATACACGCAGACATCATTCAAGATTTAAGGAAGGTTTGAAGAAGACAAATCAGAGCTAAACTGGTACTGAATCCATCATATGAAGATGCTATTTTGGGCAGTACATTATCATTGGATTTAACCATCCAATTGTAGTCAGTGTGACTCTCATTTTGTGATTGAGCAGTGAGCTCTATGCAGTTGTGGATGTTATTTTCTTTCTGTTTCATGCATATAATTTTACCTGTATTACAATTAACTAATAATACTATCTACCGAAATAAAGTTTGGTTTACCAGTATTAAGCATTAAGTTTGGTTAAGTTTGTTCTAGTTTGAATTTATTGGACAACTGATTCACCCCCCCCACGCCCCCTCTCAGTTGTCTTCGGGACCTAACAATGGAAACACTAGATGTGAAAAACATCTAAGTACCAAAAAAATACCAAACAAGTCTCCCCCTATGGAAGAAAACCAACAATCTCTTGAATAACTCTCCTCTTGTGAATGATATCTCTATAAAGTTTTGCATTTATTTTTCACATCACTATCTCTTCCCCTTTGACATTAATGCCCAAAATTTGACAAAAATATCAAAGCAATAATACACACCTCTAAAGCTCAAAGCTGACTACTCCCCCTGAGTAGTAGCACCACTCATTAGGGCTAGAATGAATAATATCTCTAATAATGCATGTCGGACTGATGACAAACTGCATCAATCAAGTCTCTATCGGAGGGGCAGAAACCCCTAACCTGTCTCTCATATACTTAAATGATTCCTTAGACAGTGGTTTAGTAAATATATTTGCAATCTATTCTTGAGTGTTCACATAGACCAATTTGACTTCCTTTTCCTCTACCTTGTCCTTCAGAAAGTTATACTTTATTCATATATGCTTAGTCTTAGAGTGAAATACTAGATTCTTAGACACGTCAATAGCTAGAGAGTTATCACAATAGATAACTATCGGTTCACTACAATTTACCTTGATATCCTTCAACATTTTTTTCATCGACAAGACATTAGTGCAATTAGTTGTTGCTACAACATATTCAACTTCTTGTAGTAGATAAAGAAATGCATGACTATTTTTTGCTGATCCATGAAACTAGTTTCCTTCCAAGAAAGAAAGCTCCACCAAAAGTTCTCTTCATGTCATCCGTATCTCCTACCCAATCTAAGTCAGTATATGCACATAAAGTGAAATCATCATTTTTTAGAATACCATAAGCCATATTTTGTTGGTCCTTGTAAATATTGAAATATCCTCTTTCCTACACATTCATGATTTTCTTTAGGATTACTTTGATATCTTGAAACAATACTTATTGCATTCATAATGTATGGTCCCATCTGAGTTAAATATAATAGACCACCAATCAAAGACTTATACCTTGTCGGATTTATCGGTGTAGAAGTATCCTTGATAGATAATTTCTCACTTCTCACCATAGGAGTACTTACCAGTTTGGAATTATCCATACCAAAATTATTCAACAATTCCCTCAGATACTTGGTTTGATAGATAAAAATACCTTTGTTAGTTTGAGTAATCTGCAAACCTAAAAAAACATTCATCTCACCAATCATGGACATTTCAAATTCATTCTTCATATTGTTAGTAAATTCCATGCACAATTTATCTTCTCCTCCAAAAATGATATCATCAACAAATACTTCAATAATCAAAATATCATCATCAGTGATCTTATAATATAAGTTACTATCAGCACAACCTTTAGTAAAACCAAGCTTCAAAAGATATTTATCCAACCTTCCATACCAAGCTCTAGGAGCTTGTTTCAATCAATATAAAGCTTTCTTCAATATGCAAACCATATCTTTATCATTTGCCAGTGAAAATCTATCAGTTTTCTCAATGTATACTTCTTCCTCAAGTTCACCATTCAAAAATGCACATTTAACATCCATTTGATAAACCTTATGGTTCTTATAAGCTGCATAGCCAAGAAATAGTCTAACAGCTTCAATTCTAGCTATAGGTGCAAATGTCTCACTATAATCAATTCCTTCCATTTGAGAATATACTTTACAAACCAATCTAGCCTTGTTTCTTATAATTTGACCATCCTCATTCAGTTTATTCCTAAAAATGCATTTACTTCCAATAACATTCTTAATTTTAGGTCGGGGAACTAAAGTCCAAGCCTCATTCTTCTCTATCTGATCTAATTCATCTTCCATAGATTTTAACCAATGTTTATCTTTACAAGCTTCAATAACAAATGTTGGTTCAATTTGAGAAATAAGACATACCTCTTCATTTGCCAGTCTTTTTCTTGTCATAAATATCTTGTTCCTATCTCCAATGATTTGATCTTCAAAATGATTTAATCTTATATACCTTGGTGTCTTCTGAACTTCAAGTTCATTGCTCTTATCATCAGTCACAGATGAATTTTCTGATTGTGCCAATGTAACTGTCTCAGTTTCCTGTACTAGTTGAGGCATTGTCGGTTCAGTTATGATCATTTCCACTGTCGGTTTCCTGTCATGTGATATAGATTGATTTTTGTATTGCTCATCGACTTTCACATTAGCACTCTCCACATTTTTTTGTAATATTTTGTTATAACATCTATATGGTTTTCTTTGAATTGAATAACCACTAAATATCCCTTCATCACATCTATGATCAAACTTTTCAATTGAATCATCTCTTTTGATATAGCATATACTTCCAAAAATTCTGAAATATTTAACAATGGTGTATGTCCAAACCATAATTCATAAGGGATCTTACTGGTTTCACCTTTGAAGTGAACTCTGATGATTGTGTAGACTTATGTACTCACTACTTCTCTCCAAAATATGTGAGGCAATTTGGCTTCCATCATCATAGATCTTGTTGCATCCAAAATGGTTCTATTCTTTCTTTCCACTACTCCATTCTGTTGAGGAGTCTGAGGTGCAGATAATTGTCTCCTAATTCCATTTGTCTCACAATAACTGTTAAATTCATGAGAATTAAACTCACCGCCTTGATTTGATCTCTGACATTTGATTTTCAATCTAGTTTCTGTTTCAACCTTTGCTTTAAAGATCTTGAATTTCTCAAAGGCTTCAGACTTCTTCCTTAGAAAAGTCACCCACATCATCCTAGAATAGTCATCAATAGTCAACATGAAATACCTATCACCTTTAAAGCTTCTAGTCCTTGATGGACCACATAAGTCAATGTGAATCAAATCAAGTACATCATTGGATTTATCATGTATGATCTTAAAATAACTTCTAACTTGCTTCTTAAGTTGGTTTATGTACTAAAGAGCAGATTGCAGATATTTTTACTAAGCCTTTGCCTAAGGAAACATTTGAATATCTCAGAGAGCAGCTTGGGGTTATACCCCCACCGATAGAGACTTAGACAATAGATGATTTTCATCAACCAACAGAATTAACAGAGAAATCTTTTTCCAGCTTTGATGAGGAGAGCTACTTATCAAGGGGAGTAGTTGGATAAATTGATAAGTTGTAATTTTGTATGAACTGTTTGAATCTAGTTTTCATATTGCTTTGGCATTTGATGTCAAAGGGGGAGAGATATCTATGGAAAAACATATTTTCCTTTGGAGAGATTATTGGGGGAGAGATAATTGTATTGGGGGATAGATTATTACTCTCTGTATTTTGATTTCTGATTAATGATCTCTTTGGGAGATTGTTGGTTTTTGGTTTTTGGCATTTCTATTTTGACACTATTGTTGGTCTTAGTTTATTGTATAAATATAAGATCTCATTTGTGAGATTGATATGGAATGGAATATAAGTGTTACAACATAAGATATATGCGAATATAAGTAGAGCTATACACGCAGACATCATTCAAGATTTAAGGAAGGTTTGAAGAAGACAAATCAGAGCTAAACTGGTACTGAATCCATCATATGAAGATGCTATTTTGGGCAGTACATTATCATTGGATTTAACCATCCAATTGTAGTCAGTGTGACTCTCATTTTGTGATTGAGCAGTGAGCTCTATGCAGTTGTGGATGTTATTTTCTTTCTGTTTCATGCATATAATTTTACCTGTATTACAATTAACTAATAATACTATCTACCGAAATAAAGTTTGGTTTACCAGTATTAAGCATTAAGTTTGGTTAAGTTTGTTCTAGTTTGAATTTATTGGACAACTGATTCACCCCCCCCACGCCCCCTCTCAGTTGTCTTCGGGACCTAACAATGGAAACACTAGATGTGAAAAACATTTAAGTACCAAAAAAATACCAAACAAGTCTCCCCCTATGGAAGAAAACCAACAATCTCTTGAATAACTCTCCTCTTGTGAATGATATCTCTATAAAGTTTTGCATTTATTTTTCACATCACTATCTCTTCCCCTTTGACATTAATGCCCAAAATTTGACAAAAATATCAAAGCAATAATACACACCTCTAAAGCTCAAAGCTGACTACTCCCCCTGAGTAGTAGCACCACTCATTAGGGCTAGAATGAATAATATCTCTAATAATGCATGTTGGACTGATGACAAACTGCATCAATCAAGTCTCTATCGGAGGGGCAGAAACCCCTAACCTGTCTCTCATATACTTAAATGATTCCTTAGACAGTGGTTTAGTAAATATATTTGCAATCTATTCTTTAGTGTTCACATAGACCAATTTGACTTCCTTTTCCTCTACCTTGTCCTTCAGAAAGTTATACTTTATTCATATATGCTTAGTCTTAGAGTGAAATACTAGATTCTTAGACACGTCAATAGCTAGAGAGTTATCACAATAGATAACTACTGGTTCACTACAATTTACCTTGATATCCTTCAACATTTTTTTCATCGACAAGACATTAGTGCAATTAGTTGTTGCTACAACATATTCAACTTCTTGTAGTAGATAAAGAAATGCATGACTATTTTTTGCTGATCCATGAAACTAGTTTCCTTCCAAGAAAGAAAGCTCCACCAAAAGTTCTCTTCATGTCATCCGTATCTCCTACCCAATCTAAGTCAGTATATGCACATAAAGTGAAATCATCATTTTTTAGAATACCATAAGCCATATTTTGTTGGTCCTTGTAAATATTGAAATATCCTCTTTCCTACACATTCATGATTTTCTTTAGGATTACTTTGATATCTTGAAACAATACTTATTGCATTCATAATGTATGGTCCCATCTGAGTTAAATATAATAGACCACCAATCAAAGACTTATACCTTGTCGGATTTATCGGTGTAGAAGTATCCTTGATAGATAATTTCTCACTTCTCACCATAGGAGTACTTACCAGTTTGGAATTATCCATACCAAAATTATTCAACAATTCCCTCAGATACTTGGTTTGATAGATAAAAATACCTTTGTTAGTTTGAGTAATCTGCAAACCTAAAAAAACATTCATCTCACCAATCATGGACATTTCAAATTCATTCTTCATATTGTTAGTAAATTCCATGCACAATTTATCTTCTCCTCCAAAAATGATATCATCAACAAATACTTCAATAATCAAAATATCATCATCAGTGATCTTATAATATAAGTTACTATCAGCACAACCTTTAGTAAAACCAAGCTTCAAAAGATATTTATCCAACCTTCCATACCAAGCTCTAGGAGCTTGTTTCAATCAATATAAAGCTTTCTTCAATATGCAAACCATATCTTTATCATTTGCCAGTGAAAATCTATCAGTTTTCTCAATGTATACTTCTTCCTCAAGTTCACCATTCAAAAATGCACATTTAACATCCATTTGATAAACCTTATGGTTCTTATAAGCTGCATAGCCAAGAAATAGTCTAACAGCTTCAATTCTAGCTATAGGTGCAAATGTCTCACTATAATCAATTCCTTCCATTTGAGAATATACTTTACAAACCAATCTAGCCTTGTTTCTTATAATTTGACCATCCTCATTCAGTTTATTCCTAAAAATGCATTTACTTCCAATAACATTCTTAATTTTAGGTCGGGGAACTAAAGTCCAAGCCTCATTCTTCTCTATCTGATCTAATTCATCTTCCATAGATTTTAACCAATGTTTATCTTTACAAGCTTCAATAACAAATGTTGGTTCAATTTGAGAAATAAGACATACCTCTTCATTTGCCAGTCTTTTTCTTGTCATAAATATCTTGTTCCTATCTCCAATGATTTGATCTTCAAAATGATTTAATCTTATATACCTTGGTGTCTTCTGAACTTCAAGTTCATTGCTCTTATCATCAGTCACAGATGAATTTTCTGATTGTGCCGATGTAACTGTCTCAGTTTCCTGTACTAGTTGAGGCATTGTCGGTTCAGTTATGATCATTTCCACTGTCGGTTTCCTATCATGTGATATAGATTGATTTTTGTATTGCTCATCGACTTTCACATTAGCACTCTCCACATTTTTTTGTAATATTTTGTTATAACATCTATATGGTTTTCTTTGAATTGAATAACCACTAAATATCCCTTCATCACATCTATGATCAAACTTTTCAATTGAATCATCTCTTTTGATATAGCATATACTTCCAAAAATTCTGAAATATTTAACAATGGTGTATGTCCAAACCATAATTCATAAGGGATCTTACTGGTTTCACCTTTGAAGTGAACTCTGATGATTGTGTAGACTTATGTACTCACTACTTCTCTCCAAAATATGTGAGGCAATTTGGCTTCCATCATCATAGATCTTGTTGCATCCAAAATGGTTCTATTCTTTCTTTCCACTACTCCATTTTGTTGAGGAGTCTGAGGTGCAGATAATTGTCTCCTAATTCCATTTGTCTCACAATAACTGTTAAATTCATGAGAATTAAACTCACCGCCTTGATTTGATCTTTGACATTTGATTTTCAATCTAGTTTCTGTTTCAACCTTTGCTTTAAAGATCTTGAATTTCTCAAAGGCTTCAGACTTCTTCCTTAGAAAAGTCACCCACATCATCCTAGAATAGTCATCAATAGTCAACATGAAATACCTATCACCTTTAAAGCTTCTAGTCCTTGATGGACCACATAAGTCAATGTGAATCAAATCAAGTACATCATTGGATTTATCATGTATGATCTTAAAATAACTTCTAACTTGCTTTCCCAATTGACATTCCTTACATACCAGATTATGAGGCTTCATAATCTTACGTATATCTCTAACTGCCTTAGTTCAACTGATCTTAACAATACAATCAAAATTAACATGACACAACCTCTTATGCCATTACCAACACGCATCAATATGAGTAATCAAACATGTCTTATTACCTAGTGTTCATGTGAAAGATATTACCTCCAGTCTGAATACCGGTTGCAATCTCCAAACCAGTCTTGTTAATGATTTTGCATTTTCTATCTTTAAACTAAATTTGGAAACCCTTGTCCACCAATTGACCAATAGTCAAAAGATTATGCTTTAAACCTTCTACATAATAGATATTATCAGTATTATGCTTACCATCTAGAGAAATAATACCTCTACTTTTGATTATACATGCTTTGTCATCTCCAAATCTAACTTGACTGTCATTGTATTCTCACAGGGACATAAATTTTCTTTTATCTCCAGTCATATAATGTGAGCATCCACTATCAATTACCCATTCATCCTTATCTTCAACTTTTGATGCCAGGGTCTTTTCTTCATTCATGATAGACGGTTTGGGTTTATCTTTATATTTAAATAATAGAACACCAATTCTTTTCCATTGTCAGATCCACTAGCAGAGTCTTCTGCAAGTTCATCTCTAGAGTCATCACTTACTCCTTCCTCATCCGTTATGTAGCATTGTTTACTTTTCTTGAATCTATATCTATCCTAGTTAGGCTTAAATGATTTCTTAACTCTTTCCTCAAATCTTGCATTCCTTTTAGGACATCTAGATGTAAAATGACCAATCTTATTACATGCAAAACATTCAAAAGGTTCTTTTCCTTCATACTTACTTCCTACCGGTCTTTTAGGTACTCTTCTAGAAAATAAGGCTTCAAGTTGCTCAAATTATTCATCTGCTTTCCTCATGTCTTCCAATTCTTTTGTATATAGGACTTTCCAATCACTTTTTCTAGTAGATGATGATGATGATGCATGAAAAGCAGGTTCAGACTTTATAGCTCCTGAATATGCAAATTCTTCAAGTTCAAAAGTAGATAATTTCCCAATCAAAATGTATTTGTTAACTGAGGAGTTAGCCATTGTTCTCAACTCATTAATTGCAGTTGCCTTCATCTTGTAATTTGGTGGAAGGGCTCTCAAGACTTTTGAAACTACTTCATCTTCACTTAGAAATCCTCCACAACATTGAATTACCATCACAATCTCATTTACTCTTTCCATAAACACAACAATTCTTTCATTATCTTCCATCTTTAAATTTTCATATCTTACCCAGTAACCATCAAGTTTAGCAATTTTGATAGTAGGATCACCTTCATTTAGAGTTTTCAATTTATCCCACATAACCTTAGCTGATAATTTATCAATCAATCCCATGATTTGTTGACTAGTAAATGCACACAAGAGGGCTTCTATAGCTCTGCAATCATTTTCAATATTCGTATCCAAGTCTGCAGGAGAGGATTGCCAGATGCCAAATCATAAGTTGTGTATCCTTTCTTAGTGATCTCCAAAATATCCTTGCCAAGGCATCTAAGATGAGTCTCCATTCAAATTTTCCATATCCCATAATTTTTTCCATCAAGCTTAGGGATTTCTCTTCTGAAATTAATTATCGATGGATTTGAAGTTATAGCTGCCATAGGATCTACCTCAAGTGGTTAAGCTTCTATAAAAGAGGACCAAGGGTTTGATACCAATTGTTAGTATAACTGGTGAACAACTCAGTGGGGAGGGTGAATCTATTGTTCAGAGATTATATCACTTAATCCACTTAATAACCTTTAACTAGATTAAGTACTGGTAAGCAATAAAACTTAACAATAAAATAGATAATAAGCATAATGCAACCATACCACATAACACCATGATTTGTACATGGAAAACCTTGAAATGGAAAAACCATGGTGGGAAGCCTACACACAGTCAGATGATACTTCTACAGAAAGTATGTGATACAATGAGGGGTCTGCACATGCAGGAAGGGACATTGCCTAGAGAAACTGCTCATTACAAAAGAGTCTCACTAACTTTAGAGAGGTTAAAATAACCTCAAGATAAATGGACAACAATCCAATAGAGTGATCTGCTAGAGATAACATCTACCATGCCTGATTACAGTCATGATTAAGCCCAATATCAAAGGCCTTTGACCTCTTCCTTAATCCCAATTCGATAACCTATGATCGACCAAATTTCCTTCATATATGATATTGCATTTCAAGACAATGACACATAATCCCGATTACCATACCATGATCTACAAGGAGATCTTACATCATTTTATACCAACCCTAAGGCTTAAACCAATTAGGTCAACCACCTAAAATTATTACAATAAGATCATTATATAAATCCATATTATAATAATATGCCATGTTGTCTTAAGACCAAAACAAAAATAAAGAATCCATACATCATCCCAAAACATCCCAGTAATGTGTAGAGAACATGTTATCATGATACTAGTCTATAACCTAGATAGGAACCAGACCTATTTTGGGTCCACCATGCCAAAGCAATGTCTTCAAGAAATTGAAGCACCATCAAAGAACATCTTTAGCATCCTGAAATCCATCTAGAAGCTAAACCAACACCACTCATGCATCCTTTCAAGATTTCTCATTGAAAGCTCTGTCAGTTAAACCTTAAACCAATGTCAGTAAGGGTTTACAAGAGTGTATGATAGCATCTGATTACCAAGTTAATACCAACTAACCAAAACATGCTCAAGAAACATGTAACACATAAAATCAAACATACTCTACTGATTCAAAGATGTTGGAAGTGTCCAACATATAGTCTCTTCTGCCGATAACACTAGATCTTCTACTGGTAACCAATACATGTCTGCCAATAACCATCCATAATAGGTAGTGTTCACATCAATGGGAAAACAACAATGCAACATATAATCAATTCATCCATAATGCCAACACTAACACATGTGTGACCCCATATGACTCCATGCGGCACTATATGACCCTATGGGGTCATATGGTGTCCTAAGAGGTATGTTGTACCTACTAGTACTTTAAAAACCATCATATGGGGTCCTAAGGGGTCACACAAGTGTGGCCCCTTAGTGTGGTGTCATAATATTTTTGTTGCACCTACTAGGATGTTAAAAGGGTTGATATGTGGTCGTAAGGGGTCACACATGTCAAAACACATGTGTGGCCTCTTAGGACCCCATATGATCCCTTAGGACACTATATGATCTTGTGGCGTCATATGGTGTCCTAAGCGGGCATATGGTGTCATTAGGGATCATATGGGATCCTAAGGGGCCACACATATATGAGTTATATGTTTGGGCCCTTAGAACCCCATATGACCGCTAACGACACCATATTGTCCCTTATGACACTAGATCATTGTATGGGGTCATATGGGGTCAATAGGAGTCAGTAGGGTTCATTAAAGGTCATAAGGGATCTTAAGGAGTCATTAAAGGTCATAAGGGGTCATTATAGATATAAGGGGTCCTAATGGGTCTTATGGTGTCTTTTGGGGTCTTATGTTATACATGTTAGGATGCTAAAAGGGCTCAAAATATGTCATAGGATGTATTAATGGTCGTCCATGTCTTAATTGATCCTAGGATGTACTAAGGGGTTGTATGATCACTTAAAAGGTCCTAGGATGTAATAAGTTCTCTCAAGTGTCTTAGGAGGTCCTAATATGTGCTAAGGGGTCATAGGATAACATTTTAACATCTAATTGTGTATGTGTACAACATTTATAAATAATTAAGCATTAAAATATTTTGACCATTAAAAATTTTAACCATTAAATAAATTTAAAACTAATATATTACTAAGCATTAAAGTTTATTAAAATTAATATATTAGTAAGCGTTAAAAAACTAAATAACTAATAAACTATACAAAATTATGAAAATAAACTAAAACATAAATATATTAACACTAATTTCTTTTCCCCCTTCTTCTCCTCAGCCACTAAAATCTAAGTTGGTTAGTGCAAAATGAGGTGAAAAGCTTGGTTTGCAGCTTATAAAGAAAAGGGGTTCCTACCAAAACCCTTCCATCTGGAACCATTTCAGCTGGAACTCCTTTGCCACGTGACTGCCACATGACTGCCACATTGGTTTGGCTAGAACTGTTCCAACTAGAACCCTTACAACTGGAATGGTTCCGACTACATAGTACAAATTAGCTCTAAGTATGACACATATCTGTACTTTTACCCTTTACTATTAACATAACAATAGCTTCAAATAAGGAACTTTGGATGGAAAGGTTCCTAACAAACTTTTATACTTCAATAAGGTGACTAGAAAGATGTCCCAATATGTCTTCAACTAACTTTTTCACTTTGTAGAAAATATTCACCACATCTTCTCTCTACCTCTAGAAAAATATAAGGTTGGACTATAAATAATTTATCTTCCTTCTCTATTCACCATCTCTGTCACTGGTAATGTCGAATGATTTACCCATGGAATTCAAATTAGACAATGGAATTAATTTTAGCTTTGAAATGATCCATAGGCATAACTCACTAAAGACAATACTTATACACTCTAGTTGCTTCTCTAATACAAGCTTTTGTTTCCTTAATGCATTCAAAAATTTTCTTTTGAGTATAGGCACACCTCTTGTCCATATCTTCTTGAACTTAATCTTTTTCACCTAATTCTTTAGGAGGTTTCTTCATATGGTCTTTCAACATTTCAAACAGAATATTCAGGAGGATATTTACAGTACTGTTTAGAGAAATATCATCATGGAGCAAATAAAAAATTAAAACTTCTTCAAGATTATCTTGATGATTTAAAGGTCATAGAAGCCACAAATCTCCAATCTTGTTCAAGTCATCTACTTCCCCAAACAAATTTGAATTTTTTTCAACTCTACAAAGATCATCTTCATCCATACTAGCTTCTTGTTTCTCTACTAAACCTGAATTTACCTTCACTTCTATAGATGGTTTTGAATCATCAAGGGAAATTATCTCTTTCTTTTCTTCACTCTACATCTTCTTCATTGGTTCTAGAGAAGATGCATAAATTCTTTTCTTTAATATTTTCCTACCAGAGGAAGGACTCTACTTGGGAGTACTGACAATGCTAGGAACTAGAGAAGAGCATAACATCTTTTGAAGATTCATGAAATGATTCTTGCATGCCTTATCTTTATCTACCAAATAATCTAGAGACCTGTTCCAATATAAAAATTTGATTTCTACACAACATTATCTTTTAATGGTAAGGATCTTGTAAAGTAAAACATTAAGCACATGATGAAAGAACCAAATTGGAAAGGATATTCTTCTTTTTTTGTCAAAGTAATTAGTTTCTACTAATTTTGTTGGCAATAACTGACACAAATCAATATATTTGCTTTCTTTCACCATTTGATGTGCAATATATACTACTATCATTAAAGTTAATCCTTCTCTATTTCTAAAATAAGTTTTGTAAGAAATTCTATAATCAACATGACTCACTACAAGGTCGATGATTATATGAATTGTCAATGCCTGCTAATCACATATGACACCAATTAGGGTTTCAAATTATTTGTTCTTAACTGATCTCTTCAATAAAATGGGTCCAACATCATAGAGGCTATAAATAGTTGATATTTCTTCCTACAAAATTAGATAAAGTTTATCCAGCATCATATGACCATCCTGATTATAATTTAAAAGAAATTTGATTGAATCTTTACCTAAAACTATTGGAAACACACCCCAGATATCCAAGCCTTTGTGCCCTAATTCCCTGATTTTCTACAATTTTACATTTGATAAAGATCTTTCCAAATTCCTAATCTTCTCATTATTATATTCCTCTAATTATACTTTGTTAATTTTTTGAATATTTTTGCTGTTAAATTCACTTGGAATACACAAAGTAGGTTCAATAGACAAAAGATATGAAAAATACCTTTCATTCTTATTCTTCTCTAAATTTCCTTCTTCTCTTCAACAACTTTGTTCTTCAAACTACTCAACACATCATGCAAAAAATGATCTTTAAAAAATATATATTTAATTTGTTCACTATACATAGAGTTCTACCAGCAAAAATTATCTTGTCATAGTAACATCAACTGAATTATGTACTTTTGCATATGCAATCTAATGAAGTACATAATACACAACAACAATGACACGAAGATGATCAACACTAGCATGTGCAAGCTATGACATGCTTTTCCTTCACTAGGGCGGGTACAAATAGATCTTTCTTTGAAACTCTCCCTAACCCAAAGCTACCAGATAAATTCTATAGGAAGAAGCACCCATATTGAACTTAGGTGCAATAGATACTGTCACATTTTTCTTTCTCCATACCATAGCATTCTTCTTCTCAAGTTTATTTGATTTTACCAGAGAATTTACATTCTTTCTTTTGTTAGGAAAATGTCCATACTTGTCTCAATTGTAATACTTGATATTCCTTTGTCCTCAATTCAATGAATTTTTTCTAGATTTGTATTGATTAGCTTTGTGACCAAATTTATAGCATATGTGACTTGATAACCTTGAAAGGGATTATTCATATTTGATCCATTTACTCCATTCATAACTTGATTACTACAATTATTAGCCTTATGTCAAAAAAATTTATAGAAAAAGCATTAAGTATTTTGATTTACTTTATGTCTGCAATCTACCACTTTAAGTAACAATTGTACTAAAAACAATAACCATTGAATGATAGTGACCTTTGAGCATTAGGATGTTGAACCAGAGGTCTATTTTTAGAAAGTCATAGATTTCGAACCTTTGAATCTTTATATTTCTTCTCATCTTCAACCTTCTCCTTGCCTTTTCTTTTCTCACTCTAACTTGAGCATTATCTTAAAAAGCCTAATCCTTCCTTGTCTTTACAAGATTTATACATGGTCAATAGTTTATCCAATGATACAATTCTTTTATTGACTTTTACTTTTGACTTCAGCTCCATGATTTCTTGTTCCAACTCCCCATATGCTCCTAGCTTTTGATTAATTGTATCCTTCAAACATTCATCCACCTTCTTGATTTCTTCAATCTTCTACTTCAGACTTACAATAGTTTCATTTTCTTGTCTTAACCCTTGTTAACTTCTCGATGTATTTCTTTGAACTTCTTAGTTTGATCTCTCAACTTCTTCACACATTCATTTTCTACCTTATCATTTTTATTCAAATATTCATTCTTAGATTCCATACTCTCCATATCTTCAAGGGTTACCTTCAATTCTTCACCTAAATAATATTCTCTTGTCATATCTAAAGGAGCTATCTGTTCAAATCAAGATCTCCCTCAAGTGGTTCAACTAGACACAATGAACTAAGGTCTAATACTAATTGTTTAGTAGACTAGAATACTAACACGGGGGTTGAATTTAGTATTCCCCAAACATAAGACACTAAAAATTTGAAACTTAATTTGATCTTTCATTAACCTTAAGCATGAATTGATATAAGAAACTGAAATAAAATCCAAAACATACATAACCATAAGAGGACACCAGATTTTTATATGTGGAAAATCCAAATAGGAAAAACCACAAAAAGTGCTAACTCTTAAGATAATATAACTAGATATACATGATTGAAAAAGGCTCATTACTGGAGGGATTATTTCCCAGACTGCAATAGCTTACTGTGGGAATTTTCATTGCCAAGGAAAGTAAGAATGAACTAGGAAAATTGCATCTACATATGCAAGGGATCAGTTCTTGTTAAGCTCAGACAACACATCAACTGCTTGCAGTAGATTTGGTTAATAAACTATATGACACTATGGCACAAAATCTATCCTTCTTCTTCACCCACATATATCAACTCTCTCACTCTATTGCTCATCACCTTCTTTTCACTCATACTTTGCTCTGTCTTATCTCTAAAGATAATATGTATGTGTATACATATGTGTGTACACTGATAAGAATATACATGAAGTTGGTCTTAAAAACACTAACCCAAAAGATATTCCAATGGTTAGATCACATGCTATAAGCACCAGAGCTAAGTGGAAATAATAAAAGAATTCAAGGTTACCTAACCTAGTATGAACTTAACCTCGAATTTCCACAAGAATAGATTTTCAAAGAAAAAAGAATACGATCCACCTCAACATAGGAATAATTAAAGATATGAACAACATATCATAAAAGGATTATCATTAAATATAAAAAAGTGACCTCATAGACCTATCAAACAATGGACAACCAAATATATCTCTAGAGAACAACATCCGGAGCATAAGTCTCGAAGCACCAAAAGTTGAATACAAAAATCTTGAGAAATTGCAATTAACATATAAAAAAATTTCTATCACATTTGTAACAAGACAAGAATGTAGACTACTGCAATCCTAGAACCCAACAACTAAATATCACCAAAATAGAAATAACATTAAAGCACATACATTCAGAGCATGAAACTAATTTCCACAGCCAACACCAAACCTTAGACACTATGAAAAATGTATCCATGTACTAACACAACATAGTTTCAAAGCAACAATCTACTTGAAGAGTATAGCAGTAACAAACTTACAACCACTATTGACTACCTTTCATACATAGATACCTATCTTCCACTATTCTACACTACCAATATTTTTCATACTCAACATATATTGTAAGCACTATATAATATAATATCCAAACCAATGTGGCTCACCAAGATTAACACCAGTGACAACCAATTGATAAAGTACTTCTAATAGATGTGAATTATGCACAAGAAGATTTAGTATAGAAAAAGTATGAAAGATGATTTGCAAAGAGTTCTGAGATAGTGTTTGATGTTAGACGTGTTTTCCATGAACAAAATTTGAAGGAAAATTTTATGATCATGAGATCTTGTTCATTTAAATACACTCACTATCTACATGTATCAAAAGAAGATGTGTTCCATTTGGATCTTTCCCTAAGACAGTGAGTCTAAGTAATGCATTTCATTTGTATCTTTCCCTAAGATTGTGTACCTTAGTATTGCAAGTCCCTTCAAGGGAAGTGAAATCCTTGGCCTTGATCCTAAACATTGTAATTAGATCTTCAAACTATCAGTTTGATTTTCAACTTAGTTTTCTCCTATTTAGGGTTTTCCACATAAATTTGGTGTTTGTGTGTTTGTTGTTCTTTGTGCTTTATTGTTTCACAATTACAAAATGAATTTAATTGTAGCTTCAAGTTAACAGATAAGAAGTGAAGGGTTTTAAGGTTTGGACCGATTCACCTCACCTATGAGTCTTATAATGTGTTCAACAATTGCATGTTGGATTTAAGTTATCCTATGTAAAACCATAAAATTTAATTCTATACCTATAAGACTTTGTTTCTATATTCCTAGATCTATCCATTGTGATATTTTTGTTCTAAATAAACAACCTCTCCTCCAGTTATAGTGCTAACATAAGTACAAGTCCTAACTTTATGGCAATAAATGGAGTTAGGACCCTATAGCGACAAAGGTAGAAGATTGTATTCCTCTAACATGTCAACTAGTCCTTCCTATTTTGGATGATCAAAAAAGGATAAATACTATGATCCACTTAACATAATATTATCTTCTCAATATTCACATTAGTGAAGGAGCATACTATTCCTATAGAAAATCAGTCGTGCCATCTAGTTAGAAGATGGTTCTCATTAGTTACATTAATTCAAGGGATACCCCATATTGATCTAGAGTATAGTATGGATTTTATAGGAGCATGTGCGCCAAGTGGATAGATGCATGTTAACAATTGATGTCCTTGTTTCTTAGACATCTAGTGTATGTAGTGAAGATAATTTGTAATGAAGAATGGGTAGGTAATAACTGGACCAACCTTATAGTACAATATTGGGAATATCTGAATGTGAAATTAATACACTTGACCTTGTTAGGACAAGGAGGGACACTCAGTGCAACATGAGATATATTGAATCCTCTTTCCACTTTCTAATTATTGCAAAAGACTATAGAAAGGAATGTGACCCATAGTGTAGTGCACAATACATCAATTTTTCTTATATATAGGATCTATTATGGGAAAATGATAGCTATCTATTGTAGAGAGGCTAGTCTCTTACTATGTAAATGGTATTCACTATGTTTATGACACACAATAGCCCTATTCAATGAGTATGCATGACACAAGTTGAAGCTAGTCACTATGTATATGTGGCATATGGTAGAGATGGCCCCTATGTATATGGTATATGTATGGGCCAGTCATATTCTGATGTGCCTTTGGGCCACTCTATGAAATCAAGGAATTATGAAAGTATATAATCCTTATGTAATTGAGTATATATGTACAATATTTGAAGGAACATAGACATTTCTATATTATGGTTGAGACTAATATTAATAAGTAGTCATAGTTCCAAGATAGTATACTCAATAATTGAAGGAACACAGACATTTCTATATTATGGTCGAGAATAATTTTAATAAATAGTCCTAGTTCCAAGATAGACCAGACATCTCATATGATAGGAGAGATTAAATTCCCTCAATCCTGTGAGGGTGAACTATAAAGCCTCTAAATTCCATAAAATGGATACATAGGTAGGATCAGCTAAAATGAACCCTTAAGATGTAGGTCTAGATCCAATAGGCATTCTGATCTCAAGAGCTTACTAAATTTCAATACAAGAATATGTGGCGGTGTAGAGTTGTCACCACTATGGTGATTGAAGAAATTATGAAGTTCACATTTTTAAGATACAATAAGAAGCTTGTTCAAATTAGGTACTTGAGAAAAAAAATAGTAGCAATGGCTGATAGTTGTTACATCTCTCTCTCTATTAATTGCTAAATTTAATAGATGTATTATGCTAGATGATACGATTGTGGTTGTCTTAAAAAAAATTATTTATTAATTTTACTTTTGATATTATTCATTCTATAAATTATCATTACGATTTTAATTCTTTGAAATGTTGGCATTTTTAAAATTAATTACATTGGAATATCTAGCTTAGGTTAGCCTATGAAGAAAAGTTTCTTCTTGAGGAATTGGCTTTGCATTCAAATTTATTATATAATAGGATGAGTAGATTTATTTTTTATTTTACTATGAAGGATATCAATATTTTGTAGCTATGGATTTGATATTTTATTTCTAATCACCTTTTTTTTGTAAACTAAGAGTTTTTACTATGTCTTCTTAATTAAGAATATAGACCTATATTGATTAGAGTTAATACAAAAATATAATAAGAAATCTCTATGAAAGAGAGAAAGAATATTATGAATCTTTATTACTTAGAATTTAAAATAATTAGTTTGTCTTTATATACACTACAAAAGGTATTATTGCATTAGAAGTTATAATCGATGATAAAATTTAGGGAGTTTCAATTAAATATTCTTTGAGAAAATATGATGAAGATGGAGGCATTATTACTTTCAATAATTATCTTCTCCTAAAACAAATATATTTAATCATGTAGGAAGTAGAGTAATTAACTAAACAACTTAAACATAGACCTAAACAAATTATAAGGAGGTCTCTGGTCAATATCCGTTGATATGCCTATGTATGAGAAGTGAGATGAAAAAAATTACAATAAATCAAATACAAAAGTATTTAGCTTATATTTAAATAAGGTGCAATGGCATAAACCTCTCTATTTTTAGGAATCATATCTATAAAATATAGATAAGATGGATAATTAACATGCAGTGAACACAAAATTCCAATTGAACTACTATCTCTAGAAATACTCACCTAGGTTCAATGTCTAAGGTACAAGAATAATAACTAATTGAATTAAAGTTGATGCAATAGATCCTAGGGTATCCCAAGCAATTAATTATACTCCTCAGCAAAAGTGTGAAGAGATTCATTATCTAGATATTCTAAGGCTTACATTTAGAATGAGTGAAATAAAAAGGAGAATTCTTTCTTACATAAAAATTCAAAGTAACTAATCTTACTAAATCATATGACTTCATGTAGAGCTTTCATAAGTCTAATAACATTACACATCTATCTTGAATGTTGAGTGAGGTGCCTTCATAGGTGCTTTCTTCTTTTTTTACTCTAATTAGTTTTCCTATGGTCTCTTGTTTAATGCAAAGTATTCCTCCCATGAAGAGATTTTTTCTAGAGAACTTTCCACATATATTTTTATGCCCTATTTTCAACAAGTTGGTTTTGGTGAGCAACTTTGAGATGTAATAGAATGATAGGGTGATATTTGTTGAGCACAGTGTTAGTGTTGATTATTCTATCATTTTGCTAATATTGATATTGATCCCTTTGCCACATTCGTATTTACTTCTTTTTTAGTTTCTATTTTAAAATAGAAGTAGCATATTTTATCTAATGTAGGAGTAGATGTTGGTAAGGCTTGTGTAGCACAATATATCATGTATGTTAGCACCTAATCTTTCCTTGGACCATGTTATGAAAAATTAGTTTATTTCCCAGTTTTCTTAGGTGTTTCTCCAAAATGGAGAGCCTTGTTATTCACAATTTTTTTGGTAGCACATATTGTATTGGCAATTCCAAAGATCTATCTTACAGAAAAATAGACATAATGGCTAAATTTTATCTTAGCCTTGCTTGGTTCCTTCTCTATTTTGTATCATTACTCTTAGATTCTCAAGTGCTTGTCATGGTTCTTTGACTAAAGTACATTACGCTTCCAATGGCTATCTTTTAGGCTTTGATTTAGAGAGGAAGTTCATAAAGGATGTTCTTATTTAGGTTAGATCAATTATATTTTTCTTGAAATCCTATCAAGAGGTCAAGAGGAAGTCATGTTAGAAATTTCTAATTTAATTAGACAATTCCATTTTTTGTTTGATGAACAATTCAAGAAAATTTTATTTTATTGATGTATTTTGCCAATGTAAACATTGATATGAATCTTCAGTCTTGAACAATCCTTGCAAGTGTACACATGGGTAAGAAACATTACTTGCAAAGAATCTTTTGTGATGTGCTCTAATTTCAAAAATATGAAACATGCTGCTACAAGTTGTACGAATAATTAAAAAAAAGTATATTATATAGACAGAAGATTTCGACAATGCAGTTTCAACCTAAATATATGCATAGTATAATTCAATGTTTAATATAACACTCTGAAACATTATATCAGTTATAAATGAAATATATTTATCCTTTTCTAAAATAGGAATACAATGAATACGATTCTCAGCTTCAGATAATCATTTTCTCTTTCCTTTGGATGCAAAGCATTCAATGAATTCATTCATTCTATATTTCATATTTGATATTTTATAAAATTAAGAATTCTGGATTGAATTTAATTTTCAAATTTACATGATATAAAATCAGCAATAAATGTAGTCCCATAATTCAAATACTGAATATACAAAATATACATTTGACTA
This sequence comes from Cryptomeria japonica, assembly GCF_030272615.1. Classification (NCBI taxonomy): domain Eukaryota; kingdom Viridiplantae; phylum Streptophyta; class Pinopsida; order Cupressales; family Cupressaceae; genus Cryptomeria; species Cryptomeria japonica. Next base: position 661,490,087 of record NC_081407.1, on the reverse strand, counting down.
GAAATATTAGATATGCACATAAATTTGGCTAGAAATATCGTAGAGTGTAAGAAGCAGACCATGAATATGGATATTTTTTTTACTGCAAACATTCATAAAAATTAGGACATTTTACAAAGAGAAAATCTAACCTTGAGGTTTGTTGGGAATTCTTCCATGCAGTCTTCTAATGTACTATTGCCATTTTCCAGCTCGTCACCACCAGTAAAGATAATCACCATATAGTTTACGATTGTTGGTCCAAACAGCATTTCCAAGTTATCCATAGCTTCTGCTTCTTCGGCAGTAAATCGATTTTTAAGAGAGAGTACGAAAATAATAGCATGGATCCCGTCCTTGGCAAGGTTTATGCACTTGACAATTTCTTTGTCAGTAACCTCTTTACTTACATTTGTATCAAACAGGCCTGTGTGAATTGTTTTTAGTACAGTTGAATAAATCATAACCATTCTGTAAGTTAAAGTAACATGAATAGTTTCCTTCAATGCATTGATATCAGTGGTTACAATGAATTAAGAAAAAAGAAAAAAAAAACTAAAATTATACTGTTCTATTATTAAAAAAAGAGAGATCCAATCTTTAATTCATCTTAAGCTGCAACATTGCATTTAATCTTGTTTTCAACCTCCCCTTAAATGATCAATGGAGGTGAGTTCCAACTAAGTTTTAAAGATAATAAAAGTCACTATTAAAAGAGCTTTCCTAAAGATAAAACTAATTTGTTCAGGTGAAGGATAAAACTAAAACTGCACTTGTCCGTCCATTTTGACCCAAGTCATGAATGTAATGATTTAAGATCTTTATGTGTTTTGTTCTAGATTCTTTGTCATAGCTATAATGCTACTATTATAACTATAAATGGTGATTGGATGTTTTTGAACCAAATGTAGATTTGCCAATACCCATCTAATCCATACTTCTTTAAGACCATGCTAAAGACCATGCTAGTGTATTTGCATTTTATTCTGAAAGAGCCATTATTGCCCTTATCTTACTACTCTGATAGACAACTAAAGAACCAACTAAAAAGACATTATGTATTGGACGTGTTAGGACTGTTTTTGCAGCCCCTAGAGTTAGGATTTCATATGATGTTTTGAGCAAATGCTTTTAGATAATGTTTAGGCGGGCCCTTGTTTTAATTTCTTGTTGGTTAGCTCACTTGATAAAACCAACTCTTAAGTTTTTGCTAAGGGTTTTATGTAATTACATTAACCGGCCTTGTGCTTAGGTTTTCAGTATTTTATTGGTCGACCTATTACCACCTAATTTTCGCGCAAATGTTTTTTTAAATTTTTCCAAAGTCATGTGTTATGCATATTGGTCCCCCTCTTATGTCCTAACAACTTTATCTTTAGAGCATGCTTTTTGAGTTTCTCTCAAGTCATGGTCCCACTTCAGAGACATCGGGTTGTTGTTAGGATCTAAATTATGTTTTACCGGTCCACCGATGTGATGTGATGTGGAGTTGTGGTGTTGTTGACACCCTTTCCAAAATACCAGCAACTTGATGATGCACGTGGACAACACTTAGCATTAAGATGCTCATGGGTGAGATTCAACACTTAGGGGAAGTTCAAATCTCATCTCGCTGACTTAACAATGGGCACATGGATGCACGCATTAGAGGTGATGATCATTGGTAACACCTCATGTTATCAGTAAAGTTCTTGAAAGATTTCACCGATCCAACAAAATGGCGAGACTAAAGCTCATATCAAAACAATGGTTCAATTTTAAAATTTCTCAACTACTTATTCCAAGGGATGAAAGCTTGCACAGAGGATATTAATGGTGGACAAGTGATTGATAAAGTCATCAATTTAAATAAAGTTTGGCAATTTCAAGAAAAATACAATTGAGGGTGATAGAAGGCAAGATTGAGCTCTGGAGATTGTGTCGAAGTTTCTGCAAGAAAATTTAAACGAGATGGTTCCTCCCTTGTTTTCTTATATTCGTCTGTAATTTCCAAAAGTTTTAGAAATTAAATAAATTAGAGAGCCTAGCTATATCATTGCTATGAGTCTTTAGGTTGTTTCCTTAAAATTCAGAAGTCAAAAATGATGTCAACTTCATCCAAAGCCTCTGCACTAGAGGGCCCACAACCTAAAAGACAAAAGAATGAAGCTCTTGTATGTTGACCTACTCACTCAATCACATGCAGAGAGATTTCATGACACTTAGAAGAACTGCAAGGAAAGTTATATGCCATCAGGGAATACAATATTTTGAGATATTTTCAGATTAAATCCAATAGAGAAGATCCTGAGTGTAATCCATGCAGGCTACGGTTGGCTTGATTGGTAGTCCCAAATGTCTTTGTAAATGTGGACTTGATAAGGGTGATTGCTAAGCAATATAACCTTAAGGACAAAGCTATCCAGGCAGCTAATGGGAGATCTTTTTTACTAATAAATAAAGCTACAATTTGTGAAGTGTTTGAGATGGAGGATGTAGCATGGAATGACATGAAGATTAACTTAGGAAGCTTGAGAGTAGAATACCAAAGTGTGGAAGGAATTTATAGAAGAAAGCGGCTACCATTTCGCAAGCCCGAACTAGACAATAGGCTTCAAATATTTGAGAGAACGGAGGCATGTTACGTATAGAATCTTAGGCACTTCCCTTCCCGCTCCCACCTGTTCACCCGTAGGGCCAACCCTCCATGTTCATGAACAGGGACAGTTCGGCTACGTCTTTCTGCCCCACAATTCTCTGCGGGGAACTATAACTAGAATTGTAGTTGTAGGGGGTAGGGGGTTCAATATTCTATACGTAACATGCCCACCCGGGCCCCCCCTATATAGAATTGTTGGGTGGGAGGCCCCTACTATCTATAGGCCCCCTACTATTAAAGAAGGAAGGGGCCTGCATGTGAATGCACAGGGTGGAAAACTCAACTATCAATAATCGCAGGGTGGGTGGGAGGCTATAGATGCCGGTTGGGTGGGAACTATAGTGCGGGTGGCGGGTGGGAGGGCCCGGTTTCTTCTATGGTAGTTCTAGCAGGCTGATGCCATCAAGAGGTAGATGCCGCCCCCCCTATCGGTAGATGCCGTTGTGGTGGCAGGCTGATGCCATTAACCCTACAATTATATGGCCCTACTATGATACGTTATATCTTACCACCTATCCCACCCCACATTTGCCCTACTATATCTAAGGCGAATCAGTTGATCCATAAGCAAAAGGCATCTGAGTCAGAAGCAAGGGTGGAATAGGGGGACTTGATACGTTATAGAATTCATTTGTTTCACAAATTTTTTTAAGTGACTTATTATTCTCTATGTCAAGTACTTGGTTTTCAGAGATGCTTTAATATGCTTGAACAACTTTCAGTATTGTATTCTGATATTCAGAGTGCTATTGAAAATAGAACTTTCGACTATCCCCACTTTGTAGTAGAAGTGATTTGACAATACCCTAATCAACATTCAAAGGGATAGTTCAAGTGTCACATTTAGATGGTATACCCTATTAATGCACGTATTGTTTTGGAGTGATGAGATGTACATAAGGGTCTTTGATGAGCAAGGAATGAGGCGGCCAGTGTAGGAATATATGTCTATTTGGGACTGTTTATAAACACGCCCAATACCTACGTTTTGCGGAACATTTATATAAAAATTGTATGGTTGATTTTGGTAAAACCCAACAAGTTTGACATATAAAATCATGAAGTTCTCGAGGACCAAAGGAAGAGAGCAGGAGATTAAGGATAAGATAAACCTTAATTGGGCCCACTAGTATATAATTAGAGACAAACACACTTACATAAGGATCTACGGATTTGAAGCAGAGCCACATTTGTCACGCTTGATAAATTATGATAGATTGGTATAATTATAAATAATCAAATAAATGTATGAAGAGAGCAGGAGATTAAGGATAAGATAAACCTTAATTGGGCCCACTAGTATATAATTAGAGACAAACACATTACATAAGGATCTACGGATTTGAAGCAGAGCCACATTTGTCACGCTTGATAAATTATGATAGATTGGTATAATTATAAATAATCAAATAAATGTATGAAGTAGATGCTCCTTTTAGTGAGGGAAATAAGGGATCTTTTGTTCCCTCCTACCTTCACATTAGAAATTTTTAGATTTCCTCATCACATGGATTTGAACAAGCTCTTAGATTTTTGGATAGTTATAGGTTACCCCTACATTTAGAAGGTAAGTAATATGATCACGAGCATTGCATCAACTTTGCAAGGAAGTTTGTGGATTTGAGTGTGTATACTCATAGGTTTGTTCTTAAAGAGGAATTAAGTAGGAATTACCCTAATTTTGATGCAACCATAGAAAGAGTTAAAGCATGGAATTAAATCCAAAAGGTTGAAAAGAAGAGGAAGAAGATAACCTCACATATAAAGGTCTATTTTCAAACATGAGAATAATGAGGTTATATGGATGGAGTTGTTGCTCCAACATGAATCATGATTGACACCAAAAGTGCCTATTACTCCCACATCTTCACCTAGTGTCTCATTTATTATGATGGAAGGACCTAGACCTATTTCACCTTTAGCTCAAATGCCACATGCTCCATCAGTGGACATTGAAATATAAAAATATGTGGGAGATGGTGAACGAACTCATGAGGAGGAAGAAGAGGTCATGCAGAAATTGCATGTGCAAGAGTACTAGCCCTCATATGACCAAGATGACCAACTTGATGAAATTGTTGATTTCTTGATAGATGAAGTCAAAGCTTTTGCTTCATATAATTTCATATCTAATGATGAATTAATTAATACAACTGAATTTAATTTTTTTGCTAGTAATATAAAAGAAATAAAATTGAAGGAGAGAACTCTCAATACCCGCATAGAGAGAATGGATGAGGTTGTTAAACAATTCAAGGTGGACGTTAATGATGAAACCAAGTACATGATCATAGAAAAGGGGAGAAAGTTGTTAAAGGAAGAAATATATCCAATTCTTCCAAGGATAGATATATCTTCTTGCATTAGTTTTGATAATTTAAGAAGATTTGCAAGTGTAGATCTGAAATTAAGTGATGAAGGTTTAGATAAGCTATGCTATGGTTTAGATTTTAGATCAGGTGATAAGACTTTGGGTACATGGTCTTTATATTTAGCCCACAAAGGCGTTAACCATTTTAGACTCACAATAAATTTTATGATTTTGTATTATTTCTAGATTGGAAGATTTAATTGCATAGTATGCTATAAATTTTAAATGTGAATACTACATTATTTACTAGGGATGCAATGGAGAATCTCATAGCTAGAAATCAAAAGTAGGATAAAAATATTTTTGAGCTAAATGAGAGGTTAGGTACTTCTCCATAACAAGATCTTTTTTTATCTGAGGAGCATGAAACAACCAAATTAAAGATATATTTGACCATCAAGAAGGAGAAAAAATAGAAGTGGAAAGGAAATTGGCCAAGGCATAGGCAGAAAATAAAAATCTTAATAATGATTTGAGAATGCATAAGTTTAAGATGGCTCAAAAATTGATTGAAGCCAAGTTTCCATAGTTGCTTCCTCACTTGCAATTACTATGGAGTATATATCATGACATTTCTGGTGTTATAAAGAGGTAGAGGAAAATAGAATTTGGATTGAAGTTCACTCAAAAGTACCTGAAAAGAAAGCAACAAATATTACTAATTTTGGGGCAATACAAAAATTATTTTGATAAAAATGCTAATCTACAATTGGTTGCCATATTGGATGAAACTAAAATGGTGTTATTAGAAGTAGATTCATTATTAAATGAACACCACTAGTATTATGGCCATGTAGGGAGGGATTTCAATAGATTCAATAAATTGTAGGACACAAAACCACCTTCATTTGTTAAAGACACGAAATAGGATTTAAAAGAAGCCAAATGGAAGGAAGAAATTGGGAAAATATTTCTCCATGGTATAATGGAAAATGTGCTTGATGATGCAAATAAGGTAGAACAAAATGTTCATAAGGAACTAGAAGCAATATCACAATTGCAGTACCATGTGAGGCTCCTAAATAAACAAAATGCTTTGGCTGCTAGTCAAACTTATGAGGAACACTTGAAGACTTGCAATGAATTTATACAAATAAACAAATTATTTATATGACAAGGGACATGAGGTAGGAGGGATAGCCTATCTTTTTTTATTGCATCTTAGCTATCTTGATAAGGACCTTTCCAAATCACCGTGATCACAGTTTCCTTACATGTAACAAATGGGAACTAAATGCAATATGAAGGGTAGATCAGTTGGTCAACTCGATTTCAGTGTATTTCTTTTTTGTAAAGTGAGAGGTAGTTTGTTTGATTTTATTTTTCTTCTTCAATGGTTTACACATCGGCAGGTCCTACATCAACCAAGTTAGTTAATATTAGCATAGTTAGCAGCAAGCAGTACAAGGATGGGAATCTTGTCAATTATCTTTTATTAATTCCCTTCTATTTTGCATATATTCTTCTCTTATTAATGTAAAGGTGGTTTAGGCATATTCTTGTAGAAAGAAATTAAATTTTGACAATTGTGTAGGTTGACTGAAGCTTATTTTTCTCCCTTGTTCTATTGAAGGGAAATCAAGATCACTCGCAAAGGTGTTCGAATTTTTATCTTAAACTAAGGCATATGTAATAAGATATGAATTTGCAAGTAGTAGAAGAATTATTATATTTCAAATCCAATGAATTATCTACATCATATTTTGAAAGACTTAATGAAGATATTAGTTCAAGTTGTCTCCCATTTTGTGTCTATTTTGTCATAGAAATTGGTTTATTAAGGATAGTCTGATTTCTCTTTGTAGAATTGTTATGAATGTGTAGTACATTTCTAGGTTTTCTACAAATAAGAAATTAAAATTTGTAGATGGATGCCAATGACATAGGGATCGAGCAGTGATATGTTAAGAATGATTTGAAACTTGACATTGATATATATTTGTGTAGGGCATAAATGTTTAGATCTAATGATGTGATATTTATAGTTTTGTTTGTAATTCAAAATTGTTACGCAAGGATTCAAGTACTATCCTTAAGTGTGTTCCATATTTAGAAACCATTTGACCAATCTTATTGTCCATTTTCTTTTCTATTCTTAGTGTTAATTTTAGTTAAGGATTTTGTTCTTAATCAAGTGTCAATGCAAATTGAACCAAGTTTAGAGCCAAATTCATGTTCTAAGTGCTTTACTTGGTATAGTTTCCCTAATAATTTATCTTTCAAGTACAATGTGAGTGTATTCTTGTTGTGAATTTGTGGACATTATAAAGGTTCACCTAGCTAGGTCCTATAGAGCCTAAACCGCAGAAGAATTTGATCATCTCTAATCAATTCATGTTCATTGGCCACTAATAAAATTTATTGTTGATATAACATGGATAATTCTTAGGTGAATATGAGAAATCAGTTTTAAACACCAATAGATTGGTGACTCTACAAGGGAATGAATAAATATTTATTGATTTAAATTCTAGTAGTCTATTTTGGATGTTTGAGTTAATAATGTGTCAGTCTATAGAAAATAAGTGTCAAAGTTTCGTAAGAGATGATTCCTTTGAACATTTTTTGAATTCCCTTTAAAGGTTGGTGACTCTGGAAAGATCTCCAAGCCTATTATTGAGGAAATTGAAAGATCAACATGAACATAAAAGAGGTCATATGTACTACCGAGAAGATAATTAAGTAATAGGCATGCAAACCTTAAGGTTGTGAGAAATCCTTGAAGGTCATTACAACAAGGAGATCTCATAAATCTATTAAATTAGGAGGGTAAGTAGAAAAGGGGGACTAATAATCTACTAAAGTTACACAAAGTTCTTATTAGTCTATTGAAAGGCTACCTCAAACTAATATTGAAAGTCCTATTTGTACACCAATTGTTGAAAAGGATAGACATTATTTATTGTGTGAAAAGGGTAAAACTTTAAAGTATATCACTATTATAGTAAAACCCACCAAAATCCTTTATTTTATGTTGATTCTAATTAAAGTGAAGAGGTATCTTTGTTTGACCACCACAATAGACCATATAATTTTGTTGTAAGTAACCTGAACTAGCCTTTAGTATGAACCATATTTTCACCTATTGTTAATCTAGAGAGTGCTAAACTATTTTTTTAAAATAATAAACTAAGAAATAAATAATTTAGCAAGAATATGCCCTTTGTGTCATGTATTATTCTTGGTTTTCCTCAAGCAATAGGGAACAACAATTATGTGCTCTAGCACCCACTTGTCTTAATTTGCCCAGACTCACACATGAATGGTCCTAATTCAGGCCTTCATCCTCAAAATGTACCAATGAGTGTCTCAATTGTTTTTACTATTTTTTCATGTCCATTTGTGTCATGCCAACCTCTAGCTACAAGTCAGGGTGTTGTAGGTTCTCACTACTATGGGTATAAACCCTTAGTAGGACAAGCTCGTGCTCACTTATGGAAGCCCCAAGTTCAACCTCAAGTGGAACAAGGCCCTCGGGAATAACAACAACTAGGAAATCAATAACTTAAAAATTAGACTATAAACTTTAATCTAAATGCAAGGGTCCAATGCAATTGGATGGGTATAGGGAACTTGATTTTAAAGGGATACAAGGATAACCAAATTTGCTTGACCATGAGATAAAAAAAATTATCAAAATTTTGAATGAATAATGCAATTTCTAGAGAAGACCACTTTAGAGAATTTGTTAATGTATTAGATGATTTTTCCGTAGAAGATGAAGATGTTTTCATGAAATTATTTACACAGTCTCTTACTTATGATAAAAAGTATTCATATAGAAGTTTTCCAGATGCATTCAATCCATTCATGGGATGAATTAAAAATTTCCTTCAAGCATCAGTATAGTGATCATTTTGATCCATAATTTTCGTTGCATGAACTTACCAAAATGAAAAAGAGTTATAACCAGTTAATGGTTGAATTTAACACTTAGTTAATGAAGCTACTTCATAAGATCCCAATGCATCTTAGACTAATTGATCCTATGTTCCTTGTATTTTAGAAGAAGGCATTTGATCCTAAGTTTGGTTATGAACTGAGGAGTCAAAACCCATATTCATTGAATGATGCATTCATAACAACCTTGGAAATTGAAAAATAATATTCTTCATAACCCAAAGGAAATTAAAGTAAACAACGTAAAGAGGAATACAAGCTTTATAAAGTCATTAACGCTCTAAAGGATCTAAGTTATAAAGTGGAAAAAAATGAGAAAGGTCTCTCTCAAGACTAAGGTTGCACGACATGCCTTATAATACAAATTGGCAGGATGGTGAACTTGTAACTTATTAAAACAACCAAAAGGGGTCCACAAGTAAATAAATCCATGATCCATTAAAAAGACCCAGTGAAAATGTAGTGGATCAAATCCCATGGTTTTGTGCTTGAAACCTCCCTCATTCTTTCCTACAATGTGTTATTTTTGAGTCTATCTAAGATGTAGATGAGTCCTATGAGGATTACCAAAGTTAGGAGTGTGATGATGATCATACTATTAATATGCTTTCTTTTAGTCCTGATGTGAAAGTGTATGAGTATGATTCATCTAATGATGACACACAAGAATGTGATGTGGATGATAGAAGGAAATGTGAGTTTATGTGTGAACAACAAGTGTTCTCAGATAATGAGGACAACCTAGTTATAAATGTTGTATTAAATAGTACAAATGGTGAACATAGAAGGGTTGAGAAACTCGTAGAGGAAGACATTAAAGATATTACTATTGAAGCACTTGCTCAAGCTAGGAGCAATTATCAATGGAGAAATAGGACTATGCATCTAGATTAGGGTTAACCATTGAGTGTGTTCATTAAGGAGACCTAGACTATAGATAAAAAAAGATCAACAATTTAGAAGCCAAAGGAAAAGGGTAAAGCCCCTAGATAGAAAAAGAATAAATAGTTTTTTTTAAAAGAGACACAAGAGAATGAGAAGGTGGAGAATAAAAATTCTACAAGTAATGCTCCTAAGCTCCATATATCTATTGAAAATGAGAAAGTTACATAGAATGAAGTAATTAAAATTGACTTACCGACTGTTCCTAATTTTCCCTAGTTTGATATTGTTCAAACTTTGTCTCCAATCAAATTGCAATTTATTTGTTAGAAATGATGAAAATTGAAGAGTATAGGAATAGTGTTTTATCTTTAATCTAAAATGTGTCTAATGAGCCTAGAAAGGAAATACTACTTGAGACAACTCAAGACAAAACACATAATAAAATTCATGGTGTTGAAGATGAACAAATGAAAACACCTAAAGTATACTTCAAATCCACCGTTACTAAAGGCCCCTCATAGATTGATCTATTTTATTTGACTTTGTTCATTAATGATATACTAGTGATAAATTGCATGATAGATTTTGGAACTACTATAAATTTCATGCCAACAAAATTCATAAAATAATGAGGGATAAAAGTTGATAATCTCGATGGGAAATGTTATACAATGGATTATAGATCAATCCCAGTTATATGTGTCATAGAGTATTTGGAGTTAAAAAATCACATCTTATCTTGAAGCCACATATAATATGGATGTAAAAGTTGTAAATATTACCCCACATTATGTAATGTTTCTTTCTATATAATGGATTGTGGCTGTCGATGGAAATGTACAATTGGATTCCCCTTAAGCTATTGTCTAGATGAATGGACAAAATATTAGCATGGATAGGGAACTAAACTACAAGAAAATAATTGAACATGTGCATCCTAATCAAATTTTATGATTTATTGATGTTGATGTTAACAAATTTAGAATGGAACAATCTAAATCATAGTTATAGAATACTAATCTTAAGATTGATGGGATCATTAATGAACAAGAAGGACTATGATAGATATTTTTTTATGGTTCTTGTACTAGAGAAGGGTATGGAGATAGTGTATTTTTCCTTCCACCAAGTGGAAAAACTTTTAAATACTTATTCTTATTATTATTTGAATGTTAAAATAATACTATTGAATATGAGGCATTGATTTTAGGCCTCAACATGGCCATGAAACATTGTGTGAAAGTGTTATCTATTTCTAGAGATTCAAATATTTTTATTTCACAAGTTTGGATAAAATACTCTTCAAATAACAAAAGGTTAAAGCATATAAGTTTGTAGTATGCGATAAACTTAAATTATTTGATTCCGTTTTAATTGACTAGGTTGGTTTATCAAATAAAATTATGGTGGACTTTCTTGCTAATGTTTCATTAAAGAGTAATCATGTCACTTTGGTAGGGATTTCCATTGAACACACAAATACACTGAGAACGGGTGGGGGTTGAATCAGTGTATACTTAAACACTTCCAAAAACACTTTTTAACACTCATAAATACTTAACCATATAATACAAAAGAATGTGAAAATCAATAACATAGTAGACAACACTAGTCCCTATACATATAAAACCCAAGATGGGAAAAACCATGCTAAAAAAATGTTGCTAAATTTTTTTTGCTTGAATATACTATTCAAATCTAGCCTCACAAATGAATCATTTATTACAATTAATTCAAAGAAACCAATTTCCCATACTTTATGGACACCAATATAAAAGAGAACCAATCTCTTTACAACATAAAAGACTAGAATCTTGATGTAAAAAAATGAATCAAAATGAACCTATCTAGTTCTACTCTCTCTTTCTCTCCATAAATTTGGTTCACACCCTTTCAACTCTGCAACTCTCCTTCTCTACTACTCAAATTAATAGAAAAATATCGGTTCTCACTCTTTTCTACTACTCAAAAGCTACTCAATCTTTATTCTTGTTATAACTATATCTATATATATTTTCATTCTATTTGTATACTCTATATTAACCTCCAAAAATTCACTCAATATCACTTCACAGATTATACAAAAAATAGTTTGCATCATAATCATGCAACATGATCTATACATTTTCCTATGTTGTATTAGGATCATTCATTAAGTTGGTTTGCATTCTATTCTTATCATCACTCATAGAGAATATATTTAATTTTATATCTCGTCACAATATATCCTATTGTATTTAGTAGATATCTATCTATGTTAACTTGTGCAAGTTCGCAAAATGCTTAGTTATCATGCTAAAAAGGATTCCTCTAGATCCTTTAAATTCTTACCAATATGGTCAATGCACACATCATATCACATTACAACCTGCACAATGTCTCTAAGTCTTCTTCTATATTTCACATTAGAAATTAACCATCAAGGACATCTGGGGTTGGGGTGAAACATCACAACCTAAATTATTCTTACATCATCAAATTTTATGAATTTGTGCTTTCTCTATTCCTTATAGCTTCGTATGCCCTATAACAACATGTGAAAGTTGGTCACTTCATCACAAGCCTTTCTTGATGACATCACTTCTTGTTGTGATGGTGCAATTTGAGTGACATGTAGAATTTTCTACCCACTTTGCAGGATAACTTCCCATTATTATATCAAATCTATGAAGTTGTAGCATAGCATCTTTTGTGATTGTTCATGGTTAGATCACAAGGTTATAAGTCATAGTGATGGTTAACCATAATCGCTAGATTATGACCCAAACACTTATGATTAATGCCTAACAATCCATCAAAATGTCACAACCTTCACCTGTGGTTTTTCTTGATAGTAGTGAACCTACAAACATTGTGTTGGGATATATAAATAGTTGATAGCCTTACAACATTAGCAGTGTGGGATAAATAGTGAAGACCATTACCCACATAGTCTCTTTCCCTCTACACAAAAACTGTAAGTTCTTCCTAAAGGTGCACATCAACTCTATGTCTCAAAGACACATCCTTTTCAAATCAATAAAAAATTGAAGGTGTACATTAAATCTAAGTCTCAAAGACATATCTTTTTGAAATTAATGATAATATTATTAACAGTCTCCCATTTTGTCATTGTTCTGCCCATTGTTCTGTTTAATGCACTCCATTATCCACAAGCAAATTTATCCCCCTTTATCATCAATAAGAAAGAGTAGGCCAAAACTCTACTGTAGGGGCAAACTAAAGCCATATTCACTCCCGCTAAGTAGAAGTTTACTCTTCAAGAATATTTTACAAGGGGAAAAGTGGTAAAACCCCGAACTTCAATCTTAGAAACACAAATGTCTTCTTGGGAAGTGGCTTGTAAAAATGTCTACAATCTAGTTTTTGCGACCACATACTATAGCTGAACTTCTTGATCTTCAACCTTTTCCCTCAAAAAGTGGTTCTTGATAGCTATATGCTTTGTTCTCAAATGCATCCTATGATTATTTAATATATTAATAGAATTTATATTATCACAAAGAATCAGTATTAGCTCTTCATACTATATCTTGATTTCCCTCAAGTTCTATTTCATCCATACTAGTTGTTGTCAAGATGAAGCAACAAGTATATATCATGCCTCTATTGTTGACAATGGCACATAGTCTTGTTTCATGTTGTGCTAGAAAACCAACTTGTTCCCAAGAAATAATGAACCACCACTAGTTCTCTTGCTATCACCAAAACCCCTTCCTTTCTTATAGGCTTATAGGGTCATATTAGTATTCTATATAAACATGATCTAGCTCTATATTACCATAGTATTATTTATGTCTTTTCTATAAACCATAGAGATAAAGTAATATAAACACATCTATATAAGTATGTAAGATAAAGTCTTTTCCTCTAGGGTACCATAAACCATAGTATTTTTTATGTTGTGGATACTTAAAAATCCTTGTGACTACATTCACATGAGTTTCCTTTAGAGAAACCTAAAAACTTACAACCATGAATACAACATGTATTATATCAATCCTAGAAGCACTTAGATGTAATAAACTTCAAATAATTGATCTCTACCTTGTCTCATTTTCCAATGGAGATTCATTTTCTTTTCTTAGTTTACATCCTATCACCATGGGTGTGTTAGCTGGATTACAATCGTCCATTTGATACTTCTTCAACATTTCCCTCATATACTTTATTTGACTAATAAAAATACCTTTGAGAGTCCAAGTCATTTAAAAATCAAGAAATAATGACAACTCACCTAACATAGGCTTGAAATTCATTTTGTATAGCTTTAGCAAAACCTTTACATGCCTCATTATTACTTCCCCTGAATATTATGTCATCAACATGTACACAACCACAATCAATTGATGATCTCCTTCAGATATTATATACAAATTGTTGTCTACAACACCCTTTCTAAACCCTTGATGTTGTAGGTATGATTCTTATCTTGCATACTAGGCTTTAGGAGCTTTTTTCAGTCCATACAAATATTTCTTAAGTATACAAATAAAACTCTTATCTCTTATTGATAGCCAGCCTTTTGGTTGCTCAATAAATACTTCCTCTTCAAGATTATCATTTATAAATGTAGATTTGATATCTATTTAATACACATTAAAGTTCATTTTGATTGAAAATGCAAGAAGCATTTTTTTTTCTTTCAAAATGTACCTCATATTAGAGAATTTGCGTGCTTTTCTACTTGAGCAATATCCAACAAAGTATCCTTCATCTGATCTATAATCAAATTTTCCAAGATTGTCATCACCATTCTTTATGTAACACTTTCTTTCTTGAAACACCCTAAAATGACTTGTTGAAGTTGCCCTTCCTATCCACAACTCATAATGAGTGTTGGATCTATTTGGTCTCAATTATTTTCTATTTAGAATGTAAACTATTTTATAAACAACATCCTTCCAAAATATATCAATTCATTTTGACTTATCCAATAGGGTTCTTGCCATTTCTTACACTTCCCTATTTTTCGTTTCAACCACATAATTTTGTTGGGGTGTTCTAGTTGTAAAAAATTATCATTTTACACTACTATTTTCACAATAATAATTAAATTAATCTAATGTGAATTCTCCACCTCTATCAACCTTAAACATTTCTATCATAGGTTCGTCTAATTTTCAATCATAGGACTAAATTTTTTGAATTTCTTAAATGCTTCTAATTTCTCTTTGAAGATCATCCCCAAGTCTTTCTAGAGAAATAATCAATGAAAAACATGAAGTATCTATTGGTTCCCAAATCAACAAATTGCAAAGCCCTAAGAGTATGCCAAATTCTATAATCAGGTTCCACAAGTGACTTGGCCAATGAACAAGAATATCCTAAAGGTAGATATCTTTTGCTCTTTAGGCTCAGTTTTGCCTTGGTAGGTATACCTTTATCATCAACAATTATTCACTTTATCTAATAATACAAAAGTAGATTAAAATCTTGATATGAATTATGAGTAGATATTTTCAATCATGTAATCATTCTACCTTACCTATTTCATTCTCGCATGATGATACTGAGATGGATAAATATAAATATAAAACCACTTCTATTGCTACTACTAAAATAAAAAGAACATAATCTAAAAACTTAGTTAAAATAAACCCTAACAACAATGTTATATTGGTGTCTTTCTAATAGGGCCACAAAGTCCAAATAACCAATATCTTTCTTATAATTATAATTCAAATTGTTTGGCACTTCATTGGCTCATGCCTTGTAGAAACATGCGAGAATGTATTTTTTTATGATTCTTCATTTTAATCCAACTGATTCTATCAAATTATTGTGACTTATTTTGTTTGTTTCATTTTGTTGCATAGAAGCCAATTAGATAAATCACAAGAAACAACAAAGTTTCTTTGATAAATCAGAAATACACTTGATATACTAATTTAAATAACAAGAAAGCAACCAAATTGGAGATCACCACACAACACTTATCAAGATTTACCACAAGCAGTTGAAATCATAATTGAGACATAATTTTTTCTTTATATTATTGCCACTGTGGAAAGGTATTACAAAATATTGCCTATGTTCTCTCTTGAGAAATTTCATCCAACCCTTTTATTGGTCTTAGTTTTTCACTTACATACCTAATTGGTGAAGCAACAAGCTTTAGACTATTATGTAACATGACCATTTTATTTTACAGACCCGAAAATGAAATGACACCTTCATTTAAAACAACAAGACATAATTATATCCCCATCTCCTACTATTTGGCGACCAGGTGCAATATGGGAGGGGATAAGAACATACAAGATTCATGACCCCTCTAAAGGATGGAAAAAAGGCTTTCTTAGGGCTTATGGTGCCGATTACTAGATTGATGAAATGCTGGTGGCTATGATCACTAGTCTGGCTACGACTGGAAGAAACTTTTACAGGGATAGGAAAATAGGGGAAGAGGACATGTCAAGCTTCTTTGACAAGGACAAGGAGTGCTCCAGAGTCACCAAGATTGCCGATGGTGGCTATAACAGAAAAGAACTCATGGCTCCATGGGCTAACATGGTTGATCTTGTAATGAGGTATATCACCCTCGATGGAAGGTATATAAGCCTCTTTTCCTACCACTTCACTTTTTTAAATCATTTTTAGTATGGTAAAATCATCTTTGTTCCCTTCTACCTAGCCTCTTCCCTTGAAAATAACTTGGAAAAGCATCTAGAGAACCCTAACAACCCCGTTCTCCATGAAGGACTTATTGTCCTCATCATGGACCATGATAAATCCCTTGAAATTGTGCCCCCTCTTACTAAGATTGGCCTGTAGATGGATTTCCATGATGTCTTTGACTCTGAAATGGACCTGGATGATAGCGGGCTTCATGTTGATGACCTTAAATATGAACTAGCAGATGAAGGGGAGACTATGGTTATTCCCGAGAAGTTTGGCAGCAAAAACCCCTCAGATGGGTAGGTAGAAAGTATAAATCGAATAATAAATTGATCCCCAAAGTTGAGGCCCTCACCAAGAATAAAAAGATGGAGACCAAAGATCTCTGCATAAAGACTACGAACCAAGGGATTAATCTAGACATCCCTATCAATATCCAGAAAGAAAAATAGGGGACCACAATCAAGGAGGAGAGCTATGGAAATCAGAATGTTGGTAGTTTGATGAATCTGGTCATTGAAGCTACCAGAAGCCAAGAAAGTTGCTGGAAGTGGCTTGAGTGTGAGATTGACACCCTCAAATTGGGGGTGAAAGAAATTATTGACATTTTTACCACCTCCCCTGAGCCTAGCAAGTCGGAGAATCTGATGATCTTGACTCAAAAATTCTCCCAGAATGTCGAGGTGATAAAGTCCGCTCATGAGAAAAGGATTGATAAGGTTGAACAATCCATGACTGAGATCAAGAAAAATCTCAAAAATATGGTCAATATTAGTAAAGAAGCCATGAACAATAGCATCGAGGGTCTTGAGAAGATAAATGCCATGGTAGCTGACTATAGAACCTACCACAGTAATCCAGTTAAAGATCTTGGTGGAGATGATATGGTTGTTGGTGATAGTAATACCACTGGACCCAGTTCCAGAACCAGGAGCAGAAGCTGTAACAAAAGAACCTCCACATTCATCATGGAGGAGCTTGAGGAAACCAATAAGATTTCCATTCAAAATAACAAAGATCTAGTGCTCTCTCTTAACTGAGAGATTTTCTTTTTGTTCTGCCTTGTTTTCCTACATTTCCTCTTTTTTTGTCTCTACTTGGGGTTGTTCCCCTATTTTGTTGTTGTTTCTTGCTAGGTTAGTTGTTGGCTGGCTGTTGTAAAACTTTAGGTTTTGGGTCCTTGTAAAACCCGTTTATCTTTATAAAAAACAAAACATAATTATAATATTTTGAATTAGTATAATTAATTTAAAGGTAATATAACAAGAGGTAATTAAAACATGAGAAAAGCCAATGGCAATGAGTGCACTCCTTATCTTCGTATTGTGAATAGTAATGCATGACCAATGGGTCTGAAAGGGTTCTATTTTAAATGGAGTAGACTTCATGTCCCTTAGATGGCACTTCATTGCATCAGTCTTTTAAGGCCCTCAAGTACTATCTCTGCCATTGATATGCATCATTGTCACTTAGTCATTTATATTTCCACACCTATGGAACATTCACCATGTGATCCTTCCATCTTTTCTCTATTATTGTATGGACCTTTGAGACAAAATTTGTATATCCATTTTCCAATGTCACTATTATCTCTAGAAAGAAAATGAGACTTTGAACACTAGGATCCTTTTCTTCTTTCATATGGGAGAGGATTTGTGGAATAATCTAACTGAGTTCATTTTTTTAATCACTAAAATATTTGACATTCTTATCTTTATCTATAATTGAAGGGATAGGACCCAATATTTTAATATGTGAAAAGAATCAATCTTGGCCTTCACCTTAGGCTCTTCTACAACAATATACTTGAGTTCTTCAATCATAGTTTTCACCATTCTTTTAGTTATTTTGACGGCAAAGGGAGCACTTGGATCTATTTACAACACTTTTCACAATGTGATTAGAGTATGATATATTGGTTTCCACCCTTTTGATAATGAATCCAATATCTAGGCTTGTTTTCTTTGAACATATCCAATGCTTTCAACAATGAATCATAACTCTTATACACACCCTCTATTTGTCAATACCATATTTTACCTAGTGTGATAATATCCTTTTAAATGTGCGAAGGGTTTGTTGTGACACCTTATGTTTGTTGTCCTTGTTCATCTTCCTCAATTCTCCATTTTCCTTTTCATACTTCTCCTTTTTGCAATTTAGTTCTCAGTATCAGTTGACACTTTTATCAATTGGCTTTGGTGTAGCATGTCTATGAAGGAAAAGTTCCTTTCTTTGATTGGCCTCTCCACCCTTCAACTAATCTTTTAATTTAATAGTATCATTGTATAATTCAACTATTTCTTCATTCATATCAATTTGAATTTTAAATATTCAAGCAATTTTAATGGTTTTTCCTCCAAGGGGAACGTGTCTTTAAGTTTTTTTCAATATGTCAGGTCCTTTGGTTTCCTTGACCATCTCAACTAGATTTGTCTTGTCAATTCTCTTGAATCTTACCCATGCTACTAAATTCTCTTTCTTAGGGTTGCATGTTGTCCCACTTACTTATTGTTCTAAATGAAACTCTGCCACTAGAAGTGGGTCCTCCTAATGCTTGAATTGATCAAATAGGAACATTTATTTCACTATCATCCCAGGGACAATAACCATATTGATTTTCAAGATCATCTCTCTAGCATTATTGGGTTGACATCTATCTCATGAAATCTCAGTTCCCTAAACTTTTTCATGGAAATTTCATTATTTTGTGACTCATCACCACCCATTATATTTATCTGTTTCTTTTCTTCAAACTCTTTCATTTTTTTATTTTTATCCAAAAATCTTTGAACTCAAGTGTTTTTATGAATTCATCATCTTCTATAAAATTCAAAGAAATGGCAATTCTTTCATCCTCTTCATTTCCTAGTGGCATATTCCCCTCAGTCTGAGCCCCTTCCCCATGTATTTCTTCTTCATATCTAGGGGATAATTCTTGAGGTTGATCAACTCTCTCTCCATCTTTCAAAGTTATTAAGGCACTAATGGCTTCATCAATTTCTCTTACTCCTTCAATGCCATCATATGACACTAAGGGCACTCAATCATATCTTTTATGCCTTTTTGTTAGGGGTGGATTGGGTGAAGATTCTTGGACAAAAATCACATCTGTAGCATCAGTAATTACAACCCCTTTGGGATTTCTCACAAAAAAATTTACCTTCTTGGGAGAGGGATCATTACCAACTGATTTTCCATATAATATTTCAAAATTATCAAGGTACAAATCAATATTTTTGAGGATATTAGGTACCTCATTGAAAAATCTAGCGAAGGTCGGTTCCCTCTTCCTCTTCTCCTCTTCCAATTGTATTAGAATATCCCGTTTTCTTCTTCTCTGAATTTTTTTATGAAAAGTAACATAGTTTCTAATAATATTCTCATCTAACAACACTTCATGGGTGACAACTATGTTGTTTAATAATTTTATTTTAACATGATTAATGTGACACTCAAGGTCACACTATATTTCCTTTCCTAGCTTGAAAAAAATGTTTCTTTAATGTAGAAATGTAGTTCTTTCATCACATCTTACCCAATGGAGAATCCTACACATTTAGCAGCATGGGGGAAAAAGGTCCTCTTCTTCTTTCTCTCCATTACCTACTTCTCCATCGATACAATTTGCCACATAAATTCTAAGAAAGCAATCCTATCAAGAACAAATACTGGCAATTGACAAGGGGCCAACAAACATCCATATACTCTGATTAAAGTATGGTCTAGCATGTAAAACTAGTCACCAAAGTTGTGAGTGTATCCTTCTTTTGTCTTTTTAGCCAAGAATCTTATCATTTCAATTATCTAAGATGACAACCTATCAACTTGGTGATTTAACGAAAGCCAAATTGAGACAACAAAAAAATCATGTAAAGTTTTGTAGTCACTGTTTGCATATCTTTGATACCACAAGTAACACCATAACTGTAGTGACATTCTATTTCCTGAATTATTAACAATGCATAGCTTCAAATTCTTTTCCAAGACTTGCCTATTTTCATATAATATTATATAACATAATAGTAAATATTTAAGAAAATCAAAGAGTCCTTTATTTTCTTTCAAAGCCACAAACTGCACATGTATCTTCCTCTAAAGATCTAAATACAAATTAAACTCCAAGTTTAGCTTTGAATTTTGGATCCTCATAGCCATATACATTATGGAAACTGGCATCTTATCTCTGGCATTGTCAGGCAATATTTGGCACAAAGGAATATATGTCCTCTAAAAATAAACCTAAACTGATCCACAGAAAAGGGCTTGGGTAAAAGTACAATATTGTGTCATGTTTTAGGTCAACTTACCAGAAAAAGTGAGTTTAAGTTTTTCTAACTAAAATTTAATTTTAGTCAAACATATGGTCTATATAGATTCCTTATAGACAAGTTATATATGGACCACAACATTTTCAATCAAAAGTGTGTACTAAATGCATCTTTATATAACTTTGGGTCTAATTACCAAAAATTTTTTTTTTATGGAAAATCTGATGTTTCAATACCTCGTAATCTTATAAATAATATTTTTTTGAAATGTAAAAAATACCTTTTTATAGCTCTACAAGTGAATATTCCAAAATATATCTCTTTTAATATTTTTTATTTTATTTTTATTGAAAGTAAGTCATCAACACTTAAATATAAGATTAATTATCTTGACATGAAAAAATACTAAAATTTATTTAAATTTTTGTGAAAAAGATATGATGCACTAGAGAAAAGTATTTATGTCAAGATGATATAATCATTTTCTAATTTGGATAAATAATGAATAAAAAGGGTGGCGGTAAATGGAAAGAGTTATATTTCAGTACATGCAACTTTTCAAATTTATTGAAACATATATATTTATAAAAAATAGTAAAAAATATATATCCATGCACTAATGTTTCAAGTTATCAATATACACAAAAAAATGAAGAAAAAGAAGTAAAATTTATTAATAAAGTGTGGTGGCTTGTGTAACTTCAATTTGAGGATTTTATCAACAACTAAATTCTAGTGTTTACAACATTGGTCATTTCCTTTATATAAGCGTGACACAACTTTGTACTTTTACCCACTCATTCCCCATAACCTCTACGATTTGGTTGTTAAAACCCCTTTTGTGGTATAATGATAGATCATCTTTTCTGTATGTCTTCCTTAACCTAGCATAATCTTTTTCAAATTTTACCAACTCAATTATAGTGATGGCTTGTTTGTTCAACATAAAGAAATCTACAATGGCTGACCTTGTTACTACCAGCAAAGGGTTTCCACTAGGAATTTTCACTGTCCTAGTAAAAGGGTAATAATTCTTAACTAGCATTTGAATTAATTCAACATCAACAAATACATTGGGTGCCAAGTCAAGGGTTTGATACTAGAACCTTCCCATCCCAATTTTTATAAAAATACCGAAATAAATCTATACTAGCTATGAGAATTATAGCCTCTTTGTACCATTTCATATTGTCGCTAAAATTTTTCCTTGATCAAGTATCTAAATAGATTATTGTAACACATCTAATATGTGTTAGCCTAGCAGAAAATAACAATCTGGAATCTCTGTTAGCAACAGATAGAAAAAAGAATGGAAAGAATGGCAATCTGAATATAATTTGTATTCCAATAAAAAAAACTGTACATACAAAATAAAATAAACAAGCAGATATAAAGAGGAGGCAAAAATAGTTGTAAACTATTATACAAAACTATTGGAACAGAAAAACCTAATAAATAAACTAATGAAAAATTAATCTAAATAAAACTAAACCCGTGAAGAGATATTAACATCCCCCCCTTAAACTGAAGGGGTTAAGCCGAGCATTTCTTTGAACATCTCAAACTTTTCTCTGCCCAAAGCCTTGGTAAGAATATCTACTGGTTGATCTGCTGTGGGGCAATATTTAAGGTATATGGTACCATCTTTCACATAATGCCGAATCAAATGAAACTTTGTATTGATGTGCTTGGTACGATCATGAAATACTGGATTTTTAGCCATTTTGATAGCAGATTGATTGTTAATGAAGAGTGGAGTTGATGAAATCTGTGGTGTGTACAAGTCTTCAAGAATTCTTTGAAACCATAAGATTTCTTGAGTTGCTTCAAAGGCGGCCATATATTCAACTTCAAAAGAAGAGGTAGCTTGAATAGATTGCTTTTTAGATCTCCAAGAGATGAGAGCAGATCCAAGATACATTAAATACCCGGATGTAGATTTTCCATCTGTAGAATCACCTGCATAATTAGAATCGGAATAGCCAACCAAAGAAAATTGGTTTGTCTTGGAGTATTTGAGCCCATAGTGCTGAGTGCCTTGCAAATAGCGAAGAATGCACTTGGCAGCTAACCAATGAGTTTCTCTAGGTTGTTGCATAAACCTTGAAAGAACTCCAATAACAAAAGAAATATCCGGATGGGTAGTTGTAGCATAAATCAAACTACCAACAAGTTTCCTATAGATAGTTGCATCAACCAATGCTGAAGGGTCATTTTAAGAGAGCTTAAGATTTTTCTTCATAGGAGTACTAAGGGGTTTACAATCAGCCATGCCAAACTTATGCAAAAGTTCACCAATATATTTTTGTTGGCTGATAAAAATAAAATGAGGTGTTTGAGTTACCTCAATACCCAAATAGTAATGAAGATGGCCCAAATTAGTCATATCAAAACCTTTCTTCAGTTGTTCTTTCACATTTTGAATATTATTCTCATCGGGACTAGTGATAAACAAATCATCCACATAAACAATAAGATAGACAATAATCTTATCAAGTTTTTTAACAAAAAGTGTGGCATCATCAAATTCAAAATGCTGGAAATTCAACTTTAAAAGATACTCGGTAAGTTTTTCATACCAGGCTCGAGGAGCTTGTTTCAAACCATATAATGATTTGACAAGCTTGCATACCTGATGTTCTTTTCCATTGACTGCACACCCATCTGGTTGAGTCATATAAACTGATTCTTTGAGATCACCATTTAAGAATGTTGTTTTAACATCCATTTGGTGAATTTTCTACCCATATTGAGCTGCAAGGGCCAACAAAGCACAAATGGTCAATATGTGCTTTCTATTTTAACATCCATTTGGTGAATTTTCCACCCATATTGAGCTGCAAGGGCCAACAAAGCATGAATGGTGGTCCATTTTTCTATAGGTGCAAAGGTTTCATCATAATCTATCCCCTCCTTTTGTGCATAACCTTTGGCAACAAGTCGGGCTTTGTGTTTGTCCAGTGTACCATCTGCTTTATATTTATTCCTGAAAATCCACTTGCAGCCAATAGGTTTACAACCAAGTGGAGAATCAACCAACTGCCATGTGCTATTTTTTAAAAGAGCATCATACTCATCTTCCATAGCTTTCCTCCATACTGTAATATTATTGGCTTCATTATAGGATGATGGTTCAGAGTCAATTATGAGATTGAGTTCACCAGGCCTCCAAGTTATCTGCACTATTGGTTTGAGCTTGGAGCCTTGCTTTGTTAGAGCTTCTTGTACCTGTTTTACCTATTTCATCAGGTCTTAAATCTTTCAATGTTTGTTGGACTTGTTTTGCCCACTTATGAGAAGACTTTGGTTGCACAAAAGATGTGACCATTCCATTACTAGATGTTGTATTAGTGGTTAATACTTCAGAGAGTTCAAGCTCATCATGATGGGCTTCTTCTTGGTTATTTATTGATGGAGCAACGTGAATTAGATCACTTGGAGATATAGATTCTATATGTGGAATCTCACAAGAGTTTTCTATCAAAGGAGACAAATTTGTAATTGTATCAAGTTGTTTGAATTTACATTCATCATTTTCAGCAATGTTGGAGGTTTCAACAAATACAACATCACATGTAATAAAGAAAGTTTTGTTGAATTCATCATACAACCGATATGCTTTGGAAGATTCTGAATAACCAAGAAAAATACACTTAATACTGTGATGCTGTAACTTACTTCTTTTGTCCTTAGGAATTAAAGCATAGCAAGTGGAACCAAAAATGCGGAGATGTCGAACAGAAGGAGGATATCCAAACCACACTTCATATGGAATAGATTGATGTAATGCAGATGATGGAGATCTATTATGAAGATAAACTGCAGTTCTTGCTGCTTCAGCCCAAAAATGTAATTTTATTCCTTTAAAATATAACATTGCACTAACCATATTCATGATAGTTCTATTCATTCGTTCAACAACACCGTTTTGTTGAGGAGTACCTAGAATAGTAAGATGATGTTGGATCCCATTTTGACATAGATAGTCCTCAAAAACTAGAGAAGTAAATTCTCCACCATTATCTATTCGAAGAGTACCAATTTGAGATTGAGCTTGGTTTTCAATCATAACACGAAACCTTTTAAAAATTTCAAAAGCTTTTGATTTTTGCTGCAAGAAATAAATCCAAGTCATGCGATTGTAATCATCAATAAACAACATAAAATACTTAGATCCTCCCACAGAATTTATTGGTAAAGGCCCCCATAAATCAGAATGAATAAGCTGCAATTTTCTTTGTGCTCTCCAAGTGGAGCGAGGAAAAGAATTTCTATGTTGTTTGGCAAGAATACATGCTTCACATTTTTCAATTGTTTTAGGCAAAACAGGTAACCCATCAACACCATGCTTTTGCAAGATATGAATGTTATCATAACCAATATGCCCAAGTCTTGCATGTCATAAAAGAATAGGAGATAGACTACCTTCTTCAATAAGATATGCAAAATTTTTAGAAAAAGAAGTGCCATTTAGTTTTAATAATCTCCCATCCTCACATCTAGTGAATACAATTTGATTATTTGATTGTTTTCTAACAACAACTTGCCCATCGTTTAACAGAATAGAGTAGCCTTGTTGTCGAATCAATACTAGTGATAACAAATTATGTTGCAATTGAGGAATAAACAATATATCATGAAGCACAAAGTTTGGAAGATTAGGCAACTTAAATCGAACAGTTCATTTTCCAATAGGTTTGAGACTTGATTTATCAGCCAAATAAATTGGACCACATGCACTTTCATGAAATTCCTCAAAGTAATCACGCCGAAATGTCATATGTTGTGTGGCTCCAGTATCTAAGATCCAAGAATCATACCATGAGGAATTAGATGCAAAGTCAAAAACAAAAAGCACATATTGATCACCATCACTATCACAAGCAAATTGGGTTGCTCCTGGAATTTTATCATCTGAATGTTTATCATCATTATAAACTTTTATTTTATCTTTTTGTTTAAAAGTATTTTCTTTAAAACTTTCTATCTTATCCCATGACAACTTGCATTCATCTGCTTCATGACTTCCTTTTCTACCACATCTTTTACAATATAAATGTTGCCTATCATTTTGATTATCATTTTTCCTCCATTGACCTCTACCTTTGCCTCTATCATTATAACCTCCTCTTGAAGAGCTCTTATTTAGAGGTTTTTCTTGGTGAGAAAAACAAACATTTTCATTAGTATTATCTATTTTCCTTCCAAAAGCTTTTTCATGTTCAGCCAACTTTTCAACCAATAAATCAAAAGTAATGGTTTTCAATTGGTTACTTGCTTGAAGGGACTCTAGATAAGTAGAATGTGTTGGAAGGAGTACCTTAATAAAAGCAGTGAGATAAATATCAACTTTCCCACTAGCAGCATTAACATCTTGTTTTATGGCTTTAATTTCAGAAGCCAAACTCATAACATCACCATTTTTTAATTCAAGATTGAACAATTTTAATTGTAACTGAATAAATTCTAATTCTGAATGAGAATCAAATAAATTTTTTAATTTGTCAAGGGCTTCCCAAGGAAATTTGCATCCCTGTATATGACGATATACATCTCCATTAACTGAAGCTCTTATCAAAGCCAACGCTTTTGAATTTTTATAATTCCAAATTTCTTTTTCTTTAACATCTATTGGTTCTGTAGGTTGGGTATCTCCATCACATATTTTATACCATAAATCATTAAAAATTAATGTATTTTCCACTTTTCTATGCCATTCCAACCAAGTATCTTTTCTAGTTAATATTTCCCCAATCAATGAAACAATGGATTGCATTGTAAATTGAATATAAATGTATATAGAATTTGTAGAGTTTGCAAATTTATAGGATTGCTCAAAATCTCTTCCCAAACTTTACCAAATATAACAAGATATAAAATTCTTGTACAAATAAATAAATTGATTTTACCTGAATCAATTTTTTCTGTTTCCGTATTTTGATTTTGCAGAAAGCTGCAATCTTCAAATGCTTCACATAAAAATATACTCCAAACTCCAAAGCTTTGATACCAATGTTAGCCTAGCAGAAAATAACAATCTGGAATCTCTGTTTGCAGCAGATAGAAAAAAGAATGGAAAGAATGGCAATTTGAATATAATTTGTATTCCAATAAAAAAAACTATACATACAAAATAAAATAAACAAGCAGATATAAAAAGGAGGCAAAAACAGTTGTAAACTATTATACAAAAATGCCGGAACAGAAAAACCTAATAAATAAACTAATGAAAAATTAATTTAAATAAAACTAAACCCGTGAAGAGAACTAAACCCATGAAGAGATATTAACAATATGGACTTCTAGATTGGCCTCATCTTAAGGTTTTAGGACTCACCCTTCTACTTAGAACTCTCCCCTCTTTTAGACTTATTCTATCCTAGCTCGATTTCACAAGGCTATCCTTTAAACTATTTGCAACTCACACAGCTTTGGAAAATTTTAGTACTTTGTTAAGTTGTAGGAAGTTATGTGTTTCCCTTTTCCGTCGTAAAGCTTCAATCATCAATGTTGTCAAGTTCAAAATGAAATCTTCAAGTGGGATTTCTGAATTTATATGAACTCCGTGAATGTCAGTTTAGCATTTAATACATCAGTATCAATTTATCATGATATAAATTCACCACCCTTTTAAAAAAAATTAGCTGTGATGTTCTTGCATTATCTTCCACTTGCCTTCTTTGTTTTCCCTTTCACCATTTTATCACAATCCTTCCCCAGGCACTCATCTCAATCACTACAGGGTTGTGGTAATGGTTATGACATAACTGCAATGTCCCTTTATACCACTTTTACTTCCCATGTGGTACTGCAATATCATCTTCTCTATTTATCCCTTTAGCGTAATCTTGTTTTCCTTTGGACATTAACACCATATCATTCAATGGTAACTTACTTTTGTTTATCGCTCCATTGCAAACTTAATTAGCACTCCTATGGGACTACGGTAATAATTATTGTATTCTGTTTATCGCTACCCCACGGCCCTCCCAAAGGACTATGACTACCCTACAACTCTTTAATTATTCTCACCGCTATCACGTGGTCTCTTAGCCACTATAAAATATGATACATATGGGATTGGGGTAACTTGTGTTGGAACAATATTGAGCCAGTATAATGAGTTGGTGATGATTACATTAAGAAAATTATGAAGTTTATGAGGCATAATAGTAAGAAACTTAGAACATGAAAGATTGCACGAGGGTTATTTAGAACTTGAAATGTATAAAGACAACACTAAAGACTCAAAATTTATGATTTCTGAAGAATTTTTTGAGGTTTCTAACAACTTTTAGCATTCCAATCTTTTGTTGTCATTGGTTTACATAAATCAGTGTCTATCATCTCAAGTGGTCTTGTAGTTGAATTATGTTTAGTTTTGAAGCTCACTTTTGTTTGCTTGCCAATTTGACAATGTTTACATATAATGTTTGATAGCTTTGCTATAGAAAGAATACCACTTATAGCCTTCTTTGAACTTATTTTGACAAGATTGTCAAATTTCATATCTCCTAACCTTTTATGCCATAGCCAACATCCATACTTTTGACCCATGATACATTTGGATCCATTCCTTTCCTTGAGTTTATTAACTATGTACAAATCTCCATCTGTTCTATGTGTATCAACAATTACTCTTACATTTTTCTTGATATCACATCCTTTCTTGTGAAATAACACATTGTATTCATTATCACACATTTAATTGACACTAAGAAAATAGTGTTCGAGCCCTTCAACATTGAAGAGATTTTGTATTATTGTCCTTCCATTATCAAAGATGACTAAACCTTTTCCAACTATGGTAGCAGTACCATTTTATCTAAATATTATCATTCTTTTGCAAGTCTCTTTTAATGAGAGAATTTTACTTTTATCACCTATCATATGATTTTGTTAGCCAATATCAACATACCATCTACTAGTCTCATATTGTGCATTAAATGCAGCTTGGACAAGAAGAGACTTCTCTATGTTTTTCTCTTTCTTTGTCACCTTCCATTTGCTTTTATTCTCTTCCATTTGGTCTGTTTCAAATTTAGTTTTATTTTTTCCTTTTTCATGAGCATTCATTTTCTTATCTTGTTTTTGAGACTTAAATACCACTTCTAAAATATTTTTCTATGTCACCAATGTTGTTACATTTATAACATAGTGTAGTGAAATCAACAAGAGGTGTAAATGGATTTTCACTCATGAAAGTATTTGGTCTCATATTAAGTCTACAATCTATTTCCTTATGAGCAAAATTATTACAAGAAAATAGTAGCCAATAAAATTATGACTAAACCTAAATGCTTATTGTTTCCTCGGGGAAGATGATCTTTTGAATCTTCTTTTCTTACTAATAATATCAATGAATCCTTTAATTTCCTTGTTTTTAGATTTCTTGTTAGTTGTCATGTCCTTCTTTTCTATAAATAATTGGCCATTGTCTTCAAATTTCCTTTTATCTTAAGCTTTTATAAAGACATCACTGATTTTACTTTTCTTTGTATCTATCACATTGTTGTTAGAACACTAGCCCAAACAAGATATTAGACTTTGGTTTTTTACTCAATATGTTATCCAACACATTAGTAATTTTGTCATATTTCTTAAGGCATACTATGCTATCCTCAAGTAGCTCACATTCTTTCTCTTTGGTCAACAATTTTTTTGTCAAAGTATCCTGTATCTTATTCGCTTCTTCAATTTTAGTTTTGAGAGTGATGATTAATGCTTTAGATTCCTTAATATTCTTTTTGTATTTTTGATTCTTTACTCTATCATGGTGTAGTTCATTCAAGGTAGAAATGAGATCTTCCAAATGGACCTCAACTTCTTCTTCATCAGATCTATTTGATTTATTATCATTCTTTTCAATATCAATCTCTCCAATTTCCATGAATAAGTAATCTTCATTTTTAGGTTTTTTGGCATCTTAAACATCACTTCCAGCATCTAATGTACCAGTACCTTCTTAGGAAAATAAACTCTTTTAGTTCTTTCCTTTGTTGTACTTCATATTTTTTTATTGATGTTCATTCTTTATTTTATTTATGCATTGATATGCATAATGTCCTACTTTACTACCTTCGAAACGTTTGAATGGTAATTTTCATTTTTACTTGTACTTGATCCTCTTTTTAATCTCCTTATAAAGTTGGCCTATTCATGGTCAATCTTAGAATATTCAACCTCTATAGGCTTAAATGCATCTTTTGTATTTGATGTATCACCTTTGCCTATTCTCATTTCATATGCATAATTCAATCCAAACAATTCATCCATAGAGTTTATATAGGTGCTTAGCTTCTTCAATAGCAGATACTTTTGAGTCATACCTAGAGGGTAGAGATCTTAACACCTTCTTTATCATCATAGAATCCTTAACTTCTTCACCAAATCCTATGATAGCATTGACAACTTCATCCACTCTCAAAAAATACTCCGTAATTCATTCTCCTTCGTTCATTTTCAATCTCTCAAACCGAGCTCTTTAAGTATATAATGTTTCTTTCATAACTGTGTCATCACCTTCATAGATACTATGAAGTTTGTCCCAAATCTCCTTTGTGATTTTGCATTGTTTTACCTTGACAAATTTTGAGTTTGATAATCCATAAAATATAGTATTCCTTTTTTTTGCATTGTTCTCATATTCCTCCTTCTCAGCTAGAGTAGATGGTGAATTGCTAGGAGGTGTATACCCATTCACAACTGATTGCTAAATGTCAAATCTAAGAGAAGAGATGTAGGATTCAATTATGATCATCTAGAAATCATAGTCTTCTCCATTGAATAGTGATACCTTGTTAGATGAAGCTCCTTCATTACAAACCATGTGTTCAATACCAAGATATACGTTGAGCGTTTAAGCCTGGAACAAGAAACCTTTCTCTAATACTAATTGTTTACCACACAAATACACTAGGAATGGGGGAGTTGAATTAGTGTATACTTCAATACTTTTCAGCACTCACAAGAAATTAACCATATAATGCAAAATAATGTGAAAATCAATAACATAACACACAACCCCAAGATATACATGGAAAACCCAAGATGGGAAAAACCATGGTGAGAAAATGTTCCTTGAAGCTACTATGAAAATCTAGTCTCACAAATGTGGGTATGTGTAGGATCATGGTGGGCCAAACAAACCGTTAAGTCGCAATGAAAATCTAAAAAATCAAGTAAGGCAACTTGATGTAACAATTTGAATAAGTTACCAGCATAATCTCGAAAACATGTAACAATAGAATTTCTATAAAATTGAATATAGTCTATAAGCTACTAGTTGTTTTTTGAAAAAAACAAAACTTTTTGACTAAATATTGAAATTTCAATGTAGAAATACTAAAATTTTAGGAAAAAAATAAGAAATAGGTGTCTGCTTGACCACGCTAACCACACTCAAATCATAATATTTTTTTCATAAGATTTAAGATATAATTAGAAGACTCATGTCCGAATGTGGCACATATTTTTTAAATAGATAATGAATTATGATTTTTTTACTACTTTTTAAAAATATAAAAAACTTGTATGACTGACCAACATAACTTGATAAAAAATTAATGAAATTCAGATTTATTTTCTTTAATCCTATAGTATACAAAACATAGAATGTGACTAATGTTTCATATTCAAAAAAATTGACACCATTTGAAACTTATATATATAACTGAATTAGCCTATCTGGATAGCAGCTTTATTCAGAATATCACCACTTTTTGGCCCTTCATGATACTACGCATACCCATGTATCAACTATTACAATTAATTCAAATGCACAAACCTTTAGAAGATACTAAAGAATAACCAAGCCCTATGTGGTACAATTTATGGACACCAATCCAAAGGAGTACCAACCCCTGTTGTCTTACTCAAAATTTGTGACACTAATCCCTTTACAACATACAAGATAACAATATTGTTCTAATAAACTTAATGCAAAGAAATGAATCAAAATGAACCTCTATAGTTCTACTCTCTGTCTCTCTCTCTCCATAAATTTTGTTCACACCCTTTCATTTATCCAACTCTCGTTCTCTATTACTTTGATTGATAAAACAATATCAGTTGTCACTTAGTTCTTCTTCTGTACAACTCCTCAATCTTTCTTTTCATTGCAACTTAATCTATGTCAATTTTCATTCTATTTGTATAATCCATATTCATCTAAAAAATGTTAGTCAAGACCACATTAGAAATTATACAAATAACAATTTATATTGTAATCGTGCAACATGATCTATACATTTTCCTATGTTGTATTAGGAGATCATTCATTCGATCAGTTTGCATTATTTTCTTATCATCATAGAATATATTATAATCCATCTCATTTTCTAACTCATCATAGTCTGTCCAATCATATTCAATAAATATCTATCTAAGTCAACTTGTGCAAATTCCTAGAATTTTTAGTTATAGTGCAAAAACAAGTTCCTTTAGATTCTTTAAATTTGGACTGTTTATCATTATAGTTTTACTAATAATATTTGTCATTCTTATCACTGTGGTAGTTGCAAACTCCATGCCACATTACAATCTTTCCAATCTCCTTAACTCTTCTTCTATATGTCACATCAGATATTAATCATCAGGGACACATGGAGTTAGGTCACAACATCACAACCTAACCTTTTCTCGCATCATTAAACTATATGAAGGTGGTCTCCATTCCTTATCGCTTCATAGGCCTTAACACAATACATGACAATTAGTCACTTTATCACAAGCCTTTTCTGATGACATTACTTTTTCTTGTGATGGTACAATTTGAGTGCCACATAGTAGTCTCTCGCCACTTCATGGGTTAAGTTCCCATTTCTATCTCTGAGATCACAGGTGATAGTGACAATTAATCCTAACCACTATGATCATGTTCCCAAGCACTTCATGATCATTTCTTGACAATCTATCACAATATCACAACCTTCACTAGTATTTTGTCTTCATAGTTATGACCCTACCAACTTTGTGTTAGGATATATAAATAGTTCATGGCGTTGAAACATCAGCAATGTGAGATAAATAGTCAAGACCAGTAATTGCATAGCTTATTTCCCTTTACACACAAATTGTCAGTTATGCTCAAATATCAACTCTGCACCTCAAAGACATATCCTTTTAATATCAATGAAAAATGGAAGGTGCACATCCATTCTACATCAAATCAAAGGTGGACATCAACTCTGCATCTTAAAGATATATCCTTTTGACATTAATGACAAGATTATTAACAATTTTAAAGGTGGAATTTAAAGTTAGGCCTTTAGTTCTTGGTAGTATTTGCAATTAGAAAGTGTTGGAAGGTGACAATCACTTTCTTAATTTATTGCAATACATTGAATAGTATCAAACTAAGGAAATTGACTTGAATGCATTTGTTAAAATTACAAATGGTAAGGAAATAGTCTTCAGGAATGAAGTAGTTAACCTTTGAAAAAAATTCCCAAAAGGTCTAGCGACATTGGAGAGGGTTTTTGATCGATATCATAGCCATGCCATGAAACCTGCCTCTATAAGTAAGGATGACTTAGAAGAAGTTAACCTCAGGACTAAACCTTCTCATTAGTAAGTTTAAATTAGTAAAAAATCAGTCCTAAAATAAGAAGAATTATTATTACATTGTTGAGAAAGTAAAAGCATGTCTTTGCATGGTCCTATACTGACCTAAAGGGTTATACAAAGGATGTTTTGTATCATGAGATCTCATTCAAACAAGATGCTAAGACTTTTAGGTAGAAGCAAAGACACAAAAATCCCACATTGAGTCCAAAGATGCAAGAAGAAATGATGAAACTTGGCGATGGAGAAATTATCAAGATTATAAATAGACATTCTTCTTGGGCTTCTAAGTCAGTGCCATTGAGGGAAAATATGGAGACATAAATATTTGTGTTGATTTTAAAATCTGATGTCTCTTCTTTTAAGGACAATTACCGATTATCTAATTTAGAAGCTATTTTACAAAGAGTAATAGGATGTGAGGTATTGTCAATGATAGATGGACTCTCTAGCTATAACTAAGTAAAAGTGACAAAATCAAAGCAATACAAGGTAATTTTCACCACTCCTTGGCAGACATTATGTATCTGAGAATGCAATGTTGGAGCAACATTCTAAAGAGCTATGGATGTTGCCTTATTGAGTCGCATAGTATCAAAATAAGGAGTGAAAATTGACCTAGATAGAGTTCTATCAATTTATAAGGTCCACATTCCAAAGACAATCAAAGAATACTGTTATTTTTTGAAAAATACATAACTTTGTGAGAGGTTTCTTATCTAACTTTCCAAAGATGGTGAAATCCATCTCAAAGATGCTCAAAAAGGGAGCTAAGATAGACTATGTAGTAGAACCAATTCATGTATTTGTGGCTATTAAGAGAGTTATAATAGAATCTCCATGGTTGAAATCCCCTAGCTTAAGTAAGCCATTCCAAATTTTCTCCTTTGCATATTTTAATACTATTGTTGTAATTATGTTGCAAAAGGATGACAAAGGGTTTGGATGACCTATTGCTTTTTATAGTAAATCCCTTCAAGCTGCCAAACTAAAATATGGTATTGTAGAAAAATAAGTATACGCCTTAGTTAAAGTAGTCAAGAATTTGAGGCCATATCTGGTAGGAGCAAAATTAGTTACACATGTGCCCATGCATCAATCAATTATATATTTCTCTAATTAGAGGTAAATGACAAAATATGTAGGTGGACCAATAAGATTCAAGAGTTTAATATATAAATATAAATTACCAAATTTCTTATAGGCTAGGGTCTTGCTAAATTAATGGTTAAGTCCAACTTGGATGTTGTGGAAGATAAAAATGTGGATAATAATGAGGATATATTTTATAGAAATGAAAAGAGTCCTTGGTACACAAATATTATATGCTTCTCAAAGCATATGAAATGTCAAAATCATTTGATAGATAACTAGAAAACAACTTTGAAGTTAAAGCTCAATAATAAGTAATTAAAAAAGTGGTTTTTTTCTAGAAAAACATAGATGTTATTCTACTTTTGTGCTTAGATGAGCATAAGGCACAATGTAGATTAAAAAAATGACCGAAGAAATATGCAGAGGGTATTTGACAACAAAGATAAGTACTCATAAAATCCTTAGAATAGGTTACTATTGGTCCACATTTTTCAATAATTCTTAGGGGTATGTAAGAAAGTGTGAAGTTGAAATATTCAGGAGCACTTCCTTTGAGACTTGAACAAGTAGAAGCCCCTTTTTGTCAATGGGGTATTGAATTCATTAGGGATTTAGAGAAATTAGTGAGGAATCAAGTGGATGTCACAAATGGATCCTAGCTACAATTGGTTACTTTACAAAATGGATTGAAGCCATACCCAGTAGGAAAGCAATGAGCAATATTTTGACAAGGTTTGGTGTGCCAACTAGGTTGATCACTAATAATGCTATATGTTTTAGATCAGAGGAAATTTTTGACTTTTATAACTCATATGGGATGCATGAAACTTATTCACCCCCCTATCATCCACAACAAAACACCCAAGCATAGTCAAGGAATAAAAGATTGATGAAAATAATTAAGAGATTGTTTGAAAAGAATAAGGAAGCTTGGGATTAAAATTTTATGGTTAGCTATATGGGTTCATAGGGTAACCATCAACAAGACTACTATAAAATCACCATTTGAGCTTTTCTATGAAGCATAGGCAAAAATGCTAATGAATAATCTAATACCTATCTACAATTTTTTTGAAGATGAAGGTGTTGACATCTTAGAGCTAATGGAAGAAAGAATAAAACAACTGGTTAAGTTAGACAAAACTAAAAGTGACTCTAACATGAGGAACATGAACGAGGAACATGAAAAAGTAATAATAAGTGAAATATTTATTTTACTAGAGGACACCTAATAGAATAGTTTTTCCTAGAAATTTAGTCCTCATGTGGAATGCTAAAGCCTAAGACAAGGGAAAACATGGTAAATTTGATGCTCTTTGGCTAGTATCATTTGAATTAATAGCTGCATGGAGAATATAAATGTATGCCTGCAATCTATGAAAGGCCTAGAATATGAATTGTTTGTATATGGATAGTTCCTTAAGCACTACTTTGTTTGGTTCTTAATTCTAATATCCATGTATTGTAGTTTTAGTTTATATTTGTATATATCCTCGTGTTGGTTATTTATAAGGTGAGTTTGAGCTCTGATGATTGTGCTGCAGAAAAATAAAAAAAGTTATAGCAAGAAAATTTAAATAGTGAGTTGGTTCCTCTCTTGTCTTTTTATATCTATTTGTAATTTTTAAACGCTTAGAAGCTAAAGAAATTATAAACTCTAGAAATACCATTTCTATAAGTCTTTAGGGTGTTTCTGTGAAATTGAGAAGTCAAAAAATATGTCAAGGTTCATCCAAAGCCTCCACACTAGAGGGCCCAAAACCAAAAAGACAAAAGAAAGGCTGGAACTTGTGTGATGACCTACTCACTAAATTACTAGGATATGCTCAGAGACCAAGAACTCGAGCATGTGCAGAGAGATTCTATGACTCTTAGAGGAATTGCAAGGACAATTATGTGCCCATTAGAGGACACAATATCTTCAATTTTTTCACATTAAATCTAATAGAGAAAATATTGAGTGTATTTCATTGAATCTATAATTGGCTCGATTGGTATTCCTAAATATCTTTATAAATGTGGACTTGATGAGGGCAATTCCTAAGAAATGTGACCCTGAGGATAGAGCTATCTATGTAAGTAATGGAGGATCTTTTCTAACAATAAACAAAGCTACAATTTTCCAAGAATTTGGTATGGAGGATATAGCAAGGAATGACATGATGATTAACTTAGAAATATTGCAATTAATATTACCAAAGTGTGCATGGAATGTATAGAAGAAAGTGGCTACCAATTCATAGGTCTAAACTAGATAATAGACTTCAATGTTTGAGAGAGTGGATATGACACCTTATATTGTTGATTTATTTCATAAATATTTTCAAATGACCTATCATGCTCTATGTCATGTACTTAGTTTTAAGGGATGCTTGCATATGCTTAAAAAAAAATTTGTGTTTGTTTGTGATATCCAAAGTACTATTGAAAATATATCTTTTGACTATCACCATTTTGTAGTAGATGGCATTCACAATGACCCAGCATGTATTTAAAGGGATAGTTCAAGTATCATATTTAGATGAAATTGCCTATTAGTACATGTTTTGTTATTTGAGGGACAAAAGAATAGGTTTTGTAGTGATGAGATACACTTAGGGGGTCTTTGATGAGAAAGGAATGAGGTGGCCAATGTAGGAATGCAACTCTATTTGGGACTATATTTAGAAACACACCCAGTACTTGCATTTTGAGGAACATTTTGTTAAAAAATTATGTCGTTTATTAGCTTATAACCATCCAAGGTTGTTAGATAAAATTATGATGTTATTGAGTCCTAAAGAAAGAGAGCAAGAGACTAATGCGAAGATAAACCAAAACTGGGTCGATTGGTATATCATAGACAAATATGCTTAAATAATGATTTATTGCTTTGAAGGATGACAACATTTTTTTCCCATGATAGCTTCTGATAGATTGGTATGCTTAGAAATAATTAGACAAATGTATTAAGTAAATGCTCCTTTCAGTAAGGGAAATAAGGGTTCTTTTCTTCCATCTTACCTTCACATTAGAAATTTTTAGATTTCCACACAAATGGATTTGAACAAGCTATCAACCTTTTGGAGACTTATAAGTTACCACAACATTCAGATAACAGAAAATTTGATCCTGAGAATTATATCAACTTTGTAATGATTTTTGTGCATTTGAGTGGGTATACTCACAGGTTTGTG
Source organism: Cryptomeria japonica (assembly GCF_030272615.1). NCBI lineage: Eukaryota > Viridiplantae > Streptophyta > Pinopsida > Cupressales > Cupressaceae > Cryptomeria > Cryptomeria japonica. The sequence continues at coordinate 661,452,587 of NC_081407.1, read as the reverse complement.
CTTAAAGAGGATTTAAGAAATAATTTCCCCTTTTGCATAGATAAGAAACCAAAAGGCTTTAAAAGTAACAATATAGGTTGTCTATACATATAAAGGTGCATTTATAAATAAGGATGATAAGGTTATAAGGATGGAGTTGTTGCTCCAACATACACCATAGTTGGCATAATATTACTTCCCCATCTTCAGGATGGAAGGACCTAGAGGTATTTCACCTTTAGCTCAAATTTCATCATCTCCATTAGTGGGAATTGAAATATTATAAGATCTAGGATAATCTGAATGACATCACGAGGAGGAAGAAGAGGTCATGCAGCAATTGCATGTGCAGGGGTACTAGCCCCTTAATGGCCAAGATGGCCAACTTGGTGAAATTGATGATTTCCTAAAAAATTAAGTTTCCAAGAAGTTCATATTTTATGATGAATTTATTAATACAAGTGAATTCATATTGTTTTTTATTAATCTTAAAGGAAAAAAATAAAAGGAGATAACTCTCAACACTCCCTCAAATAGAATAGATGAGGTTGTCAAACAATTGTAGGAAGAGTTTAAAGATGAATTTAGGGAAATGAACCCAAGAAAGGGAAGAAAGTTGCTAGAGGAAGCAGGATGTCTACATCTTCCAGAGATAGATATATCTTCTTGTATTTATTTCAATTATTTAAGAAGAATTGAAGGTACGAATGTGAAATTAACCGATGAAGGATTAGATAAGTTATGCTATGGTTCAAATTTTGGACCAAATGATAAGATTTCGGCTACATGGCATTTGTATCCACCCGATAAAAGGACTTTAACCATTGCAGACTCGTGATAGATTTTGGGACATTGTTAATAAATTGGAAAATATACATGCAAAGAAAGCTATAGATTTAAATGTGAATACTATAGTATTTACTAGGGCTATAGTGGAGTAGCTCAAAGATGTAAATTAAGAGTTGGAAACAAAGGTGGTTGAGATAAATGATAGGTTAAGTACTTCTCCACAACAAGGTCTTTTTTTATTTGTAGTGCATTAGACAACCCAAATTAAAGACAAATCTACCCATCAAGAAGGATAAAATAATAAAAGTAGAAAGGCAGCTATCCAAGGCATATGAAGAAAATATAAATCTTAATAAGAATTGAGGAATATATTCATCTAAGATGGCTCAAAGATTGATTGAAGCCAAGTTTTTTATAATTTCTTCCTCACTTGCAATTACTATGGAGCAAATAATAGGATATTGTTGGTGTTATAAAGAGGTAGAGGAAAACAGATTTTGGGTTGAAGTTGACTCAAAAGTACCTGAAAAGAAAGCAACAAATGTTACAATTTTTTAGCATTATATAATTTATTTTGATGAAGATGCTAAGGTACAATTGGTTATCATATTGGATGAAACTAAGGTTGTGTTATCATAAGTAGATTCACTTCTAAATGAGCACCACACATTTCATGGTGATGTATGGGAGGGATTTGAATAGATTCAATAAAGTGCAAGGCACAAAAACACCCACATTTGTTAAAGATGTGGGAGAGGATAAAAATGAAGCAGAAAAGAAAGAAAAACTTGGAAAAATCTTTCTCCATGGCATAATAAACAATTTTCTTGATGATGCAAATAACATAGAAGAAAATATTTATAAGAAACTACAATAACTATCACAATTGAAGTACAATATGAGGCACCTAAATAAACAAAATTCTTTGGTTGCTAGTAAAACTTATGAAGAACACATAAAAACTTGCAATGAATTTATACAAAAGGACAAATGATTTCTTTGAGGAGGGCCATGTGGTAGTAGGGATAGACTATCTTTTTTATTGCATCTTGGTTATTTCAATAAGTACCTTGCCAAATTACTCTGATCATGGGTGCCTTACATGCAAGAAAGGGAAACTAAATGTAATATGAAGGGTAGATCAATTGGCCAACTTAGTTTAGTCTCTGGGTTGTTTCTAACGCCATGGACAATTTGTTTCATTCGTTATTTGCTTCTTTTTCGATGGTTTACACATTAGTAGATCCTACTTCAACTGAGTTAGCTAAAATTAGCATAGTCAATAGTAGTTAATATAGGGATGGGAATGAAGTCAATAATCTTTATTGTTTCCAACCTATTTTGCAAATATTATTGTCTTATGAAATGTAAAGTTTTTTTGGCATATCCTTGTAGAAAGAAAATGATTTTTTGCAACTGTGTAAGTTGATGTGAAGTTTGTTTTTCTCCATTGTTCTATAAAAGAGAAATTTAGATCACTTGCAAAGGGTTTCTTAAAAAATTGATAGACTGGGACAAATGTAATAGCTTTTGAATTTCAAGTAATAGAAGAATTCTTAGATTTCAAACTGAATGAATTTAATATATCATATTTTTGAATTATTAATGAAAATATCAATACAGATTGTCTTCTATTATGTGTCTCTTTTGTCAAATGAATTGGCCTATTACGTATAGTATGATTTGTGTTTGTAGAATTATTATGAATGTGTAGTTAATTTGAAGGTTTTCCTAATAAATAAATAAAATTATGTAGAAGTATTGCAATGACATAGGGATGCAATAGTGGTATGTTAAGAATGATTTAAAACTTCATACATATATACATCTGTGTAAGACATAAATATTGATATCTAATTATGTGATCCTTATAGATTTCTTGGGTGAATGAATTTTTTAACTCGGTATTATTACCCTAGGATTCAGGCATCAACCTTAACTATTTTTTTTATTTTCAAAAACCGTTTAACAAATCTTATAATCGATTTCCTTTTTATATTCTTAGTGTTAATTTTAGTTTAGTATTTTTTTTTTGCAATTGAGTTTGAATGCATATCAAACCATTATTAAAGACAAATTCATGGTCTAAGTAGTTTATTTAGTATATTTTCATTGAGAACCATCTATTAGTTACAACGCCAGTGTATTATTGTTCTGAATTTGTGGACATTGTAAAAATTCACCTAGCTAGGTCCTTCAAAGCCTAAAGTGTAGAGGAATTTGATCATCCTTGATAAATTCCTATTCATTGGCCACTGATTCAAATTCTTATTGATTAAACATGGATAATTCTTAGGTTAATTTGAGCAATCAGTTGGAAACACCAACAAAACTAATGCAGTTAGTTTAACCAAGTAACTCAAAATTTTCAATGGGAAAATGATGAATGCCAAAATTTAATGTACCACTCACATATCACATGATTCTTTTAGTAGTCTACCAATGATATCCATTTGGATCCTACATGAACTAAGAGACTAGGCTTAGAACATACATAGTATTAAGTCTATTATTTGTGAGGTACATAAGGTTGCTAGCCATACTTCTATACAGAGAATCTTCAACCTTGGGACTTACATCCTCCTAGGTTAATTTATGACCAAGTGCTAAGGGGGTTGCAAGTTTTACTCTTTTCATGACAACACTTCTAAGCTTCTTCAATAAATCGACTACATATTTGGTTTTGTAATTATATATACCTTCAAGAAAAAATTGTACGCCCACACAATGAAAATAGTATATGCATCCCGAATCTAACATTTCAAATTCCTATTTCATTTCTACTTGAAACTTGTCCATCAGAGATTTGTTATTACCTATATAAATAAGATCATCAACACAAATAGAAATAATAAATAATATCATTACCAATACTTTGGACATATATGGTGGATCATGAGGATATTTTGTTGAATCCCTTCTTCAAGAAATAATTCTAAATCCTAGCACACCAGGCACAAGGAGCTTTCTTCAACCCATGAAGGGATTTCTTCAACTTCTAGACTAAGTATTTTTTTCCTTAAACTTCCTAACCTATAGGTTGATCCATATAAAATTCCTCCTCTCTATAACCATTAAAGAATACTAATTTCACGTCTATTATTAATATTGCCCACTTGTATTGTGCAACAATAGCGAATATAATATTGATAGTATCAAGTCTAGCTATAGGAGGAAAATTTTCTAAATAATTTACTTTTAGATTTTGTGGAAATCATTTGGAAACTAATCTTGCCTCGCATTGTCATTCTCTTACATCATCTACATGATATTTTACATTATACACCCATTTCACACCATTCACCCAGTTATCTTTAGGAAGTGACACTAAATCTCAAGTATTATTTTTATGAATGGAATTCATGTCACAATTAATAGTATTAACCAATATTGGTTCTATTGGCATTTGCCTAAAAATTGCATTAATGAAATGTTATGTTGTCACTAATATCAATTAACCAGTAATGATATTATTATAATGTTGTTTGACAACTGGTAGGAAGAGCTAGCGAAGGGAACTAAAAATAATAGGTGAGCATGTGGAGGAAACCGATATTACTTATGAAATAGAGAGATCAACTGGTAACCCTACCTATTGATGAGACCAAACCCTAACCGATGGAGCTTGGTGAATGTATTGTAGTGGTTTACGAACAAATGATAAACGATAAATATTATGCCACGAATGCATGTTGTATGAGAAGAGTTTGAAATAATTTTTGGTGCATAGATCTAACAGTTTTATATTGGGAATGAGAAAGTTCACTGTATGGAGAGGAAAATGTGTGATGAGTTACAAAGTTTGATGAAGCAGTGATCAAGGAACGGTCAAGGTTGCCTTCAATGATGTGTAGTGATTGCTATGTAATCCAATGGTAATACTTGAACTGATTTATTTGTAATCTCTATGAGATAATTAGGTTTTTGATGTGTTACAGACCTATTATTTTTGTTTATAAGGTCGATGAGTTGTTTTGTCGTAGAGTTGGCAATTTTTGGTTGAGACTAAGAGTAAGTGGTTGCCGAACCTAATAATGTATCTGTAGTATGTGTAAAGGTTGATAGGAGCATGAAAAGGATCTGAACAAGCATGTGTAGTGCTATTCAACAGATCAACAAACCCCTATTGTTCTCTAACAATTACAACAGCCAAATCCCCTAACTAGGTAAGCTCTAACAAGCTTAGTGTTGTCTAAATACTCTAACCAGGTGATTCATTAGCTTGGATTTTAAATCCTCTACCAAGGTTACTCCTAATAGGGTATTGCCTCTAATAGGCCATTATAGTCAATCCCTTATCCGGTTGGTCCCTAACATGATCTATTCTTAACAAGATTTTTGTAAAGCCTTAACAAGCTTGGATCCTAATAGGGCGAACTTCAGAAGAGTTGAAAATGCTTGTGTGTATTCATCCCTACCATGGTTTTTCCCATTTGGGTTTCCACGTCAAAATTATTATGTCAAGTGGTGAATGCTTTTGTGGTTATGTTTTCTTTGGTTAAATTGCTTAACTGCTAAATCCACTTAGATATTATATGATGACCGACAACAATATGAAATATGTTTTTACTACTGTTAGTAAAGTATTTCAATGAGTTGGTTAAAAGGATTTGAGAGTTTCAAAGTTTTTTTACTATTATTCTATTATGACAGCTAACTGGTTTACTTGACAATAATCTTGCATTTGACAGTTCAGTTTTTAAACCCGTCAGTTCTGAGTTTTTCTAGAGAGGTTGTATTTGAGATTGGTAAAAGTCTAATCATTTTTCTATCTACTGATTCACCCCCCCTCTCAGTAGCTATCTAGATCCTTATTGATTTATCATACCATCAATTGGTGTAAGAGCATTTAAGGTCTTCTAAGGTCTAAGCCTAACAGCTTGAGGTAAAGATCTTGAAGAACATGATGAAGAAAGAAGGTCTGAAATTTAATAGAGAAAAATATAGAGTATGGAGTGATAGAATGAAAATCTATATCAGGAGTCTAGGAAGTCAATACTGGGAACATGTTACTCAATATGTTGCACCTAGTGGGACTATGTCTGATGATCAAAAGAAAGAGCAACAAGAAAATAATCAAGCACTAGAGGCCATTATCATTTCTTTGTCTGATTCTAAGTATGTTGATGTCCATGGTTTGGAGACTTCTTATGACGTGTGGAAGAAACTTGAGGAAATATATAGTGGTGATGAGCATGTGAATATTTCCAAAGAAGAGAGTCGAAGAGGTAAATTTGATGACATGCAGATGGTTGAAGGTGAAAATATTCAATAGTATGGTTAGAGGATCAAGGAGATAGTAAGTGACATCAAGTACTGGTAGAAAAGTGGAGGATGCCATAGTGATTAGTAAGGTATTGAGAAGCCTTCTACCGGTCTACGCTATCCGAGTTGCAGCCATTTAGGAGCTAAAGTCTATTGATAAAACTAAGGTAACTCTTGACTCCATCATTGGTAAGCTTACTGCATTTGAATTAAATAGTTATGATGGTAGTGCTCAGAAATCTAAATTTGCATTTAGAGATTTTGTTTCTAACCCACCTATGAGGAAAAATAGAAATGTCAGGCACAATTATGAATCTAGATCCAGTAGAGAAGTTGATGATAAAGATAGTCTAGTTGAGCTTGAAGCATTTTTGGCCAAGCGGTTTCCAAGAGGTACTGGTAAGTACAAAGGTAAATTACCTTTGAAATGCTTTGCATGTAATAAGATTGGACACTTTGCAGCTAACTACCCTAATGGTGACAATGAGAACAAGAGTGAGAAGTACAAGAAGTACAAAGGAAAAGGAAAAAGGGATTGTCTCATTGTAGTTGATGGTGGTATCACTGATGAGGAATTTGAGGGAGATGCTAATGAAGACATTGTATTTGTTGCCATTAAAGAGGATATATCTAATCAGAAGGCATTAGCTTCTCGCATGGATAGTTATGATGATTGGATCATAGGTAGTGGTTGTTCACACCACATGACCGGTGACCGGAGCAAATTTCTTACTTTGAAGGAATTTGATGGAGGAGTTGTGAGATTTGGTAATGACTCACCCTGCATGGTAAAATGAAAGGGAACTATTTCTCTTAATGGAAAGAGTAGTGCAGATGATGTCTATTGGGTTGAAGGATTAAAGAAAAATCTTTTGAGCATAGCACAACTCAATGACAAAGGTTATCCATTGGAATTTAAGAACATAATGTACAAAATCTATGGGAACAAAGGTGAAGTAATTGCAACTGGCAAGTAGATAAAAGGTAACCTATTTCACCTAAATCCTAAAGTCAACAACTATTTAATTTCTTAAATAGATGATGTAGACACCCAAAATTGTCCAGTCTAATTAAATAAATATTATTTATTTAATTATCTAAGTTTAATTCTTCTATTAATTAAATAAATCTTTATTTATTTACTTAATTCATTTATCCTCTTCTAGCCTTATTTCTCATTTAAATAAATACATTTATTTATTTAAATTATCATTTTCCTAAATTAAATAAATATCTTATTTATCTAATTATCCCACTTCTTCTATTAATTAAATAAATCTTTATTTATTTAATTAATTCATTAGCCTTTTCTACCCATGACACATGTCATTCATCTCTTAATTCCTACACTACCTACCCCTTTCATTATTTTATTATTTCTTTTACCTACCCTCTAATCATAGCCGACCTCCTTTTACACCTCTCAATCTTATCCCTCCATTTCATATAGTGTCTTCTATATAAGGAGATGCTTCCTTCATTATCAAACCCTAATCGTTCTATGCATTCTAATCAATCATCTTAAGGACTTGACTACACTACGATCCTACTTACAACCACATTCTGTTCTTTGTTGAGCTCTTGTGCATATAAAATCTGAGAGCAAATATATCAAGCAAGATCAATGGAGATAGGAAGAATGGAGATCCAAACCCTATTGGACATGTGATGGTATAATCTTTGTGATTTCATTTGATTTGCATTGTCTTAGGTAATCTTCATATGTTATGGTGGATCTTTGTTGTTGTTAGGCTAGGGTTTTGTGGTTGAATTCATTTAGCATTTCAATATCATTATTGTTGTTATCCATTTTCACCATATACATTTTGGCACGCCCGGTGGGACTCTTGTCCCTTTTTGTATTTAACATCTTGTTGCAGATTTTGTATTTTGAAGTTGCAGATCTGACGTTTTCAGCAACATTTTGATATTTTCGCGTTTGCGTACTTTCGGATCGCGTTTTTTATTTTTGGGCCCGTCTGCGACATCTAGAATCGCGTCTGTGTTATTGGCAATATTTTATTTTGCAGGTTCCAGGAAAACGCGTTTGTGTTCTAAAGTCGCGTCTGTGATGTTTTTAGCCGCGTCTGTGTCCAGAGGCTGCATCTACATTCTGTAGCCGCGTCTGTGTCTCACAGAACCGCGTCTGTGTCTCACAGAACCGCGTCTGTGTCTCACAGAACCGCGTCTGTGTCATAAAGGCGCGTCTGTGTGGAGGGTAACCGTGTCTGTGTTCACCAGTTTCAAAATTTTGGATTTTTATTGATTCAGTTTTTGGATTTTGTATTTAGGGTTTCAAATTTGGTTTATTTTGAGCTAACATTTTCAGATCTAGCTAACAAAATGGGTCCAGCTTGTCTGGGAAGCTAAATCATTTGGTTGAAGGCCCCTATTTTCACAAAGTCTTTTGGGTTTAAAATTTACCTAACTTGTGTGCTTGTAGGAAGGGGTGATTATTTGAAACAACCCAAACTACTAACAAGTCTTTGTTGCAGGACCTTGGCAAGGGTTTTTGGATTTTTGTTGTGTGCCTTATTTTCATAGACCAGCAAACACTTCAATTGGTGCACTAAAATTAAATCATTGTCTTTTGTGTCTTGAGGAATAGGCTCTTTTTGTTTAATCTTTAGAGGGCTTGTCTTCCCGTGTGGTCATTAGGACTACTAGTGAGAAGAGAACGACCCAAGGGGTAGCAAAAGAAAAGCCATCTTCTTCCAAACCACTATAAATAACTATATTCATGGTGAAAACTATGAATAACGTGTGCTGATTAGTTCATACCGACACTATGTCTCCCCATAAACTCGTTTGATCAAATTTATTTGATCAGTTGTAGGGCGTAACCCCTACCGGCTGGGAGCCTTCTGTATTTATAGAGCTGAAAGTGTCGCATGTATGTCCACACGAGCGGATGCCCTTACTAGCACCTTTTTTTTTAAGAAGCCCAAATCCTTCTAGTTGTTGGGGCAGGAGGTCAGACCTCTGGTAGCGGCCCACACACATACGGTTCTTAGTAGAGATACAAAGTTCACCACGAGAGTTTTCGTGGGGATTGATGCTTGGCTGACCCGAGAAGTGAGTGCCGAGGGTGGAGCTAGTGAGGTCAAGCATCTAAGTATCCGCTCTGAATAGCATAGCCTCGGGGGTAAAACCCCATGTGGGATCAACAACTATTGTCTTGGCTAGCCATAAGAATTGTGCTTGACTTATCTTAAACATTCAAAACATTCAAGACCAAACAGCAAAACTTTGTGTCTTTTGTGTCTTCAAGTGTATGCAAAACATTTTTACATCAAACAACACACTTTTCTTGGAGTCATTTTGAGTCTAGACACTTGCAAACATTGAGTCCTCATCAACATTGTGTCCTCTTGTCACAAACAGTCAAATAGTCAGATTTGGTCACAACAAAACAACTTCACAGATTGAAAAAATTGCACAAAATTTGTAGAAACACATCTGTGTCGAGCATAATAGCGTCTGTGTTGTTTAGCAGCGTCTGTGAAGGACATAATCGCATCTGTGTCCCAAAAATAAACATTACACTTTGCAAAAAAATCTCAGAAGGTCATCTGCATTAAACAAAGGAGCGTCTGTGTCGGGAAACCGTGTTTGTGAAGTATACAGGCGTGTCTATGTCCAGAATTGAACAAAACAGTTACAGTCCAGCAAACAAACACAGTCAATTTCGGAATTCTTGAGCTTCCTAGGTCATTTCTCTAGGGTTTCATTTAGCAGTCAACTTGTCCTTGGGTCTCACAAAGTCCATCATTGCTTTACATCTCTCATTACATTCACAATTGTCTAAACTTGAGTCAAAAGGTCACTTGCTTGTCCTCATCATACTTTGTCAACACACTACATACAACAACACTTTTCTAAGTGGTCCCTCATCAAGGTTTCTTACCTTTGGGTCTCATTTGGTCTTACTTAGAGTCAAGGTCAACTTACCTCATCAAGAGAAACTATCCTCTCTTTGGAAGTCACACCTACTCTACTACATACATACTTGGTCTTATACTTTGGACATTGCAAGTACACTTCAGATTCATTTACATTCCATCCAACTCTTGGTTTTCCATACTTTTTTTCCATTTTTCATCTAGTCTCACACATCTTGGTCAAGACCTAGTTCATGGTTGAAACCCGTCTTCAAAAATCTAGGAGAGAAACTAAAGAGGCTCAAGAGTCCGCAAACATGAGTTCTTATGAGTATGACAATGATATCTTTTTCAATTCTGATCATACTACATTACCTGACATGGATGCCTATAGAAACATTCCAAATGTTGAGAATATGGACACTATAAACAACAATGCTACACACAATGACAATATGGACAACTTTTCCATACATTCAGCAGATGTGGAAGAATCCATTATGAATCCCCATTTCAATCGATTGGTTGAGGAAATAATGAGGAGGGATAGACAATACTTCTTACAAATGATGGCACAAAGTGGAGCCAAGATACCTCATGATTTTGACATGTCTCAAATAATGGAAAATTGACCTTTGCAACAACCTCACTCTAATATGGATCAAAGGAGACCTAATAGTGGAGGAAATAGAGGACCACACATGGTACCTGAATCACCATCAACTTTGCTTCAAAAACCAGAGGTCCCACATACACATGGTCAAGCATATGATACTCACCTTCGTAGACCATTATGGAAATCTTATGCAGACAGATATGCTCAATCACATACTAATGCTAAGGATCAACCACCAAAGAAATTGGATATTCAAAGGCATGCTCAAAATTTGGACACAAGGAAACCTCATGTCAAATTTGGGAGCAACACATTAGAACATGACATGCCTGTAGAATATGGTGTACATGTGCAAAATAGATATGGTGTTCCTCAACATGAATCTATACTAGGTGGTCCATATACACAGCATTACTATAGACCTCCTCCATATGAACATGTGTATGATCAATATCATCCATATATGCAACATGCTCCTCCTCCAATTGGTGCCTCAAGCATGAGGTATGGTCCAAGAAGTCGATCTCCACCTAAGAGCAATTTGGAGCAACAAATCAGGGACTTGCAAAAGAAAATGGAGGACATAAATACACCGAAGCCAACATACACAATGAGAGACATATGTCCTTATCCATTTGACAAGAGCATTCCAATGCCTCCATTTCCTACACACTTTGTGACACCTAATTTGGATAAGTATAGAGGAAAAAGGGATCGTAAGGCACACATAAGACAGTTTTTCACAGCTTGCATTGAGGTAGCAGCAGAAGGGACATATTTGATGAGATTATTCCCACAAAGCTTAGTTGATCAAGCTATGGAATGGTTCTCCCAACTTCCACCTGGTATTAAGTCATGGGGTGACTTAGCAGAGGCATTTATCCAACATTTCTCCTACAACATAGAGACAGACATATCAGTCACTACTTTGTGCAACACCACACAAAAAGAGGGAGAATCTTTTGCATCATTCTTACAAAGATGGAGAAATCTAGCCAATAGCTGCTCTTGTGAAATTCCACAAAAACAAATGGTAGAAATGTTCACACAAAATGTTAACAAAGACATTGGCTATGATCTAAGGAAAGCTTGTCTGTCCACCTTCAAGGACGTCATTGAAAAAGGCTTAGCAACAGAAAAGGTCCTAATTGAACAAGGAATTATTAAGATATTCAAGGAAAACAAGGATGACTTTAAAGGAAAAGACAAGCCAAGATTTTGGAATAAAAACAAGAACACAGTCAATGATGGTGTTGTTGATGCCAACATAGTGCGACCCAAATTCATTTTTTCTAGATCAAGTTCTACAAACAATCAAGTGAATACTCAAACAACTTCCAGATCAGGAAGGAAGTACACTCCATTGGGAGAACCACTTGAGTCAGTCTTCAAGAAGCTAGTGGCAAACAAGGTAATCACAATTCTAGATTTCCCACCATATGAACCAAAGGTTAAACCAAATTGGTGGAATGATGATGAATATTGTGAATTTCATAAGAGCAAGGGTCATAAGACAGGAAATTGTCGTCGACTGAAGAACACCATACAAGATCTCATTGATAGAGGTGACATTGAGATTGAGGGACATTCGTCTAATCAAGAACATGAGATGTTTAAGGAACCATTCCCAAAACATGACAAAGGAAAAGCTAAAGCCACAGATGACTAGACCAACTATACTAGAGCATCCTATAACTATGATTCAACTATCAATCACATCTCGATGGAAAATTATGTCTCTACCATTACCATCAAGGACAAAGCATCTGAGAATTCTACTCGGAGACCCAGGATTGTCCTAAAAGGTGTTGGATCTTCTTCTGAACCTACCTCTGAATGCCATGTTACAACCCGCCGAGGTAAAATCACTTTGCAAGGTGCTCCAACTAAAAACACTGCTTCTTCATCAACCAAACCTGAGTATGACCTTGTAGAACAGTTAGGGAAGACACCCATGCTCATTTCAATCCTTGAGCTATTACGCATATCTCCCGCACATAAAGCCATTCTTGACAAAATCTTGAGAGATACTGCTATTCCTACTAATCTGAACGTGGACTAGTTTCAGGCCATGGTGGGATACCTTTCCATTCCACACTCCCTTACTTTCACAGAGGCCGATGACGCCTCCGTAAGTCAGCCACATAATGCACCATTACACATTGAAGCCTTCATACACAAACATCAAATAAAAAGAGTCCTGATAGATGGAGGAGCAGGTCTAAACATTTGTACATTAAGCACTATTACACAATTGGGATATTCTGATAATGCTGTGAATTCTACAAATCAAATCACCATTAACGCATATGATGATGAAGAGCATTCATCCAAGGGCACAATCACCTTACCTCTCAGAGTTGGGCTAGTTACAAAGGATGTGGTTTGTCAAGTTCTGGATTTAAATCTCACTTATAACATATTGCTAGGACATCCTTGGATTCATGAAATGAGGGCAGTCCCATCCACATATCACCAATGCATTAAGTTTCCTCATAATGGAGTGGAAGTAATAGTTAATGGTGATCCTAATCCATTCATATACTGCAATAACCTGAAGTCAAAGACTGAGACCATCATTCCCAGTAATTGTGAGGCTGTTCCTTCGTCGGCATACATTGATCCTGAGTTGTTAAAACCTTCGACATCAAAACAAGGTGAGCTTAAAGGCAAGTTTAAGGACAAAGGCATGGGGGAATATACTTTAAATCAGACCATGTACTTACGACAAGTCATGAGTTCCCCAAAAGATTATGGAAGACCGCATCCTAACATGCAAGTATCCATCATGATGCTCAAATGGGACCCTACTACCTTTCAAAGATGGGGTGAACTAGAAGAGGAAGATTTATACAAAATGCTTTTCAGGGACAATGAAGAGGAAACACAAGACCACATCAACCTACCATGTGAGAAATATGGCAAAGGCTTCAAAATTCTACAAAAATTCGGGTATGATGGAAAAAGCCCTCTGGGGTTACGAAAGGAAGGCATCATGGAACCTTTACAACCCGAATTGACCTTCAAAAAGGAACGCTCAAAAGGACTTGGTTTCTTAAATCCCAGGGTCCACACCCAAAGGACAGAAGGAGCTTTACAAATCAAAGCTACCAAAATGCAACAAGAGGATCGCTATTCCACAGATTCTAACAAATGGGAATGGGGTTCAGATAAGTCTTCTAGTGACTATGAGCTCAACGAGATATTCAGAGAGCCAGATGACCCCACAGAAGAAGAGGAATTTTATAACAAGTTCAGAGTTGGTCAAGAAACAACCCATAAGGATTCCACACAGTCCTTGTCTCAAGGTTCTAGGGTGAAATCACATAGGATGAGAACACCTATCCCAGAATGCGCTACTAGTGATGATAATTTGGATTCGATCGTGATCAAGACTGATGAGCAGAGTACCATCGATGACCTCGATAATTACCTTGATATACCTGAATATAACTCCATTTTCACTCTTAGCTCCCCTAACTTCGAAGACATTAACTGCCTTCCCCTTTTCACCACCAACTCATTGACTGGGATCATGAAGGACCTGCACAATTTGATACATTCCAAAATGATGAAGCTTTTATAGACTATCTGGGCATACGGGATGATCTTCCTCCTAGAGACCATAAAGAAGGATACACTATAGAACTCAATTGCATGGCATATTCTGGTGAGGGTGTCAGACCTTCCAATTGCAAAAATGTGAAAATAAGAACAAATCAAGGGTCTTATGGCGAAAACCACACTGTGGCGTTGTCTGACCCCAAAAAAGTAAAAAGAAAGGACGTATCTGAGGTTGAAAACCTCTCTGAGGCACCCGAAGATGGAAGGCTCGACATTCTCCAGGCATCATATGAAGAAAAGTCATCCATGCTGGTAGAGGAGACTATCAAAACAAAAATTGGTACAGAAGAGATTCCACACAACATATTCCTAGCTCAGTCATTGACAGAGTCCGAAAGGTCAAAATTCATAAGTTTCTTCAAAGAACGACAAATCAACTTTGCCTGGTCATACGCTGATATGCCTGGACTGGATCCGGATTTGGTAATGCATCACCTGATAGTTAAATCGGGGGCAACCTGTAAAAGAGAAATTAAGAAAAATGCATCCACAAGTGGCATTATTAGTCAAAGCGGAACTTGAGAAGTTATTGGATGTCAGATTCATACACCCAATTGATTATCCTGAATGGATCTCCAACTTGGTACCTGTTAGCAGACCAGATCATAGCGTCAAAATATGTACAAATTTCAGAGACATCAACAAAGCTTGTCCAAAGGATGACTTCCCATTACCAAATATTGACTTGATTGTTGATCTCATAGTAGGTCATGAAATGTTATCATTGATGGATGGATTCTCTAGTTATAATCAAATAAGGATCGCGCCCGAGGATCAACACAAAACAACATTTACTTGTCTGTGGGGAACTTTCTGTTGGAATGTCATGCCTTTCGGGCTAAAGAATGCAGGTGCTACATATCAAAGAGCCATGACTACTATCTTTCATGATCTCATGCACATAACCATGGAAGATTATGTCGATGATGTCTTGGGCAAATCAATAGACAAAAATACACATTTGGACATACTTTTAGTCGTCTTTGATCGGTTGGAAAAATACAAAGTAAGATTAAACCCCAAGAAATGTGTCTTTGGAGTAACCTCCGGGAAGCTCCTAGGATTCATTGTATCTAAAAGGGGAATTGAAGCTGATCCAGCAAAAGTCAAGGCCATCTTGGAAATGCAACCACCAAGAAATATTAGTCAACTTTGATCCTTACAAGGCAGACTCCAATCTATCCGAAGATTCATAGCCCAATTGGCAGATAAGTGTAATCCTTTTTAGCACCTGCTACATAAAAACATCAAATTCAAATGGGATGATAACTATCAACAAGCTTTCCAGACGCTCAAAGATTATCTTCTAAATCTGCCAGTTCTAATGCCACCAGTTCCAGATTAGCCTCTGTTACTATACATATCAGCTACTCCAACAGCACTGGGGGCACTCTTAGAACAACAAATTGCCGAGGGCAAGGAAAAAGCAGTATACTACATCAGTCACACGTTGGTGGGATATGAGCTAAAATACATACCAATTGAGCGTGCATGTCTCGTCGTGGTCTTTGCTTCACAGAAATTACAACATTACATGCTCACTCATTAGACTAAGTTAGTTGCAAGGATGGACCCATTGAAATATCTTCTCAATAAAGCAACACTTACCAGACGACTAGCCAAATGGGTAATGATCCTAAGTGAATTCGACATTGAGTATGTGGACAGAAAAGCAATAAAAGGACAAGCCATTGCAGATCAATTAGCGGATGCTCCCATGATAGATGATGTTCCTCTAAGTTCAGAATTTCCAGATGAATCCATTTTGACAATGTCACATGCAAAGCCATGGCAACTGTACTTTGATGGCTCATACACATAGCATGGGGCAGGAGCTGGCATCCTCTTTATAACTCCTCAAGGAGATTCCATACCAAAATCATACCGCTTATCATTTCCTTGCACTAACAATATAGCGGAGTATGAGGCATTAACAACAGGATTACGAATTGCAGTTCAATGGAAGATCCAGGAACTTCATGTTTTTGGGGACTCCCAACTTGTCATCTATCAAGCAACTGATGATTACCAAATAAAAGATGAAAATTTAACGCCTTATAAACAAATGGTGGATGACTTGAAACAATACTTCACAAAGATAGACTTTGAGCAGATACCAAGAGAGCAAAATCACGCCGCAGATGCCATGGCTACAATTGCTTCACTGATCGATCTACATCCAAATGAGACCCGCTATGAGTTCTTAGTGGATAACCTTTTGGTCCCTTCATATGAGATCCTGCCTACTGAGACGCTATGTGTTGTTGGTCCTGAATCCCAGTTATATGGTTCCATTTTCACATACCTTCGTGATAATACTTTACCTCTTGATCTATCAAATAACCAACATCGCACTTTCATTCGCCAATCCTCTCGATATGTAATTTTAGTTGATATCCTATACCGGCGAGGTCTAGATGGCACTCTTCTTAGATGTTTAGAAAGCGACGAAGCTCAGATTGCGTTATGGGAAGTGCATGAAGGGAAATGTGGTCCACATGCTAGTGGTCCTACCTTGGCCAAGAAACTCATCAGGACTGGATATTACTGGCCCAATATGGAGAAAGACTCATATCAGTTTGTTAAGAAATGTAAGCAATGCCAAATTCATGGAGACCTCATACATGTGCCAACACAAGAACTTCAACCACTTGCGTCTCCTTGGCCCTTTTGTTAGTGGGGACTTGATCTCAAAGGCAAGATTCACCCTCCTTCTAATAGTCATAAACTCATTATTACTGCCATAGAGTATTTTACCAAATGGATTGAAGCCATGCCTCTCACACAAGTTACTGGAAAATAGATTGCTACATTCATCCTTAACTATATCATTTGCCGATACAGTATTCCTATTTCCATTATCACTGATAACGGGCGTCCCTTCAAAAATCAGGATGTTCGTGAACTCTGTGATCGCTTCCATATCTCCCATTGTTTCTCCACACCATATTACCCCCAAGGTAATGGCCAAGCTGAGGTGTCTAACAAAACAATCCTTAAAATCCTAAAGAAGAGAGTTGACGATGCTGGTCGTAATTGGCATATCCAACTCAATCCTGCACTTTGGGCCTACCACACAAGTGTCCGCACACATATAGGAGCTACACCCTATTCACTTGTCTTTGGCACTGAAGCTATCTTGCCTATTGAGGTCGAGCTACCCTCTTTAAGGGTTTCTCTGCAAAACATTAGCAGTGATGAAGACTATAGGGTCTCTCGCTTACAAGAGCTGGAACTACTGGATGAACGAAGACAAACTACTTTTAATCATCTCAAGGCTTACCAACAATGAATGAGTCGCAACTACAATCACAAGATCAAGCCTCGCACATTTGAGGTAGGTGACTTATTTCTCAGAGAAAATCCTAAAAATCAACAAGAAAGAGAGAAGAAGGGCAAGTTCAAACCAAACTGGCTTGGTCCCTACATTATTACAGCAGGATATGGATCTGGTGCATATAAGCTCTCAACTACAGAAGGTGAACCTTTGGAGGATACTATCAACAACATGCACCTTTGCAGGTTCTTTACATAGCTCTTCAGAGTATCCTAATTCAAAAATACAAAAAAATAAAAAATTTCAAAAATACAAAAAAGTTTATAAAACATAAAAATTGTTACTTGGTGAAAACCTGGCAAACAGGCGCCTTGTGACACAAAAAAAATTGAAAAATCGAAAAAAGTAAAGAGAAATAATTTCGTCCAATGGTGAAAACCACTTCGGTGGCGCCCTGGGTAAGTACCATGGTGAAAACTGGGTCACCAGCACCATGCGTAGAGACATTGCTCCTCCCTCCTTCAGGATTCGCTTTCATCCTTTCACTTTGCACACACTCACGACCAATTCATCCATAATAACCTTACACATTCCCATCATGGCTTGTTATTGATCTACCCAAGATTGGTTAGCCATTCATAATAAACCTCCCTTTCCATTCATAACAAATCAGATCCTATCTGTGGCTAAGGCAAATCCTACGTCTAGTGATGGGTGTGGAACTGAGAACATCACATGTTCGAGGAGTACAGTTTCTTCCAGTTTCTTCAGCCTATCCGCGCACAATTCACAATAAAGCAACATTTGCTTCACAGATCCGCAATAAAGTATCAGTTTCATGGATTTAGTCAGTTTCAGATGAGACATAGCAGCAACAATGGGCTTCAACAAATCAAATCTTTCAACAGACTCAGACAACATTATGGTTCAGTGCTATCCATCCTTTTTGTGAAAGTAAACATTGTGACCACAATCAAACATGACTTATACAAGTGACAAGAGACACTAAGTTTGAAGACTACAGTAGATTTTGGTGTCGAGTCTTGGTTTTCTTTTGATTTCATCTTTTTTGGTGACATGTCTTTTAGCTTTTTCAGGATGTCTTTGACTAGAGATTCTATTTCCAGGATGTCTTTGACTAGAAAGGTGAGGATGGGGTATCGTCACCTATTTGTATTTGCTGTCTGTGGATTGTCTTTTTAGTAATGCTATGACTTGTCCAAGGATATGAGGACACCGAGAGTCTAGTGTGAACTAGGGTATTCCTTGTTTACGACTATCTTATCTTCATGCAAACAGGTACAATGACTTTCTGGGTCGAACATATGCCTCGATTGTCATAACCTATTTTACCATAATAAAGCTCAATGATGATAACGCACAAGAAGCTCTTTCACTTTCATATCTTCTGTCTTTCATCCCCCTTTCTTGACTAACGTCCATTGTCCTTTTGGAGTCTGCGTAGCCTGCTATCACATGACTGAGTATAATGACATGCCAAAAACATTTGCATTTCATGTAGTTACACCTGCATTACCACATATAAGCATTTCATACATACATATAGATATCAAAATTGCATCACATCCTGCACACAACACCTGTTAGCACAATTTACATTTGCATTATCATATTCATTTGCATTTTATACATTCACATTTGCATCATGCATACACATTAAACACATAAAAGAACAAAAATATGGCATTGCATCATATAGATATTTGCATCCATAGCATAAAACATACATCACATAAGAACATCTCATCATATAGGTACACATGCATATAGCTGTCGCAACAATGAATCATCTCATGTATATAATCAAAAAGTGTCATGATACAATGATGTCAAAATCATATGGCTACAAAAAAAAGCACCCGTAGGTGTCTACAATACAAAAATGGTACAATACTGATACATAGGGAGCCCTCTACGGCTATGATGAACTCCCTCCCTCGCAGCCGCTGGCCTCGATGGAATCTGAGCCCCTCAAGGACTCACCCCAGGATCATCCTGCCTATCCCCTCTATCTAGTGGTGGTGGAGGACCCATAACCCCACCGCTCGATGCCTATCTCCTCCGACTCCCTCCCGTAGCTATCGCTGTACGCGACGGTCTATGAAAGCTCCTCGCCCACTGATCTGTTGGCACTGCACCATAGTAGAGGTCTCTCCAGTAGGCTATCTCCTCCCCTGCCCGTAGGACATAAGCATATCCTGCCCCTGTATCCTCCGCTGCCTATCTCCCAGCCCTTAGTGCTGTCTCAGCCTCTGTATAGCGCTGGATAGCTTGATCCCGCTCCCGCTCAGTATCTCTGAGCCTCATCTTAAGTCGATCCCTCTCCCTCTCTAGCTCTTGGATCTCATCTGCCTGGCCTTGACAGATCTGCCTCAGCTCTAGCAGCTCATCCTCCACTGGGTCAGCCCCCTCTACCTCTACCTGTGGCTCCCCCTCTACGGGTGCCTATACCTGTACCTGTACTGGTGCCTGTACTAGTACCTGTCTCTGTCCCTGTCCCTGTATCTGTACCTGCCTGGGACCCTGTGCTGTTGGCCCCTGTAGCTGCAATCCACCGCGACCCCTCACCACCCGAGCCTACCTCTCCTCGCCACCCTCCCTTCGAGGTGCAACCCTCCTCTCTCCAACTACTCCCCTCCTCCTCCATCGGCCTCTGCCCCCATCACCTCCACCATCATCATCATCTCCACCCCCATCTCCCTCCAGTGGCTCTCCTGGATCCATCAACCATGGGAATGGATGCTCTACCCAGTAAGTTGTGTACTCCGCATCCATGTCGGCGTCCTCGATCTCTGGCCACATGTCCCAGGGTAGGGGCATCATCTCTACCAGCTATGTCACTGCCTGATCATATGACAGCAAAGGCCCAAACTATGCCTAATCCTTGACTGTATGGGCATACATGCCAGAGCCTCGGGGCATCCTTTGAATCCGGCCAAACTGTCACCCAACCCTATCCACAAGCTATCTCTCTAGCACATAGGGCATCCGCCCAATCAGGTACCTGCTCCGGAAGGTGTAAGGCAGCTCAACTGCATCATCCTCTCACTACTCGCAGCCCAGATATGGTCTCCATATGACCACATCAATGTCGTCTATCACTTGCCGCCAATGCTCTAGCCTGCCAATCTGTGGTTGCGATGTGATCATATCATACAAATGAACAAAATTGCATCCATGCCCCCTGCCTCTGAAGTGTATCGGTCAGGTAACCAGCAGATGCTCGTAGGCCCATACCTACAACAATGTCACTCCGTAGCCCAATCCTACGGATCCATGATACACGAACTGATGAAGCTCATAATACAAATGGGCCAGCACACACGGTCCCCAGGCATATCTGGTGTGCTGCATCACTAGTGTCTCCAGTGCTCCTCCCCACCCCACAACCAACCCCAGTGTTTCCCTATCAGGACATAGGAAACCACTGATAGCTCCTCCTATCACTGGCAGCAATGCTAATCCTGTGGCTGTCATGGTATCCCATGCCACGTGTCCTGCCCTCATCTCCAATCCAGGGTCCTGAAATACTCGTCTCAGGGCCTCCCTGTCTCCATCTCGATTGTATGGGATCAGCTCCCCATCGATCAGTATCTGTAGAATCCTGTATACATCCTCTAGGGTGACTGTCATCTCACCCATCAGTAAATGGAATGTGCACGTCTCAGAGTGCCATCTCTCAGCTAATGTAGTCAGCAAACCCATGTTTGCCCAAAACTCGGGCACATATAGCACGTCTCAATCCCATCTCCTCAATGGCAACTTTGTCCTCGAAAGACAACTCAGGTCGCAACCTCTGAGTCGACGGGAATCTCTCCCATGACTCCAGCATCGGCAAATACTCCTGCAGTCAAGAAATCACTCATGTCAGTCATAGTGGCATTCCCTGTTTATCACAAAATGCTACTTGTTATCTAAATGCATATGGCTATCTATCCTAGTGACACTCATTGTTCATCACAAAGTGTTGCTATTTATCCTAGTAGTACTCCCTGTTCATCACAAAGTACTATGTGTGTGACACTCACTATTCATCACAAAGTGTTACTCACATTTGCACTCACTGTTCATCACAAAGTGCTGCTTATATTTTAGTACTCCCTGTTTATCACAAAGTACTCTATCTTGGAACTCACTGTTCATCACAAAGTGCCTTGATCTATCGTAGTCTTCCTAGAGGACCTGCTTGAGTGTATCCTCTCAATAGCTTATCCAATCAACAGCGTATGTTCATCACATAACTGCCGATTTGACCTAGAAGATGCAAATTCACACTTTTTCAAACGTAAACGCGCTTACATGACATAAACGCACTTACAAACTGCACAGATGCGCCTGAAAAACACAGACGTGCCTGATTGACACAAACATGCCTATGCTCTACACAGACACGCCTGGGCGACACAGACATGCCTTCTTGGCACAAACGCGCCTGCACATCACATACGCGGCCACAATTGACACAGACGTGCGGGTTCAGACGTAGACGCGCCTGGCACAAACACAGATGTGCCTCGCGAGCACAGACACGCCTGGCACCAACACAGACACGCTTGGACATTTTTTTGACACTTTTTGGACCCTAGTCTAAGCACATTTATTACCCTATCTACCATGCATTAATGACAAAATTAAATGCGTCAAAGTACAAGGAGGTTTGGTGGTACTTACCAGCTCTCCTGCCTCTGCTGGCCTCTGAAATCGGCGAACGCAGTCGAATCTGTGAGTGAAGGCCATCGCTACTGACTGCTCCTGCTCTATTTTCGCTCTACAATATGCTCTCATGGATGTGTAGATGACAATGAGGATCTATTTTCCCCCGTGGTCTATCTTATAGCCTACTTTAGTCCTCGCCCTCGTTTCTCGAGTTAGTCTTCTTTATCCCGTGGCTCTGTCACTTTATCTGGTCAGTCCATTCTAGCCTTTCATTCTTATCGAGAGATTGTCTGCGATCTTTTCAGACATTTTCATCCAATCTCTCAAGGGGGCATATCATTCCCATCCTGGGGCAACTCTGTATCAGTTCATATTATCTTCTTTGAAACAACGCAACAAGCCGCATTGTCTCAAAGAGGGGCAAAATGTAGACACCCAAAATTTTCCAGTCTAATTAAATTATCTAAGCTTAATTCTTCTATTAATTAAATAAATCTTTATTTATTTAATTAATTCATTTATCCTCTTCTAGCCTTATTTCTCATTTAAATAAATACATTTATTTATGTAAATTATCATTTTCCTAAATTAAATAAATATCTTATTTATTTAATTATCCCACTTCTTCTATTAATTAAATAAATCTTTATTTATTTAATTAATTCATTAGCCTTTTCTACCCATGACACATGTCATTCATCTTTTAATTCCTACACTACCTACCCCTTTCATTATTTTATTATTTCTTTTACCTACCCTCTAATCATAGCCGACCTCCTTTTACACCTCTCAATCTTATCCCTCCATCTCATATAGTGTCTTCTATATAAGGAGATGCTTCCTTTATTATCAAACCCTAATCGTTCAATGCATTCTAATCAATCATCTTAAGGACTTGACTACACTACGATCCTACTTGCAACCACATTCCGTTCTTTGTTGAGCTCTTGTGCATATAAAATCTGAGAGCAAATATATCAAGCAAGATCAATGGAGATAGGAAGAATGGAGATCCAAACCCTATTGGATATGTGATGGTATAATCTTTGTGATTTCATTTGATTTGCATTGTCTTAGGTAATCTTCATATGT
The DNA here is from genome assembly GCF_030272615.1 of Cryptomeria japonica. Lineage (NCBI taxonomy): Eukaryota > Viridiplantae > Streptophyta > Pinopsida > Cupressales > Cupressaceae > Cryptomeria > Cryptomeria japonica. The sequence goes on along the minus strand of NC_081407.1, from coordinate 661,429,387 downwards.
TATGGTGGATCTTTGTTGTTGTTAGGCTAGGGTTTTGTGGTTGAATTCATTTAGCCTTTCAATATCGTTATTGTTGTTATCTATTTTCACCATATACAGATGACACTTGTCTTTGGCATTAGAGATTTTATCATATAAATTTTGATAACATTGTCAAAGTTAGTAAGTCCAAGTCAGTAAGAGGTTTTCCTCAGTTGGAAAAAACTGGTAAATTCTCTATGTCAGGAATGTTAGTTGGGAAAGATGACATCCTCAAATTTTAAGAGAAAATCTTTCTCAGCAGAACATTTGTTAGATCTCGCTCATACAGATCTATCTGGACCCATAAGGACTAAAAGTATTCAAGGTGACAAATAGTTTATGATCTTCACTAATGATTGCTCAAGAATGATGTGGGTCACATTCTTGAAGGACAAATTAAAAGCCTTTTTGAAGTTCAAGGCATTCAGTGCCTTAGTTAAAAAAGAAAGTGGTAAGAAGATAAAGTGTCTGAGGACTGATCAAGGTGGTGAATTTACTTCAGAGGAATTCACTAGATATTGTGAAGAAAATGAAATCAATAGGTATCTTTGTACACCAAGGACACCACGAGAGAATGGTATTGTATAGAGGAACAATCAGTCAGTTGTTGAAGCTACTAGAATGACGCTAATACAAGGAGGTGTAGCAAAAAAATTCTGGAGAGAATTTGTCAGCACAATTATCTACACTATGAATAGGATATTGGTAAAAAGAGGTAAGGATAAAACTCCTTATGAATACTAGTATGGTAAATCACCTAATGTGTTTTATTTTAAGATTTTTGGCAATAAATGTTTTATCAAGAGAGGTGATTATGTTAGCAAGTTTGAGGCTAAAAGTGATGATGACATATTTATTGGTTACTCCACCAAGAGTAAGGCCTATAAATTTTACAACAACCAGACACAAAGAATCATTGAAAGTGCTCATGTCCAAGTGGATGAGTATCCTGAAGTCTCAGGAGAAACTAGTGAGGAGAAAAAGGAAGAAGAACGTTGTATTTTGATTCTGGGGCAAAAACTGGTGAAACCAGAAGCTGGTGAAGAGAATGTTGTTGTACCAGTTTAACCAAAACAGGTAGATTTAGAGAAAAAAAAGATAATGAAGAATAAGAACTTGAAGATAATGATCATGTCATTCTGAGGTATGTGAGACTCAATCATAATCTTGACCAGATTATTGGAGATAAAGATGCAGGAGTATTAACCAGAAGAAGAATCAGAGAGAATTCTTGCATGATCTCCACTATTGAGCCTAGAACTGCTAAGAAAGCATTTGGAGATGATTACTAGACTAAAGCTATGGAGGAGGAGCTTTACCAGATTGAGAAGAACAACACATGGACCCTAGTATCCAGTCTGGTGAATAAAAATGTGATAGGTACTAAGTGTGTATTTGGGAATAAACTGAATGAAGATGGAGTAGTAGTCTGAAAAACAAAGCTAGATTGGTATGCAAAGGTTATGCATTTGAAGACGGATAAGACTATGGTGAGACATTTACACCAGTTTCTAGACTAAAAGGTGTTAGGACTCTACTTTCTTTTGCATCATATAAAGGATTCAATTTATATCAGATGGATGTAAAGTTAGCATTTCTAAATGGAATACTAGAATACAAAGTATACATTTAGCAACCAGATGGTTATGCCTTGACTGATGCAAAAGATATGGTGTGTAAATTGCACAAGGAACTATATGATTTAAAGCAAGCACCAAGAGTATGGTATGAAAGTCTACATTCACACCTGATGAAGATAGGTTTTCAGAGAACCAGTGAAGACAGTAATATATATCTCAAATTTGAAGGAGATAAGGTACTAGTTAGTGAAGTGTTTGTGGATGATATCATATTTGGAGGAAATGATGACATGCGTGATGACTTTGCAAATGAGATGAAGAGTGAATTTGAAAAGTATCTAGTAGGAGAGATAAAAAAATTCATAGGCTTACAAATTCAGTAGATGAAGAGTGGTAATTTTATCACACAGTCTAAATATGTGAAAGAGGTATTGAAGATATTTGGAATGAGTGACTATAAACCCGTTGGGACACCAATGGTTACAAATTGTAAACTATCTAAGGAGGATGAAGCCACATCTGTTGATGAAAGGAGTACAAGTCAATGATAGGAAAACTACATTATGTTCTTCACAACAGATCAGATATAGCTCATGCAGTTGGTCTAGTTACTAGATTTTAGAAGAATCCACAGGAGACACATTTGATAGCAACCAAAAGAATATTCAGATATTTGAAAGGTACTATTGACTATGGATTATGGTATCCATATGTAGGTAAATTTGATTTGAAGGTTTATACAAATACAAATTGGGTAGGTAATGTTGATGATAGAAAGAGAACAACCGGTAGTGCATTCTTTCTTGGAGGAAGAATTGTATCATGGAGCAAAAAGAAGCGGAGTGGTATTTCAGAGTCCACTACTGAAGCTGAGTATGTTGCAGCATATATGACTTGTACCCAGGCAATCTAGATGAAACACATTCTGGAAGGATTCAAGTTGAAGATTACAGAACTAGTAAAGATTTTATGTGACAACACCAGTGCAATAAATATTCAAAGAACCCAATGTTGCATGCTAGAACCAAGCATATTGAGTTGAAATATCATTTCTTGAGAGAAAAAGAACAGAGTAAAGATGTGTTATTGGAGCATGTATCCACCAAGGAGCAGCTTGTAGATATCTTTACTAAACCTCTACCTAAGACTGCTTTTTAGTATCTTAGAGGTTAGCTAAGGGTTGTGCCCCTACATGAGGTCAATTGAACAACTTGTAGAATACATCAGTCTCAGAGCTAATTGTATAATCTTACAATAGGATTGGTGTAGAGTGGAGTTATTCCATAGGGGGAACATCAAGTTGCAGGTTGATGATGTTGAACAACGAGGTATAACATTCCATGTTTTACTTTCACTTTGGCATTGTTGTCAAAGGGGAGAAGAACTAGAAGACTATGAGGAGAATTGAATGATTGTGAGAAGATCTATAGCTAGTTACCAGTTGAAGTCATGGAGACTCAGTTGAATGAAGGAGTATACATTGTAAAATGTAAACCAGGATTTCTATACACATCATCACAATCAAGGGTATTGATACTTGTATTGCCATCAATGCCAATGGGGGAGATTGTTGGCATTTACATGAAGATTGCATTAATAAAATGTTATGTTTTCATTGATCTCAATTAACCGATAATGATGTTGTTATAATGTTGTTTTGCAACCAGTAGGAAGAGCTAGCAAAGGGAACTGCATCTGGTAGGTGATCTTGTAGAGGAAACCGGTATTAATTATGAAGTAGAGAGATTAACCGGTAACCCTACTTGTTGATGAGACTAAACCCTAACCAATAGATCTTGGTGAATCAATTGTAGTGGTTTACAATCAAATGATGAACGGTAAAGATTATGCCATGAATGCATGTTGTATGAGAAGAGTTTCAAATGATTTCTGACATGTAGAGATAACAGTTTTATCTTGGGAATGAGAAAATTCATTGCATGGAGAGGAAACCGCGTGATGAGTTATAGATTTCGATGAAGCGATGATCAAGGAACAATCAAGTTTGTCTTGAATGTTGTGTAGTGATTTCTATATAATCCAACAGTCATAATTAAACCAATTTGTTTGTAATCTCTATGACATAATCAGGTTTGTGATGTGTTACCGACCTATTGTTTTTGTTTATAAATTCGATAAGTTGTTTCGTTGTAGAGTTGGCAATTTTTGGTTGAGAGTAAGAGTGAGTGGTTTTTGAACTTGATAATGTATCTGGAGTATGTGTAAAGGTAGATAGGAACATGTGTTATCACTGTTTTAAATATGGATTTTCTTATTTCCATAATTGGGTAAAAACTAATTATTTTTAGTCTGGCATTGCCTTGTTGCCTCTGTTTTGTTTCAGGTCAGAGGAGGGTTTAGGTTCGAGTTCTAACCCTTACTTTTTTTTTTTTGAGAAAACGCTTATGATTATATTTTTTGTGTTACTTTATTCACTAAAAGAAGGGTTGGTTTGTCATAAAAAGTGTTCCCCCCCATTAGGTTTTTCCCTAAGGCGATCTCTTAATATTTCAAAATTTTATGCCACTTTCCTACATCTTGTTCTAATGTTTGTCAGCCCCCGTAAGCATTGTGGAACTTTTGGTTGATCATGCGATTGTCATTGTTTCATTAGGCGAATGTGCTAGTATTTTAATCTTCACGAAATAACAAAAGGCATTGGCAGGCCCAACCAGATCGATAGACCGTCCGATAAAAAAATTGCATCTTGATTGTGATCCAACGACTTGTGTTGATTTGCTAACCCGAGATGTACATGGTATATGTTCTATGAAATAGCGAAAACACGTGGCGAGTCCCAAAGACAGGTGGTCTTCCTTGGTTAAAGAGTGATTGGGTTGGAAAAGGATCAACGGCTCATGTTGATTCGCCGCCAAGAGATGCATGTGTTCTACCTTTCGTGAAGTAGCGAAAAAGTGGCGAGTCCCGCTAAAGGTGGCAGTAAAGGTGGTAGGTCCAGTTGGCGATGACAGAGCAGTGATGAGGCACTCAGTTGGTAGTCCCCAATGGGCCCATGCAAGGTGGTTGAAGAAAGAATAAATGACGAGCAAATTTCCTGAGATCTAACGGCCAGCATGGATTCATGAAGATAAGATGCTAGTAAGTTAGTCTTTGCGAAGTGGCAAAAAGGGCCGGTGGGCCCAAAGGACAAGTAGGGCATGAATTTAAGAGCCGATCAAGTCTATTTTGATCCAATGATTCTCGTGGTTTCGTGGCTGCAAACTAAATGGAAATTAGTTTTCGCAAAGTAGCGAAATGAGGTGGAGACCACATGAAAGCATGACGTGGCATGATAGTTGGTGGATTTCACAAGAGTTTAATAGTGATGTATTGAATGCCATGTGGCTCTTGAGGGTAGTTGAGGGCCCGCCTAGGTGTAACTGGCAGTTATGTGGAGAATAGTGAGGCAAAACGCATGGCGAGTTCAAAATGGAACCCAGAGGAGCTTCCTGAGCTAATGGATGATTGCCACATGGCATTTGTTAACCAGTGACTAGGTAAAGTAAGTGGTCTCCGAAAATAATAGACCCACTTGAAAGGTTTAATGTTTGTTAAAAGGCATTCACCTTGTGCTTGATCCAATGCTTCTCATTGTTTTGTGGCCTGAAGATACCTACAACTTAATCTCTAGCCATCAAGATGAGGTGTGGTTAGTCAATGAGATTGACAGTCCTAGTTAGAGTTAAAGACCGGGTGATTAAAACTTGATCTAATGGTTGGCATGGCTTCGCGAAGAAAAAGTACGCAAGTGTTAAAGCCTGCGAAGTAACGAAAAGAAAGTGGGGCCCGACATTAACAAAGAGAGATCAGACCGAGGTAAAGGCAGTGTAAGTTCTTGTAATCTAACGACTAGTGTTGTTTTGCGAAAGAAAGGTGCCAAAGTTTTATGCACTGCAAAATAGTGAAAGACCGAAACAGAGGAAAGACTCAGAGGAGTTATGACCCATTGTAGCTAGTTTTGAATTCGATTTGGTGAATTCAATTATGAAAAGATAGCCTAAGCATGCAGAGTTAATTTCTAAGAACTCAATGCCAACTTGTCCTTTAGAGCCCCCATCAACTTGATTGTTAGTATTGTTTCATCGAAGTCTGTTGTAGAGCAATTGGTGTGGAGCGATTCTTTTCAGGCAAATAATCAGGTTTTTTGTGTTTTTCTTGATATTCCTGGTCTGTTTCCAATCATTGCTGTGTGAATTATTTCATTAGAGGTCTGTGCTATTTTCAAGTGGTTTAGTTGTTTATTCAGAATGGCATCAAGAAGAGAGTTGATAGGAAAAGTGAATTATAAAGACAAGAATATCTATGATGATTTTTTAGAACAGTTAACCATGTCCACCAATGTCGGGGCTAAGGCCAAAGAGATAGTACCAAAGAATCCTCATCTAAAAATTGGGGATGGCCTGTTTGATAAAGGCAATTGGTTAAGGGATCCTGAGATAGGGATATCAGGTTTAGGACTATTCAAAGTCAGTTTTAGGCAGAGACACTCCCCAGCTCCTTTAAATAGCATATGGGAACTGGATGTAGGAAAACTTGTGGTCCCTAGTGTATTCATGGATGTAGATCTATTGACCCTAATTGCATAGAATTATGACCCCATGGCAAGATGCATCAGGAGTGTAAAGGGATTAGCCCTAGTTGAAATCAAAGATGATGAGTTTAGAAATGTTTTCAACCTTAGATAATCTTCAAATTATCTTGAGCCTATTGATTTCGAAGCATTAGCTCAAGTCTATAAAGCACAGAGGGATCATCTTAGGAGTGGCCCATTGAAAGAGTTCTTTGTTAAGATAGGGGGGTTAACAGTTGTAGGCCCTAGCACAATGGAACCATTCTCTCTCAATTTATTTACTCTGAGAGCTAAGGGTATGTATTGGGCACTATGTTAGATTTTTGGAGAGGATGCTGAAAAGAACATGCCAACCCATTACATGTTAATGATTGCACAAATTCTAAACCCCTCCTTAGAAATAACATTTGATTATGCCCCATACCTTACTGATGCAATTCATAAAGGGCTAGTAGGGATCAAAAATGGTAAGGTGGATAGGCTGTTTGGATGGTATTCCATGTTAATGCACATGTTCTTGTTGAAAGGTGCTTTTTACTTTGCAAGGGAAATAGACTTGATCAAGGTAAAAGATAAGGAAGAGACACCTGTTCAACTTTGGAGCACTCTTTTATCCTGGGATAGAGAAGATGCCAGTTTTTTGAAGTTTGATAGATGCTTTGCATCTAAGATTAGAATCCTTTTATGCAGAGAAAATCCTAGAATTCTTAAGTCTCTTTTAGAATTCCCCAAACCTAAGGAGTTTGCAGAGGATATTAAGATTGTTCACAATTCGGGAGACATGTATTTGTACCCTATTTCTACTATTTTTAGAGTGTATGGTTTTAGAGATACCCCCTATTTATTTCCCTATCAGGTCCCATTATAGATAGGGATTGCAGAAGTATTGAGACAAATTGGAGGAGTGCAAGAGGCAGAGCTAACCAATAGGGGTAAAGAGACTATCTTCTCGACTATCACCATGGCCCACCATTTTGTAATGACTAAAGGTGGATGGAAATATTTTGAAGATTTCTTTAAGCCATATAGGCTGTCAATTACAGTTTCAAGATGTGCAGACCCGAAGGACTTTTTCAATGGCACATTCAGAAAGAGGGTAGTGTGTAGAGGTAGGCCTCATCAATTTTAGTTCCCTGAAGATTTAATCAGGAATGAATTCAGCTTAGATGAGAAGGAACTAAGGAAGGAGAAGTGGGTTGCATACAAGAAGGAACTTGAATTTATCCATCAATTTGATAGTAGCTATGATCCTCTTTCTAGCTTCAACCCTTTTGAGGAGAAAATCAAATTCCTGATTCTCTATTTTGAAGACCTCATGTAGACTTTAAAAGAAAAAAGGGAGGCTATAATGCAAAATGATCCTAATAGGGTTACGTTGGTCTTGGCTAAGCCTGCCTTTGCTAAGGTTATCCCACCTTGTGACTATGCAATCCATAAGAAGTCAAAGTACACTGTGATGATGCCAGTGACAGGTGAGCCTTCCACTTCAAAAGGGAAAAGGAAAATTCAAGATCTCATTGACATTCAGGATTCCTCTAAAAGGAAAAGAGTGGGAAAGGAAGTTGAAACTAGTGAACCTCAATATTCTCCATCTCAGTCCCCTATCCACATTGGAGATGAACAAGCGGTGGCTAAACAATTATTACAATTAGGGAGTCTCGGTCAGATTGCCTATACCTATGATGAGACCTAGGAGGGGATGCCTGAAGAGCCACCTAGTGCTGAAATGGATTTGACTAAAGGTGAGCTAAAGGGCCAAGAATTAGACCTTACTAGTAAACAAGCCAGTGAAGAATTCTTGGCTGACAGTAACCTTGTTATAATAGGGGCTTTCATGCAATTTTTATGGAAGCAGAACATGGAACAATTAAAGGTTAGATGTGAAAAGAGGAAGAGTGAACAACCACTCAGGGATGCAACTCATGTGGAAGAAGAAATAAAGCAAGAAATGATGGAAGAGTTTAAGACAATCACCCCTGAGAAAGGAAGAGAAATGGTAGCAAAGGCTGGTGTATTAATTCTCCATGAATGGGACATAGTCGATGCTTTAGTTCTTGATGCAGTAAGAAAAGAAACAAAGCCAATGGAAGGAGTGACCTTCAGCAAGGATAATGCTGCTCTTTTCATATGGTCATTAAAGAAGGATGAGAACAAAAGGAGGAAAAATGCATCAGATTCTAGCCTCTTAGGAGGAATGATTGTTAAGAGAGTCCAAGATGTAGGGGTAGTAGAAGCTGCAAGCACAGTTTTGGAAATTGCAAAGTTCAATGTGGCAGTAGCAGAGAGAGGCACAAGAAAGAGCTAATCTCCAATTGAAGTTGGAGACTATCTTAAAGGCCTACAATGAAGCTAGAGAAGGAATAGCCAATAGGGACAACATCATTACTAGACTCCAGAGTCAGTTAGCAGGTCAGCACCATCCAGGTGAATCATCTACACTTATGATAGCCTCCTCTCCAGCAAGACCCCCTCCTACTAGTCCCATTATAGAATAACCCCCTTCTCCTATGCCCTCTAGTTCCCAGTCACCTTAAAATGTCCAACATGAGTTGGAAAGGTTGAAACAAGCTCAAGCCTTGTATGCAAACAAATATGAGGAGAAGTTGAAAGCTACAATCTTGAAGTTTGTTGACTCAGTCAAAACCTCCATTGTATACTTAAATATGAAAAAGATTCTAGAGGTTATGATCAAATTCAGAGAAGATGAAGCCACTTTGGAACCAATCCTAAATAAGTGGATGCCTAGAGGTAAGTAGTTGGAACTCATGTGTTCATCTCATCCAGATGCAGAGGAGAATGACACTCTAAGGTCTACCAATGAGTTTATAAAAGAGATGAATATTCTCTCAGAGGAAAGGGTAGGTGTGAAAAGAAAAGCCCAGCTTTATAGAAAAGAATATTCGGATCATAAATTTGAATTGTTTCCAGGAGGTTTTATTGCTCTAATTCAGTTGAAAGAAGAGAAGACCTGGTTGAAAGAGGTGGACCACAATTTGTCCCTAAGGATCAATCAAATTATTAAAACTGATGACACATCCTCATTTGTCCAAACAATTGAAGAAATTGAAAAGGTGAAATCTCATTACGGTTTCATAGAAACAGAAATTGGGCAATTAAGAGTCACTTGGAAAAGACTAGAAGAAATGAAACAGAAGGTTGTTAGCTTCACTTGGCCAAGTGATGACGTTATTCAAGAATGGAAGGATAATTATGTGGGACAAAAAGAAGATGCTCCGGAGCAGTTACAAGAGGTTGCGATAGAATAAAAGGCGCGAGAAGCTATAGATGTTGGAAAGAACATGTAACTATTTCTTGGAGAGTAATTTGGTTTGTAAAAAACTTTTTCAAAAGGTTTCGAAGCTTGTTTGCATCCATGCTATTATAAATGGATACTAGGACAATGAAAAAAAGGATCACAAGAATTTGTAAAGAAACTCTGCAGAAATTTATCACCATTTTTCTAGTGTTTCACATATAGTTATCTAAGTTTTGTAAGATTTTCTAAATTGAATATAAATATATAGACCATCAACTTTGAGCCTTAAATTCATGTTATCTTCTGGTATGCTTTCAAATATTCTTTTGGTTTCATTTAGGTAATTTAGGGTTATTTCAATTGAACAGGGATTGTAATGCAATATTCATAGATATGTTTCTTAGCTTTCTTCTTCAGGAGGGGAATTAAAAATTTGAGAAATATCTTTATTAGTAGGTTATTTGTTGGGAACTTTGAATTTGATAGACACTATTTAGTATAATAAGGGAGGATTCTTATACATGTCAGGCATGTATTGAATTGGTAGAAGCCAAAGTGATTGAGATGCATGGATATGTTTGATTCTGAAGTTCTTGTTTAACATAGATGACTCTGTAGCCTGGATAAGGCATTGGTATCTGTTAATGTTTTCTTTTCTAAATCTCTTGAGGATCAACACTGAAAATGAGCCTAAGTTTTCCTATAGTTTTCAGTTTTTGTTTAAGGCAATAAGATCCACTAGTTTTTGGACAATGGTTACTGTGGATTTTGTTTAAAAGTGTGAAAGTATTCACATAAGGTATACCCACCCAAACTTTGGATAATTTCAAAGTGTAGAAGGTTATTAAAATCTTGTCATATGTTTCTCTAAGGTTCTTGTTCCTTGATTTCTCCATTCATATACAAAGTTATTCCTTTTTATCAAAAGGGATACAAAGGGAATCAAAATTTGAGAACAACAGCATGAAAAGGATCTGAACAAGCAACTGTAGTTTTTTTCAATATATTAGCAAACCCCTATTGTTCTCTAACAATTACAATAGTCAAATCCGCTAACTAGGTAAGCTCTAACAAGCTTAGTGTTGTCTAAATCCTCTAACCAGGTGATACATTAGCTTGGATTTCAAATCCTGTACCGAGGTTACTCCTAATAGGGTATTGCTTCTAATAAGGCATTATATTAATTCCTTTAACCGGGTGGTCCCTAACAAGATTTGTTCTTAAGAGGACTTTTGTAAAGCTTTAACAAGCTTGGCTCCTAATAGGGCGAACTTTAGAAGAGTTCATAATACTTGTGGGTATTCATCTACACCGTGGTTTTTCCCATTTAGGTTTCCACGTCAAAATTATTGTGTCAAGTGGTGAATGTTGTTGTGGTTATGTTTTCTATGGTTAGATTTCTTAACTACTAAATCCACTTAGATATGATATGATGACTGACAACATGTTTTTAGTACTGTCAATAAAGTATTTGATTTATTTGGTTACAAGGTTTTGAGAGTTTTAAAGTCTTTTTACTGTTATTTTATTATGACAGTTAACCGGGTTACTTGATAGTAATATTGTATTTATCAGTTCAATGTTTAAACGAGTTAGTTCTAAGTTTGTCTAGAAAGGTTGTATTTGAGATTGGTAAAAGTATAATCGGTTTTTTATCTACTGATTTACTCCCCCTCTAAGTATTTGTCCAGATCCTTATTGATTCATCATAGCATCAAGTTCTTTGACTGCTTTTTTACTTTAGTTATACTAAGAAAAAAAATTAACTAGATTTATATTTGTACTCCTCTAGTAAATATCAAGGAAACATTGTACCTTTCTTGGAATTAGTGGTAGAAGTGATGATGGAGGTGAATCATCTCTAGATTTTGTCCTAGTAGAAGAACTAGGTGAACTTCGAGGACTAAAACTTGAGCTTGAACTTCTAGTTGAGCTTGTGGGGAGATGAAAAATACTTTTATCTTGTGTGTTCATGGTTATTGCTGTATTTTGTTGCACACCATATTTCCACTACCATACCACCCATTGATAAAAAATTACATCCTAACTAACAATTTGCATTGCTTTGTGTTAAGATTATAGAATCTATATCCTCAACTATAGTCAAATAGCCCACAAAGATACAAAGTTGGGGTTTGGCATCTATCTTCTTTCACTTTTGAACTAGAACATGCACATATGCTAAGCAACCAAAGACCTGAAGATGAGCTACTAAAGGATTTTTGACAACTCCAAGGTTCCTTTGGAGTGATTTTTGAACTTTTTTTATAAGAATTGAGTTTGGAATAAATGCTATAGTGGCATATGCTTCTCCCAAAATACTTTCTGGAAGATTTTTTTATTTACATAATTGTTTTTCCATTTCCATAATGATATGGTTCTTTCTTTCAATAATATAATTTTGTTGAAGTGTGCAACAATAAGTTGTAATTGTATATGAATCTTAATAGAAAATCAGCAAACTAATTATATGTGAACTCTGCCCCTCTATCTATTATGATTATCTTGACATAATACCTACTCTACTTTTCAGCCATTTCTTTAAATATCTTGAAGTGTGCAAAGGCTTTAGATTTATGCTTAAGAAAATAAACCCAAGTGTAGCAAGAATAATCATCAATCAAAGTAAAAAAGTAGAGTCTCAGACCCAATTATGGCTCTTGCATGTCATCATAGATGTTAGCATGCACAGGTTCAAGAGGATATTCCACCCTCCAAGATTCATTTTTGCCAAAAAACTATATCGACGATGCTTGCCAAATACACACCTTGAGCAAACTTCTTCTTTAGCCTTGATTATAGGAAGCCCTCTAGTTATATTCTTCTTATTTAGTAGAGTAAATCCTTGAAAAAATAGATGAACATAATGTTGATGCCATAACCATGAACCGCATATGGTTGATTTGAGTGCATGCAACTTAATATAAACCAATGTGAGAAGAAAAAATGTATTCTTTGTCATACAAGACTTTGCTAAAAGATGATAACTACTAGAAATATCAAATATTTGGTACGAATTATCTTCAAAGAATAATTTACCTTATACTTTTTTCTCATATTCTAGCCAATACTTAAGATTATGTTGTATCTTTGGCACATGACAATTATCATGAATATTAGTACTTTCTCCTTACTTATTGATGACTGCAAGGGTACCTTTTCCCATTACACCAATGTTCTTATCATCTCTAAATTTAAGTTGACTTCATACTAAATCATCTAATCTAACAAAGAGATCATATTTACCTCTCATGTGATTTTAGTAGCCACTATCCAAGAACTAGATGACCTCTAGGTATTTTTTGTTTTTCAGATTGAATGTAAATGTGGAATGGTTTGCATTTGAAGATATTTTTTATATAATTGTCTCTTGACTTTTTCAAGTCCAATTTTTTTTTTCTAACCTAGATTAATAATGTCCATTCCTTTCACAACTTTGACACTGAATACTCTTTTGATGCACAAAATTGCATTCTCTTCCTCTTTGTCTACTTCATCCTTTGTTTTTAGAAAAAGATTCATCTTGAGATTTAGCAATGTAAGAGGGAGTTCAGGTTGTTGCAAATATGAGTTTATTCTATCATTGATGTCAAACTTGCTAGTTTAGATATGGTATTATTTGTCTAGGTGTGGTCTAATATTGTGTAGTACTATGAAGTGGTGGAAGGTAAACTTTAACTATGTGCTCATTTAGTTCATAAATATTGCATGAGGTCTAGTAAAGGTTCTAGAACTTTGATGATAAGTCTTGAGGTAATGAGAATTTATTGAAGTTAAAGGTGTGCAGCTATATGGAACTCACTAGAAATATCTCTAGATATCTTAACATATTTATTTTGTGATGTTTATGATGCCTTGTTGATGATCTTTGAGGTCTTGAGTTTGTCATAGAGAAGCGTGACTATTCTAGTGAACAAACTATTTATTTGGCTTTTTTATCAGTCCATGATAGATATGTATCACATGATTATATGGCTGATATATGTTGGTTATGAGTCCATATTCTTCATGTTTAAGTGTTGTATAGATAAAGACATGCTAGTTTGATTTTTAGATAATGAAATGATAGTAAGATGGTATATAAGGATTTTCAATCTACTTTGTGGTATAGCTATGAAAAATGATTGTATAATTATAGTATGGTGATGGTGAATGTAATATCTTAACTCATTTCATCTTTTGGGAGCTTAGATAATCTATAGTTGAAGATAATTATGTTTTAGGTCTAGTTAATATAACTATGGAATAATGGTGTTGAGGAATACATTGCATTCCTCGACCTACAATTGGTGAAGTGTTGTGGATGGTTGATTGAAGTTTCCTAATATATTATGTTGTTTATTGAATGATATGAAAGTCTTATTGATGGTCTCGTTTGGAGGTTGAGTTTGTTGTGTCGGCATAAGTTATCTGTTTTATATTTTGGGTTAACTCATAGCTTTTGGTCCATGCAGTAGCATGCGATTGCATATGATTTATTCTAGGAGTTGATCCAACATGGTATGATCCTTTACATGTTTCATTTACTTTCCAAATTTTCCATGTAGAATTTTTGGGGACAATGGTTTTATATGAACATGTTATATCCTTTTAGACTGACCTAGTAGATATTTTTGATTATAGAAAAAGAAGGTTTTGAAAGGACCCCAAAAACCTTGACATAAAAATTACATAAGATAGATCAAATAAAGTACTTTCATAACAAAAATAACAGACAAAACCTCAAAGGACTAAGAGATAGTAGGAATAAAGCAAAAAAGATCGCTCATCCCACAAAAACAACAAAAAACCCAGCAAACTATCAGCACAGACCCAACAATAGAAATAGTAAAATCAACCCAAATGTTTAAGATTCTCTGCAACATCAAAACTAAGCTGATGCATCTTCTTGGTAACATTCTTCAATTATAGGATGTCCAAGGGCACTTCAGTGACTTTCTTCTTCATGCTAGCCCGAGTATGCTTCAACCATCTCCTCATCCACGTCCACCACAGTCCTATCGATATGCGCTTTCTCCATCTTGCTAACCATGGTAGACATAGTTTCAATAGAAGCCTTGACAATAATCTGACTTCTTTCCATTATACCCCAGAGGGTAGCTTCGCATTTGGTAATTCTTGCCTCCATATCCACAATTGTTTTATCATAATCTCCTTCACTCTTTCGGTGGCTTCCATATTTTTAGCCAGACAATCATTCATGACTTTTTTTTTCCTTTTTGTCAATAGAGCACTCGTCAAAGTCCCCTCAACCACCTCCTTACCAATATCAGTAGGGTGAGCACTAACAACAACATGCAACATATCTCCAACATTAGTTTGCATAACTGTAATCTTGGAAGATAAAGACTACAACTTGAGATTAATGTTCTTAATCTCATAAAACACCCACCTAAAAAGACAAAAAACCTCTCAAGAGCTATTATTGGTAGTGTTGAGCACATCAATCAGGATCTCTTGTTTAGGATGAAAATCTTGGGGGGTAAAATTTGTCGATTCCTGGGAATTAAGTTCCAAGCCATGGAAGGAAGAGGACGCCTCGACACTGTGACTTTGGTCTAGGAAATCCTAATCATCAGAGCTATCTAAAACCTTCCAAGTGGCCTTTCAATTTTTACCCTTAGTATGTTTTCATGAATCCTCACCACCAACATTAGGGGACCCCTTACTAACACCAGAAGCAACCACCTTAAGCCTAGTTTTAACCTTTTTGCTAGTATGAGAGATAAAATCCCCATCATTAATATCAGTCTCCCATCCTTTTGATTCTGAATCCTCCCTATTATCAATATCTTCAGGAGTAATGGTAGAGGGCTTCCTAAGGTTTTGAGAAGCCCTAGGTTTGAAATACTCAAATATAAGAGAAATTAAACCTTGGTGTAAAACTGGATTAACATGGGGATCTCCTTAAAATCAAAATTGCTATAATTAAATGAAGACAACAAATAAAACAAAAAAGATATTTTCTCATTATGATAAAAATGATTAAGGAACACAAAATGATACCTTTCAGAAGCCCCCTCCATATGGCCTTATTTTTATTTGAGTCAAAATGGGTCTTGTTAGCTTTCACCATGATTTCATGGTCCTTCTCTTTCTTTGGGAATCTCTTCACAGCAGTATCGGAGATTTTTCTCTCTATAAAATCCAATGCCTTCCATAGGAATTCCTGTTACTTCAGCTATGAGTTCTTCATACATCTGTGTCACCCTACCAAATAGATGCATTTTATCATCCTTCCACCCCTTCATGAATTTACTGGTAACACTTTGGTTATGTCCATGCAGTTTCTCCAAGAAAGGCACCACTCCCCCTTTTGTAATCTATACCAAATTGTAGGGTTTTTCTTCTAGTTAGCACAATTAGGCAGTTCCACCCTGCATGGCTGACCACCCATAGTCTTAAAAATCAACATAGAAACAATAGTCTTCAATAGAACAGAGTTGGCGATAGAAAAACCAGCACCAACTTCCAAAACAAGTAATAACTATAAAGCATGCGAAGTCTAGTAGTAATAATTATAAGTGAATTCATTCAAACCAAATGGAAGCCAAAAAATGATGACAAAATTCTACACTTTCATCATCAAAAATAGTAGGGATCTCATTGTATCTTCCATGTGTTCGATCGTGCATAAGAAAGGAGCGAACCTCATACTCAAAGGAGTCTTCATTAAACATAAAATTCCTTTTGTTAAGCCTAACCCCTATGTTAGCGAAATAGTTTGCTACACATTTAGCCTCTCTATAGTTATGAGAAAAGTAGGGTTCTTCAAAGGTATTGATAATATTTATAGAGGCTTTAATAATATTCCCAATAGTCCATGAAGGTAAAATTTCTCCCCTTAGGCATTGAATAATATTATTTGAGTCACTTTCAATCCACACCTTCCTGCATTGTAGTTGTTTAGCAATTTACAGAGTTTGCAAGGCGAACATGGCTTCGATAAGGTGGTTGACATGGGAACCCATGGGGAGTGCCACTACTGCAATACACCTACCATTCTCATCCCTTATCACTTCCCCACACCCAGCCGACCTAGGATTACCCTTAGCCTCCCAATCAAAATTAATTTTAACCCATCCCGAAGGAGGGAAAATCAACACAACTTTCTCTACTCTTCTTCCTCTATCTTTCATATTTGGGTACAACAATTCTCCACTCCTTAGAAACAACATTCTCAAAATCATTATTCAAGACTGAAGAGAATGAGGAACCAACCCTGAATACCATGTTGATATTATCAAAGATGGCCCAGCAAATTTTTTCAACCACCACATCAGGGGGAGAATCTCTTAAAATCCTTGAAGAGACATGAGGGATAATAAAGGACCACAACAACTTAAAGGAGGGATTAGAAGAGGGACACCTCCACTACTTAAAAAAATATAAAATCTGCTGAGGGAAGACCTAATAGAGGTTCTACTTTTGAAGAAATCACCTCCAAATATCAAAAGCATAAGAACAATGAAGAACAAAATGGGAAATTGATTCCTCCTCTTGCAAGCAAAGAAAACATCTATTAGGGAGCAAAAAGACAAAAAAAAATTTACTTTAGGAATAAGGTTCTTCACCCACGTATTCGCCCAACAGAGGGGGGGAGAAGGAGTGGGGGAGAGCAAAAAAATAATAGTGGCCACCAAAAAGCTACCAGAAGAAGTCCATTTTCATATCAGAGAATCCTGTGAGTTGAAACAAGGGAAACAAGAGAGAAGAGATAGCTAGATAGGAAGAAATAAATGAAAGGCCTTAGAAAAATTAACCCACCCAGAGTCTTTCTAGTAATCCACAAAAAAAAAACCAAAAGAAGCTTTGCTATCCTCCATAAAAGGTGCAAAATTCAGAATGTCACAAAGAGAACCAAGAGAGAGCCAAAAAAATTTCCAGAATCTAACAGTCTTTCCATCTCTGAAATTTCAAGTGCTTCCCATCATAGCAACCTCCCTGGCCTTGAGCACATTATTCCAAAGGAAAGAAGCAAAGGGAAGAGAATCCACATTAAAAAAATTCCTTGAGAGAGGGGAAACATAACAGATACTTACTGCACCAGATCAAGTTACATTTGCGATGGTTTTCAAAAATTCTCTAAATCTGTTTGGCAAAAAGAGCTTGATTAAAGGATCCAATACATTCAGTACCCAAACCATCTCCCACTTTAGGTTTATAGACACTCTCCTATGCAAGAAAAGGCATTCTCTTTTTCTCCTGCATCCCAGACCAGAGGAACTGCTTTTGAATTCTTTCAATAACTTCAGCATATTTAGAAGGAATTTTGAAAAGACTTAGAGCATAGACAGGGAGATTTTGAAGAGGATACTTCAGAAGTTATAATTTCCCTACCTGAATTAATAAAGAACCTTTCCAGCTAGCTAAATTTTTATTAAATATATCAATCAAAGACAACCAAAAGGTATTAGGTGGTTTCAAACAAAGCGGAAGGCCAAGATAAGTAGAAGGAAAGGAACCAGTAGTAGAGCCAAGAATATCCACAATCCTTCTTTGCCTGATCTCAAGAGTGTTGAAAAAGAAAAGAGAAATTTTATTCCAATTAATCAACTAACCAAATACCTTACTATAAATATTAATAGAATTATTCAAAGTTCTTGCTTCCCTAATAGTATAACTCCTTAATAGAATAGTATCATCAATGAACTACTGGTGGGAACACATGAGATTAGATGAAGACAACCTCAAACCTTGGAGAGAACCTTCTAATACCAATTTTAGAAAAAATTTTCTAAGAGCTTCCGCCATAATAGTGAAGACAATTGGAGAAATCAAATCCCCCTCTCTTAAACCTCTAGAAGACATGAAGAAGCAAGAAGGGGAACCATTAATAAGGATAGCAAAGGAGGGCGTAGAGATCAACTGCCAAATAAGCTTAATAAATCTATCACAAAACCCAAAGGTATGAAGGATTCTAGAGAGAAAAGACCAATCAACTCTATCATAAGCTTTAGAAAGATCCAACTTCATAATAAATCCCTCTTTACTTAACACCTCCAAGGAATGGATGTTCTCATGCACTGTAATGATAGAATCAAGAATCTGCCTACAAGGGACAAATCCATTTTGTTGAGGAGAAATGATATCCGACAAAATAGACAAAAGTCTTAGAGTGAGAACTTTAGAAATGATCTTGTAAAAGGAGTTACAAATGCTAATAGGACAAAAGCAGTCCATAGTATTGGCCCAAAAAAACTTAGGAATCAGAATTACGAAAGTAGAATTAAGTTCTTTGAGCAACAATCTGGTCCCAATAAAATATTTTACCCCATCCTTCTCCACAATATGTCAAAAAATTTGAAAGAAAAACATCGGAAAGCCATCCGGTCTTGTATATTTATTACCTTCAAAGGGAAACACCACAACTTTAATTTCATCCTTAGAAGGGATAGTAGTCAAAAACTTATTTTGCTCTTGTTTCGAGATAGGGGGTGGCATCTAAAAGATAATTATGAGCTTCAACATCTAGATCAACCTCAACCGAAACAAGGGATGAAAAAAATCTAGATGCCTCCCCACAAATTTCCTTCTCTTTCACTAATGTTCTATCACCTACCACTAACTTAGAGATCCTATTAGAAGCCTTATGTTTAAGGGAAATTAAATGAAAAAAATCTTGTAATCTTGTCCCTGGTAGACAACCATAAAGCTATGGACCTTTTCTTCCAAAAGACCTCCTCCCTAGCAATGATTTCATGGTATTTCTTCAAATATCATTCTCCCTTTCCAAATAACCTGAATAATAACCCTCAATTTGAATCTTGTCCTGAATGTCTTTCAACTCACACTGAATAGAAAATTTAGAAGCAAAAAGGTTGTCAAACACCTCTTTATTCCATCTTCTAGTATTATCTTTAACAAATCTGATTTTATAAGCAACTCTGAACATAGCAGACCCATCCACTGATATATTCCATGACTACATAATACAATCTTCTAGCAAGGGGTGGGATGGCCACATATTTTTTAATCTAAAGGGATAGTTTCTCTTACCATCAATAGCCTCCACAATGAAAGAGATAGGGAAATGATTAGAACCGACCCTAGAGAGGGCTGTGACGGAGCAAACATACTTGACCAACAAATTGTTAGAGATAAGAGATCGATATGGATAAACTTGGATCAGATCATCACTCACTCTCCTATAGGTCTAGGTAAACAAAGAAAATTAAAGGTCAATATCATGTAAGGAACGAGCATAAATAAAATCCATCAAGTCCATCCGACTATCCATTTGGATTTAAGAATCTCCAATTTTTTCAGAATTGTGAAGGGGAGTATTAAAATATCCCATAATAATCTAGTTTTCATTACATTGCTTGGAGCGATGAGCCTCCAATTTCTTCCAAAAATTATTCCCAGCTGCTTTAGAATTGGGAGAATTGATATTAGAGAGAACCCCCAAAAAATAATCTCTAATATGATGAAATATAACAAATACAAAATTGGAATCCACATCCAAGATTTCACCCTTAATATAATTCGAATTCCAAAAAATAGCAGTCACACCCGAAGCACCTTCAAAACTACTACCAACCACCCCACCATTCTTGAAAAACTTCAAATTTTCCACCTTTTACTTAATCATTTTAGTTTCTTGTACAATATTTGGCTTATGATCCCTAACCATATTGTGAATAATATCTTGTTTATGGGGCGCATTGAGTCCCCTTATGTTTGAGGATATGAATTTCATTTTTTACCAAAAGAACACACATCATAGATGGTCGTCTGACTACCATCCACTATATTATGTTGGCATTCTTGATCTCTCATCCATTTAGTATATTTTCTACCATGAGTAGTATTCGGGGTCCCAGTATCAACTTTACAATTCTTCCTAGTAGAGACACAAACTTGTGAAGCCCCAACATTCTGTCTAGATTTCTTAGACTTTTTTTCTTCAGTTGGGTAAACGGGGCTTCAGCTCAAACAACTACCTGAGTAGGAAAATTATTCTCTTTTCCAAATGTTAATGGGCCAATCTCACCACCATACTCTCTTTGATTGATCTCCAACAAGGTTTGAGAAAGATGGGACCTCTGTACCGTAGCATAGATGGATTTTACACACTTCTTAGATTGAGAGCTTAAACAATTCACAACCGCATTCTGATCCTCCCTTTCCATCCACTTAGGACTAGTTAAAGAAGCTCCACCAACATTTTTCTAACATCTATCTCTCATTCCTTAAGTTGTTGGTCGGTGAGATTCGGCTTCAGACCATCTTCAACAAAACAATGCTCCAATTTATCAGAATCATCATCACCACTATTTTTTTCCATGACTATAGCATCCTCCTATTGGGATTGAGAATTCAAATTCAGAACATCATTAGGATCATCTTGCTCCAACTGAACCAAAAACAATAGCATCAGACCAATTCGGATCCCCTTGAGTAGCATTATTCGTAACTGCCTCAATCCTACAAACATTGTCGTGAGCCACCATAGCTTTTTTTTCTCTCCATATCTGCTATTGAAGGCCACTCTTGGGGTCAGTATTCTTTTGAATGGGGGTAGCATTCTTATTTATATATAGAGGATATTTCTTAGCCCAGTGCCCAGATTTCTTACAATGGAAGCAAACAAATGGCAAAGTCTCAAATTCTACTGGTGGAGTCAATTTCCCCAACTTAGAAATGATATTCACTAAGGATGAGAGATTAGTACTCTTGTTAACACAAAAACATATCCTAACATAAAATATTATTTTCCTAGCCAACGTCATTGGTTCAACAGATAATAGTTTCCCAAAGGAGCTGGCTAAACCCTTAAACACATCCTCATGCCAGAATTCCAAGGGAAAGCTAGGAAATCTAACCCAAACTAGGGCAGAAGCAAAAATGTCATCATTTAGATCTAGATTAGGAAACCAACGCTTCATAGAAAAAGATGTCTTCCTGATAACCCAAGGGCCTCCATAAAGAACATTATACAAATCTTCTTCATAAGAGAAGGCAAAGGAGAAAAAACTTTTTTCCATAGCCGTTATTTCAATCTGACCTTTTAGGTGCTATATCCTCTTAGAAAAAGCCTCTAACCACATCAATGTTAGGCCTATAACCCATAAATTTACCAACTAACAATAAATCCATAACAAAGATGTTATGATATATCACCTGATCAGGGACAAGAATCACAAAACACCCATAATCTGGTCTCAAAATATTATTAACAGGAGGGAACACCGACTTACCACCAGGTTTAACACCAAAGAGGGAGGACCAAGTTTTGTCAGCAACCCGACCCCCTTTATCAGGAGAGAACTTTCCAAGATCATCTGGAATCCCCTTTTTTGTGGGTCCCCATCTTCAAAAATTGTGCCATCATCCTGACCGCTTCCTGTCTTTTCAGTGCCTCAACCCACCTGTTGTCCTTAAGGACTAGCACTTGCAGTATTCCCCTGTAGATTCAATGAGATCGAAGGGGCAGGTTGCCCGCCCAAGTTCCCGCTTAAACTCCCCATTATTGACCTAGTAGATGTTATTGAGTATGTGATTGGTATTTAAAGGACAAAATTATTGTATTGATGATGAGATGAGTGAATAAAGGTTTTGGAGCCATTATGATAAATATTAGAGTTTTAGATATAAAGCAGAGTAGAGGTGAAGACTATTTTAAATGTTTATTGAATTGTGATTTGTTATCAACATTCTGGTACATGCTTTTTCTATAGTTCAAATTTGTTGACATTATTGTATCTGAAGAATAGTATCTTGCCCTGAAGAAGATAACTTCATCATGTGTAAGTAATTACTGTATCTTTCCTTAAGGTTGTACATCTTAGCTAGCAAGACAACTTATGGAGTAGGGAGGTCCTTAGCATATAGCCTATAACCTATAATCAATTTTATATATATTGTGAGTTTTCTTCTCATCATGGTTTCTCCTAGTTTAGGTTTTCCATGTAAAAATCTTGGTGTTCATGTGTGTTCCATTTGGTAGTTTCAATTTTTTTTTTTAATGCATAAGGTTTATATAATGAATCCTAAAGTAAGGAGTTAAATTTGATTGTTTTTTTTATATGTTGATTTACCCCCGCTCTCAAAAATCTAGTATTGTTCAATAATTGGTATCAATTATTAGCTCATAAAGAATCATTTTGACTATTGAGATAGATCTAGGATTTGGACACTATATTCAAGGAAGAGAATATGACTCCAATTCAATGGGATTATGAAGTTGTTGATTTTGAAGGAAAATTTAGATATGCTCTAGTGAATTTGGATGAAATAAAAATAATTGCAAGAAAGTAGAAGATAAGGTTGTCTATCTGAGAAGGTTCCTTGATGAAGGAAGAAAGACTATGAATGATCTACAATGAAGGCTAACTAACAAGAGTAAGGAAATTACTATAGTTGAAAAGGAAGTTACTATGCTTAAGAAGAAATTAGAGTATGCAAAAGAGAAAATTGACAAAGGAATGAAAGTTAAAGGTGGTAGTGAAGTCATTGATGTGATGCTGACCGCTCAAACATAGAATAAAAACAAAAGAAAACTGGACTTTAATAAAGGTGAAAGTTCTAAATTTCCAAGGAAAGAAGATAAATAATAGGAAAAGGTCAAGGATGAATTAATGAACAATAATTTAATGATAAAAAATGTTTCTTAGGTTTGGCAAAAGAAGAATTTCAAAAGGACTCATGTTCAAACAAGGTACTCATCAACTTTCAATGGCAACTAATGAATACACAAGTTAGATCAGATCTAAATTTGTTATTGGTTAATGTTACAACTATAATAAGCTTCATTATAAGAAAACTGAATGCAAAAGTATGGTAAATTGGAATGTACCAATTATGGTAGAAATTATTTATATTTAAATGGATACTTATATTCATGTAACCTATATGTACACAAGGCTATTGCGCATAGATATAATTTGAGAAGGAATGGTAATACAAATAGAAATGGTTCTCAGGAAGGTTTGTTGCATTACAATTGTAATAAATTTGGACATCTTGCCAAATTTCAGTAGTAAGAAATGAGAAGAATGGTTAGACAAAGAATATTAATGTGAATATGGAGAAGGAGAAGATGCAAAATATGTGTATAAAGAAATTTGATAGAAGTGTGGAGGAAAACATTGAGGATGAGTCTACACCTACTTTTGGTGGTGGTTCCTCTTTTCAAAACTAAATAAATATGTATTAGTTGAGAGGAGAAATTGAATGCAGATCTTGTTAGATAGTTAAGATAACTAGAAGACAACTAAGAGGGGGGCGAGTGAATCGGTTGTCAAAGATTACCGTAAGTGTTAAAAATTTAAACTTTAATACCAAAACTCAAAACAATAATATCAGAATAGCAGTTAATCCAATTAAGCACAAATAGTAATACCATCCACACAACACCAATATTTGTATGTGGAAAACCTGGTAAAGGGAAAAACCATCGTGGGAAGCCGACCCATAGTCAAATAATACTTCTGCAGTAAGTATGTGAATTACGGTGAAGGGACTTGCACTTATAGGAAAGCCAATGGCCTAGAGAACACTGCTCATCATAAAAGGAGCCTCACTAGCTACATATAAATCCAGACTACAATACGGAGAAGTGTTGAACTATAAAAGATAGCATCTCCTATGCGAGTGTACAGTTTTGGTTAAGCTCAATACTAGAGCAATAAATCCTCTTACAAAACCAATTCGATCTCCAACGATCGACAAACTCTTTTGCCTAAATGATATTACATTATTCACACATTACATTCCTTGACCATTAACTCTTACATTAACCATGATGATCTACAATGAGATCTTATATCTTATTTATATAAATCCTCAACCATAAATAATTAGAGCAGCCACCAGACAATAAACTAATTACATAATTACAAACCATGCCATCCTTAGAGAAAAACAAATAATATTCAACACAACACATCCTAGAAATACAATAATAGGTCCTATCGACATGTTACATTAATGCCAGTCCATAACCCAGATCAACCAGGACCAAGTATAGGTCCACATGCTTCAACAAAGATCTTCAAACGTCAATTCTCGAGCATCCTAAAACTCCATCAGAAGCTGCACCAACACCACTTATGTGTATCATCAAATATCTCCACCAAAAGCTCTAGCGGTGAAACCCTCACCGGAACCAGAAACCAATCTTCATAGCAAGAAGGATAGCATCCAATCACCAGACCAAAACCAACTGACCAAATATGAGTATAAGCATTATGAATCAAGCCAATTCCATCATTAGATTATATTGGACTCTACTGAATCCAAGTTAACAAGAAATAACTCAACCTACCGAGACCAAAAGGGTGCCAGTAAAGCATCTAAATAACTAGTATTGACATTAATGACCAAATATTAATGCAACACATAATCAATTACACCAAATGGCCAACAATCTCCCCCTTTGGTATTGATGGGAACACTAGATGTGTAAAACATCAAAGTACCAAAAAATGCCAAACAAGTGTCCCCCTGTAGAAGACAACCAACAATAACACACATATAGCTCTGAATATCTCTCCCTTATCAATATCACATTATTGTCTCTCCCCCTTTGACATCAATGCCATAAATCTGACAAAAATACCAAAGGAAGAACATAAGCCTCTGAATCTCAAAGTTGACTACTCCCCCTGAGTAGTATCATTCCACATCACTGGCAAAATAATAGTATTTTAGATAATGCATGTCAGACTGATAGCAAACCTTATCAATCAAGTCTTTTTCGGAGGGGTAGAAAACACCAACCAGTCTCTCAGGTACTCAAATGATTCCTTGGATAAAGGTTTAGTGAGAATATCTGCAATTTGTTCTTTAGTGTTCACAAAAACTAGTTTAACTTCATTTGCTTCCACCTTCTCCTTCAAATTTTTTTACTTGATAGATATGTGCTTTGTCTTAGAATGAAATATCGGATTCTTTGATATATCAATAGCAGCAGAGTTATCACAGTGAATAACTACTGGTGCATCACAATCCACCTTTATATCCTTCAACATTTTCTTCCTCCATAAAACTTGTGTCCAGTTAGTAGTAGCAGCAACATACTCATCTTCAACAGTAGATAAATAAGTACATGACTATTTCTTGCAGATCCATGAAACCAATCAGCATCTGTAATGCACATAAAGTAAAGTTATCATCCTTAGGGTACCGCAAGCCATCTTCTAATGTACCTTGCAAGTATCTAAAAATCATTTTACCTCCATCTCCTGATTTTCTCTAGGATCACTCTGAAATTTTGAAACAATACAAACAACATTCATAATGTCAGGCATATTCTGAGTCAAATAAAGTAAACCTCCAATCATAGATTTGTATCTTGTAGGATTTTTTCAGTGCAGAAACATCTTTCCTTATCAATTTATCACTTGTAACCATAGGTGTACTTATCATTTTAGAATCTCCCATGCCAAATTTCTTCAACAATTCCTTAGCATATTTAGTTTGGTAGATAAAAATACCTTTGTCAGTCTGAGTAATCTACGAACCTAAGAAAAATTTCACCTCACCAATCATAGACATCTCAAATTATTTCTCCATATTCTTAAAAAATTCTATGCATAATTTATCTTCACCTCCAAAAATAATGTCATCAACAAATAATTCAACAATCAGTATATCATCATCAGTGATTTTATAATATAAATTACTATCAGCACTGTCGTTAGTAAAACCAAGCTTCAAAAGATATTTATCCAACTTTGCATACCAAGCTCTAGGTGCTTGTTTCAATCCATATAAAGCTTTCCTTAACCTCCAAACCATATCAGTATCATCTGATAGTAAAAAACAATCAGGTTTCTCAGTATAAAATTCCTTATCAAGATCCTCATTGAAGAATGCACATTTAACATCCATCTAATAAACCTTGTAGTTTTTATAAGTAGCATAGGCAAGAAATAATCTTACAGTCGGTGCAAAAGTTTCTCCATAATCAATTCCTTCCTTTTGAGAGTATCCTTCACAAACCAATCTAGCCTTATTCCTTAAAACTTTGCCATCCTCATTAAATTTATTCCTAAAAACCCATTTAGTTCCAATAACATTTTTATTTTTAGGCCAGGGAACCAAAGTCCATGTGTTATTTTTCTCAATTTGATCTAAATCTTCTTCCATAGCTTTTAACCAAAATTCATATATACATGCCTCAATTATTGATACAGGTTCAACTTGTGAAATTAAACAGACCTTATTAGTTTCCAGCCTTCTTGTCATCACTCCATTTTTCTTATCCCCAATGATTTGATTTGATCTTCGGAATGATTCAATCTCACATACCTAGGAGTCTTCTGACTCTATGTTCCTCTTCCCTTTTCTTCAGTTACTATAGAATTATCTGATGTTTCTAGAGTAACTATTTTAACTCTTTGTTCTGGCAAAGGTGTTGCGAGTTTAGATATAATCATTTCCACTGTCGGTTCATTCTCATAAAATCGGATTTGACTTTTTCTCAGCTCATCTACTTTGACATTAGCACTCTCCACAATTCTCATCAATCTCTTGTTATAACATCTATATGATTTGCTTTCATTAGAATAACCAAGAAATATTCCTTCATCAATCTAGGATCAAATTTCCCAATAGTATCATCTCTCCTGATATAATATTTACTACCCAAAATTATGAAATACTTAATTGTAGGTGTATTTCCAAACCATAATTCATATGGTTTCTTACCGGTTTCTCCTTTGATTTGTACTATGTTGAATGTATAAACCATTGTAATAACTACTTCTCTCCACTAGATATGAGGTAGATTATCTTCCATCATCATTGTTCTAGAAATATCCAAGATAGTTCTAGTTTTCCTTTCCACAGCTCCATTCTGTTGAGGTGCTCAGGGAGCAGAAAATTGTCTTCTAATACCATGCTTATAACAAAAGTTATTAAACTCATCGGATGTGAATTCTCCACCATGATCTGATCTCAAACATTTAATATTTAATCCTATCTTAGTTTCAACTTTAGCCTTAAATATTTTAAACTTTTCAAATGCTTCATATTTTTCTCTCAAAAAGTAACCCACATCATTCTAGAATAATCATCAATGATTATCATGAAATATCTATAACCATGAAAACTATCAACTTTAGTAGGGGCATAAAAATAGTATGAATAAGATCAAGCACATCATTTAATTTATTTTATATACTCCTAAAAGAGGTTATGACCTGTTTACCCATTTGACATTCCTTACATATTGGATTATATGGCTTCATAATCTTAGGTATATCTCTAGAAGCCTTAGTTGAACTAATATTCATAATGCAATCAAAACTCACATGACACAGCATTTTATGCCATACCCAACTTTCATCATTCTATGTAATCAAACATGTCTTCTCACTGGAGTCCAAATGAAATATATTACCTTTTGTATGTGTACCGGTTGCAACCTCCAAGCCAGATATGTTAATGATTCTTGAACTGTAATTGAAATCCCTTATCTACCAATTGTCCTACATTCAAAATATTAAGCTTCAAACCTTCAACATAATAAACATTGTCAGTATTGATCTTACCATCCAATGATATAGTTCCTTTTCCTTTGATCATACATGCCTTGTCATCTCCAAATATAACTAGTCCACCATCAAATTCTTTCAAAGACATAAGCTTCCCTTTATCTCCTGCCATATGATGTGAACAACAACTTTCAATTACCCATTCATGCTTGTCCTCCATTTTAGCAACAAGTGCCTTTTCTTCACGTACAATCTCTTCCAGTTCCAGATCATCTTCTTTGATAGCCAAGAATACCCATTCCTTCCCATTGCCAGATACACTAGTAGAGTCTTATGCAAGTTCATCATTTGAATCAATAATGCCTTCCTCATCTGGTATGTAGCATGATTTGTCTCTTTTTTTCTTGAATCTATACTTGTTCTGATATCCAGGGTTAGGTTTACATGATCTTTTAACTCTTTCTTCAAATCTTGAATTCCTTTCAGGATATCTACATGCAAAATGACTAATCTTATTGCATGCAAAACATTTAAATGGTGCTTTTCTTTCATACTTACTTCCT
This sequence comes from Cryptomeria japonica, assembly GCF_030272615.1. Lineage (NCBI taxonomy): Eukaryota > Viridiplantae > Streptophyta > Pinopsida > Cupressales > Cupressaceae > Cryptomeria > Cryptomeria japonica. Next base: position 661,400,951 of record NC_081407.1, on the reverse strand, counting down.
ACCGGCCTTTTAGGTACTCTCCTACAAAATAGTGCTTCAAGTTTCTCAAAATCATCATCTTCTCTCTTCATATCTTCTAATTCTTTTGCATATAAAGCTTTCCAATCTTACTTACTGGTTGTAGATCTAGATGCATGAAAAGCAAGTTCAGTCTTCATAGCTCTAGAAGGTCCAAAATCCTCAAGCTCAAAAGAAGATAGTTTCCCAACCAAAGTATCTTTGTTAACAGATGTATTAGTGATTGTTCTCAATTCATTGATAGCAGTAGAATTCATTTTGTAAGCCGGTGGTAGGGCTCTCAGGAGTTTAGAAACAATTTCATCTTTGCTCAGAGTTCCACCACAACATTGATTTCCCAGAACAATCTCATTTACTCTTTCCATGAATGCAATAATCCTTTCATCTTCTTCCATCTTCAATTTTTCATATCTCACTCGGTAACCATCAAGTCTAACAATCTTCACTGTAGGGTCACCTTCATTAAGAGTCTACAACTTGACCCATATAGCCTTTCTGGATGATTTGTCTATTAATCCCATTATTTGCTGATCAGAAAGTTCACACAAGAGGGATTCTCTTGCTCTAAAATCAGTCTCAAAATCCTTGTGAAGGTTATCCAAAGGAGGATTGCTAGATCCTAGATTAAAGGGTTTGACACCATTATGTGTGATCTCCCAAATATCCTTGCTAAGACATCTTATGTGAGTCTCCATCTGAATCTTTCATACTATATAATTTGTTCCTTCAAGCGTCGGTATATCCATTCGAAAGATAGCTCCAGAATAACTAGATGAACTTGAATTGTTAGTCACCATAGGATCTTCCTCAAGTGATTAAGCTTTCTACAGAGAGAATCTAGCTCTGATGCCAATTGTTAGACAATTCAGATAACCAGAAGACAACTGAGAGGGGGGATTAATCAGTTGTCACAAATTATCAGAAGTGTTAGTAATTAAACTTTAATACCAAAACCCAAAACAATAATACGAGAATAGAAGCTAATCTAATTAAGAACAAAACATGACCACAAAATAAAGACCATCCACACAACACTAGGATTTGTACGTGGAAAACCCGATAAAGGGAAAAACCACAGTGGGAAGCCTACCCACAGTCAGATAATAATTTTGCAGTAAGTATGTGAATTACAATGAAGGGGCCTGCACTTGCTAGAAGGCCAACAACCTAGAGCACACTTCTCATCACAAAAGGGGCCTCACCGACTACATATAAATCCATACTACAATCTGGAGAAGTGTTGAATTGCAAAAGATAGCATCTCCTATGCCAGGGTATAGTTTTGGTTAACCTCAATATCGGAGGACTAAATCCTCTTACAAGCCCAATTCAATCTCTAATGATCGACCAAACCCTCTACCTAAATGATATTACATTATTCGCACATTACATTCTTTGACCATGACCTTTTACATTAACCATGATGATCTACAATGAGATCTTACATATTATTTATACAAACCCTCGACCATAAACAATCAGGTCGGCCACCAGACAATAAACTAATTAGATAATTACAAACCATGTCAGCCTTAGAGAAAAGGAAATAATATCCAACACATAACACATCCCAGAAATACAACAATAAGTCCTATCCACAAGTTACATTAATGTCAATCCATAACCTAGATCAACCGAGACCAAGTATAGGCCCACATGCTTCAACAAAGATCTCCAAAAGCTAAGTATCAAGCATCTTGAAACTCCATCAGAAGCTACACCAACACCACTTATGCATATCATCAAAGATCTCCACCAAAAGCTTTGTCGGTGAAACCCTCACCAGAACCAGAAATCGATCTTCATAGCAAAAAGGATAGCATCCAATCACCAGACCAAAACCAACTGACTAAATATGAGTATAAGCATTATGAATCAAGCCAGTTCCATCATCAGATTATACCAGAGTCTACTAGATCCAAGTTAACCATAAATTACTCAACCTATCGGGACCAGAAGGGTGCCAATAAAACATCCAAACAACTACTCATTACATCAATGACAAAACATTAATGCATCACATAATCAATTCCACCAAATAGCCAATAGATCTTGTGTTCCCCATTGTAGTTAGGATGTTGAGTTTAACTTAGCCTAGCAAAGGTTAGAAGTATATTTTTAGAGAATACTAGATGATTTCATTGGTTTAGAGCAATGTTTGTAAGAAATGACAAAACAATGTATTAGCTTTTGTGTTGTAACAATGAAGTGCATTTAAGTTGGTAGAACCCTAAGAAGGTTTGTATAATGAATATATGTATTTCTTTTTAAACTTATTATAGTTACCTATAAATTTAAGAAGCTCCTTTTCATGCAAAAATTGATCAAAACAAGCTTCATATGAACAAACATATTTATTGTGATTTATTTTTTAATTGCAAACTCTATAATTGTTAGTACCGTTGATGAACCATGACCCATTTTCAAGATGAATGAAGACTCGATTGGTGCCTTTCCTCTTGTTCCTATCATCATCATTAATAAGAAGTATATTCACATTTACATTCATGGTCCTTTGGATGAATATGATCATAGTAAGATCAATAATTTTAGAAGAACACATCTATTTTATAATATGTAGATGCTCAAATTCAAATTTGCTAGTCTAGGGTATATAATGTTAGATACATGGAATATTTTTTCTATGATTCTCAAAGAAGTGGTAAGAGTTACACTAAGTAGAATTAATGAAAACTCCATATGGCTAGATTTCCCATATCGAATTACTAACAATTCCCTAAGTGATGTGATAGGTGTATTGCCCACAAGACAAGATCCAATTCTTAAAGTTGTAAATA